>NC_143583.1:0-1200000 GCF_048544385.1 Mastigoproctus giganteus
CTAACCTACCTAACCTAACCTAACCTAACCTAACCTAACCTAACCTAACCTAACCTAACCTAACCTAACCTAACCTAACCTAACCTAACCTAACCTAACCTAACCTAACCTAACCTAACCTAACCTAACCTAACCTAACCTAACCTAACCTAACCTAACCTAACCTAACCTAACCTAACCTAACCTAACCTAACCTAACTACCTAACCTAACCTAACCTAACCTAACCTAACCTAACCTAACCTACCTAACCTAACCTAACCTAACCTAACCTAACCTAACCTAACCTAACCTAACCTAACCTAACCTAACCTAACTAACCTAACCTAACCTAACCTAACCTAACCTAACCTAACCTAACTAACCTAACCTAACCTAACCTAACCTAACCTAACCTAACCTAACCTAACCTAACCTAACCTAACCTAACCTAACCTAACCTAACCTAACCTACCTAACCTAACCTAACCTAACCTAACCTAACCTAACCTAACCTAACCTAACACCTAACCTAACCTAACCTAACCTAACCTAACCTAACCTAACCTAACCTAACCTAACCTAACCTAACCTAACCTAACCTAACCTAACCTAACCTAACCTAACCTAACCTAACCTAACCTAACCTAACCTAACCTAACCTAACCTAACCTAACCTAACCTAACCTAACCTAACCTAACCTAACCTAACCTAACCTAACCTAACCTAACCTAACCTAACCTAACCTAACCTAACCTAACCTAACCTAACCTAACCTAACCTAACCTAACCTAACCTAACCTAACCTAACCTAACCTAACCTAACCTAACCTAACCTAACCTAACCTAACCCTAACCTAACCTAACCTAACCTAACCTAACCCTAACCTAACCTAACCTAACCTAACCTAACCTAACCTAACCTAACCTAACCTAACCTAACCTATACAATACTAGGCTAAGGCTATCTAGTTTGGGATATAAGGTGTAACAATGGCGGTAATTTAAGAATGGTAAATCTGCGGACACTCAAGTATTAATTAACTTCCAACATCTTATTATCTCAATCAATTCAGAATGAACCAAGGATCTTGACTTTGTCTATAAGCTACTTTCAGAAAACAATTTAATATAACAATTGTTCAATAAAGGGGCAAAATATGGCTAAGAAACTTTTCGTTCAGCGGAGCTGTAAAACTTGTAACACATGGCTTGGATATACCCTAAGCGATACTAAGTAATAACCTACAAATCTCGAAGTTAAACTTTAAAGTACGTATTGTAACTCGGAATAGAAAGTTATTCTAGAAAATAAGTTAATATGCCAATTTAAGCTTATTAAACAGAAAAAACTTCTCAATTTCCAAGAGCAGTAAAAGCTTCACCTGAAAAGGCTACTTACAAATGTTCGTTGTTCATTAGTTTCTAGGAGCTCTCATAGGCATGAAACTTTGCTGGTAGGAGACAAGAATTTTTTTGTTCTTGAACAGTTTCAATCTGATATTTTCACCAGAAGAATATTTTGTTTCCGGCTACGAATATTTTTACTTCTATGACCGGTAGGGCTACTTGATAGGGAGCAACATTCCTTAGTTGGAGGTTGTGCGCATTGTGTATCAGGGGCCAGTAGATGTTTTGGGATGATATTTACATTAATATTTTCACTGCGAACATGAACTGAACTGCATAAATTTGGATTGGCATTGAACTGGCTTGTGATATAAAACATTGTACTTACAGGCTCAAGAATCTTATATGGATCAGTATAACTTCAGCCATCTGTTTATTTGTACTAAGCCTGTTTTCATAAGGTATTGTTAACTGTGAAGGATGTTAACTGCTATAAGAGCTACGAATATGAAGAATAATGCTTCTTTTATTATTCCTTAATTGATGCTATTATTATTATTATTATTATTATTATCATTATTATTATAAGACGTAAAGACGTAAAGAGAAGAAAAAGATTTTAAAGATACTAGGCAAGATGGGTTCGTAAGTACCCAACCTCTTAGACTAACACTAACACCTACTAACACCTTCACAGCCAAGGCCCTCTCTAAGAGGTTGGGTACTTACGAACCCAGCTGCCTAGTATCTTTAAATCTTTTTCTTCTCTTTACGTCTTTATACTTTCTATTCTGCTTTTTCCGTCCGTTGAACTATTAGTGCAATACGAGGGCGATTCGGACATTCCTTCTTTTCTTATTCTCGCTAGTTTCGCCTCCTTTTTTTACTATTATCTTTTTACCCACCCATACCTTGTATTACTTCCCTTTTCTATGCTGCTGCCTGGTACACCTTTTAATTACACCTTTTAATTTAACGGTTCACTTAAAATATGACACACTGCGTTGGGGCTACCTCACTCATGTCTATGAAGGTTTCAAAAAATTTTAATTGTAATTTATTTATTTATTTTTTTTTTATTTTATTATTTTTTTTAAATTTATTGCTACCTCCATCGGCATGGGTTTGTATAGAAACGCAGTATTTTGGTACATGATCGGGTGTAGTCCCCTGATGAATTACCTGATCTATGTACCAATTGTTATTTTCATTTCTATTTATTACTACTTTTTAATATGCATTAATTACCACTTTTTTCTAGCTTTTGTAAATATGATTTGGCTTATCAATTCAGCCAATTTTTCCACTTAATTTATTAGGATCTTAACATTCTTTTCTTCTCATATCTTCCATTAGGCATGGCACGTTGTTGTTAATAACTTTCCCATCTTACTATGTCCTTTATCATTTATTTCTATGTTTTATTTTATAGTTGTATCCTGTTCTGTAGCCTTTCGCGTCCAGGTACATCTATTCTCTATTTTCTTTTTCCTTTCTTTACCTTTTTCTTATCCTTTCTTTACCTTTTTCACCTGTTTTGTATACTACATACTTTAAATCTTAGCTATTTGCAGCTTTGCGCATGGCTATTTTTAAATATAACCTCCCTTCTCTCACTTCTCTATTTCTTACTTACCTCCTCAGTTCACATTTTAAGATGGTTTCGTCGCTAGCACAACTTGCCTTATTTAATTTATCATTTTTATTATGCACAAAGTTACACTAAAATATTCGGCGAGTCAGCACTGTGTTGCCTCTAGTTCAGCTAGAAAACGTGTTGCGCTGTATCCCACTCCTGAGGATACTGTGTTAAATACTAACAGGAGAATCATACGTTTGGCCCTAACCACTTTGATTCTATACCCATGCATACTACACATATTCTAAACCAATCTCTATCTTTCAGAAAATGTTCAGACAAACGGTGTCTTACTTGTCCCATGATGGATAATCCCATTTCCCAACTCTAACTCTATTTCCACTCCGTTTTGTAAAACCAATAATGTTTTATATTTACTCACTTGTAATATATGTAATATTAAATATGTCGGACAAACTTCAAATTCTCTTAATATTAGAATCAATGGACACAGATCCAAAAGTAAAAATCTGACATTCGGCAACAATATTGATACTGAAATTGAACTCTTTCACTTTCACCATCATGGTTTTAAAAACGTCAAAATCAAAATTATAGCTATCATTAATGATAACGTCCTTCGGGACTACTATGAAAATCTATTCATGTGTGCTTATAAGTCATTGTATCCATATGGTTTAAACAATAAATTTTTTAACAAAATTTTATTCAGTAATGGTTATTTAAACACCAGACACTGCATTTACAATCTATTCCATCTTAGTCATTTTTTCAATAATAAATGCAGACACAAAGGTGGGCATAAGTCAAATAAACTTTTCCGACATACTCGGCATAATTTTCATGATATTATTTGCTCATGGGACAATACCATTCTCGATGTACATAAAATTTCTCTTTTTCTTTTCAACATCAAAAAAACTCTATACTAAAAGCCTTAACTTTGTATATTAATAATTTAAAATTCAAAAATATCCAACTTAAACACATCATTTCAGATATCTCTCTTTTTAGACTAGGCTCCATTACTACATATAGTAATGAATACTGTATTATTAAATTTACACATAAATGGTTTGACAAATTCCTTGGCATCATTTGCTAAATCATCATAACAACCTCCTCCCATTTTATAATAATTTCAAGTTTAACATCCAGCACCGTTTCAATTATGAGTCTCCTATCGGGCTCAAATTTGCAACTATAAAACTATAGCCACCAATTTAGGCAATTTGAAACTTTCGGATTTTCCATGTCACTGTAATGATTCTATATATGCTCCTTTCAAAAACCAACATCATGGGCACATAATCACTGGCAATTTGGATATTGTCAAGAACATCCCCCTCAAATTGGCCATGGAAAAAGGATTCAAATTCAGACCTATTCATAAAGCCTATCTAAGAAATATATATAAGGACTTATATATTAATATCTTAAATTTCTGCAACAAATTAGCTCAAAAATATAGGATACCCCATGAGGCATTCTATAACTGGATAAATGTGGTTTATCAAGATATTATAAAATCAGTTTCAAAATGTCACAACTTGTATAATAATTCACATATTAAACACTCTAATCTCAAAAATGCCATCTCAGATCTACAAGGAAAATTTATCATCACCCCTGTAGATAAAGCTTCTAACAACTTCGCAATCTTTTGTAAGCAGTTCTACTATACTACTCTTAAAAAGGAAGTCGACAGCAGTACCACATTTTTACGCTGTAATCTTGGCATTAATATGACCATCAAAAAACTTATAGCTTTGCATAAAAAACTACATGCCAAAATGCGCAATTCTACATTACCATTCCTATATATGATTGCCAAGTTCCACAAAGATCCTGTTGGCTTTAGATTCATCACTAGTGCCAAAAAAAGCGGTTGTTATCTTCCAGGTAAACAATTTTTTAAACTACTAACTACCATCTTCATTAATATTCCATCAACCTGGATCATTAATAATAACCACAACATCATTAAAATCTTCAATTCTAATGCCAAAATCTTTAGTATCGAAACCTATGACTTTACTAATTTATTTACTTCCTTACCACATCATTTAATTATCTCTGTACTCAATCAATTATATCTTAAATACAAGCACGTTCTACCCGTGGATGAGATTGTCTGGAATAATTATATCAACTAATGTATTCTTAATAACTATATTTACGATGGCAGTAATACCTATAGACAATCAATAGGAGTTCCCATGGGCTCAACTATTTCCAGTATAGTTTCCAACTTATTTCTACATTACTACGAAGATCTTTATACTAATAACAATCCAAACCTTAATTTCTTCGCATTTAGATATGTTGATGATATCTTGATTTTAAATTATCATTTTGAAAATATTGCTAAATTGATATATCCTACTGAACTTACCTTAAACAAAGAAAATAATGGTAACCAACACGCAAACTTTCTCGATTTAAGCATTACTTTAAATAATTCACCTCTTCGTAATACCTTGGAAGTATTTGATAAAAGAAGTCAATTTAATTTCAACATTATTTATTTAACAAATTGGAACTCTAATATTTCCATTACAGTTCATAAAAATATCATCCATACACAAATTTTACATCTTGCATATCTTATCAGCAATCAAACACTTTTTATCAAAGCTTTAAACGGCCTATATACCAAATTATGTTTAAATGATATTCCTATTAATTTTATAAATCGTATTATTAAAAATCTTTCTAACTTCATTAAACATAAATTCGGTTTCACTATATCTCATTTTGATTAGGGTTAACATGATAATTTGTACAGATGTATAGTTGTAAATTTAAATGGTGGTATTCCCACCACTTTGAAAGTGATCACATCATATGACTTCTATTCTGAACGATGCTCATGTCTTTTCACTTTCTAAGTTACCTTTTAAGTTTTATCTATTAAATTCCATTATTTTATTTTAATTATTTTTGCTTAATTATTTTTAATTATTATTCGGACCTTTTCCTCACTTTTAACTATAGAGGGCGTCCATTATTATTTTTCTACTAAGCAACCTCTCCTTGTTTGTATTCTATTTATTAATCATGTTTATTATGCATTTTACTAATTGATCCTACATAATTTTACTAATTGACGCTACATAATTCTATTAATTGATGCTACATAATTTTAAAGGTATGTAATTTTATACTAATTTTTTTTACATCTGACATTAACAAAATATTTCACAGGCTAGCAGTATTAATTTTCCTCTTCTACTAACACCTTCACAGCCAAGGCCCTCTCTAAGAGGTTGGGTACTTACGAACCCAGCTTGCCTAGTATCTTTAAAATCTTTTTCTTCTCTTTACGTCTTTATACTTTCTATTCTGCTTTTTCCGTCCGTTGAACTATTAGTGCAATGCGAGGGCGATTCGGACATTCCTTCTTTTCTTATTCTCGCTATTTTCGCCTCCTTTTTTTACTATTATCTTTTTACCCACCTATACCTTGTATTACTTCCCTTTTCTATGCTGCTGCCTGGTACACCTTTTAATTACACCTTTTAATTTAACGGTTCACTTAAAATATACACACTGCGTTGGGGCTACCTCACTCATGTCTATGAAGGTTTCAAAAAATTTTAATTTTTATTTATTTATTTTATTTTATTTTTTTATTTTATTTATTGCTACCTCCATCGGCATGGGTTTGTATAGAAACGCATTATTTTGGTACATGATCGGGTATAGTCCCCTGATGAATTACCTGATCTATGTACCAATTGTTATTTTCATTTCTATTTATTACTACTTTTTAATATGCATTAATTACCACTTTTTTCTAGCTTTTGTAAATATGATTTGGCTTATCAATTCAGCCAATTTTTCCACTTAATTCATTAGGATCTTAACATTCTTTTCTTCTCATATCTTCCATTAGGCATGGCACGTTGTTGTTAATAACTTTCCCATCTTACTATGTCCTTTATCATTTATTTCTATGTTTTATATATATATATGTATATATATACTATCATTGAATTATATTGAATAAAGTTAAATTATAATAAAATGAATAAATAATTAAGCATTCATTAGAGGCATCGACATGCAATTCCTGCATATGAAGCTGAAATACATCCATTATTCTAAATTAAATAAAACATAAGCCAGTAGTATGGCAAAAACTGTAGAGCGAAAATTAACATAAAAATAACCCAAATAAACAATCGAACGAAAAGAAAGAATAGATATAAATAGTAGCCTAGAAACCCTAATATAATTTCGATCTTTAAATCCAATTAACAACGCCTGTGCCGCCATCTATTTCCTTTTTTCTTTAATATAAGCTGATTCAGCTTACTGTATGTCAGTGGTGTGGCTCTGCTTTAGAGTGCTGTCTGTTCTATAGTTTATTTTCGCTGCATAAGGACCACCGCCATGCAAATCCACTGCATTGGTTGATCTATCGGAGAATGGAAGGGTGGTTTGGTTCTTCGATATTTCCACCTTTGCGATGTTTTGTATGACGATTGAAATGCAGCGATTCCATGACCATTATTGGCCTCGTGGTCCTCTGTCGATATGGGGCATGATGGTCAGTCTATTTTATTTTAGTTTATTTTGATTCTGTTATCGTTTGGTAGTTCCTTTAACCCTTTTTGTGTGATATTTCACGTCTTTTGGAACTGGTACCTCTTGGGTGGGTACCGCAAAATTAATAACTAATTGGCATTATCCTAAAATTTGTAAATTTTTTGTTAATTGGAATTAAAGATCGAAATTATATTAGGGTTTCTAAGCTACTATTTATATCTATTCTTTCTTTTCGTTCGATTGTTTATTTGGGTTATTTTTATGTTAATTTTCGCTGTACAGTTTTTGCCATACTACTGGCTTATGTTTTATTTAATTTAGAATAATGGATGTATTTCAGCTTCACATGGAGGAATTGCATGTCGTTGCCTCTAATGAATGCTTAATTATTTATTCATTTTATTATAATTTAACTTTATTCAATATAATTCAATGATAGTATATATTTCGGCTTCATATGGAGGAATTGCAAGTTGCTGCCTCTAATGAATGCTTAATTATTTTAATTTTTTATTATAATTTAATTTTCGTCAACATTTAATATAATTCAATAGTAATGGGTCGATATGCTAATTTAGCAACGCCTGTGCCGCCATCTATTTCCTTTTTTTCTTTAATATAAGCTGATTCAGCTTACAGTATGTCAGTGGTGTGGCTCTGCTTTAGAGTGCTGTCTGTTCTATAGTTTATTTTCGCTGCATAAGGACCACCGCCATGCAAATCCTCTGCATTGGTTGATCTATCGGAGAATGGAAGGGTGGTTTGGTTCTTCGATATTTCCGCCTTTGCGATGTTTTGTATGACGATTGAAATGCAGCGATTCCATGACCATTATTGGCCTCGTGGTCCTCTGTCGATATGGGGTCCTCTTCATATATATATATATATATATATATATATGAAGTGGTTTGTGGCTATTATTTTATATTTATTCTAATTGCCATCGTTCACACATACTTGTCTACTTTGCACAGGATGCAAAGATAAAGCAGTAAGCAAAATGTTTTGTATTGACATTTCTCAGTGTGTGAAGTTCCCACATGCATTCCTTTACGTCTGGCTAATAGCTAGTGGGAGATGAAATTAGAAAAGTACTGAGGACAGCAATAGACACTCCTGCTCTCGTATTGCATGAATAGCTCAGAGTGGTGAAACGTTTTAAGAGAAAGGATGGTAAATAGAATATGATTGCAGAAAATACAGTTCGTGTTCAGGAAATCTGGCTTTGGATGTTCCCCTCTGTGTTAGAATTGGACCTCAATTATGTAGGTATTCGAATTTTGGAAAGAGTTGTCTCTCTATATATCCGAAAATTTTGTCTACTCTAAATGTTAAATTGAACATCAGCTATTAACAATAATAACCTGACTAGCCTTAAGAGCTCTATTTTTTAAATTTAAAATATTAACCTTCCATTTTCTGTTCTGAGTAGTATTTACCATAATAGGTTAGTAGTAGTAGTAGCAGTGGCACGTGATGCAAGAAAGCAAATATGTGAGCTCATGCAGCATCAGCCAAAAAAAAATCACACCATTCCCTCCAAGTGTCCAGTTCCTCCTTAAATTTATTCAACCTATCAACTTCCACAACGACAGATGGAAGTTTGTTCCAGCAATTAACGCGCTGGCTAAAGGCAAATTTCCGCACATCTAAACTACATCTGTCTTTCTTTAATTTGAATTTATGCCCCCTTAGGTTCGTAATCTGAACAAATGGAAGGATCCCATCAGAATTCAGTGTGCTGAACCCATTCAAGGCCTTATACACCTCAATCAGATCACCGCCAGGTGCTTAGTCTCCAGCCACTGCACTTTGCAGAACTTAAGCCACTCTTGATAAGAGCATCCCTTCATTGCCCTCACCAACTTGTTGCCCTTCTCTGTACACGTTCAAGCAAATCTACATCCTTCCTAAAATGGGGCCTCCAGACCTCAGTAATCACCTCCTTTGCCCTGCTAGCAAAATTCCTACCTGCCCTGGCAGCCTGTCTGCATTGCTCAGAAAACTTCATATCTGCCTGCACAATTACTCCCAGGTCTTTTTCATTTTCTACCACCTTAAGTGTAGTACCACACAGTTGGTACGTTTCTCTGGGGTTACTTCTACCCATGTGCAGTACTTTGCATTTGTCAAGGTTAAACTTCAGTTGCAACTTCTTAGCCCATCTGCCAAAATTATCTAGATCTTGTTGCAGTAGCACACTGCCATTACTGTCATTAACAACCCTGCCAACCTTTGTAACATCTGCAAACTACGACACTAAGCCTGATATGCCTTCATCAGTATCATTGATAAATATACAAAACAACAGTGGACCCAACATCGAACCCTGTGGGACTCCATAGGGTTCGGTGAGGTTATGTTCGGTTGTTAGGCTAACCTAACCTAACCTTAGCTAACATAACCTAACCTATCAAGGGAACGTTCTGATCGGTTTTATCATCATAGACTTATTAGCTTTAAGAATTCAATTTTTTTAAATTTACATTTAATATATTAACCATCAAATTTCTATTCTGAATTGTTTTTTTACAATAATAGATTCACTAGCCTTAAGGATTCAATTTTTTTTATGTTAAATTTAGAGTTTAAAATATTAACCACCCAAATTACTCTCTGAATACTTTTACAATTTAGTAGACTCCCAAGCCTTAAGAACTGAGTTTTTTGAAATGTAAAAAAATCGGTTCTCAGAATATTTTCGGATATACAGAGACTAAGGTAACTCTTTATAAAATGCGAATACCTACCTAATTCACGTTAGAAATACGGATGGGAACATGCAAACTCGATTTTCATGAGCATCAACTGTATTTTCTACAATCCTATTCTATTTACTATCGTTCCCCTTAAATCATTTAAACTTAAGGCTATTGAGACTACTTAATTGTAAAACTACTCAGAAAGTATGTTTGATGGTTAATATTCAGTTCTTAAAGATAGCAAGTCTGATTATAAAACTAATCAGAACGTTAGGTTGATAGTGAATATTTTAAATTTAAAATTTTAAAAATTCAGTTCTTAGTGCTAGAGAGCCTATTTATTGTAAACACTATTCAGAACATAGTATAAGAGGCACAAGAGGCACAAGATTCAGGATTAATATTTTCAATTTTAAAAATTGAGCTCTTAAGGATAGTGAGGTTATTATTATTAATGCAGGGCCGTTAGTAATACGGATGGGAACTTCTTGCAAACTCGAATTTCATGAGCACCAACTGAATTTTCTACAATCATTTTCTATTTACTATCTTTACCTCTAAATCTTTCCAACACTCCGAGCTATTAGTGCAACATGAGGGCACTAGTGTCTTTACTATCCTAAATTCTCCACCCACTAGCGTTATAGCCAGACATGGAATGTGTGCGGAAATTACACACACTTCGAAATGTCAATATATAAAAAAAAAATATATATATATATATATATATATATATTTTTTTTTTTTTGGATCATTTTATTTCTTTAATTGTGTATATACAGGGTGTCTGAAAATATTGGTACAAAGGTTTAGTGGAGGTAAATAACATCTAAAGGAATGTGAATTGCGTAGGAACAGATAACCGGAAACGTGATGGGAAGGTAGTATAAGAGGCACAAGAAGCAGAAATGATACGAGACAGTAATTAGAGGCATACATTTATTTGACATAATATTAACAATGGAGTACAAGATGGATACATTTCATGATGTACAACAGATGCTTGAAGGTTCCACCATGAGACACGATGCATGCGTTATACCAATGCAGCATGGATTGGTGGAGATGGTCGAACACTCCTGGAGTTTCTTTGACAATAGCAGCAGTGCAGACGAGTCTTGCCATGAGATCCATTTCCGTCTCCACAGGCGATTCATACATGATAGATTTGAGGGTCCCCCAGAGAAAGAAATCAAGGCTCTATAAATCAGGTGAGCGTGGGGGCCAGGCAATGGGTCCACCATGGCCAATCTATCTACGCCCAAAATGCCTGTTAAAATAGTCACGAACACACCTGGCATAATGGGTAGGCACCATATCATGCTGAAACCAAATGTTGCATCTCACATTTGCTGGAACATCGTCAAGTAACCTTGGTAGTACTTGTTCAAGAAAGGTCCGATATTTAGCGGAGTACATGGGGGATGGAAACAGGTATGGGTCGACTAAGCAATTGCCAACCATACCTGCCCACACATTTATTGCGAAGCGATCTTGTGCCGCATGGGGGCACACACCATGTGGGCGTACATGGATATCAGCTGAATTATTGTGACTGAAGTCACAGAAGAAAAATGCATGGGATGCATATTAATTATTAGGCGACTGAGAACACAATGACAGATATGAGAACCCTATGACAGATAATTTGTGACTTGATTCTGTAATCAAGTCAAAAAGGAGATTGGGCAGGCGAAGGCAAATTATTAGAAATCTTTGGCAAAGGATGCAAAGAAAAAATAGCAAAGAGTTCTTACTTATGAAAAGTCTAGAAGGAAAGTAATGAATCAAATTGGTTCATTTAACGTAGATTGTTTGGCTATTGATGATCATGCTTAAGTATCTGATATGAGTAAATATATTTCATCTATATTTACACATTTGTAGTAATTGAAGGTGGCCCAGACTTTAATCAAACCCTAACAGAGAGCTAAGTGTTTTTGTAATAACTGAGAGAAAATGGATGAGAAATTGGTGAAGTTAAACATACGGAAGGCATCTGGGGTGTATGTGATCTATCCAGTTATATTACATGGGACAATAAAGGAAGTGAGCAAACTCATAACCATAATAATGATAGCTTCCTTGGACTCAGAAGAAGTCACTGAAGCGGGGAGAAGAGCAAATCTGTTTACAGTTCACAAAGGGGGAACAAAGTTCGACACAGATAATTGCAGACCTGTTAGTCTAACTTCTGTTTCAGGGAAAATAATGGAAACATTGTGTTAGTATTTTTATTAGCATTAGTAATGGCTGCATGGTGAAAGACAGCACCATGCGGCCACCGAAAAAAAAATCCGACCAAAACAATGATAAAAACAAAATAAATAAATAAATAAATAAATAATAATAATTAATAAAAAAAAAGATAATTAAACCTATCATCCCACGTGACTCCCCTACCCGAAGGCACCATCCAGATGACACTTGAATATACCCAAACTGTCAGCCTCTACCACCCATGAAGGCAACTTATTAACGTTTTAGGAAGCTATGCAGAATCATCAAAACAAGACAGCACATACAGTGCTGACACAGCATGGGTTTGTTAAGGGGAAGTCATATCCAGCAAATTTGATTGGATACGTTCATGTTGTCACAAAGGTATTCGATGCCAATAAAAATTTTGGTATCTTATACTTGGACCTTTTTGGAACCTACTTGTTACTGTGGCACGTTGTACTACTATAGAGGTTGAAGCAATGTGGCATTAAGGGCAAGTTGCTAGAATAGATAAAATGATCGTTGAGTGGAAGAATTGTGGTTATCAATAGACACTGCTCATCAAGGTTCATTGTTTTGCCTATTTTTATGTTCGGTATTAATCAGTATTATTTATGAAAGTATATCAGGGTTAATGTCTAAGCTTGCAGATGATATGGAGGTTGGCATAGTTGCAAATGACAGTAATGATAGTATGCTACTGCAAGAGCATCTGGAAAAGTTGAGCACGTGGGCTGAGAGGTAGCAACTGCAGTTAAACATTTACAATTCTAAAGTGTTCATATGGGTAGATAACCCCAGACTAACATATCAACTCAATGGTACATAACCCCAGACTAACATATCGACTCAGTGGTACAAAACGTAGGGTTTTGGAGAATGGAAAGGAACTGGGGCTATTGTGCATTGAGATATTAAATTTCCTGGATAGTGGAAAAAGCGTGCAAGAGTAGCTCATGCTGTCTTTTTAATGATATACAGGAATTTTGATAGCAGGGATAAAGGCGTGATCATTCCCTTGTATAAGGCAATGGTTAGGCCACAATTTCAGTACTGTATACAGGTTTGGAGTATTTATTCTAGGAAAGATGAAGAGCTACTGGAACGAGTACAGAGAAAGGCAACGAGATTTATGAAGGGAAAAAGGGCTATGTTCCCAAGAAAGGTTTAAGTTCTGCAAATTGCAGCTTCTGGAGACTAAGCACCTGCGAGGTGATCTAATTGAGGTGTATAAGGCTTTGAATCAATTGAGCAAGCTCAACGCTAATGACGGGATAAACGACCACGCTCCTGTATACAGAATTCAAGTAGTAGATAATCACCTTGATATTGAAGATATCTAGTGTGCTATGGTTAGCAAGGTCACATTGAAATCCAATCAAACATATGTGTTTCTTCCGTTTGCAATGGATTGCAAAAGCACAGCGAACTGCTAGATTATTTGCAGTTGGTGTGCAAACCCTTGCCCCCAGCTAGGATCTGCATTGGTAAAAGAAAGTGATTTGTTGTTGTTGCTGTAATCTATCGAGTATGGTTCACCACTACCAGGCCACTGTTGTAGAGAATCATTTGCAGTACTGATATCACGAATCTGTAGATGACGTAAATATTCGTAGAATAGTAAATGATTACCACCAAGCAGAGCTTCTTCAGTGTGACCTGAAGAAGCTCTTCATTGAAATTCTTGGATGTGGTCTGATAGGGTAGCTGATACAGGCTTTAGTAAAGGTTCTTGTGATCCAAATTCCGTTGTCGATTTGCCTGTGCGGTTTGGAGAGTGAACAGTTTGTGACATATCACCATGAATTTTGGCACTTTGTTGGCCCTAGCAGTTGCAGTCCCTGGAATCGAATTTATCCATGGTGGGTTCAGATGGAAATTGAATGTAGGATGCCTTGTTTGTTGTAATTCATGGGCGGGTCATAGTAGACGGTTTGTTTGTCCTGCAGGTGGATTGAATCTGGTGATGTGATATAGCCGTTGAGCTGGGTCCAGCTGATTATGGAAGCTGTGGGACTTTGAGTAGAATGGAATTTCCCTTTTTGAACTTCACCATTGAACTGTGCCTTTATTGCTCTGATTCTCCCTGTTCACTTCCTCTTGTGTTCTTGAATAAGATACATGATCAGAAACCTGTTGAATACTTTTCCAGATCTGAAGCCGCTGCTGCTTTAATAGAAATTTGCCAAACATGTGTATGTTTGGCTAACTCCAGGCTTTGGAGTTAGCAAAAATTCTTCTATTCTTTGATGCAGCATATTATGCAATTGTGTTTATCAAGTTTGTTAATACAGTTACAGCAAGCGAGACATCACACGCTTCACTGACATATCAAGATATAATGGTGATAGCCTCCATGTATTTTTGGCTATTAAGGAATTGAGTCTGATAACTAAGGAGGTTTGGACTATTTTTCGATAGGTGCCCCTGAGAGGATATAAATAATGTGGCTTGGATAGGCTGGTTATACAAATAGTCATGCGTCTCAGGTGGTTATTCCATCACACAGGTGAAAGAGGAGCATAGCAAGCCAAAATATTTTTCTCCTCTGTTAGGACAATGATTGATTTGGTATACATTTGCTGAATTTAGGTAGTCAACAAGAATGTCCTTCTGGGCTGTGGAGTGAGTTTAAAAACCCCAAGGGTGATAAGGTGAGATTAGGGGAGCAAGTGGTTTATAGCCAAATTAGCCACTTTAGTAACAATATCAGGAATGGGTGCGGTGATGTACATTAAGAAGATATCTTCTGGAGATAAGTCTCTTAGCAATGTGATGGCCAGGGCTTCGAAATTCGGTGAGTTAAACACGTTTTAGGGCCAAAGTTGGAAATGCAACCTTTTAGTACACAGTAACCTATAAAAGGCAGATAAAACCAAGAATAAATAAAAATAGTCTTCTCCATTGGTGAAGCGTTACTTATGTGAGGTAGTACAATATGATAGCAAATCATTGTGAATATATTCACAATATGAGGTGTCCTTAAACAGTGCCAACCTTAACTAATTTTGGAAGTCATTGCATTTGCACTAATCTGTATGTCATAGTAAATATATTATCTATAACAGTGGCATATCCAGAATCATAATAAGTGGGGGAGGCATGGCAACCAGGTAGAGTATCATCAAAGTGAGAACATGGAAACAAAGTTTTAGAATTAATTAGAACCCCCTCCAGCATTATCTTTCTTCAATTTCAAGTTTTGGTTAAGGGGGCATTAACACCTACTGACCATTCATGAATACACCTCTGATCTATAACAAGGCTAAAATATTGCTTTAATGTTTTGCTATTTCTTTAATTATCAAAGGAGGAGGCATTATGCTGTTAACAAAAATAAAATCGAAGGAAGTGCATACAATTGATATTGGTGGACAATGCAATGGTCAGTATGTTTGGTGTGACATAAGCACTGGGTAAAAGCAATAAGAGTAGGTGTCTATTATAGGGTGAATTGATCAGCATAATGAGAAATTGTGTAGAGAAATAGAGTGGGCCAGTATACCAGAGTGTCTTATAATGGGGGATTTTAATTTTCTGGAGATTGACTGGAATTTGTGGGTTGGTCATTCAACAGTAGCAAGAAATTTGTGGATTTAAAGGATGATTGTTTTCTACAGCACCATATTCGGGAAGCAATTAGGTTTAATACTCTTCATCTCATTATCAATAGTGATTACTCATTTATTAAGAATCTGAAAATAAAGGAACCACTAGGTGGAAGTTATCACAGTGTGATCAAGTGATATTTACTCAAAGAGCTAACTACCATCAGGGGTAAGGGGTAAGGGGAAGGCGTTTTTATTTTTTAGTTTTTGGCGCATAGGTTTCTGTGGCCATTATGCACCTCTCAAGGTTTTTGCAGTACTTTGATTCATCCCGAGGCGGGAATGGAACCCACGACCTTGGCTTTGCCAGACAAGCATTTTACCCACCTGGCTAGCCTGGTCGGTGGAAAGGTGTTTGGTTTTGTAAATTTGACTACCTTGGTCTGAGATGGTATTTAATTTCTATACGGTGCAACCAACTGATGACGTTACCAACAGCAAATTCAAAATGGGAAGCATTCAAAGAAGTAATCTTGGAATCTCGGATTTTCATACCAACTAAAAAATATTGTTCAATATTTAGGCCTAATTGGATGTCAGATGAAATAATTGGACATGTGGCAGACAACAAAAATGCCTCGGATACATATAAATTAACAGCTAACAGAGAGGGGTATGAGAGAAATTAGCTGGTCTGTAATCAAGTCACAAAGCATCTTAGACAGAGGAAGAGAGATTATGAGAAATGTTTGGCACAAGATGCAAAGAAACACAATATTTACTTATATAACATATAGAAGGAAGGGAATGAATCAGATTGGTCCACTTGATATTGATGGTTAAACTGTTCATAATCCTGCTCAAGTAGCTAACAAAGTAAATGAATATATTGCATCTACATTCACAAATGAGGAATTATTAGGGAGGGAATGCCAGGGGTATATTAAACCCTGGAAGTAAGCTAGGTAATCTTGTAATAACTGAAGTTAAAATGGAGGTGAATTTGTTGACGATGGCCATGATAAAGGCACCTGGGTTGAATGGAATCTATCCAGTTATAGTGACGGAAGTAGCAAAGGAAATAAGCAAACTTTTATCCATAATTATGAGAGTTTCCTTGTATTTAGGGGAGGTACCCATGGTCTGGAAATGTGCAAATGTGACCCCAATCCACAAAGGAGAATCAAATGGAGACATAGGTAATAACAGACCTGTTAGTATAACTTCTGTTAGAGGGAAATTATTGAACGCACTGGTAAAAGAAGCATTGCAGAATCATCTAGTCATGACTTCAAATATAGCTTGGAGCAGCATGGTTTTGTTAAGTGGAGTCTTCGCTGACCAATTTGATTGGACACTGTGATGTAGTCACAAAGAAACAGGATGCAAAGTATAATTTTGATATCATATATTTGGATCGGCTTTTGATAGTGTTGCACATGGAAGACTGCTGCACAAATTAGAGCTGTGTGTCATTAGAGGTAAATTGCTGCTATGGATAAAGCGATGGCTGAGCGGGTGAAGACGGAGAGTGATAATCAATGGACACTGCTCTTCATTGACTAATATTATTAGTGGAGTTCCCAGGGTTCAGTTTTGGGTCCACTGTTGTTTCCTGTATTTATTAATAATATTGATAACGGTATATCACTGTACAAGTTTGCAAAAGATAAGAAGGTCGGCAGGGTTGTTAATGAAAATAATGTCAGTACACTGCTGCAACATGGTGCAGAAAAGTTCATCAGATGGGCTTAGAGGTGGCAACGGAAGTTTCACTTTGATAAATGTAAAGTACTGCATAGAAGAATCACTGATCCCAGAGTAACATGACAAATCAGAGGTACTACACTGACAGTGATAGAGTGGAAAGGAACTTGGGGCAATTGTGCATGCACATATGAAGTTTTCTGAGCAGTTCAGATGGTCTGCAAGAATACCTAATTGTTCCTTGTCAATGGTATACAGGAATTTTTCCAATAGGGCTAAGGAGGTGATTATCCTCTTGTACCCTGCAATGGTTAGGCCACACTATGAGAACCGTATACATGTCTGGAGGCCTCAATTTAAGAAGTATCCAGAGCTGTTGAAACGAGTAGAGAGAATTGTAACAAGCTTAGTGATTGGAACAAAGGGTTGCTCTTCAAAAAAGGCATATGTTTTGCAAATTAGTGTGTGGAGACTAGGCCCCTCCAAGGTAATTTGATCGAGGTGCATAATCTTGAATGAGTTGAGCGTGCTGAATGCTGACGGGATTCTTCCTCTTGCTTAGAATAATCGCCTATGAGGACGTAAATTCAAATTGAGGAAAATAAGTCGTAGGATAGATGCAATGAAATTTGCCTTTAGCCAGCAGGTGTTTTTTGCTGTAACGAACTTCCATCTGTCTTTGTAGAATTTGACAGCTAAAACGAATTCAAGGCAAAAAGAGAAAAAATATCTGGAGCTAGTGGTTGGGTAAAATTAGAATCGGGTGTTTTTGGTTTGTTTGGCTGATGCTATATAAGCTTATTTTCTTGCATCATGTGACCTTTCTAATGCTAACCTTTATCAGAATTCTAGATTCCATTCAGAAGAGGGCAGTTAGGTTAATTAATGGCTGTTCTCACACAGAATCTCTATTCGCTGTCTCATGAGACAATGTTTCTGCTGCCTGCCTTTTCTACATAGACTGCTGCCACTTTCTACAAAGAGGCAGAAATGCTGTGACTCAGGGGAGAACTGAGGGGGGATTTCTCCACAACAACACACCATGAAAATATACAAATTTTGAAATGATTGCCGACCTCTCTGGAACAGAACATGATCTAGCCAAGGAGGATGTCTGTGTGTGTGTGCCAGGTGCAGAGAGGGTCTAGAAATTAGGCGTTAACTCAACGTTCTACTGGGCAACTATGAGAGCTTGAGGTGTACGGTAGATGCCCTCATAGAAATTAGTATCAGGGGCCCATCAAGCTCTCAGCTTCCCAACTCCATGCCAGAGCTTACTCTTGGGCATCTGGCAACAGAGCAGCAATCTCCAATGCAGAATGCGCTGGTCCCAAAGGAACTCTTTATTGTTGGTGACTCTATTGACGGGGAGACAGGGATTCTATATTGGGTAAAACAGATAGATGGAACAGGACTAGCGTATGTCTGCCAGGGGCAAAATTTGATGAGATTGTAAAGCATATATAAACTTTTAAGGGCACAAAAGGTAATATTGTTGTAGACGTTGGCACCAATGACATTAAAATTAGGAGATCTGCAGATTTACTTAAAAAGTACAGGTCAATGTTGCAAAAAAGTCGTGAGTCACGGTGAAATTTGAAAGTGTCTGCAATTCTGTCCAGACATGATAGGAGGAAATACATAATGAGACCCTTGTCAATCAATTCGGCCCTAGAGGGAATGTGCAAGACTGAAGTGGTAGAATTTTTTTCAGTGTGGTCTGTGCTTGTTAGTAGGATAGACTGCTTCTGCAGGGATCTGATACACTTAAATAGAAAGGGTGCAAGAATATTTGGTGATGCTATCGAGGCAGTGTTAGGTGGGCCTGAAAACTGCTAGTTTGGTGGGAATTCACAGGCTGAAAGGTTAAACGTAGCCGCAGGCAGAGGCGAAAGTGATTCTTGCACAACTTCTATTAGAAAAATTAGCAAAATCGAGCAAGGAGAGATGGGCGTTTCAGGGACTGATGGCAGTCATCATGAAACACCTGGGTATATGGGATGTGTTCGGGTAACTAATAATCATTATAGGTACATGTATACTTGCATGTTGGTCAATTCATCAAAGTCAGATTTTGTTTGGATAGTAAAGATGTGGGTCAAACAGATATGCTCCAGTCCTGGATAATATTCTAGTCAAGCCACGTGCCACTGCTAGACGTTGCGGGGAAGTAAATAATCCACTCCGTCCAGTCCTAAACAATATTAGTAGCCTGCAAAGATTCTTCCCAACAAATACAGCGAAAATATTTAACTCACTATACATAGATGCTGAAAAACTGTGTGAGGATGCAACATACCGGAAAGATATCTTCCAGAATTCGTACAGATTTACCGAAATATGAATCGGCTGCAAAGTACTAACGAATTGAGAGTAAAAGAGAAACTCTACATTAAGAACAATAATAATTGTTGACCGGAAAAATACACCTTCTGTAACAGTTATGTAAATAGGTAAGTTATATGTGGAATTATTAGTGAATTGTAAATATATGAGCTGTATAATGTTTGTACACAATCATAAATGTGTAAATACTGTATGTATTAAACATAAAATGTATGTATTAAACATAAAATGTATGTATTAAACATAAGATGTGTACAAAATATTTTGGGACGAGACTACGTGTAGAGTATATGTCACCAATTACACGTAGTATCTCGTACCCTGGTATGTACTTAGCACCCTCCTGGCACTTTGTTGTCCCGGGGTGGTTCCTTGTGGAAATAAACAGATAATAATAATAATAATAATAATAATAATAATAATAATAATAATAATAATAATAATAATAATAATATAAGAAATGCCGAACTGAAATTTGGTGAGTACAATATGTACAGAAAGGATAGTCAGGACAGGAACATAGAAGGTGTTAAACTGTTAATTAAGAAAGACATAAAATCAAAAGGAGTGCAACCAGTTGATATAGATGAACAGTGCACTGTTGAATCAGTTTCGTGTTACATATGGACTGCGAAAGCAACAATAAGAGTTGGACTCTGTTATAGGCCTAATATAACAGTCCAACATACATAACACAAAAACTGGCAAGGCTCTTCACAAAGTGCATTAGAAAAAGGTGTGACGCCTAAGCAGTGGAATAATGCAATTATAATTTTGCTGGATAAGAAGGGAGATAAAACAGAAATTGGCAATTACAGAACAATTAGCTTGTTATCCACATCTACAAGTTGTTCACAAGGGTCATTACTAACAGATTAGAAAGAATACTTGATGAGAATCAACCGAAAGAGCAAGCTGGCTTTAGGACAGGATTCTAAAATATGGATCACCTTCACGTAATATCACAGCTAATGGAGAAAGCAAATGAATATAAAGCACCATTATGCCTGGCATTTGTGGATTATGAAAAGGCATTTGACTCCATACAGCATAAGGCAATGTTTCGGGCAATGGAAAGACAAGGCATTGATACCCCATATATTATGATTTTGAAGAAAATATATGAGAGTGCTACCTCCTTTATCAGACTAGATAAAGACAGTAGGAAATTTAAAATTGAGAAAGGAGTTCGACAAGGAGACAATATCTCCAAAGCTGTTTACTGCTGCCCTTGAGGAAGCTTTAAGGAGATTAGACTGGTCGCAGAAAGGAGTCAATGTGAACGGAGAGTACCTAAACCATTTACGATTTGCAGACGACATTGTGGTCAAAAGACATGATGCCAAAGAATTAGAGGAAAATCGTAATCAGTTATGCACAGCTAGTAAGGATTTTGGACTAAAGATGAATATGGCTAAAACAAAAGTAATGATGAACAAGTATGCCACAGAAAGCGAAATAATGATTGAAGGAGCAGTAATTGAAAAGGTGGAGTCATATACTTATCTGGAACAAGTTATTAGCTGTAATAATGATAAATGGCTGGAAGTCAAGAGAAGAATAAATTTTGGATGGATAGCATTCAGGAAATATAGTCATATACTGAAGAGCAATATCCCAGTTTGTCTGAAATGTAAAATAATGAACCAAATGTATACGCCCCACCATGACTTATGGAAGTGAAACTTGGGCACTCACCAAAAGAATTGAAGAGAAGCTGAGAACTACACAACGAAGAATGGAACGAATCATATTGGGAATCAGACTGTTAGATAAGAAGAGAAACACATGGATTAGGCAACAAACTCAAGTAAAGGACATTCTTATAAAAACTAAAGAACTAAAATGGTCTTGGGCAGGACACATAGCCCAAAGACATGATGACAGATGAATTAAGAAAATAACAGAATGGTATCCAAGAGGAGCTAGAAGAAAACCTGGAAGTCAAAGGGAGAGATGGATAGATGAAATTCATAAATTTGTGGGTAGTAAATGGATGTCCAGTGCTCAAACAGAAGGAACTGGAATGTTGCTGGAGAGGGCTACATCCTGCAGTAGATTGAAAATGGCTGATGATGATGTTGATAGGCCTAATGACTCGGATGAATACAACGAACAATTGCATAGAGAAATAGAGTGTGCTCGGAAATCAGAATGTCTTATAATGGGGGATTTTAACTTCCCAGATATTGAATAGAACTTCTCTGTTGGTCACTCTCACACCAGTAAGACTTTTTTCGATTTATTGGATGATTGTTTTTCTGAAGCACCATTTTCGAGAGGCAACCAGAGAGGGTAATATTCTTGATCTGGTTATCAGCATTGATCATTCGTGTATTAAGAATTTGCAGATAAAGGAACCACTAGGCGGCAGTGATCATAGTGTACTGATGTGGGATTTAGAGATAATTATCATCAAGGGAAAAGGAATTGGTTTTTGCCGCCATAAAGGTGAGTACAATGGTCTCAGATAGTTTTTCAATTCTGTACAGTGGGATCAACTGACGATATTACCAACAGTAAATTGTAAGTGGGAAGAATTAAAGGAATTAATCGTGGAAGCTACTAAAAGTTTCATACCTATTAAGAAATATTGTTCAAGGCTTAGGGCTATATGGTTATCAAATGAACTAATGAGACTCATGACAGAGAAGAAAAATGCATTGGATGCATATAAATTATCAAGCGACATAGAAGCCTATGGCAGATATAAGCTAGTCTGTAATAAGCAGATATAAGCTAATCTGCAATAAGGTCACAAATGAGGTTAGGCAGGCAAAGGCATATTATCAGAAATCTTTGAAAAAAAAAATTCTAAGAAAAATAGCAAGGATTTGTTTGCTTATATACACTCTAAAATTAAGAGGATGAATCTGATTGGTCCACTTGATATCAATGGTTTGAATGTTAATGATCGTATAAAGATAGCAAACAAATTGAATTGGTATTTACATTCATTTTTGATCAGTTATTAAGGTTTGAAAATGGCAGAAGGTTATCAAATTGTAGGAGGGTTCTTAATGATTTTGTGATAATTGAGAGCAAAGTGGAAGAGAAATTAGCATTAGCATTAGTAGAGGCATATGATGCAAGAAAGCAAGCTTATTCATCATCAGCCAAAAAAAAAAAAAAAAAAACACACACACACACACCACTCCCATTTCACACCTCCATTCGTTCGAAATACCTGTGCAGTTGAGGTTTAAATTTGTTTAGCCTATCAACTTCAACAACAAGTGATGGAAGTCGGTTCCACCAAACAAACACCAGCTGGACAAAAGCAAATTTCCGCATATCTATCCGACACCCGTCCTTCCTCAATTTGAATTTATGCCCTCTGAGGTTATTATCCTGAGCAAGATGAAGAATCCCATTGGCATTGAGCATGCTCAAACCATTCAAAGCCTTATATACCTCTATCAGATCACCTCGCCACTGCCTAGTCTCCAGACTCTGTAATTTGCAAAACTTAAGCCTTTCTTCATAAGAGCAACCCTTTGTTCCGTTCACTAATCTTGTTGCCCTTCTCTGTACACGTTCCAGCAGCTCTACATCTTTCTTGAAATGATACCTCCAGACCTGTATACAGTACTCAAGATGTGGCCTAAACATTGCTTTATATAAGGGAATAATCACCTCCTTATCCTTGCTAGAAAAATTCCTGTATATCATTGACAAGACACCATGAGCTACACTGGCAGCTCGTCTGCACTGCTCAGAGAAATTCATGTCTGCCTGCACAATTACCCCCAGCTCCTCTTCATTCTCCACCACTTTCAGTGAAGTACCGCAAAGTTGATACGTTGCTCTGGGGTTATTGTTTCCCATGTGTAGTACTTTACATTTGTCAATGTTAAACTTCATTTGCCACCTCTCTGCCCATCTGTTCAACCTTTCCAGATCCTGTTGCTGCAGCATAGCGTCAGTAGTGTCCTTAACAACCCTGCCAACCTTTGTATCATCTGCAAACTTGGACATTAAACTTGATATCCCATCAACAATATCATTCGTAAACACCGAAAACAACAACGGACCCAACACTGAACCCTGAGGAACTCCACTAATAACACTAGTCCACGTTGAGCAGTGTCCACTGATTACCACTCTGTCTTCTGCCACTCAACCATCCCCTTTTCCATAACAGCAATTTGCCTCCAATGCCACACTGCTCCAATATCTGCAGCAGTCTTCCATGTACAACAGTATCAAAAGCCTTTCTAAGATCCAAATATATAATATCAAAGTTATTCCCTGCACCCAGTTCTTTGGTGACTACATCATAGTATCCAATCAAACTGGTCCGGCAAGACCTGCCCTTAACAAAACCATGCTGCACTGAGCTATAACTGAATTCTTGTCTAGATGATCCTGCAGTGCTTCTTTAACCAGTGCCTCCATTAATATACCTGGAACAGAAGTTTAGCTAACAGGTCTATACTTACTTGTGTCAGCCTTTGATCCTCCTTTGTGAATTGGGGTTACATTTGCACATCTCCAGTCTATGGATACCTTCCCTGAGTCCAAAGAAGCTCTCATAATTATGGATAGGGGTTTGCTTAATTCCTTTGCTGCCCCCTTTAATTTATCTTGATAGATCCCATCCACCCCGAGGTGCCTTTTTTATGTTTATCCTCAACAATCTCTCCTCCACTTTCCTCTCAGTTATTACGAAATCATACAGCTCCCTGCCAATGTTTACTTTACCTGCATCATTCTCCTTCCTGAATAACTTCTCATGCATCAATGTAGATGCAAAATACTCGTTTAGATTGTTAGCCACCTGAGCAGGATCCTCAACTGTTGAACCATCAATATCCAGTGGATGAAACTGATTCATCCTTTTCCTTCTTCAGTTTAAATATGTAAAGAACTCTTTTCTGTTTTTCTTTGCATCCTTTGCGAAGGATTTTTCGTAGTCTGCCTTTGCCTGCCTAATCTCCTTTGTGACTTGGTTACAGTCCAACTTATATCTATCATAGGCTTCCATGTCACCCATTAATTTGTATGTATCGCATGCATTTTTTTTCTCTGCCACATGTCTTATTAGTTCATCTGACAACCATTTAGGCCTAATCCTTGAACAATATTTCTTAGTTGGTATGTAAAACCTGGTAGCCTCCAAGATTAGTTCGTTGAATGCTTCCCATTTTGAGTTTGCTGTTGGTAACATCATCAGTTGGTCCCATTGTATAGAATTTAAATACTGTCTCAGACATCATCTCAAATCCAGTTACATTGTTGAAGTTAAACCTAAAAATGCACCTGCGGTGGGTGGTATCTATCCAGATATTTTTGGAGAAGCGGCAAAGTAACTAAGCAAACCCGTAGCCATAATTATGAGAGCATCCTTGGACACTGGGGAGGACCCCTCCCCAGTTTAGATTGGACTGCAGGAAGTTTTATTTTAGCTAGCGAGTTATAAATTATTGGAATAAGTTGCCTTCATGGGTGGTAGAGGCCTACAGTTTGGGGAAATTCAAAGGTCATCTGGATAGTACTTTCGGGTAAGGGAAGCGCATAGGATGATAGGATTAATTCCCTTTTTATTTATTTTTATTTCATTTTATTATTTTTATTTATTTATTAATTATTATTATTTTTTTATTTATTTAATTTTTGTTTTTATCATTGTTTTGTTCGGATTTTTATTTTTTTTTTTTTGGCTGGTGCAGCATAAGCCATAGGCTTTCTTGCACCATAGGGCCGTTACTAATACTAATACTAATACTAATACCCCATGGGCTGGAGTTGTGCAAATATATCCCCAATTCCCAAAGGTGGACAGAAGGGGAACACGAATAATTACAGACCAGTTAGTTTAACTTCTGTTCCATGTAAAATAAGGGATCCTGGTTAAAGATGCATTGCAAGATGATCTAGACAAGGCTGTAGCAATAATTCAGACACAGCGTTGGTTTGTTAAGGAAAAGCCTTGTCTGACAAATTTGATAGCATATTATGATGTGGTTACAAAGGAACTGGATGGAAAAGTAATTTTGATGTCATATATTTGGATATCAGGAAAGCTTTTTACATGGTTGCATACGGAAAACTATTCTACAAATTGGAGCAAAATTGCATTAAGGGTAAGTTGCTACATTGGATTAAAGAATGGTTGAGTGAGCGAAGATAGAGGGTGGTAATTAATGGTTACTGCTCTTCATGGACTAATGTTATTAGTGGAGTCCCACAGTGTTCGGTGTTGGGTTCTTTGTTGTTTTGTTTATTTATGAATGATATTGATGAAGGTATAACAGGCTTAGTGTCGAAGTTAGCAGATGATGCGAAGGTTGTCAGGGTTTATAATGACAGTATGCTACTGCCGCAGAATCTAGAAAGTTTGGGCAGATGGGCTAAGAAGTGGCAACTGAAGTGTAACCTTGACAAATGCAAGTATTGCCTATGGGTAGAAATAAACCCAGAGAAATGTAACAACTCTGTGGTGCCGTATGTAAGGTGGTAGAAAATGAAAAAGTCCTGGGAGTAATTGTGCAGCCAGATATGAAGTTTTCTGAACAATGCAGACAGGCTGCCCTGGCAGGTGATGGGGTTTTTTTCAAGGATATATAGCAATTTTGCTCTGTGGGAAAAGGAGGTGAGTGTCCCTATGTATAAGGCACAGGTCAGGCCACACCTTGAGTGCTGCATACAGGTCTCAAGGTCTCATTTTATGAAGGATGTAGATTTGCTTGAGCGTGTACAGAGAAGAGCTAGAAGATTGGTGAGGGGAATTTAGGGATCCTCTTTCCAAGAGAGGCTTAAGTTCTGCAAATTGCAGGGCTGGTGAGTAGGGAACTGCACAATGATCTGATTGTGGTGTTTAAGTCCTTGAATGAGTTGAGCATGCTGAATTCTGATAGGATCCTTCCACTTGATCAGATTACGAACCTAAGGGGCATAAATTCAAATATAAAATACAGATATAGAATGGATGTGTGGAAATTTGCCTTTCGCGAGTGGGTGGTTATTGCTGGAACAAAAACTTCCATCTCTCGTTGTGGAGTTGATAGATTAAATAAATTTCAGGAGGAAATGGACAGGCATTTGTAGGGAAAGATGCTAGTTTTTTTGGCTGATGCAGCATAAACTCATTCACATTCTTTCTTTCATCATATGCCATTTCTACTACTACTACTTCCACGGGCACTGTTCTTCTGAATTGGTTTCTATAATTCCCTCTCTCTCTCTTTAAAAACAATTCGCACACTTGACTTCACCAGCTGACATCCATGTACTGTCCAAATTTAAACTCATGGAACCAACTTTTCTTCTTTCTCGTTTATTCATTCAACTGCTGGTTTCTGGAACAACCTCCCTTCATACCTATTTCCAAAAATTACAGAAATTTTAGTCTAATTTAAAAAAATAACTTCTTTCGTCCTCTCAATCTCCAACCCTAGTATGGTACTAAACATTTTAGGTTCTAATACCTTTGGTGTTGTGAGTTTTCATAAAAAAAAATGAAAGAAATTGAAACCAGCGGATTGCACTATCATGTAATGCTCCTGTTTGCTCTTATCTAGCTATATCTTGTTTTGGGTTACCTTCAAAGAAGTGGTGAGTAGCAACTTTGAATAACAATTATCCATTTTCAAAATTAATTTCTGATTGAACTGTTGTCACTTAATAGTCAGTTGGTGTTCACAGAACCGTTGTCTTTTTTTCATTATGTCGCAGCCTGTTTTGGATACTTGTTCTTCTGTCATGCTTGGTTGAGTTATAATTTCTATTATTAATTGGATTTTTTGAGGAGTCTGTTAAACAAGATTTTGTTGTTCTTTGGATGCTTATGATAATATGACAGCATCTGATTTGGTTGGCTGGTACAGGACCTGCAATTAAGGATATATATAAATCTGCAGATAGGAACTATGGTGACACCATAATTTGGCCATGGTCTGTTATGGAGAAAACTCCATATTGCTTGCAGAAATATCTAAGACATGGTTCTCCCCAGAGAGAGTCAAATATATTTAATATTACCTATATTAATATTAAAAATCATTAATCTAAAGCTATTGCTATTTGTGTATCCACTACTTTGATTTACTTCGTAAATTTGTTGAAAATAGCTTTACTACCCCTGGGGTAGTAAAGCTATTTTCAACAGCTATTTTAAATATGCGAAATCACGGAACAAGTTCTATGCTTCTGGAATTTCTTGAACTGTTATTAAAAATTTGATTGAAACCACTAGACAGGCACTCTGAATATCAACTTAGATACACTTTTCCGTCAGAATGTTAGGTTGGATTTAGAATTTCATTGTTCGTTCGTAGGGTTAATAGAAAATATAGACCACTTCAAGTATTAAGTTCAAAATGGAAGAGTTGAATTGCATATTGAAGAAAATTGCCCCTTCATTGGAAGGGGTAATCCTCGTTATATGAAATGGACCACCCAAGTATTGAGAATAGAGCACTAAGAAGAATTAAGAGTTTTAATACTTGCTATGTAGGAGAACAGGAAGCGGAAAGAGAGTTTGAGCAGGAAGAATGTGGCAAAAGCCTTGGAGAAGGAGAAACCAAAATAATCTGCTGGAAATGATCGTTTATTACCTTAGGTAATTAGACGATTGGAGAGAAATGAGTATATAAATTCCTGGTATTATTTTATAAATGTTTAATGGAAAAGATATTTCCAAAGAGATTGAATGAGGCCCATCTAAAGATGTTGAAAACTCGAGATAAGTATTTCGGAACACGTTCTGGCCAGGGTATCGGATGCAGGCTCATACCGTCCAGTGGCTTTATTGCCAGTAATGGCAACGTTATTGAAGAGATTGTAAATGAATCGATTGTAGGAATACTATGGAAAAAACAGAAGGAGTAGCTCTAAGAAGTAGTGCTTCAGAATGGATAAATCTATTGAAAAACCGATTGATAAAATGGTGAAATATATGTTGAAGAGGCTCCAGAGAAGTATGTACTTGTAATATTTATTGACCTTAAGGGGGCATTTGGCAGACTGTGGTGGCAAAGATTTTTAGCAAGTCGGAGAGTCATGAATTGCTCTGGTCCAGAACATTGCTTTTTTGTCATAGAATGCAGCGGAATGACATTCTGGCACCTTTATTCAACGGATTTCGAAGTTAGCATTAGCATTAGCATTAGCATTAGTAGAGGCATTTGATGCAAGAAAGGAAGCTTATGCAGGATCAGCAAAAAAAAAAAAACCCACTTCCACTACACCCCTCTGTTCGTTCAAAATACCTGTCCAGCTGAGCCTTAAACTTACTTAGGCTATCAACCTCCACTACTATGGATGGAAGTCTTTTCCACCAACCAAACACCCGCTGGCTGAAGGCAAATTTCCGCACGTCTATCCTACATCTGTCTTTCTTCAATTTGAATTTATGCCCTCTCAGGTGATTATTCTGAGCTAGAGGATGAATCCTATCAGCAATGAGCATGCTAAACCCATTCAAGGCTTTATACACCTCTATCAGATCACCTCACTGGTGCCTAGTCTCCAGACACTGTAATTTGCAAAACTTAAGCCTTTCTTCGTAAGAGCACCACTTTGTTCCATTCACTAATCTTGTTGCCCTTCTCTGTACTCGTTCCAGAAGCTCTACATCCTTCTTGAAATGAGGACTCCAGACCTGTATACAGTACTCTAGGTGTGGTGTACTGTATACAGGTCAGGAGCCTATATACAGTACACCACACCTTCCTGACCATTGCCTTGTACAAGGGAATAATCACCCTCTTATCCCTGCTGGAAAACTTCCTGTATATCATTCACAATACTCCATGAACTACTCTTGCAGCCTGTCTGCACTGCTCAGAGAACTTCATATCGGCCTGCACAACCACCCCCCAAGTCCCTTTCATTCTCTACCACTGTCAGTGTAGTACCACAGAGTTGATACGTTGCTCTGGGGTTGCTGTTTCCCATGTGTAGTACTTTACATTTGTCAATGTTAAACTTCATTTGCCACCTCTCAGCCCATCTGCTCAACCATTCCAGATCCTGTTGCAGCAGCATAGTGCCAGTAGTGTCCTTGACAGCCCTGCCAACCTTTGCATCGTCTCCAAACTTGGATATTAAGCTTGATATACCATCATCAATATCTTTTATAAATAGAGAAAACAATAATGGACCCAACACTGAGCCCTGAGGGACTCCACTAATAACATTAGTCCACGATGAATAATGTCCATTGATTACCACTCTCTGTCTTCTCCCCCTCAACCACCCCCTTATCCATTGCAGCAATTTGCCTCCAATGACACACTGCTCCAATTTGTGTAGCAGTCTTCCATGTGCAACAGTATCAAAAGCCTTTCTAAGATCCAAGTATATAATATCAAAGCTATTCCCTGCATCCAGTTCTTTTGTGATTGCATGATAGTATCCAATCAAATTGGTCAGGCAAGACTTCCCCTTAACAGAACCATGCTGTGTCCGAGCTATAACTGAAGTCTTGTCTAAATGATCCTGCAGTTCTTCTTTAACCAGTGCCTCCATTAATTTTCCTGGAATAGAAATTAAGCTCACAGGTCTATAATTACTTGTGTCAGCCTTTGATCCTCCTTTTTGAATTGGGGTCATATTTGCACATTTCCAGTTTATGGGTACCTCCCCTGAGTCCAAGGAAGCTCTCATAATTATGGCTAAGGTTTGCTTACTTCCTTTTCTGCCTCCTTTAATATAACTGGATAGATCCCATCCACCACGGGTACCTTTCTTTTGTTTATCTTCAACAGTTTCTCCTCCACTTTACTCCCAGTTATTTCCAGATTCTGTAGCTTACAGCTAGAGTTGAATACACCTCTGGCATTCCCCTCGCTGAATAACGCCTCATGTGTGAATGTCGATGCAAAATATTCATTTAGTTTGTTAGCTACCTGAGCAGGATCATCAACAGTTGACCCATCAATATCAAGTGGACCAATCTGATTCATCCCCTTCCTTCTAGAGTTTACATAAATAAAGAACAGTTTGCTGTTTTTCTTTGCATCCCTTGCCAAGGATTTCTCATAATCTCCCTTCGCCTGCCTAACCTCCTTTGTAACTTGGTTGCATATCAACTTTTATCTATCATAGGCTTCTGTGTCATGTTTTAATTTGTAAGTATCCCATGCATTTTTCTTCTCTGCCATATGCCTCATTAGTTCATCTGACTTCCATTTTGGCCTAAACCTTGAATAATATTTCTTAGTTTTAAAAGTAACTTTTGAAAATTTGATGTTTGGACCACGTCGACTGGAATCGCCCAGTCGGGCATAGCACAATAGCAGCAAAATCATTAAAACGGTGCATGCAGGCTGCTTGTGTGTTGAGTCCGATTAATGTGTACTTCGTCCATGCTGGTTGTGAAGGTACTGCTCGGTTTGCGATTGGTTGTGTGGTCGCGCACTGATTGCTTACTGCGGGGGCCGACCGTTATGTTTGGTTGCACAACTGACATGTGTTGGTGTGTGTACAGTTATTGACTATGTGCGAAAAGTAAATAATTTCTTTATTTTAAAGAATCGTTGGTGAATTCTAAATCTTTTTTTAATTTTTAATCTAAAAATGTGAACCCAAATTTAAAAATTTGAAAAATTACTAATTACTTCTCAACCACCAGTCCTGCTAAAAATAGGCAAGAATATTAACAGACACAACCACATATCACATGAAAATAACGACACATGTCGGTATTTCTGAATCTGATCTTGAGAAGCAAAGCCAAACTACAAATGACTGGCCGGACTGTACCTATGATCAAAAAAATGATTTTTACTTGAAAAAACGAATGCTCTCTGTTTGAAAAACGAAACTTGGCTGTATGCCTTGTAGAAAAGTCGGAACTCTTTGAGTTGAAACGAAAATGGGAATGAATCTTTCCAAAGAATGGACCAAAAATGAGATAACCTATTCTGGCAAATATAGGAAGCAACAGTTGAGCTCACTCCAAAAAACAATTTTGATCACAGTGAATCTGCTGCACATAAAGCAGCATTGAATATAGTTGTGAAAGTGAGAAAATGACTCTTGAGATTGTTTTTTTATGTCATTATCTCACGATAAAAATAATAACTGCAAAAATATTTCGACCTGCATATAAAGTAGCAAGAAAAATCAATCATACCATTCTTTTGAAACTGAAACGAATCTGTAAGAAATGAATGGAGTTGAAATGGGTCGTATTGTTCATTCTACAAATGCGTGTATTAACATTACTAGTCCTACTAGTGAAGAAATGAGGAAAACTGTGATTAAAGGAATTGTTGAATCCAATAATAAAATTTCATTGATAATTGATGAATCAACCATAATAAGCAAAAAAACTACCTTCGTAGTATATGTTTGATGCAGTATCGAAGGGGTTGGAATGATTCACCGATAAATTTGTTTTTGGACTTGTAAAACTTGATAAAGTAATGGCAGAAGGAGTATTTGATTCCTTACTCCAATGTCTTCACACTGATGGGACGACAGAAGATTAATTTAAAAATATATTTGCTTTCTCTGGCATGCAACGGTGCTTCTGTGATATTAGGGTGTAAACCTGGAGTGAAAAAATTGTTGTCAGAACGTTTTCCTTCTATTAGAGTTTGCCATAGTGTTAATCACAGACTAGAATTATCAGTAGGTGATGGTGTCAAAGAAACTTCAGAAATAAATAGATTTAAAAAAAGGATCATCTAGACAAGACTTCAGTTATAGCTTGGACGCAGCATGGTTTTGTTAAGGGGAAGTCTTGCCTGACCAATTTGATTGGATACTATGATGCAGTCACAAAAGAACTGGATACAGGGAATAACTTTGATATTATATATTTGGAACTTAGAAAGGTTTTTGATACAGTTGCACATGGAAAACTGCTGAACAAATTGGAGCAGTGTGGCATTGGAGGCAAATTGCTGCTATGGATAAAGGGGTGGTTGAGGGGGAGAAGACAGAGAGTGGTAATCAATGGACACTGCTCATCATGGACTAATGTTATTAGTGGAGTCCCTCAGGGCTCAGTGTTGGGTCCATTATTGTTTTCTCTATTTATAAAAGATATTGATGATGGTATATCAAACTTAATATCCAAGTTTGGAGACGATGCAAAGGTTGGCAGGGCTGTCAAGGACACTACTGGCACTATGCTGCTGCAACAGGATCTGGAAAGTTTGAGCAGATGGGCTGAGAGGTGGCAAATGAAATTTAACATTGACAAATATAAAGTACTGTATATGGGAAACAGGAACCCCAGAGCAACGTATCAAATCTGTAGTACTACACTGACATCATCATCATCATATAATCTAAAATGTTTTATGAGCACAGGCTCATCAACATAATAATCTTATTTTTACTTTACAATCTCTCGGACCACTTGGCCCCCTATACTAGCTAACGCAGTTAGCCTTAGTAATAGGGGTTTCCACCCCTTCCACGTGGAGGTGGGTCCTCTACTATCTAACCTATGTACAATAATAATAAAAATATACATCATTTCAGCCATAAGGCCAATAAAATCTTTTAAAATCACCACTACCAACTAGATATTTCTAATTCTAAAAACTTCATCTACAAACTTTAAAAATACTTTATACATCATCAAGTCTTGAAAGACCCCGTGCTGGTCAATAGTTCCACCCATCTTTGCCGTGAGTTCACTTCTAGGACCATCATACAAAGAGCAAACCAAGAGAACATGATCAACATCTTCTGAGGCTCCACAAGCACAATATTCATTATCAGCCAACCCAAACTGTTGCAATCGAACCCTAAGACCATGACCTGTTACCAACATTGCTTGGTGAACTCCCAGCATTGGCCATGATTCCTGTCTACTGCGTGTTGTAACACTTGGGATAAATCCGTAAGTCACTCGCCCCGCTTCGGAATGCGTCCAGTGATCCTGGCAGATCTGAGTTATCTCTTCAGCAAGTCTTCGCCATTCTTTCTTCACATCCACTTTGCTATATTCATAAGCATCATCAGGGCAAGATCCCAATCCAAAAAGCTCTACAGGCTGATTTTTCTTGGTCTTATACAATAGATATTGCTTTACCCCACCAGATCTATGGGAGTTCTCCCCGACAATACCTGCAGGGCATCACTGGACACTGTTCTACATGCTCTTGATAGAGCTAGGATAGCCGATCTCTGAGCTGCAAATAAATGTCTTCGCACAAAACAATGTGCTATAGCTCCGCCCCATGCACCACAGCCATATGTCACTATTGGGATAAATATGCAATGGTACAAGAGCATGAGAGCTTTACCCCTCAGACCCCACTCATGGCGAACCACTCGTCTTATTCTTCCGTATATTTTCTTTACTTTATTCCTAATATACTTAGCGTGTGTTATGAAGCTCAACCTTTCATCTAAGAGTACTCCCAAATACTTAACTTGTGTTCGGTACTTCAAGGCATTTCCCCTCAATCTCACTACGGGATTTCTATTGGCACTCAGCCTACCTTTTAGCAACATCAAAACTGTTTTACTTGTTGAGATACTCAACTTGTTACCATCTGCCCACAGACTCAATTTCTCTATTGCACTTTCTGCTTTTCTCTCCAGCTCAAGTCTGGAGTCTCCTTCTATCATTATAAGCACATCATCTGCATAAGCTAGTATTAATTTGTCTTCCCAATCTTCATTAAGGATATCGTCAAGAACCATATTCCACACCACAGGGCCAAAAATGGAACCCTGCGGTGCTCCTCTATGGACCTCCCATTCTACGGAGGCGTATTTGGTCTTGACAATAACCTTCCTGTCATTAAAATAGCTTTGCATCAGCTTATATAGATTCTGTGGGCATCTCATCTTTCTGAATCTTGCCAATATACTATCCCACCAGAGAGAGAGTCAAAGGCCCCTTTGAAGTCGACAAACACTCCTAGCACATATTTTCTTGTACTTTGACGTACTCTACATAAAGCTTCAGAGATGGCATCCTCTGTAGATTTTCCTTTCCGAAAACCAAATTGTCTTGACGAAGCAAGCCCCAAGGCTGCATACCTGATTTCAATTCGAGCTATTATCAGCCGTTCAAGTATCTTTCCCAATACTGACTATAATGCAATAGGCCTATACGACCCTGGGTCAGTGACATCCTTATCCCTGTGCTTCAATAGGATTCGCAAAAGCGCAGTCTTCCAACAGTCTGGGAAAACTCCCTCACTTAAACAAGAGTTGTATGTTGTTAACAACATTTGACTATGGTGCTTGAAAAACACCTTCACAACCTCAGCAAAGATCTCATCCTCACCTGGTGCCTTATTGCTCTTCGTCTCCTTAATAGCCATTCTCAACTCACCCAGAGTGAACGCTTCCTCGATCTCAGGACAATCATAACTCCTATTACCTTCTCGGACCTCGGCCTGGAAAGCTGTGTCTTCAAGCTTATCATCCTGTGGGAACAGGGAATCCAGTATTGCATTTACCGATTGTTCCCAAGTCTTGGTCATTACATTGGCAACACGGATGGAAAATGAAACTGATTCTACCTGAAGCCGCTCCATCACCATTTTGTAGGGAAGACCCCAAGGGTCTCATCTTCCTTCTGTCCGGACGAAATCTTCCCAGGATTTCTTCTTCAATTCCCGGATCTTCCCTACATATCCATTTTTGATATTCTTATAGGTTCCCTCGTATATCAGTTCATCTCCATATCCCAATCTTCTGGCCCTGCTCCACTTTCGTCTGGCAGCATTCACCATTCGCCATAACCGACTAAGTTCTTCGCTCCACCAGGGGACTGATCGGGCATATTTCTGTCTTCTGGTCATTGACCTGCACGAGGCCCCTCTCAAGACCTTTGTCAACACCTGTGCCTTAAGCACTGCATCACCATATAAAAGTGCGTTTTGTCCTGCCTGTAATCGTTCGCAGATACAGGTTTGAAATCGTTGCCAGTTCACTGACCTTCGTACTAACCTACTTGGTGCCTCTGTAATCTGACTCCGGGATCTGCCCTCTATATTGAATGTTATAGCCCGGTGATCGCTTGTCGTCCACCCTTCCCTCACACACCACCCCTTAACTATATCAATGGCAGAAGAACTACATATAGTTATATCAATGTTGGCTTCTCCATTTATAGTGGAGAAGGTGCTCGGGTTATGTGGACGATTCGCAATCTCCAGACCATTACTAATAAGACAATCCTCAAACTGTGTTCCCTTGACATCAGTCTCAGAGCTAAACCACAGCTTGGAATTTGCATTTGAGTCTACACTCAGCACCCAGGGTTTTCCTCCAAACTCGCTGGTGACCATATCCACATATCGTAAATAATCGTCCAAGGTCTCAGCCAACTGGCAGTACATACTACCTATGTACAATCTCCCTATAGGGCCGATCACTTCCACACATACTCCATGTGTAAAAGACAAACCTTGCATCTGAGTTATTACTAAGTCAGGGTTGCACATAATTACCGCTGCCTTACAATTTCCATGCTGCGCAATCCGGTAACTCATTGGGTAGCCTTTAACAACCCCGTCAACAGTATAGGGCTCCTGCACAAGGAGGAGATCACAATTCTCTTCTCGTGTCTTTTGAGCAAGCTGTAACGCCACCTGATATGAGCGCTGACCATTAATTTGCAAAACTTTTAATTTTGTATTAACATTTATACGTGTACTATCCATTGATTGATTTTTTCTTTAGATTTTCAATGTACTTTTTATACTCGGGGCAATCTCTGCTCCTAATCGAATGGTCAGCACTCATATTCTTCCTTTTACAATTAGCACATTTTGGCGACTCATGCTTTTTAGGACAGTCTTTGAAGAGATGATCCTCTCCAGCACAATGCGCACAAGTTACCTTTGCTTTACAATTTCTGGAGGTATGGCCGAAGGCCAAACATCTAAAACACTATGTCAAGAACGCAATATCCTTGACACGATGGGAACTCCAGTACACAAACACTCGTCCTCTTCCTACCAAAAACCGCTGTATATCTGTGGAGACTTCCAGTATACAATTTCGAGCATCTCTCTCGTACACTCTAGCTACTGATCGTACCATGACGTTCTTTAGAAAATTCTCTTTGCTTATACCAATTTTATACACATTCTTGGGATAAATCTGATCCAATAAATCTTTTTCTTCCACGGTTCCTTCCACATCATAAATTATGATTCTATTTCCCTGTTTCTTAGGAATTTCAACCTTCATTCCTCCTTGAGTTACCTTCTCACAAGTCAACACTCTTGTGAGATCCTCTTTTGTTTCGAGTTCCAGAACTACACCTTTATCCCTAATGGTTCTAAAACTCCTCACTTTCATATCCTGCAATTCGGGCGGAATCGTTTTTAGAACTTCGCTCTTGACCTCCTCGCTAGTTCGTCATTTATCACAGTCTGCTTTTATAAAAATTATGTGACGTTCTTTTTCTTTTGGAGGAATATTACTTTCACTTCTTTTAGTTACTTCAGCAAAGGTTTTCCTTACTTGCCCCATTGCTTCTCTTTCTTTGAGCCTTGCGTTTAGGACCTTATTCACTTCATGCACCTTTAGTGCCTTCGTCTCAAGAGCGTCCCACATTTCTAAAATCGAGTTCGTGGCTGATCGATTAACTTTATTGGAATCTTTAAAGAGAAAATCATGAAGCTGCTTCCTTGCCTTTTTTATCTCTTCGAACGTCATGGCACTGTCACCCTCAAGTTCATCATCACTCTCCACTCTTAGCCGTTTTGCACTTGAGCGCTGCGAAGTATCCATTGCCACTGGAACTTCTACAGCCGCTGTATCATCCATGGAAGTTTCAGAGTCTTGGTCTAACCTCTTCAACCTAACTTCCAGTTCTCGTATTATTGAGGAGGAAGAGGACCCATCATGTGCCTCATCCACCACACCTCCAGAACTACCAGGCTGCTCACCCTCCGGTCGCGCAGCCATGAGAAATTATCTATATAATATCCAGACAATTTAACACTCACAAAATTTTATATATATATATATATATATATACAAGACAAACAACAACACCACACTTGTTCACAAAGAACAGATACAAAGCTCATCGTAATAACAACAACAAGTTCAATGACTTGATAGCAATCAAGTCCACCCTTTCAGGAAGGGCATGGAAATACTGGAAATCCTTTTTCCCAAAAACCCCTATCTACAATTAAGTTTTAACTACCAACCGGTAGTTGGGTTCCTCTTTGCCGTCCAGGCTTCGCCTGGGCGCCCACCCTGCACAATCGTGGATGTTGGAACCCTTGCAATAGAACGCACTTGTCACAGAACACAAAAACAAACAAAACCAAAAGTTGATAGCAGTTCTATCACTTGAGATTACACTTTGAAAAGTCGCTTGTTAATCACTGTGCACCCGTGGCAGTCAAATTGCTCGCGGGGCAGTACTACACTGACAGTGGTAGAGAATGAAAGGGACCTGGGGGTGGTTGAGCAGGCAGATATGTAGTTCTCTGAGCAGTGCAGATGGGCTGCAAGAGTAGCTGTCAATGATATATAGGAATTTTTCTAGCAGGGATAAGGGGGTGATCATTCCCTTGTATAAGCGAATGATCAGGCCACACCTAGACTACTGTATACAGGCCTGGAGGCCTCATTTCAAGAAGGATGTAGAGCTGCTGGAACGAGTACAGAGAAGGGCAACACGATTAGTGAATGGAACAAAGGGGTGCTCTTATGAAGAAAGGCTTACGTTTTGCGAATTACAGTGTCTGGAGACTAGGCACCAGCGAGGTGATCTGATAGAGGTGTATAAAGCCTTGAATGGTTTGAGCATGCTCAATGCTGATGGGATTCTTCCTCTTGGTCAGAATAATCACCTGAGAGGGTATAAATTCAAATTAAGGAAAGACAGATGTAGGATAGATGTGCGGAAATTTGCCTTTAACCAGCGGGTGGTTGGTAGGTGCAACAGACTTCCATTATTTGTCGTGGAAGTTGATAGCCTAAATAAGTTAAAGGCTCAGCTGGACAGGTATTTTGAACGAACAGAGGGGTGAAGTGGAAGTGGTTATTTTTTATTTATTTATTTTACTTTTTTTTTGGCTGATGCTGCATAAGCTTGCTTTCTTGCATCAAATGACTCTACTAATGCTAATGCTAATGCTAACATCATTTATTGATAAACTTTATGTATATACCATGCTTCGGCAAAGAATAGCGGAGAGTTCCATTTATGTGCAGAATTACTGGGGCTGAGCTGTTGAAAATTGGAAGAATTTTAAGTACCCGATGGGTGTCACCTAGTTTGCATACAGTTTTGGCTGTGTGGAATAATTTTGAAACCCTTGTGTATCATTTTGAAGAAGCAAAGCAATGCATGATCCTACAAGAGATAAAAATGATAAATGAATTTATGATGGCTTGAAAAGAAAAATCACATCTACAGAATTTTTATTGGACCTTAGATTGATGCGTGACACTCTCCAAGAATTAACAGAATTAAGCTTGGACCTACAGGACCGCAACATGGACCTTTACAAAGCAAATAAGAAAATAAAAATACTGGTACAAGTTTTTTAAGAAAGAAGAGAGAACTTTGGGCCGTATTATAAATGCGCTGTTGCTGCTGTACATGATCTCGGCTTTCGTGGAGTTTTATTTCACGAAAAAATTCAAGAAAGGATCCTCCCATTGACCCACATACATTTTATACAAAATTGAAAGAGTCAATCAAAAAAAGATTGCTTGATACCAAAGATGGTGAGTTGGCATATTGTTCTCGTGAACTTGATCAAAAATATTGGCCTGAAGATGTTAATACTCAACTGACATTTGGAGATGTGGAAATTAGAAACTTGTCAATCAGACTGCAAATAAATGAAAGAGAAATGATTCGTGGATTCCGTGAATAGGCTCTCGAAAAGGCATATCCAGAAAAAACTGGTGCATTTGATACGGACTCTGAATACCATTCCCATTTCTTCAGTTGAATGTGAACATGCGTTTTCGCAGATGAATCTGATTGCCACCCCAACAAGTGCTTTGTTGAAGTCTAAGACAATTTCAGAAATTTTGTACGTCAAACTTGTCGGACCACATCTGCGACTTTTTGATCCTTTTAAGTATCTGCAGTTACTCAGAGGAAGACATTCGGCCATAGATATTGACAGCAAGGAAAGGAGTCGAGAAGATCTGTCGGAAGAGAACTGGAGAAAACTGGAATTTACTATGAACATTTGCCTTAAATACAATAAATTAAATGTAAGTTGAGAACTGAGTATATATTGTTTTAATAAAAGGTTAACAAGATGAGAGTTCTGGTATCATTTTCTTACAAAAAAGCACTTGTTCTCGACAGTAATATGGTGTGTTACAGTCTTATTTTAATCAGAAGAGTGCAACAGTAGTTACAAGATAGGTAAAATCTCACAAGAATTGGATAATGCAGTCCTGCAAGGGTCAAGTATTGGCCCATATAATTGGATTGTGGTGATGGATGGGCTACTGGCTCAGAAGTTGGATGGATGGGAGCTGGTGGCTTATGCATACGCCCTATTAATAACGGTGAGAGATAATTCAAGAAGCGAAATATATCGGTTAAAGAAAGCTGTGGGCAATTAAAAAGATGGGTAAAAATGCATGATTCGGATATCTACTGATAACACTAAAATGGTGCTGCTCACAGGAAGGCCCACTTTGAAGATATTAGGAACATCTGTGGCATATGTCCCCATTGTCATATACCTTGCAGTATATGTGGATGAGAAAAAGTCCTTTTTGGCTCTTGCACTAAACATGAAAGGAAAAGTGCTGGTTATATACTCTAAAATAAGGAAGATTGGTAGAGTAGAATGGGGGCTAAAAGGGAAATCCCTGGATCTACTCAACCTTTATGCCCATTATGAATTATGCATAATGGGCACAAGAGCACAGGATGAAAATAGTGAAGTTAAAAGGAATATAATTTCTGTTAAGAGATTTACCCTTTTGGCAGTGATGCATTGATGTAGAACAGTTTCAAATGATGCATTACAAGTGGTATCAGAAAAATAACCAATTGATTGGGCTGTGATTAAACGAGTAATGGAGTATGCAATCAAGAAAAATAAGAGGATATAAATATTGGGGATTAAATCTTGTATTGAGGAAAATAAGTTTAATGGGAAGTAGGATATAAAGAGAGAGAAAAAAGGAGTGCAACAAGAAATAGATAGTATTTGGCAAGAAAGGTGGAACCGTACCAACAAGGCCCATATCACGTATGCCTTCCTGCCTGGAGTGAAGGTAGTAAAGGAATTGGATCAATTTCCAGACTTGGGTCTGATGACTACAATGATAGTAACTGGCATGGAATGAGGAAAATATTGGTGGGGCTGGAAAAAGAAATGATCCGAGGGTCATTTTCTTTTTCTGTATATCATTTTTCGTTTTCTGTAAAATGAACCTAGGAAAATTTTCTTTTTCTTTATATCATTTTTCTTTTTCTGTAAAATGGACCTAGGAAAATTTTCTTTTTCTTTATATCATTTTCTATATACAATCTGAGGACTGTATATAGGATAAATATTTACATATGTAAATAGAGTTTTAAGAGTTTAATTTGCACTGATCCTATGTTTATATATAATTTTTAGATATTTTATTTTTATTTATATTTGAGTTATTTTCTGTGTATTTTGAGCTATTTATATCACAGTTATATTTGCACTGATCAGTTTTATTTATATTAGCAATTGTTGAGTTGAAAGTTTAGTGTTTAGTGTGAGTTTGCAGTTTGTAAATAAAGGAAAAAAAGAAGGAAAAGGAAAGGAAAAAGAAGAAAAAAAGAGAAAGAGAAAAAAGGAAAGGGAAAGGAAAAAAGGAACAAAATAGAAAAGAAAAAAACATAAAATAATTATAATATTAGAAAATGGGGGTTGCACAGCAAAGGGTCAATTAAGGATGAAATTATAGATTAAAGATTGAATCACAGAGGAGCTGTTTCTCAGGTAGCACATTGTACAAGTAATGTAGGTTAGTAAAGATGATGATGATGTCATGGATTGGATTTATTGGAAAACATTTTTAATTGACGATTATTGCAAATTACACCAGCCTCTTACTTATGTTATTTAATAAATGAAAATCATAAAGATCTTTCCCAAAAATGGTGATCATTCAGCAAGGAGAGCCACCTCAAGGGGTTAAGTTATAAAGAGCGATATCGTTACTATTCAATTTAGGAACGGTGCTAAAGCATCTTTCAGCTATTAATATAACAATTTTTTAGGAAGCAAATTTTTTATCGCCCTTCAATATTGTTTGAAAGTCTGTTCATGTAAGGGTGTATTGATAAATGTTGCAACTCATTTATTTTATAGCTCACATTCGTACTTACCATATTCAAAATTTTGGGAGCTTTTGAATCCCACTGGTGACACAGTGTTCAGAAAAGTGTATCATCAGTTGTTGAACTTAATGAAACCTGATAGAAATAGAGACCCTTGCTGTTTTTCCAACATTCTTGATTACGAAAAAGAAGTTAATTTTCTCATATACAGTAGTTGTTAGGTGCAAATTTGTACTATATTTTATAAAAAATATATTACTGGTTGTTGACCTCTTTTGGTTATTTAGATGATCACACAATTCAAATTGGGTGAGAATAATATAATGTTCTTGGATGGTTGCAAATCAAGTTCTAAGTGATTTGCGTGTATCAACTACCTAAAAGTTGTCTGTTCGTCCGACGAAAACATAAAATGTCATTTTTAAGTGAAGGCTGGATTTTAATAAACACCCAAAAATTAAAATTAACAGGAAGCAATTAACACTGTTCATAGAATTAAAATATTTCCGGGGTTATTAGAGATAATTTAGCTAAATTTTGTGTATCATTTATGTCTTCTATCTGATAAGGTTAAAATTATTTCTGGGGAACGGAAGTCTGAAATAACAATACATCTTTAGATTAAAGAGAAGAAAAGGATCATGAAGTAATAGTTTTGATAACATGAACATTGAGCACATGTTCATGGTATCAAAAGTCTGGCTAGTCTGAAATGGTGCTTTCTGTGATAATTTCCAATGAGTTTGGATAATTGTAGGAGATTTTTGGGAGCTGTTTTAATAAACAATTGTTGCTTACACCATGGGATTGTTTTACTCTTCAGGGAGTCCCAAGAGGAATCTGGTTCCACGTTTGGCAGCATCAGCCAAGTCAGGGTCATGAACTGTTACAGCATTGACTCTACTAGACCAGCTGACCTCCAACGGTGTGGACTGGTTTCCAGAATCGTTTTTCCAGCTGATTGACACTGTGAGGTAGAAAAGATTCCAGAGCAAAATAAAACAAATAAAACATGCTCCATCTTTGAACATTGCCCTTTTTTTTCAAATGCAGCCTATGACTGGTGCAGGTTGAAAAGATAAAAGAATTTATTTGTTGACTTTAGACTTGAACTTATGTAGATTGAAATTTTCAGAAAAGTCATATGAAGGAAGGCTTTTCCAGAAAAGGGCAGTTGAATGAATAAACGAGGAAGATGAAAAGTTGGTTTTGTTGGTTTGAAGCTGACAGTAAATGGATGTTGGCTGGTGGTGGCACGTGTTCCTACCGTTTTTAAAGACAGAGCGGGAATTATAGAAGCCAATTCAGAAAAACAGTGCCCAGGGAAGTATCTGTAGAAAAGGCATGCAGCAGAAACAGTACGTATATAAGAAAGCAAATGAAGAGACTCTATTAGTGAGGAGCCTATAATTGACCTAATCACCCTCTTATGAAAGGAATATAGAAGTGTGAGAGAGGTTTGGGGGGCACGGACACACATGTGGGAACAATATTCCATGGTAGTCGGGATTTGCGATTTGTACAGAGTGAATAGCTCTGTAGAAGAAAAGTAGCACCAAGCGCAAAAAAAAACAAAGTTTTTTAGATTTAGAGGAAGCAGTACTTGTAATGTGCTTGTGCCAAGAGAGATCAGGAGTTATGGTAATCCCCAAAAGAGATATATCAACTTGCCTAGAAATTGGAGTGTCACCAATGATAGGCACAGTAGCAGACGAATCCTTTTTGCGAGATATGACAAGGCTGTATCTTAGAAGGATTGAAATCAGCTAAGCTGTATTTGCCCCACTGCAGAATTACGTAGACATTAGCATTTAAGGAATTGGTGGCAGATATTCGGAGAGTTGAAGCTGATTGTGCAGGGCAAGGCTTCTCAAAATGGAAAGTGAAATGCAATGTGCTATCATCGGTAAAACTATGGATAGGAAAACCCGTCAATGGAAGAAGGTCATTAATATACAAGACGAAAGGAGTGGGGGAAAGAACTGAACGGCAGATCACACCAGCGTTAGTAGAGAAGTCAGAAGACAGAAAGCCACCTACTATTGCCCTCTGTGAGCGATTAGTGAGAAAACTAGATAACAAGTTACAAAACACATTTGGCACACCATAAGAAGGAAGCTTGTTTATAAGAACTTTATGCCAAACATGGTCGAAAGCCTTTAAGATGTCAAGAGGAATTTCTTGTGTTTTACCGAACACTTCCATTGAATTTGTACTTAAAATAACTAAACGCACAAGGCATAATACATTAAGAGTTTAATATCTAATTAACTGCCAACTCTTAAACTACCTAGAAACCTTCTGTCTGATCAACAATCGCCAGTATGGATTCCGTCAGTGTCGCTCAACTGGTGATATTCTGGCTTATGTTACCCATTTACATACAAATTCAATACAATATCGGTGTGAAGATACACCATAGACAACTCTTAAGTTGTCTATGGTGTATGATGCCTACAACAACAAAGTAGTTGTTGTAGGCATCATTTGCTCTTTCTCATATTGTGCTCTGCATTCACGAGTTGCCATGATATTACACTACCTCGAAGAAGTAACGCTTCACTAATAGAAAAGCCTATTGTTATTTATTCTCAGTGAGTACCACCACCCAGACATGTTGAAAAAAAAGTAAGGGATAATGATTGACGGTTATCCACACACTGCTTCTATTAGACCAAGAGAGCAGTAAAGAGGTGGGAACGTAATAGTAGGAAAGGTAGAAGAAGAAGATCGTCGATGAAGAAGGAAAGGCGCAGTTATTTCTTCTGCTCATTCATGAGATATCATGTTCCTCAGATGGGCACACTTCCCCGATGAGGAGGTCTGTTGCTGCCCATTCGAAGAACCTCAGTAGCCATAAGGCCGATCAGGCAACGTCGTTTCAGGGCTATTTGGCGCCTCCTCAGTTGGTGGTTAGGTATCCATTGCTTCTTGAAAAAAAATTGTCTCATTTGGACTTATTAAAATGATCTTATATCCCAATTGGGTTAAACTCACTCTGAAACATTCCGTGGAAGGCCCAGTCCATGTGACTACTTGCTACGCAAGCAGTCGCCTGGAGTTGGCTTGCCCTACATGAATTCTCAACTCCTTCACTTCTTTCATTCTTCCATACTTACGCGGCTTTACTCTAAATGTAGCCGCTGCATTATCATGAGAGAGACCATTTGCTTGCAGCCTGTTTGGTCCATATCCCTCCTAGCCTAAGCTAAGATGATTGCTACCCCCCTAGTCCCTACCTTACCACCTAAGCTGCACGTACACCTCATTGTTCAATAGACGGCATAGTGGTGTGGGGTAACACCATTGTTTTAGGAATTGCTGGTTCCCCAATTGAAGGAGTTCCAACATCAGAACTCTCCTAATTGCAGGACACATGGATCGGATAGTGTATTTGTATATCTCTAGGCATGTTCCCTCTGTTTTTCTCTTCTTAATCTTCGACGCTTGGCATTTTCCTTCATTTATTACGAACATCAAGATGTGTGTAGCTCTGGGAATTGCAAAAATAATACCTGATCTCTTGTTAATTGCAGTACTTTCATGATTTTGTGGGTCTTGTTCCAGACACGTGCAGCTCGACAGGAGAAAAACGCGTGGTCTACTGTCTCCCGCGCTTTGCAACATTGACACTCAGTGTTTGAGTCCTCGGAATTTAACCTTGTTTATTTCCACCAACAGGGGTCCGTTAATCACTCTCCAGGCCACTTGAAAGGCTGAAGAAACCAAATCAGTCCAGCGCACTCTGCAAGGAGCTGCAATCAGACATGGTTAGAATGACATCATCTGCATGGACTATGCATTTGCCATTGGGATTCGATCCAGGGAGATGGACTCCTTTGATATTACTGGAGTTGTATAATTGGCTGAGTATGGGCTCGAGCGCCATTGAAAAGAGAGCAGGGTTTAGTGGGCAGCTCTGTCTCACCCCCCTCTCCAGTTTTACTTTATCTGAGCTGTATCTATTGATTGCTAGAGTGGTGCTAGCTCCTTTCTATAAACTGATGATGGCTGCTCTTAACTGTGAACCCACCTGTACAGTATACAAGGCATTCAAGGTATTCATGTATATATTGCGGCCTCCAGGGTTTCCCCTATATATCGCTGGATCATCTGTAGGTTCTTTATAGCCAGCAAGTGTGTGTATGTGTATGTGTGTATGGATAAGTGTGTGGTCTGATGGTTGTTGTTTGCCGGCCCTGGAGACTTAGCAGCCAGGAGGCAGGGAGAGAAACTCATCTGCGCCCTGACTCCCATCCCTAGCCACGTAGAGGCGCTCCAGGAGCTACTAGCACATAGAGGGATACCACTAGGTGGTAAACCCAGTTAGGTTTGGGAAAGATGAAAGGAGGAAAGAAAGGAGAGAGAGAGAGAGAAAGGCTCTCAAGAAGAAAGATTACTAGAAGGAGATATTTAAACTAAGTGTTACAAAGATAGAGAGCAGTCACCAGGCCAGAAACCAGCCCAACACTCTCCAGCCTGGAAGACAACTCAAGAAAGGACATGCTAAAAAGCAGAAAGCAATTAAATTAACTGTACATTTACACAGACAGCCAGGGCCAGTATGAACAATTAAGACAAACATTAGAATATACAATTTAAGTAATCCCATAGGGGAAAGGGAAATGATTAAAAATAGTGGCCAAGGCCAGAATTAATAAATTAATTAGTACATTAAGTGTATCATTGTACATATGGCCAAGGCAGAATGGATTAAACAATTAATTACATTAGGATATTATCAGCCTAAAATAAGCTGGTAGAAAAAGAGCAAGTGTTAACACAAGATTAAATTAACTGTACATTTGTACAACGGCGAAAGCCAGAATTAATTAATTAGATATCTTCAAAAGTAATTTTGAACCAGAGGCAGACCTAAGCCGGAGGAGGAGCCCACACCCGGCCCAGGAAAAACTTCAAGGAAAAAAACCACACACTCTAAGAAATCAGAAAGAATAAGTATGTACAAACACAGCCTGAAAGGAGTACTATAACTAGTCTGCAGAAGGGAATATACCCAAAACAAACATTTAAATATATTAACTTATGGAACAAATAGTTAGCAGGTACCAACAGAAGACACCCAACAGAAGACAGAAGAGTTCAGGCAATATAACAACGTGACAATTTTTTCATGGTACTTAAGACAGTAAGAAATTCATACTGAAAATACCCATGAAATAAAGAAAATTCAAATTAAGGCAAATATATCATTATTAAACAGGCTGTGCTCCATTTATAAATCGACGTCTCTTAAATACTAAGTCTGCGAAAGTGGAGAAAGCCGAGAAGGACTCAGCTTACTCAAGAAATTTGGGAAATTCATCTATAGTATATACATTTGTGCAAAGGGTAAGCTGAATCCTAAGATCAGCGTAAAGATGACAATTTAGGACCAAGTGTTCCACAGTCTCCTCAGCACCACAATGGCAAAGAGGAGAGGGAACCTGACCAAGCCTCTAAATGCACGCATTAAGGTCATGCCCGGAAATCAAAAATGTTGAAAGAAGACCAGGTTGAAACCAACTAAGATTCTTAGACTTTGTAAAGACCTTGGGGATGAAGGAATGGGTGATGCGCACGTGACTAGAATTATCCCAAGAAAATTGCCACTCGTCCCGAGCCTGGGAGAAAAGACGATCAGCATCCAAAGCTGGAGTTGTAGAGTAATCATTTACAAAATTTCCGACCGAAGCAGGAGAAAGGGTTTTCCGATGATATCGAAGGTAATGAAGGATAACCTCCAAAAAGACAGGAGGATGACCATTAAGAACCAGCAGAGTGTCTGTAGAGACAGTCCTGCAGACCCTGCATGTTGCCAAGAGAAAAGACCTCTGAGATTGAAGAAGATGCTTCTGAACAAGAGGGTTTAGGGCTCTGAACCCCCAGGCTCCAGCACCATAGCAAATAATAGGGATATAAATACATTTGTATTATAGACCTAGGGTAGCCGATTTAATATTCCGTAAAGAACGTGCTAGATGGATCATCCAGCCAGAAACAGACTTCATTTTACGTTTAAGATATAGGCAATGAGGAATGAAAGAAAGCCGGTCATCAATCACCACCCCAAGATATTTATACTCTTTAACGGATTTGATTGCCTGGTTTAGAAGTTTCACCACGGGGGGACGATCACGATTCAATAGACCCTTTAGAAGAATTTGCTTTGTTTTATCAATTGAAATTGAAAGTTTATGAAGAGAACACCACATGTGTAGATCATCCAAAATGTGGTTTGCTTTAGTTTCAAGCTCCAAACGAGAACTCCCAGGGATCAACAGGGCAAGATCAGCAGCATAGGCAATACAAGTAATATCGCCATGAGGGGAATTTAGCCATCCATCAAGGACCACGTTCCAGCAAACAGGGCCAAGGACAGATCCAGGAGGACAATCCCTAGAAACCGGTCTCAAAACCGAGCAAAAACCCAAAGAGACTACTAGATTTCTATCTTGAAAATAACTGGAAATAAGGTTATATATAGGACAGGAGACCTCAGCTCTTCGGAACCTCTCCAGGACACTCTGCCACCAAATGGTGTCAAAAGCCCCTTTGAAGTCCACGAAGAGACCGAGAACGTATTTAGAAGGAGAAGAGGTAACAGTATTAAGAAGATTAATGGCATCTGTAGTTGCTCTGCCCTGCATGAAACCAAACTGAGAGGAAGAAGTAAGATTTTTAGCAGTATAGTACTTTTTAAACCTAAGAATTAGAAGTTTTTCCAAACTTTTGCCCAAAAATGGAAGGAGAGAAATAGGCCTTGTAGGAGGAAGGTGAGTTAACAGGTTTGTCCAGACTCTTGATTAAAATTTTGAGATTGACAGTCTTCCAACGAAGCGGGAAGACGCCAAAATTGAGACAAGTATTCATCAAAATGGAAAGAAGACGGTTTGATTCTCCAAACGCGCTTAATAATAGAAACTTCCAAATTATCCTGACCTGGGCATTTACCAGTGGACAGTGAATTAACCGCAAAGTCAATTTCATCAATAGAAAAAGGCGGTTCATGAGACGGACCTTGAAAAGACAAGTCCTGAAGCCGAAAAAGAGTCTGCTCAGGGCTCTCAGGAACAGAAACATCTCGAAGTAGAAGTGTATCCAAAATCGCATCGATTGAAGCAGTCCACATAAGTGTTTCTGAAGAATTAGGTAGAGAAATAGAATTTTGAGGAACATGAGGATGCAACTTTGAGGACAAAACTTTGTATGGCAAGCCCCAGGGGTCAGTTCTGACTGTCCTTTCCACGAGTCTAGACCAGGCCAGAGCTTTCTCTTGCCGAATAGTGTTGAAATAGGTGCGGCGAGCATTTTTATAGAGTTCAGAGAGCCTTTCTAACTAAGCAGGAGGCCTGTTCTTTCGCTTAGCCCTATTTAGATCTCTTCTGGTGATTCTAAGATGTTGACAAAGAGTGGTGAGCCCAGCGGTCCACCAGGGAACAGTGTTAATAGCTCACTTCTTTTTTTACAAAACTAAGATCAGAAGCTTTTGTAATAAGATCTGTAATTTTAACTTCTAGAGAATTTGGATCAAGAGAGGAAAGTTCCGAAATCAAGTCTTCAGTAACCAGCCCAAGGAAGTTTGAGTCATACAGAGACCAGTCACAGTTTTTAGTCCTATATCTAGGAACGTCATGATTAGAGTAGGAGGGCAAAGGTCTGAGAGTGGTGACCAAGTTAAACGTGATGGGATGGTGATCACTGCCAGACCATGATGGACGAACCATCCAGTCACCGACAGTAAAATTGAAAGAACGATTTGAGATAGTTATATCCAAATAGGATTGACCCAGAGCATTGGAAAAAGTAAAGTAGGAGGTTGGCCACTAGTATTGTGGATTTTGAAATTTTTAGAGATAACAAGGTCTTCGAGAAGGGCACCTTTAGGACAGGTAACGTTACTTCCCCAGAGAGGAGAAGAAGCATTTGAATCAGCGCAGATTAGTAGAGGAAGACCAGAAAATCTAAGGAGAAGATCCTCCACATAATTAAGGAAGGGCTCTATTGGTTGACGATCCTGGAAACATCTCATATACAAAGACACCATAAAAATCGCCCAAAAGAACCCTCAATGCAGGCGCAAGCTGTGAATTTAGAACAGAGGCTGGTTATTTTTGTAACAGTGATCGACGGGTCAGCAATGACCAGGGCCGCCCATACCCTAGTCACCACGTTACCGCCAGCACCAGTAGAATCAGGAGTGGAGTTTACAATTTGAACCTGAAAAACGAGGCCCTTAGTGACGCCCTTATAGGAATACAGCTCCTGAAGAGCCAAAACAGAAAATTTTTGCAAAGAAATCAATCTATTTACATCATTAACCACAGCGAGACTTCGCTGGCAGTTTAACTGCAAAATATTTACACTACTATGTACATTATTTGCTGGTGTATTAGTCATAATTAGTTCTCAGTTTGGTCTGCTCCTGTGCCCTACGAAATTCAGGGCAGGTGGTATCTTTGAACGAGTGATTATCAGGTTTCTTCCTTAATTTGCAGTTAGGACAAACTATTGGTGAAGACTTATCAGGACAGTCCGCGAGCTGATGACCCTGGCGTGCGCAATGTCCACAGGTATGCTCTTTAGATCGACAGTTCTTAGTGGAATAACCATAACCCAGGCAACGGAAACAAAGGGATGAAACAACGAAGTCTTTAACGCCATGTACGGCCCAGCCAATATACACTTTGGAACAACCACGTATCATATGACGTCTTATAATACCAGGGACTTCCAAAACCCAATGTTGATATCCTTTTTGTTGAGCACCCAACTTAAAACATAAATTTGCTGTTCTTCTTAAAATCATCGAAGGCGATGTCTGTATCACTAAAATTTTTATCAAAAAGGTCTTGGAAAAACTCCTCCTCTTCGGAGGTGTCCCTACTGGTGTCATAAACAATAACCGTCGGGTTCAACTTCTTAGGTGTATCTACGGTGAAGTGGAGTTCATCAAACTTCCTACAAGCCTTTAAAGAGTCTAGATCGGTCTTCGAAGCTGTCTCGATAATAATTCCTCTCTCTCTCTCTCTCTCTCTCTCTCGCACCTTACCAACTGCCTTAATCTTAATATTACGGAATTCATCCCTAAATTTGGAGGTAATCTCCTTCTTCACCTCCTCACTGGTTTTGAGATCGGATGTATCCTTAGCTCTGACCACAATTACATGCTGTGGTTGAGGATGAAGACCTCTGCTGAAGACCAGCAGAGGGTGGAGGAGCCATAGAAGTAACATCTGCAAAGGAAAGAACAGTCTCGGGAGCCTTGGGTTCCACAATCTTCTGTTTCAAACTGAGATGAACATCATCAGACAGGGCCTTAAAATCATTGAAAACTCGTAGATACTTTTGTTCCAAGGGGGTAAAGATCTCCATAACCTCGAACTGAGTAGAGGCAGGAATTCTATCTTCTTTCTTAAGGATATCAATGAGACGGTATCTAAGAGCATAAACAGTATCACAACAGTCCATCAAAGTATCATGGGGAAGATCAAATTTTGGATCCTTCAGGGACTTCAGTGTAAGACCTTTCCTTAGCACAATCCACCAACTCAACCCTAGGGTTTAATTCATCAGGGATTTTGATATTTCCTTCAGAAATGTCCTGAGAAATATCAAATGTATTGTCTAGAGTCAAGTCCTTAACAGGTGACATACTGGAGTCACTGTAAGTTTCTAAATCACAAGTAACATCCATAGCAAAATATAAAAGTTATTGCTGAAATACAAGGTTTAAAAAGATCAGAAGTTCACAGTGAACACGCCAGCACACCAAAACTTACAATTTAAGCCCAATGCTAGGAGAACCACCAAACTCAGCTAGTTCTCATCAAGGGGCGCTGAAAATATTCTCAAAAATAAGTAATTTAATTTTGAACCTACTCACCAAAGATGAGCAGGATGCGCCTAATAGGTGCGGAGAAAACGATGATTTAAGTACAGAATTTAACAGCCCAAACTAGCCCAAAATACAAATTGAAGGGCAGTTTGAGAATACAAGACAAAAATGACTATATCTGCGTCCCTAATTTACCAAATTCCCCGAACATTTCTGGAGGGGGTCAATAGGGCAAGAGAAGGAAGTACACTAAATATCTAAATAATAGGAGCGCCCATTAAGAAGTTATTAAATATAAGAAAATTAAGCATATAATCAAACAGTTCTATACTCACTACCTACAAGCAATGGTAACTAATGGCAACCAAAACAAATATATTTCAATAATAAACTGAGACAATATTTATATCTCAGTACACCTAATATTCTGCCATAAAGATAGTATGTCAGACAGTTCTAGATATATCAAAATGTCAGCAATAATACCTGAGACACTATAATAATACACGTCTATGACGGTCCCACGAAATGGCGCTCGCAGCGGAAGTAGCCATTAGAATACAAAATGGTAGCCAAGAGTAAATAAATAGTCCGCCAAAATCACTTGACCTTTAAGCTTATTGGGTGATAGATTGGGGAAGACAGTATGGCTTCCAATGGTAACCAAAAATAAATATGGTAAGCAAAAGCTAAAAGATAATAAAACAAGTTCATGGCTGGCTATTTGCATAAAATAAAAATGTCCAAGTTATCCCAGTGCAAGGATCAGCAACCCTAGTGTTCCAAAACAGTGTCAATACCCTTGACAACCCAAAGCTTGAGGGTCAAAAGCCAAGCAGGAGAATTTTCTGAACATGAAGGGAAACAACAACGTTAAGTGTCAGCCATTTTCTAACGTTATCTATGGCGGCAAATACAATAACAATATGCAAAAGTGAAATGAGGAGCAGAGCGCAATCCCTTCACACTCAGAAATAAGAAAGATAGTTACACACTCACCACAAGATTCTTATTATGGGGACATACTGTTTTAGAAGGGGGGGGGTGGCCTAAAACACAAAAACCAGGTAAAATCCATGGAGATTGAAAATGCACACCTAAACACAAAGAAAGCTATCCAAGTAGTTTGTACAGTATACAACTGATTTGGAATATAATTCAGAGACAGTTTATCAAAGGCTTTCTCTAGGTCAAGCACCGCTAGGATTATGCTGTACTCTTTCCGCTGACAATATGGTTGCACATCCCTCAAGAAAATCAAATTTGCTCCCATGGCTCTGCCTGGCACCCAATATGTCTGGTTTGCCCCTATAATGGATCCTAAATGTCTTTTGAGGCGATTATTCAATATTTTGTCATACAGTTTATAGTCTATATTTAGTAGGGAATTCGGCCTCCTGTCTCTCACATCTTGAACCCTTCTCCACTGCTTTTTTAAGAATACCATCTGAGCCTCCAGAAAATTTTACCCGCCAAGAAGAAGTCATAGAGATTTGTAGCCAAAACTGGCCCCGTTTTCCAAGCTTTCTTATAGAAGTCTGTTGTTATTCCATCTGGGCCTGGCGCTTTGTTTGGTTTCATTTCTTGTAAGGCTGTGGAAACTTCAATCAGAGAGATTGGATGGTTGTGCTCTTGTTGCTCAGCTGCAAAGAACCATGACGTCTCCCACCTAGTTGGTAACGCTGGCCCTATAAATGCTGCATACAACTGTTTGTATACGCCATTGACGTATTCCATGATGTCTTTGGTGGAAACGTGCTGAAGTGATCCGACTTGGATCTGTTGTATGGGGCTATTGCTCGGTTGCATCCTGTTGTAGTGATCGAAAATCAACCCTACCCTCTTGTCGGCAAGCCTATATCGCAGTCGCATTTCGACTGCTTTATTCTCTGCCTGTGTTTCCAGATGTAGCTGTATTTTTTTTGCAGTTGCTGTACCAGTATTTCATCATGACAGTAGCTTAACAATTGCCTTACTTCACACAAATACCTTAACACTTTTTCCCTTTCCACCCCTCTTTCCTTAGCTGTCTTTTGGAATGATGTTCTTACAGCCTGCTTAAAATCTGCCCAATCCTACCATGTCCAATGCTCAGACTGTACAAGCTCATGTAGACATGTATAGTATCTTATGTAGGACGGCACCTGAACGAAAGTTCAACTCCGTGTTTGTACACTGTGATGGTTACAGAGCACTGTAACAGGCCAGAAATGTGTGTAATGTTATGTTCGTGCAGTGTGTGTGTTGTGTTGTTTAGTTGTTTCTGGCTGTTTTGTCACCAGGCAGGCGATCACTGGAAAGCCTGCCCAGTGTCCGTCTACACCACGGGGAGGGAGGCCACAACTGCGCAAGAACCATGGCCAACCTCAACCATCATGTACTGAATGTCCAAAGAGGGTTTGGAGCCATTCAAATGAACCCCGTGCAGCAAGCCACAACAGTGCACGCACATGCACAGGCGCGCACGCACACACACACATTCCCAGGAGACAGGACAGCAGAAGACGAAGAAATAAGGATGAGAATAGCATAAAGTAAAAAAGAAAAATAAAATAAAATAAAATAAAAATAAATAATAATAATAATAATAAAAAAATATATATATAAGAAGAAAAAAAAATATATATAGAAAATATATGTATTAAAAAAAAAAAGGAAAATAAAATCTTTATCCATTTCTTGCCCACATCTTTATGCAGTGCTGCCCAAATTGGTCCACAAAGAGAAAAGGTGTATTGTCAAACAGAAGTAATAATATCATTCAATCATGATCGGCAGGAACAAATTCTAGATATAATTCTGAATTCTGTTAAACTGGAGTGGTGTCAGAAGACTCTAGTAGATGACGGTATCACTGAGCAGAGGTTTAGTTGAATAGAGTCTTGATAAAGGATGAGTCAGAGAAGTGCAGCCTCTGTTAAAATCTTTGTGTGGTCTTGAAAGCCAAAACAATTTTGTATATGACGCCATCAGGACGACAAGGCAGCGCACAGTTTTATTATGATTTATGATGCATTTTCAGTTTCATTTCTTGAATTAGTAATGTGGGTGGCATAACGTTGGAAGTTTAACGCATGCAGCAGCTCATGCGTTAAACTTCCAAGTTATGCCACTCGTCCTGCAAGAGAGCCAAGTTTAGCATTAGCATTTAGTATTAGCATTAGTAGAGGCATTTGATGCAAGAAAGCAAGCTTATGCAGCATCAGCCAAAAAAAAAACCCACTTTCACTTCACCCCTCTGTTCATTCAAAATACCTGTCCAGCTGAGCCTTAAACTTATTTAGGCTATCGACCTCCACTACAAGGGATGGAAGCCTGTTCCACCAACCAACCACCCGCTGGCTAAAGGCAAATTTCCACACGTCTATCCTACATCTGTCTTTCCTCAATTTGAATTTATGCCCTCTCAGGAGATTTTTCTGAGCTAGAGGAAGAATCCCATCAGCATTGAGCATGCTCAAACCATTCAAGGCTTTATACACCTCTATCAGAACACCTCGCTGGTGCCTAGTCTCCAGACACTGTAATTTGCAAAACTTAAGCCTTTCTTTGTAAGAGCACCCCTTTGTTCCATTAACTACTGTTTTGCATTCACTACTATTCATGATTGGAAAAAATTCCTGTATATCATTGACAATACTCCATGAGCTACTCTTGCAGCCTGTCTGCACTGCTCAGAGAACTTCATATCTGCCTGCACAACCACCCACAAGTCCCTTTCATTCTCTACCACTGTCAGTGTAGTACCACAGAGTTGATACATTGCTCTGGGGTTGCTGTTTCCCATGTGTAGTACTTTACATTTGTCAATGTTAAACTTCATTTGCCACCTCTCAGCCCATCTGCTCAACCTTTCCAGATCCTGTTGCAGTAGCATAGTGTCTTTCACAACCCTGCCAACTTTGTATTGTCTGCAAAGTTGGACATTAGGCTTGATATACCATCATTAATATCATTTATAAATACAGAAAACAAGAAATGGACCCAACGCTGAGCCCTGAGGGACTCCAAAATAACATTTGTACACGATGAGCAGTGTCCATTGATTACCATTGATTACCATTAAATGCCAAGTGCCTCTGCCATAGTCTATTGTTGTGCCTAACACAGGTTCGTTATTAACAATTTGTGATCCATCAGGGGGGCGTGTGTCCCAGAGATATTTACATGCCTAACTCTGGTTGCTTTGCTTGCCATATCCCTTGGTGCATATATACAGACTATTCATGTGCAAACTAATCCCCTAGACCAGGTTGCGCCGTGTGCTGTGGGAATGTGCCAATGCCATACATCCACGAGGTCTCATTTTAGACAAATGTCATGCAATTTCAGTGCACCCCTTGTCCCCCTTATAGGTTCCCACGTGCCGGTCTTATCCTTGACTGGATCTAGGACACAGTTCCAATCGCCCCCAAAGGTACTACAACGTGTGCCCATCAAAAACGGGGGCAAATTATTAATTAGCTGTACCCGTTCTGGGGCATCGTTTGGCGCATAAGCACTTATCAACCGGATTGTATGGGAATCTAGTTTCTCGTCTCTGCAGACTACCCTGCTTTCCCCATCTCTTTGAAGGTTGCAAAATATTCCTACAATGTGTGGTAGGATTATGCAGCCGAACTCCCTGGCATTACTTGTGCCAAAGCTCCAAAAGCTTAAACATTTAAACCGATTTTGAAATTTTTGTACTTGTAAGATATTTTGCATGTGGCTTCCTTGAATAAATAGAATTCCAATACCCATTAATAATATCATTCTCAAGATGTGATATTGTGTGTGCCCCTTGAAAAAACCCTGGACATTCAGGGTTCCGATAATTACCATGTGTATTGATAGTAAGTAAGTTTAAGGGTGTTTTCAGTGTCTAACAGCACCAGGGGTTTCCCCCATCTCTGCGTTGCTTTTATTGTGTTTGTACCAGTTCACTGGGAAGGCCAGAGATTTAAAAGTGTATGGATCATGGAAGTGTGGTGTTTTGTACCATTGTTCCTCAGGCCATTTAGCCGCTGGACCTCTTCTGAGGCCCAACGTTGCCCCACTTATGCCCCGTGGAGGCAGACCAGGTACCCGATAGTTTTCAGTTCACTCTATCAGGTCCTGCCACCTAATTTCCTGAGATTTCAGTGGCTAGGACCTGAAAAAAAAAATTTTTTTTTTTTACACATATGTGTAAACCTATGTGTGATATCTCTCGATTGCATAGGGTGATGTCGCTTGAATAAGGATAGACCGAAATATGGGCGTAAGTTAATTTGCATTCATTGAATTTATGTGTGTGGGGGGGCGAATTTGCTTGTGTAAAGATAGAGAGGGAGAGAATGAAGACTGGGGGGTTAAAGGAGGATAGATAAGGCCAATAGAGTAGGAGGCCTCGATTTGGTGTCAGCAGAGCATGCCCATGCCCTGCCAGAAGGAAGAATGGGGGTGGCGTGGAGGGGAGAAAACAGTATGACTGTCTCCTCCTCCTGCTGGGGTGGGGTAGAAAGGGCCGGCCAATGGAGCCGGCACAGGTCGACAATATGGCACGTGTTCAGACTGGCTGCAGAGTGGTTAAATCAGCAGGTTCAGGACAGCATCACAACACTGGCCCCACCAGGAGGTACATCCAGGGACAAGGTCTCTACTGACTTGTTCACAGATCGGTTGAATGCCAGCGTTGTTCATGGGATCAAGGTTTCATCAAGTTTGGTCGTGGTCATTCTATTTCCATTTTGGGTGGTCAATGTTGGTATGTGGTCACTTCCACTGTTTGATTTGTTGTCTGGGCGCCGATGCAGTATGTCAGTCCTGCGTATGGTGATTATCAGATTCTAGGATAGTCCGTTGGACAAATTACATGCGCTGTTGGTCCAGTTGACAAGGTGTACGTGTTTGATTGTGATGTTCGTGGGAGGGAAGTCCAGTCCGATATCGCGGTACATTGATCTTTCTGGTACAGTTGACAAAGTAATGGCAATCACGATAGCACAGCTCCGTCTGATGAGTTGTAGTTGTAGTCAAGTCCTGCCTCAGGCCTGGGGAGTTTGGGTCATTGCCGTTAGCTGGGTGAACAGCTCATGTGCAAAGCACGAGAGGGCCTTGTAGTGCTAATCCTCATGTAATATAAGGTGCTCCCATTCCTTCGGATTAAAGCGTATCTTTGTGATGATATGACATCTGATGTCCTCAAAGAGGGGACAATCGTCCATTAGGTGTGACCATGTTTGATTTTCTCTGCAGTGGCATAATGGGGAATCCCTGATGCCAAAATTTGACAGCTTGGCATTAAAAGAGCCATGCCCTGTTAGAAGAAAGGTGGTGTAGAGCCCTGGTGAGAACCAGTTTGATTGTTCGGGATACACTTGGGTAATGTCCGGGATGGACTTCCGGGTTATCTCACCTTTAGTTGAGCCCGCCCATCGGGACTGCCAGGTTTGTTGAAGATATTGGTTAGTTGTTTCTTTTCAGCGTTGCTGTTGTTGGTCGGGTCTGTCGTGAAGCCAGTGCAAGTTACACTGTTCCCTCTTGACAGTTGATATAGCATGCCACAACGGACAATCTCCAGGTCCAAGGGCCTGCAGTGTGTGTGAGCTGACCGTGCAGCATGCTCTAGAGACGGTGAGAAAGATGCTGTGCTGTATCGTTTCTAACTATCTTTTATTGACTTCGGTGATTGCTTTTTTAAACCAGATCCCTGCTGCATAGCTGATGGCTGGAATTAAGAAAGCCTTGTAAAAAGGATCAGGTTCTTTTCCTTAAGCGCCAATCCTTTCGCGAGACTCTTGCTATGAGGGCTGAGTAGTTTTTGATCTTTTTTGTAGATATACAAGGCGTGTGATGAATGAAAGATTTTTGTTAAGGATGATTCCTAGGTATTTTAATTCCGTGGTCAGTTATAAGTATTTTCCTTCTAGTTTTATCTCAGGTGACCTCCAGATATCCATTGAGCCTTTTAAAAGTATTGAGGATGTCTTATAAGGTGATTTTCTTAAGTGATGTGTATTGATGATGGATCCGCCAAGGGCTTCACCTATTTTGTTTGTGATATGCTAAGGCTGTACAGGATTTTACCCAGCTCTTCTTCTTCTTGCCCTGCGATTAATTTAATTCGGGAGGAACTTAATTGCTGTGTGATTCCTAAGAGGGTCTGTCCTACCAAATTGTCGAAGAAAATATCCGTCCCCATAAATTGTAATCTCTCCATTTTTCCTTCTCCGGTTTGCTCTAGTATTATTATGGGTTTCCGCAGACTTTGCTCCCATTCTGTTACTTTTCCCCCAGCTTTTCCTGATCTGCCGAACATATTTTGTTAAATGCTGTACCCCGATTAGCTTTTCCCTGCCTTCCCCTAATGGCCCTTCATTTTCGGAAGTCCTCTGAACCCGACTCGTCCAGATCTTCTGCAACGATGTTGTATTCCTCTGTGGTTTGCTTCTTCCTCTTTTCCCTCCCTTCTTCTAACTGTTCTCTTTCTCCGTTTTCTCCCCTCTTCTGCCCTCTTGCTGTTTCTTCTGTTTCCTTTGAGGTGGGAGTGACTTGTTTTATGTCTGTGGCCCCCTCCTCTTTTTCCGTTATTAAATTCACTGATTCTGTGAATGGAATTTTTTTCCTCTGTGTGGCTTTAGAATAATCATGTTTGCCTCTATCAAGCTCTTTTCTTTTTCCTCCCCCCCAGTGGCATCTGCGGATGACCTCATTGAGGAGCTGCCTGCTTTGTGGTTTGTATCACCATATTTGGTGCATGGTTTTGGACAGTCGCTGCTGATATGCCCAACTTCTCTACAGTTAAACCACCACCTTTTTTTGTGCAATTCGCCCCTGGATGGTCCGAACTGCGGCACTTCAAACATTTTACTCCACCCCTCTGTAGTTTAAAACTAGTCGGTTCACCATAACATATATGATATTGGGGACCTGCTTCCTCATTTCCATTTGTATCATGACTTTGCCTGTGTATAGTTCTGGGAAATACTCCCATGCATGCATTTCTATTTGTGTAACATTCCCGTATGCATCTAATGCACTTTTTAAATATGTGTTTGGTATTTCGATCAGATACCGTTCTATGGTTATATACTTCCTGATACTGCCCACCAAATGGGGTGTATCATTTGGTTCTCGAATAGAAACCCTCTAAGCAGTGTGTCTCTAGTTACATGGTCCTTACATACTACTTGATACTTCCTCAGAAGTAACAAAGTAAACCCCTGTAGTCTCGACAGGCTCACGCATTTTGCTAATCCCTCCATTACCTGCCTTGGTTCGTATTCCGTGTCCAGGGTGAATTCTAGAGTTCTTTCACGTAGGCAAACATTTATCGTGGAGACAGAGAAAAAAACACTACAAAAGTGCCCGCAGCCACTTAATCCCGCCCTGTAAGCTTTACTAGGGTCAGCAAAAAAATAAACTTAATGTCAAAACTTACATTCTCCAGAAAAATCTTCCCTCTATTCGAAACAATACCCAACGAAGCAGTACCACAGCAAAGTCCATAGACCATCTTCAGTGGGTGGGCAGGTTATCTGGTATTGCAGACACTACGACCCAGTTGTGAAGATAATCACACAACATGAGAGATGCCAAAGGGATATATGTCAATATTTAAAATAACTAAATGCACAAGGCATAATAGATTAAAAGTTTAATATCTATATAATTTCGGTGTGTAGATACACCATAGACAACTCTTAAGAAAGTACAAAGAAGTTGTTGTAGGCATCATTTGCTCTTTCTCATATTGTGCTCTGCCTTCATGATGAGTTGCCATGATATTGCACTACCTCGAATAAGTAACTCTTCACTAATAGAGAAGACTATTTTTACTTATTCTCAGTGATATCACTTATATCATGGCAACTGGTTGTGAAGGCAGAGCACAATATGAGAAAGAGCAAATTATGCCTACAACAACTACTTTGTAGTTTCTTAAGAGTTGTCTATGGTGCATTTACACACCGTCAGGGTGGGATAAAGTGCCTGCGGGCACTTTTGTAGTGTTCTCTCTCTCTCTCTCTCTCTCTCTCTCTCTCTCTCTCTCTCTCTCTCTCTCTCTCTCTCTCTCTCTCTCCCCAAGATGAATTTTTACATACGTGAAAGGATTCTGGAGTTCACACTGGACACGGAATATGAACAGAGGCAGGTAATAGAGGGGTTAGCAAAATGCGTGAGCCTGTCTAGACTACAGGGGTTTACTTTGTTACCTCTGAGGCAGTATCAAGTAGTATGTAAGGACCGTGTGACTAGCGACACACTGCTTAGAGGGTTTCTATTCGAGAACCAAATGATACACCCCCCATTTGGTAGGCAGTATCAGGAAGTATATAACCATAGAACGGTATCCGATTGAAATACCAAACACATTTAAAAATTGCATTACACGCATACGGGAATGTTACACGAATAGAAATGCATGCCTGGGAGGGTTTCCCGAAGCTATACACAGGCAAAGTCACGATACAAATGGAAATGAGGAAGCCGGTTCCCAATATCATATATGTTATAGGGAACTGACTAGTTTTAAAGTGCAGAGGGGGTGGAGAAAAAATATTTGAAGTGCGGCAGTTCGGACCATCTAAGGGCGATTTGCACAAAACGGCAGTATTTTAACTGTAGGGAAGTTGGGCATATCAGCAGCGACTGCCGAAAACCATCCAGCAAATGTGGTGATACAAATCACAAAGCAGGCAGCTGCTGAGTGAGGACATATGCAGATGTAGATGCCACTAGAGGGGGGAGGAATAAGAAAAGAGCTCGAGAGAGGGAAACATGATTATTCTAAAGCCACAGGGAGGGAAAAAATTCCATTGACAGAATCAGAGAATTTAATAACAGAAAAGAGGAGGGCCATAGACATAACACAAGTCACTCGCATCTCAATGGAAACAGAAGAAATAGCAATAGGGCAGAAGAGGTGAAAAAACGGAGAACGAGAACAGGTAGAAGGAGTGAGGGAAAAGAAGAAGAAGTAAACCACAGAGGAAGACAACATCGTTGCAGAATATCTGGGCGAGTCGAGTTTAAAGGGGAAGGCAGGTAAAAGCTAATCGGGGTACAGCATTTAACACAATATGTACTGGCAGGTCAGGAAAAGCTGGGCGAAAGGTTATCAGAATGGGAGCAAAGTCTGGGGAGACCCAGAATAATACTAGAGCAAACCGGAGAGGGAAAATGGAGAGAATACAATTTATGTGGAGGGATATTTTCTACGGCAATTTGATAGGACAGACCCGCTTAGAAATCAGACAGCAATTAAGCAACTCCCGAATCAAATGGATTGCGGGGCAAGAACAACAGCTGTGTAAAATCCTGTAGGGCCTTAGCATATCACAAACAAAATAGGTGAAACCCCTTGGCGGATCCATTATCAATACACATGGTAATTATCGGAACCCTGAATGACCGTGGTTTTTCCCAGGGGTACACACAACATCACATCTGGAGAATGACATTATTAATGGGTATTAGAATTTTATTTATTCATGAAAGCCACATGCACAATATCTTACAAGTACAAAAATTTCCAAATCGGTTTAAATGTTTAAGGTTTTGGAGCTTTGGCACAAGTAATTCCAGGGCGGTCGGCATCATAATTCTACCACCCATTATAGGAAGGTTTTGCAACATTCAAAGAGATGTAGAAGGCAGGGTAATCTGCATAGACTGGAAACTAGATTCCCATAAAATCCCGTTGATAAATGTATATGCGCCAAACGATGCCCGAGAACGGGTACGGCTAATTAACAATTTGCGCCCAGTTTTGATGGGCACACGTTGGAGTGTCCTTTGGGGCGATTGGAACTGTGTCCTAGATCCAGTCAAGGATAAGACCATCACGGGGTACCATACAAGGGAGACAAGGGGCACTCTGGAATTGCACTACATTTGTCTTAAGTGTGACCTCATGAATGTATGGCATTGGCACAATCCCACAGCACACGGTGCAACATAGACAAAGGGGTACAGTGGGCACAAAAATAGACCGCATATATGCACCAAGGGATATGGCAAGCAAAGCAACCAGAGTTAAGCTTGTAAATATCTCTGGGACACGCCCCCTGACTAATCACAAAATGTTAATAATGAACGTCCCGTTAGGTGCAACAGTAGACTATGGCAGAGGAACTTTGCATTTAAACTCGGCTCTCTTGCAGGAAGGGTGGCATAACATCGAAAGTTTAACACATGAGATGGTGCAGTCTGCCCACTAGACATTGGAGAAGTGGGCAGATTTTAAGCAAGCTGTAAGAGCATCATTCCAAAAAAACAGCTAAGGAAAGAGGGGTAGAAAGGGAAAAAGTGCTAAGGCATTTGTGTGAAGTTAGGCGATTGTTACTGTCATGATGAAATATGGGTACAGGAAGTGCAAAAAGAAATACAGCATTATTTGGAAACACAGGCAGAGAAAAAAGCAGTCCAAATGCGACTGCAATATAGGGTTGCCGACAAGAGGGCAGGGTTGATTTTCTTTCAGTACAACAGGATTCAAACAAGCACCAGCCTCATACAACAGATCCAAGTGGGATCACATCAGAACGATACCACCAAAACATCATGGAATACTTCAATGGTGTATACAAACAGTTGTATGCAGCATTTCTAGGGTCAGCGTAACCAACTAGCTTGGAGACGCCATCGTTTTCTTCGGCACAGCAACAGGAGCACAATCAGCCAATCTCTTTGTAGGAAGTTTCCACAGCCTTACCAGAAATGAAAGCAAACAAAATCAGGCCCAAATGGAATAACAACAGACTTCTATAAGAAAGCTTGGAAAAAGTTGGGGTCCGTTTTGGCTACATTTCTCTCTGACTTCTTCATGGCGGGTAAAGTTCCGAAAGCTTTCTGGAGGCTCACACGGTATTCTTAAGAAAGTAGGGGAGAAGGGTCAGGCAGTGGGAGACTTGAGGCCGATTTCGCTACTAAATGTAGACTATAAATGTTATGCCAAAATATTGAATAATCGCCTCAAAAGATATTTAGGATCCATTATAGGGGCAAACCAGACATATGGGGTGCCAGGCAGATCCATGGGAGCAAATTTGACTTTCTTGAGGGACCTGCAACCATATTGTCAGCGGAAAGAATACAGCATAATCCTTGTGGTGCTTGACCTAGAGAAAGCCTTTGATAAACTGTCTCAGAATTATCTTCAAAATCTGTTGTATACCGTACAGCACCCAGGGAAATAGTGATCCCTGGGGACTTATTTACAAGCTTGTGACCAAAAAGATTCCACCTGGGGCGATTTTCACTTCTGTCACAACAGCAGAAGGTCAAAGTACCCTATCTTGGTCTTCTACTATTGATAGAATATTAGACGTAATTATACATCAAGATTCTGATACTAATATGTCACCGGAACAAATTGACATCGTACATTTAAATTCTAACTACACAGGATTGACTGAAGAACCTCCATTCTCTCTGGAAGAGGTCGAATGCGCAATAAAATCCATGCGCTCAGGTAAATCACCTGGGTATGATAAAATTGAAGTTGATGTTGTTAAAAGAGTCTGGAAAATTGTACCAGCTTCAATATTAATTTTGTTTAATTCATGCCTACGAAGTGGTGAATTCCCTAGAGTGTGGAAAAGAGCTTTGCTCAAAATCTTGCTTAAGAATCCCAAAAAACCGGCTGAGGATCCATCATGATATAGGCCTATAGCGCTTCTCCCAGTTCTGGGAAAGGCGCTAGAGAAGGTTGTTTAGCCAGCAGATTAATTGCAGCATATGCCGACAAAAGACTTGCTTCTGGAGACCAGTATGGGTTCACCAAAGGACGAGGGACAGAAGATGCATTAGTTAGACTTCTAGATATTCAGGCTGATACAGATTCCAAGTATTTGCTCGGCCTCTTTGTGGACTTCAAAGGGGCCTTTGACACCCTTTGGTGGCAAAGTGCCCTGGCGAGGTTCCGGGAGGCCGAAGTGTCCATAAATATATATAAGCTTTTAAAGAGCTATTTTTCTGATCGTACCATTTCTGTCAAATCTGGAATGGAGGAGGTCTGTCGCAGAGTTACAAGAGGATGTCCACAGGGGTGAATACTTGGTCCCTTGTGTTGGAATCTGGTTTTTGATTCCTGGTTGGTTAAGAGTTTTCCAGCTATTCATATGATCGCATACGCTGACGAACTTACAATATTAATCCAGGGTAATTCTATGAAAAGCCTTGAAGAATCAGCAAATGCTGTGCTGTTAGAACTCTCCACTGGTCTTCAACACATAAATTGCAGGTTTCAATTGCAAAAACGTCTCAGATGTTGCTTAAGGGAAAGCTTGACCATGGAAGACCTCCAGTTATTAAATATAGGGGACAAACCATTAAGTACCTCTCGAAGACCAAATACCTAGGCATTTATATTGATGATGCTCTCAGTTTCCTACCACATGTTCAGTATGTGAAAGAAAAGGCTAAATTGTTCCTGAGCCGAATTAAGCAGATAACAAGACAAGACTGGGGTCTTAGAGGTCAAACCTTACGACTTCACTATAATTGTGTGTTTTTGTCGATAATTTCTTATGGAGCTGGTGCATGGGGCTTTAGAGCTAATAAAGTTGCTGTAGTAAAGCAACTGTTACAAGCACAGAGGGCTGCCCTCCTAACCATGTCAAGAGCTTGTCGAACTACCTCCACGATGGCTCTTCAGGTTTTGCTTGGGAAACTACCTGTCCATTTTGAAGTTCAATACCGCTACCTTAAGTATCACCTTTTGAAGAAAATACCATTGACCTATGATAACATCCAATTAGATCTAAGTGCTCCCATTAAGACTGAGAAGACAAGATTAAGGCAAATTTTTATTGCAAAATGGCAGCAGGAGTGGTCTTCATCTGATATTGGTGCAGTCACAAGGGACTTTTTGCCTGTAGCAAGGGAAATTAAAAAGGAGTAGTTAAAGTGGTTTTCGCCGGGCTTATATGGTATGTTTATATTAACTGGCCACGGAAGTATAAATACTAAACTTCACAAACTGGGACTTTCACCAACAACATCTTGTTTGTGTGGCCAGGAAGAAACTGTTAACCATATTCTTCATCAATGTCATTATTATAACGATCTTCGACGTGACCTACTTAGTTCCTAACTTGGACTCCAGCAACAATAAAATTCTGGTTGAGTCCCAGACAGCTTTTAATGCTATGAATGTGTTTGCTTCTGGTGCATTTAAAAGAAGAACCGAAATTAGGTCCTAGTTTTACTGTTCCTGCGATTTCTTGGATCCTTTATTGGATTAGGAAAGAAATATCTCTCATTTTTGATTGGATTCTATATCTGCAACTGATTAGTATCATTAAGTGCTACACTATACTTTCCTGGATTTTATAATAGACTTGTTCTTGATGTGGAACTGTTTTCAGCAGAATAGGTATTTATTGTATAAGGAATTTTCCTCTACTCATCGAGATATTATTTGGCCTTTAGCGTTTCATAGTTTTTGGAATTAATATTTCTTTGTGAGTGACATGTGACCACTGTGACTTTTCATATTACAGACTTTTCCTAGTAACTCTGTTATCAACTATCTTGGATGATTATCTTAGACTTTTTGGGCTCTCTTAGAGCTTGTATTTAGGCAAGAACTTTTTAAAACATAATTTTGAACCCTGCCTAAATGTGATCTCATCTAGGATTTGGATATGTATATTACTTTTGCGTTAACCCTGAAACATTTTATTTATTGGGCCAGGTTATGGCATTACCCTGGCATTACATTGGACGAATCTGTACATAGTGTATATTCTGCTGTGTTCCTGAAGAAGAGGATATTGTACATATTGCACATAGTGTCTTTCTGTGGAGCTTTTCAGAATTCGTGGATTTGCTTTCACTGTGTTTTTTGTTAGAAGATCAATTATTTCTTCAACAACTGAAGACGTTCTGCCTACAAGGGGTTAGGCAAACTGTAAATTAAGATGTTTTGCTGATCCTAGTTCCTAGGATGGGATTTTCCATGAGATAGGTCTCCACGGTTAGAGAAGTTAGTCCACTTCTCCCTACTTTATTCTTGCTTAACTTCTTCTCACTTCTAACTATTGAAGAGTCCCTCTGTTGATTCTCCTCTATTCTATCCATTTACCTCCCCAGATCCGAAACTTCTCCCTCTGTATTCCTCTTTTCCCACTTCATTCTCTTTTTCGGGCACTCTCAGGTGTTATGCCCTGGGCTTGCCCAGCAGGAGATAATTGATCCTGGCCGCCTCCACGTGGCGGGGATGGGGGGTGAGACGTAGTGACCAGGTGTTACTGCTTCTTACCTGCTAAGAGCCAGGTACCGGCCGATAACATAACAACAGAACACATCATAACACTTACACGTCCAACACACTACATACAATTGGCCGGTCTTGGCATAAGCTTCAACACAAGAAGTACAATAGCGGCTTATGGGGGAAACCCTGGGATCCGCCACAACAACACATGAATATCCCTGAATATCCCTGTATACCGTACAGTTGGGTTCACAGTTAAGAGCAGCCATCAGTTTATACAAAGGAACTAACATTACTCTAGCAATCAATAGATACAGCTCGAATAAAGTAAAACTGGAGAGGGGGAGTGAGACAGGGCTGCCCACGAGACCCTGCTCTCTTATCAATGGCGCTGGAGCACATACTCAGGCAAATAAACAACTCCAGTAATACCAAAGGAGTCCGCCTCCCAGAATCGAATCCAGATTGCAAATACATAGCCCATGCGGATGTTGTCAATCGACACATGGCCGATTGCAGCTCCTTGCAGAGTGCGCTGGATTTGTTCTGTTACTTCAGCCTGTCAAATGGCCTATGTCTTAATAAGCATAAAACAAAATGTCAACAATAGGAAATGGGATCTGCGGGGAACATCCCCATTCTGGGAGTGCCTTTCGCAAGAGAGCCAAAAATAACAACCCAACAACTATTAAGTGCCTGGGAGGAAAACTCGGTCAATGGAACTAAGCCTGGTGTCGTTCTCTAGAAGAGTAACAATCATATGGATGATTCTCATCCAAATGGTGAGGAATATCGTGACGGTCACCAAGTCACCAAGTTTAAATATATCACACAAAAAAGGTCACAGAAGGCTATTCAAGTTCTTCTGGAATAACAGGCAACAAGAGGTAACGCAACAAAGGTTGCATTGTAGAAAAGCGCTCGCCGATTATGAAATACCACAACTAAAGTGACTACGGTGGGCGTGTCTAAGGAAACATGTCCAAATGGCCCTATGGGACATGCATGTAGCTTCCTCTCTAATAAAATATCATATGAGAAGGTTTACAAAGTTGCTAAGAGTAGAATAGACAGGATCTGCGGCATAAATAATACCACCTTTCTACAAACTGATCATCATATACCTCCAGCAGCAATCGGCATCAGGTTTAGACATGGGGACGAAATTAAAAGTCTCGAAAATTTACTGGCAACTGTTTGACATATACATGCAACCAGTACAAAATCCCCGAGCGTGGCACAGCTTAGACGAAACCCAAATGTCTAAAAATCTTCGGAAACATACAGGATATGTGCCAAGAAATGACTTAGCCTGGAGAGTGATTTACAGGCACCTGCCGGTGGAAGTAAACAAGGCTAAGTTCCGAGGACACTCAAACACTGAGTGTCAATATTGCAAAGCGCTCGAAACAATAGATCACACATTTTTCTCCTGTCCAGCTGTACAACGTGTCTGGAACAAGGTCCACAAAATCATGAAAGTACCACGATTAACAAGAGATCAGGTGTTATTTTTGCAATTTCTGGAGCTGGTCTCCAGAGCTACACACATCTCTATTCGTAATAAATGAAGGAAAATACCAAGCGTGCAAGATTAAGAAGAGAACAACAGAGGGAACATGCATAGAGATATACAAATACACTATCCGATCCATGTATGCTGCAATTATGAGATTTCTAATGTTGGAACTTCAATTGTGGGAACCAGCAATTCCTAAAACAATGGTGTTACCCAACACCACTATGCCAGCTAGTGAACAACGAGGTGTACGTGCAGCTTAGGTGGTAAAGCTAGGGACTAGGGAGTAGAAATCTTCTTAGCTTAGGCTAGGAGGGATATGGACCAAGCTGGCTGCAAACAAATGGTCCCTCTCCCGATAATGTGGCGGCTTACATTTAGAATAAAGCTGTGTAAGGATGGAACAATGAAAGAAGTGGAGGACTTGAGAATTCATGTAGGGCAAGCCAACTCCCGGCGGCTTCTTGCGTTGCGAGTAGTCACATGGACCAGGCCCTCTACGGAATGTTTCCGAGTGAGCTTAACCCGATTGGGATATAAGATCATGTTAATAAGTGCAAATGAGACCAAATTTTTTTTTCAAGAAGTAATGGATACCTACCCACCCACTGAGGAGGAGCCAAATAGCCATAAAATGACGTTTCCTGAGCGTCCTTATGGCCACTGAGGTTCCCTCGAATGGGCAGCAACAGACCCCTCATCGGTGAAGAGCTGCCCATCGGTGGAACACGAAATCATGAATGAGCTGGAGGAATAACTGCCCCTTTCCTTCTTCATTGGCGATCTTCTTCCTCTACCTCTCCTACTATCTCTTTCCTACCTCTTTATTGCTCTTGTGATCTAATAGGGCCAGTGTGTGGATAATTCAGAATCATTATCCCTTACCTTTTTTTTCAAACATGTCTGGGTGGTGGTACTCACTGAGAATAAGTAACAATAGTCTTCTCTATTAGTGAAGCATTACTTATTCGAGGTAGTGCAATGTAATGGCAACTCGTCGTGAAGGCAGAGCACAATATGAGAAAGAGCAAATGATGCCTACAACAACTACTTTGTAGTTTCTTAAGAGTTGACTATGGTGTATCTATACACCGATATTATATAGATATTAAACTCTTAATGTATTATGCCTTGTGCATTTAGTTATTTTAAAAATTGTCAAATACACCTTTTGGCATCTCTCATATTGTGTGATTATCTTCACAACTGGATCGTCATGTCTGCAATACAAGGGTACCTGCCCACCCACTAATCGTAGGCCAATAGCCTTGAAACATGTCTAGAGGCTAGTTTGTGAATTGCTTCGATCATTTCGGTATTCTACTCGTTCTGAAGGTTGAGGAAAGTGTCCGATCGTATCAAGAGGTTAGCAGCGGTTCTTTCAGCTGAGGTTACCCCGTTGTGGGGAACCTACTTTAGGAGAGTAGTATGTGATTGATTTTCTTTTGTTTTATATTTCTTTGAAATTTATTTCTGCCAAGTTATTTATTTTCTTTTTTTATTTTGCTGGTGTCAGGCAGGTCACGGGATTTTTTAACTGTTCATTTTCCTTAAGGAACCGAGATTAGTAATGGCACAGTTCTTTTTTACAGAAAGAAAAGTGGAGTTTCAGACCACAGAGGTTGTCCAATTAGAGAGGTAATGCGGGGAGTGACTGAGGTTGTTTCGGTTCACGAGATAAAACGATTAACTCCATTACCGAGGCAGAAATATCAGTTGGTCTTGAAAACAATAGATTCAATAGAAAAGGTTTTGAAAGGGTTTTCAATTAGAAAGGTAATGATCAAACCTGTGCAAATTGGTAACATAGGCAAAGTGGTGACTATTGACAGGTTTCTGGTAGAAATGTCTGATAATCCTGTCGAATGTTTTTTTTAGCAAGTTTGGTAAGGTTGTTAAGATTCACAGGGAAGAATATGAGGAATGGCCAGGTGTAGAAACAGGTATGGTGCAAATTCATATTGACATGAAAACGCTGGTGCCAAACATCATCGATTTGATGGGTCATAGGTTATTAATAAATTACCAAGGAATTCAGAAAGTTTGCTTGAGGTGTGCAGGTAAACACCATTTGGGAGCAGAATGCCAAAAAATAACATTGTTTTAATTGTAATGGCACCAGTCCTATTACGGCCAACTGCCTTAATAATTGTAAAAAATGCAGAGCTTCCACGCATAAATTCATTCAATACCAGGAAATCATGTTTGCCGAAAGAGTTGCTGGTGGGGAGGACAGCAGAAAGCGAGCGAACCTCCAAAAAGATATGCCTAATGATGAGAGCGTGGAAACTATAGTAGCACAGAGGGGTGAGACACAGATTAAAGAAATCACACCAACGTTAAAAATAGAGTAAGATATATCGGTAACACAATCAGAACACGCAGAACTAACCGAGGATATGGAAGTGGAAAATACAGTACAAATGTACATAAGCAGGGGGAGAAGGAAGAAATAAGCCGTAAAACTAAAAGAGCAAAAGGGGGGACATAGAAAATTGAAGAAGAGACCGAAACAAAACAAATAGAGGGGGAACAAGATTGAGAAACACTTTCGGGGTCTGATTCGGATTCAGATGGCATACAAACGAAGGAATACAAAGGAATAGAATGATTAAATCTAGTAGGAAACACAAGAGAATACAGGCAATATAGGCAAAGCTTGGCAGAAATTGTTAATCGAGGAGAATGTAAATGAGGAGGTCAAGTAGTTAATATTCAGTTCAATGGGGCGATTTCGTTATTTCCAATATTAAAAACAAGAATGTTGGATTTCTCACCATGTTGCTCACCAGTAACAAGTTAAAAGTTAAATGCTGAACATAGGAATATCTTAGCAAACGTTCTAGTAAAGTTCTGCTCATAATGTCTGGAATAACATTTATGTTGTTAAATGTACAGTGTCTTAGAGCAATTAACAAACAAAGGATAATATGCCAAATTATGATGAACATGGGGGTGAAGATTTGGTTTTTATAAGAAACCCACTTTGCAAGCTTAGCAGACATCCAGTAGTTTCAAAACAGATACCGGTTGTTAGGATTTCAGAGTTTTGGGACAAATCGCTCCACAGGGGTGGGAATAGTAGTGGTTCCTCCAATTTTAGGGACTGTACAACTGGCAGTAGGGATACAGAAGGTCGGGTTGTGGCAGTGGATTGGAGTTATGGGGGGCTCACAATTAGACTAATCTGTGTATATAGTCCAAATTCCACTTTATAAAGGAAAACTCTGTTTCAGGGGCTGGGCAACTATATGAGGGGGTGCATTGGTTTATAATGGCAGGGGAGTGCAACTGTGTTCCTCACCCCATTATGACAAAATTCTGGCAGGTACCCCACATCATGGTACGGGGGGGGGTTCGTGAATTAATTGAGGTTTGTACTAAATTGGACTTGGTAGATGTCTGGAGGGAAAAAAATTCGGGGAAACGAGTGGCCACGAGAATAGCCAATAATATAGGAACTAGGATAAATCGCATTTATGCAACATTTATCTTATCCTTCAGTTGAAGGATAAGATAACAATGATACGGCATGTGAAATTTGCAGAAGGTCGACAAGTTTCAGATCACATGGTAGTAATGTGAAAGGAAGATTTATTTACGAACGTTAGTTTGGGTAAAGCCTATTACCCAAAGAAGATTTATTTACGAACGTTAGTTTGGGTAAATGTGGAAGCTCACCCCAGCAGTTCAGGAGTGAGAGGACTGGGACTTTACAACAGTTATTAAAAAGAGAGTAGAGCAAGAAGGAAATGAGTGGGAAATGTTGGCGAAAATGAAAGAAAGTGCGAAATCATTTTATTACTCCAAAATTTAGGACAGAAACGAACAACGCAGAAATAGACTGAAAGATCTCTTACAAGAAAAAAGAATTTACCAACGTTGCGGGGATGAAATGGCAACAGCGGAAGTACAAGCGATTATTGACGGTATAATATTGGAAGAAGTGAAAGAAAAGGCGCGAAAAATACAGCTGCAATTTAGGGAGGCTGATAGTCCTTCAGCTGCGTTTTACCAAAGAAGACTAAGGCTAAATAATTTAGTCAAAACGGTTCAGGAAATTAAAGACAATGACAACACACATTCAACAACGCAAACTATTATGAATAGTTTTGTAAATTACTGTGAAAAAGAGCTTGCTTTGCAGAAAAAAGAGAGACAACTCCATTTGGACGATTGGACAATTCACATCCGAGCAAAAAGCATTACAGGACAGGGAAATAATTATGGGGGATCTAACTGTGGCTCTGAAATCATGTAAATTACGACACGTGCCGGGACCTGTTGGTTTGAGGGTTGAATTTTATAAAAAAATTTGTTACTTGTTAGCGCCTATTCTTCTGGCCATCTTTAACAATTTTTTTCAGTTAGGGGTTGTTCCCGAAGGCTTTTTAAATGCCTGTACTACTTTCATTCCGAAGCATTAATGGGATTTAACGAAAATTTCTAATTGGAGACCTATAACGTTGGCTCATTGTGACTACAAAATATTTGCAAAGATTTTGCAACTCAGTTAAAACGCGACGTAACTCAGGTAGTTAGAAGCACACAGCGCTATGGTATACCGGGAGGAGGATAGAATATAACCTTTGGCTATTAAAAGATATATTGGAATATCGGAAAAGAAACAGTAACAATTTAGCGTTAGTAGCAATCGACCTAGAAAAAAGAATTTTGATAGAATCGACCACGACTACCTTTTCACTATAATTAAAGATACGAACATAGGATCTCAGTTGTTTACAGTCCTGAGAAATCTATATACACGTAGTAACACCCAACTTTTGATAAATGGAGAAATTTCGAAAACATTAAAATTGATAGGGGAGTAAAACAAGAATGTCCACTTAGTCCTTTGTTATTTACGTTACCACTGGAACCACTACTGGTAAGAATATCAAAAAAAAAATCAAATTATTATTTTAGGTTTACCCGTAATTAAATACATTAACCCGTATTTGTGTCTGTAAATTGCGTATGTTCTATGGTTGATTTGCCTGTTTTGCTGGAAGAAAAAAACCCCAGTAACTGAGGAGAAAAACCTTGCTACCTGAGACCAACTAACTCAGCCATGGAGTGAAAAAAGCCCATTAAAATTCCTCGCATCTCAATGGAATTCGAACCCAGCCCTTTCCACCCGGTGTGGGGGAGGGCGGTGAATATACCACTGTGCTACTCGCGCAGACACTGGGAAGAACTGAGGCCATTCAGGGGATACCGTTCCCAAAGCCGGCAGAGCAGTGTAAATGTATAGTGTATGTGGATGATGTTACCACCACTCTCACTACGAGTTATCCGTTGGAAGAATTTATGTCCCTCGTTACTTCTTTTTGGTAAGAAATCTGGGATAAACATAAATGAACACAAGACTAGGATTAAATTGCTAGGGGAATGGGTACATCGGCCTTTATCACAACGAGAAGTGGAGTCGGATAAATCGATCCAAATATTGGGAGTTCCGTTTAGAGAGAGTCCCATGCTACCCATAGGAGGGCTCACCACTAAAATGTGGGAAAGTTTAAAAGAGTGGGAAGTGGGACAATTTTCTTTTGAGAACAAATCCATTATTGTTAGACCGTAATCCTTCCTATTAACTTATACAGGGTGTTTATAACAGAAATCACAGCTAGGACAATGAAATGATTTTACATTCCAACATTTCAGTTTCTATGGGGAGGAAAACGGCAAGAGATAGCACAGAAATTTTTATTTTTACCGTGCGAGGATGGGGGAATAAGTATTCCCAAAATTAATTTGAGGTGTAGCTGTAAGAGACTGCTAGATGTGGCTAATATGGTGCAATCTAACCATTTAGTAGCAGTACTGATAAAATATTTTATGGGATTTAATACAGCCTTAATTTAAGGCGGCAATTATCTAGCGCCAAAAGCAGAGACAATTCTTATATATTACAAAAAAATTCGGGATATGTGCACGCAGTTAAGGGAGAAAGATATAGATCCTTTTAAGGGTGTTTAAAACGACTCTACTGGGCATTGTTTTACTCAGAAAATCCAGAAAAGCCAAATTTATGAAACCATAATTCGCAATTGTTTTTTAAAAATCTAAAAATTGGCGGAAACTATCCAGCACGTATTATTTTCCATGGAGGGTTGGTTACGGAAATATACCATTGAACGATATTACCTATAGATTTAGTCAGACAGGCAACAGATTATGCGAATTTTGTACAGTGTACCATTTATTTTATTACTGTCGATTGGCGCAGGAAGTTTGGAAAAGAATTTGTAGATTTTTGAGGATAAGACAGTTCACAATAGAGGAGGTAATTTACTTGCAATTCGATCATCCATTGGGCAAGAAAAATGTTCACGATATTTTTAATTACAGAGGAAAAATATCATGTGTGGAAGCTTCGAAAACGGAAAAGGTTTGGGACCTTTAGGGGATATCTTTGGCACTTGAAACAATGTCTGCTTCCATGCAAAGGCTTTTACAGTTGGAAAAATGGCTTTTAGGGCCTCTTAAGTTTCTGAAAAGGTGGGGAGAGCCACCTCTTCTGTGTAGTTTGGTTGTTGCAGATGAGGTTCATCTTAAGTACTGGTTTTAGTTATTTGGAGAAAAAAAAACTGTTCTTTTTCGATTCTTAAAAAATTCAGTTTTCTTGATAAAAATGTGGACATCTTAGGCTTTCATTAAAACAGTTCCATGATATAAGTTTAAATATTATAACTCATTTGTTTGGTTTAATAGACACGGTCCAATGGGTTATTTTTCACATTAATGGTGAGATGCCGGCAATAGATTGACTATTTACTGATCAAGTTTAATGTGATTTATTACTGAATTAGATTTGAACATCTAAGGTTTTCAAATTTCATAAATGCGTTTTATCATTCCTACAGGCGTTTTCACGAAAACTTATCTCCTGTACTTAAATAATCTCCTGTTCTAACTGTGCGCTTTAATACCAGATATTAAAGCACACAGGTAGAGTTCTATAAGTAGTAGTAGTAGTAGTAGTGGTAGTAGTAGTGGCATGTGATGTAAGAAAGCATGTGTATGAGCTTATGCAGCATCAGTTAAAAAAAATCACATTATTCCCTCCAAATGCCTGTCCAGTTCCTCCTTAAATTTATTCAACCTATCAACTTCCACAACAGCAGATGGAAGTTTGTTCCAGCAATTAACCACCCGCTCGCTAAAGGCAAAATTTCACATATCTATTCTACCTCTGTCTTTTCTTAATTTGAATTTATGCCCCCTTAGGTTCGTAATCTGAACAAGTGGAAGGATCCCATCAGAATTCAGCGTGCTCAACCTATTCAAGCTCAACCTTATACACCACAATCTGACCACCCCACAGGTGCCTAGTCTCCAGACATTGCAACTTGCAGAACTTAATAAGCCGCTCTTGGTAAGAGGATCCCTTCATTCCCCTCACCAATCTGGTTGCCCTTCTCTGTACATGCTCAAGTAAATCTACATCCTTCCTAAAGTGAGGCATCCAGACCTGTCCGCTGTGCTCAAGGCGTTGCCTGACCATTGCCTTATCTTCTTCTTCTTCAACAGGAGTGTTTCCATTTACAATGGGTTTCCTCAGCCTACAAGTTAATTCTTGTTAGGAAATTTTTCCCGCCATAAAATGTGGTTCTAGGTGTCTTTTGGTCGGTTAAGCCTCGGGCTGTCATGGGCTCCCATACTCCATCCATCCATGTCCTCCTAGGACTTCCTCTTCTCCTTCTTCCAGGAGGTATCCAATCCAGGATAGCCTTGGGGTATATGTTTTCTAGCACCGATTTTACATGTCCATAACATGTAAGACGCTTTTCTCTGATAGTGTCAATAATAGTCTTTTTCACTTCCATTTTATCCGTACCGTCTTAATTCAGTTTTCTGTCTCTCCTAAAAGTTCCTGCTGAGCCCTCCCAAAATTCCATTTCTTTGGGGAGCAATTTTTTTCCGCTCGCCTATTCAATGTCTAGGTTTCCGCTCCATACAAAAGAAGACTTTGTACAATCGTTTGAAATAAAAGTTTCTTTGTTTTATGGAGAATATTTTTGCTCCACAGAACAGAGTTTAACATGCCAATAGCCTTTCTGCCGTCTGTAATTCTGTTATTGATCTCTGCTTGGGATGACCATCAATTTGTAAGATTGATCCCAAATATTTCAATTTATCGATTTGTTTGATTTTAAATCCTGCAATCTTTAGAACGTGTCCTGGCCCTGAAGTCAACATTTCAGTCTTGCTAAAATTGATTTTTTTTATTTACAGAGGGATAATCACCTCATTGCCTTATACAGAGGATAATCACCTCATTGCCTTATACAGAGGATAATCACCTCCTTCTCCCTGCTAGCAAAATTCCTATATATCATTCACAAAACCCCATGACTTGCCCTGGCAGCCTGTCTGCATTGCTCAGAAAACTTCATATCTGCCTGCACAAATACTCCCAAGTCGTTTCCATTTCCTACCACCTTAAGTTTAGTACCACACAGTTGGTACGTTTCTCTGGGGTTACTTCTACCCATATGCAGTATTTTGCATTTGTCAAAGTTAAACATCAGTTGCCACTTCTTAGCCCATCTGCCCAAATTATATAGATCCTGTTGCAGTAGCACACTACCATTACTGTCATTAACAACCCTGCCAACTTTTGTCATCTGCAAACGTCTACATTAAGCCTGATATACCTTCATCAATATTATTGATAAATATACAAAACAACAGTGGACCCAACTCCACTAATAACATTAGTCCACAAAGAGCAGCACCCATTGATTACCACCCTCTGTCTTCTCCCACTTAACGATCCTTTTATCCATTGTAGCAACTTACCCTTAATATCATTCTGCTCCAAATTGTACAATAGACGTTCATGCACAACAGTGTCAAAAGCTTTCCTAAAACCCAAATATATGATATCAAACTTAACAGTTGCATCCAGTTCCTTGGTAACCACATCATAATATACTATCAAACATTGTCAGACAAGACTTTCCCTAAATAAACCCATGCTTTGTCTGAATTATTGCTGCAGTCTGGTGTAGATGATCCTGCAATGCATCTTTAACTACTGACTCCATTATTTTCCAGGAACAGAAGTTGAACTAACTGGTCTGTAATTACTCGTGTCACCTTTCCATACCCCTTTGTGAATTGGGGATACATTTGCACATCTCCAGTCCATGGAAACCTCCCCTGAGTCCAAGGATGCTCTCATAATTATGGCTAAGGGTTTGCTTAGTTGCTCTGCCACCTCCTTTAACATAACTGGATAGATCCAATCCACTCCAGGTGCTTTTGTGAGGTTTAACTTCAACAATTTCTCGTCAAATTTGCTCTCAGTTATTAAAAAATCATTAAGTATCCTGCTACAATTTGATAACCTTCTGCCATTTTCAAACCTTAATAATTCATCATGTGTGAATGTAGATGCAAAATACTCATTCACTTTGTTTGCTATCTGAGCCGGATCATCAACAGTCGAACCATCGATGTGAAGTGGACCAATCAGATTCATCCACTCCCTTTTAGAGTTTATATAAAATAAAGAAATCTTTGCTGTTTTTCTTAGCATCTTTTGCCAAGGGCTTCTCGTAATCTACCTTCGCCTGCCTAACCTACTTTGTGACCTGATTACAGACTAGCTTATATCTGCCGTAGGCTTCTGAGTCACTTGATAATTTATATGCATGGGATTTTTCTTCTCTGTTACGAGTGTCACTAGTTCATTTGATAACCATTTAGGCCTAAACCTTGAACAATATTTCTTAATTGGTATGAAACTTTTAGTAGTATCCACGATTAATTCCTTGAATGCTTCCCACTTAGAATTTACTGTTTGTAACATCGTCAGTTGATCCCACTGTACAGAATTTAAAAACTGTCTGAGACCACTGTACTCCCCTTTACGGAAGCAAAAACCCTTTCCTTTACTCCTGGTGGTAATTATACCTTTAAGTAAACCCGACATCAGCACACTGTGATCACTACCACCTAGTGGTTCCTTTATCCGCAAATTCTTAAAAACGAATAATCACTGCTGATAACCAGATCAAGAGTATTACTCTTTCTGTTTGCCTCTCGAACATGCTGGTGCAGAAAACAATCATCCAATAAATCCACAAAATTCTTACTAGTGTGTGAGTGGCCAACCCACAAGTTCCAATCAATATCTGGGAAGTTAAAATCCCCCATTATAAGACATTCTGATTTACTAGCCCACTTTATTTCTCTGTACAATTGTTTATTGTACTTATTCAAGTAATTGGGCCTATAACACACTCCTGCTCTTATTTTTGCTTTCGCAGTGTTTCTGTTACACCAAACTGACTCAACAGTGCCCTGTTCAACTGTATCAACTGAGTGCACTTCTTTTGATTTCATGTTTTTCTTAATTAACAGCATAACACCTCCTCCCTTTCTATCCTGTCTATCCTTTCTGTACACATTGTACTCCCCAAATTCCAGTTCTGCACTCCTTATATCTGTGTGTGACACCACGTCTCTGCTGTCCCAACAATATCCGCCTTTGATGTCTTGACCAACACTTCAAATTCATCAAATTTATTTACTATTCCTCTAGCATTGGTATAAATGCAAGCATACATGCTCCTATTCCTATTACTAATTACCTTAACACATCCCATATGCCCACTTATTTGAGGATAACTGCCATCCGTCCCTGAAACCCCCAACACCCTTCGCTCCAGGTCGCTTATTCTAGTAGACGTTGTGCAAGAATCACCTTCACCTCTGCCTAGGGCTACTGTTAAATTATTAGTCCTTGTATCCCCCCAATGTATCTGTTTTCCGATCCACCTAACACTGTCTCGTTAGCATCAGGAAATATTCTTGCACCCTTTCCATTTAAGTGTATCCCATCCCTGTAGAAGTAGTCTCTCCTGTGAACAAATACAGACCAGGCTTTAAAAAATTCTACCCCGTGAGCCTTGTACAATCTTTCCAGGGCCGAATTGATCGACAAGGCTCTCATCATATACTCCCTCCTATCATGTCTTGGCACAATTGCAGACACTTTCAAATTCAACCCTAATTCAACATAAGTCAGTACTCTCATTGTATAGGTTAGTATTTACAGGGTACAGGTTCATATTTGTAGTGTTAAGAAGTCGGATGTGTTTTTGTCATTCACAAAATTGGCTACACCTGGAAGAATTAAAAAAAGGCGCATTTTTGTATCCTGAACTACGATCGTTTTAGATAATTTCATGGTAGCTGTAGTTTCCTTCAGTGAATTATATTTCAAATCATGCATTTATTTATTTATTTTCATTGCGTCTCTCTCTCTCTCCTTCTCTCTCTCTCTCTCTCTCTCTCTCTCTCTCTCTCTATCTATCTATCTGTCTATTTATCTTTTCCTCGTCCTGAGACTTATAGATGTTGAGAATTGGTGTTTCTATTCTCAAGCTACCCTAGCAAAACGCTAAGCTTTTCTGCAGTGTTGAGTTAATTCTAGAGTTTAGGATTTAGGTATTGTCGAGAAATCTTCACTTTTTTTAGCAAACCATAACAGTTTAACAAAAAGGCACATCACACTTAATGAAATTTAATCAAAAATTGCTGTTTAGTCCTTTGTAATCACTTTATTATATTTAGAAATTTATAACATTATAACGAACCTCTGAATCACTTTGATTAATGACTCATTTGTGCAGAAAACTATCAACTTTTCGCATTTCACGGTAGGAAAATTGCAAAAAAAGAGTATTTCCTTTTGAAAGAAACGCTGTAGAAATTGAAGTATTCAAGCGCACATCCTTCAGAAGGTTTGACACAGTTCTCTGGTCTCATGAGATATAAACGTTGCTTATTTCTGTAACAGAAGGATGTTGTAACTCACAGGCTGGTGAACCAGATGTGAATGAGCTGATGTCTTGCGGGGCACACGGTCGGGCAGCAGAGTCCATCGATTGTCACATAACACTCCGATCAGTCAGGATATCCCTTTTCATTAGGAGGCAAAACCATCCTGAGCTGTCGTGGGAGCACTGATTCGGAGAAGTCACGTGGTAGAGGCCACTGTGAAGATTTTGATAACTAGTCCTGAAAACAGAAATTCGTTTGAATGAAAATTAATAAAAAATACACTAAATTATAAAACTAATGAAAACAGTAATGCTTCAATTATGCAACGTGGCAATTATTGCATCAGTTTTCTTATTATACTAATACCTTTAAGAATATGTAGTTTTAACAGAAATATTGAGTTTACACTGTACATGTGTCTGTATAGTATACCAAAACTGAAAGCAAAAATACAGGGTTATTCAAAATGAAGTCCAGAGTTTCAGAATTTTTTTTTGGGAAAGCGTATGTGTCATAATCATTTGTAGCTATCTCAAAAGACCGCATAATATCTCAAGTTTCGTTCCCACGCTCGCATTTGTTCGGTATGCTGCACGGCTAACGAGCAGATGGCGTTTGACGCATACCGCCGTGCAGTCGTTCGTTTTCCTGTGATGCTAGTTCTGCTATGTTGCGACATGCCTTCGGAATGTAATGTGAAAGCTTTTACTGTGTTGGAGTTTCATGTAAGTAAATCTGTTACCGTTGTGCAATGCCACTTTGCTGACAGAGTGATTTTTTCTGATGAATCGATCTTCCATTTGTCGGGGAAAGTGAATAAGCAGAATGCGATTTTGGGCGATTTCAGGTGCGATTTCACTAAAGGGTCTCCTATTGAACATTCATGAGGTATGGAAAAAAACTTAATTACTATACTTGCATTCTGGAAATATTTCTTTCTTCCTATGTCTGCTCATGTGTGTACAGGAATTGTTTGAAACCCCGGACCATTTTCAATAACCTTGTATATTGAATTGGACATAAACGCTATTTTTTATGCGTCTCAATCGCCTGGATAATTGATAGAAATACAAAAGGAATATTCACGACACGAGTACAGAAACTCCCCGACTTATGTAAAGGTTGCGTTCCATGGAAGCTAAGTAATTTGGGGAATTCCCCATGCCTGTGTTGCACTCGCAATTGCGTTCGCTGAATTGATTGAATCAAAAAATAAATGTTCGACGAACATATAAATAGAATTATTTATTCAATTTTTTATCTCATGTGCAAAAAAAATTACAAAAGCGTGCAATTTAAAAAAATTCCAAAATTATAAAATTAAAAAAAAAAGAAAACAGGAGACAGGTATAATGTCAGTAGATTTTACCTCTCGAGCATCATTTTCAGAATCGACGTCTTCAGCTGATAAGAACACCGCTCCGGAAGTTGAGAGCTGTGGAGAATTAGAAGCCACTGAACCTTACGAATGAATATATTAATGGATGACTGGACGGTGGCGTTTTCTTTTCATGGTTGATTTCTTTCGCCCCTCAGTTAACTTTGAAGAATCGTTCGCTGTCAGAATCCATTGTCTCAAACCTCGCTATTTCTGTTGCAATTTCTGAAAATGCAATTGGCGTCTCTCTGGCGATGAAGCATCTTGGCTCATCATTTGGTTCATCTTGAGCTTCGACAGCATTTTCTTCTTTCATATCGCTGCGTGAAAGTCATTAAGTTCTTCGTTAGACAATTGCTTATCTTCTTCCTCTATTAACTTCTGCACATCTTTGGCATCAACCTTCAAGTGAAGTAGCTCTGAAACGTTTACAATCTTCTCTGTAGCAGCTTCATATGATTCGTGTTTTTCAATTCGTTCAATTCGATTTTATATGTCGTGGGCATATTTTCTTCCATGCGCCATTTAAACAAATTTTATTAATTTCTGCACAGGCCTTATTAATGTTTAATTAGGCATGATATAAGATGGCATGATAAATATTGTAAGATTTCCAAGTCTCTTAACATAAAATTTTTCTCATCGTCTACTGCAGACAATGCCTCAACAAATGTTGTGCATAAATAGTATGATTTTAAATTCGAAATAAAACCGTGCTCAATAAGATCGATGAGTGAAGTCGTGTTTGGCGTTAGAAATATGACACTCTCGTTCGAATTGAAATCATCTATACGCGTAGGATGTCGAGGATCATTATCTAATAGAAGCAAAATCTTAAAAGGAAGACCGTTGTCTTTACAATATTTTTCTACCCTGGGAAGAAGCTAGAGCATTTAAACCAATCCTCACAGAGCGATATTGTTATCCATGTTCTCTGTTTGGATCGGAAATGCAAAGGTATGGTGGCTCTATTGATGGCCTTAAATGCACAAGGATTTCCAGAATGGTGCAGAAGCAGTGGTTTTAATCTGTAATATCCCACTGCATTAGCCCCAAGCAAGAGTTGGGCCCTATCTTTTGATGACTTGAAACCTGGCATTGTGCTTTTCACTTTGGCAATGTGTGTTCGAATCGCCATTTTTTTCCAATACAGAGTAGTCTAGTAATCCTTAAAATTTTCCTGCATTGAATAGCCGCCTTAATCAATATTTTTCCCAGCACATCACAAAATTTATCTCCAGCTGCTGAATCCGCATTGGCGACTTCACAGAATAATTTAAGGTTGTGAAAAGCAGTGCGATGCTTGAACTTATTAAACCACCGTTTGCTTGCCACGAACTTGGGTCGTGGTTTGCCGTACTTATCCTTAATATCTTTACAAATACTTGTTGCTTTTGAATGAATGGTCATTAGACTCAGAGGAAGTCGCTTCTGAATCTGATTTTTGGTCCATATTATTGGTCCGGTCCATATCAGGTGCCATGGAACAGCTGTTCCATCGTCGATATAACACCTGAACGCTGTTTGGTGATCACTGTTGATCTCATGTGCGTTGATTCTTTGACATGTTCCTTTATACCTGCACTGTCCTTTAAAAGAGTTCAACAGTATTCAACATTTCAACAGTTTTCACTATGGAAGTATTCAACAGTTGAACAATATTCACTGTTGAATCAGCTAGACCTAATTTCCCTTGCAATAGATGAAAAAGTTTCTCCTGCTTCATATTTAATCATTTTCATCTTCATTTCAAACTCCATTTTGTTTCATTTCCTGGCATTACCACCACTTGCACCTTTCGTTGGTCGCTTTCCCTTCAGCATTGTAATACGTAATTACAAATGAAGAGAAGTTTCTGAAAATTTGTATTTTATGTGATCGAAGATTTCAATGAAGGGGAACACATTTCACCAGAATAGCTTAAAAACTAACACATTTCAGTTTTCGGCATTATTGCAAATGTAATAAGATCGAGTTTACCACTCGTTTATAATCAGATGCACGAACAGAAAAGCCGTAAAGTTTGAACATAAAGTGCATACTGTTTTATGGTAGTGACCTCCAGAAATGTGCTTTAGATAAATATTACAAAGGCGTTCAAAATTGATTCTTATAACGGGAACATATGATAAAAATGAAAGGGTAGTGCAATTTCCATTATAAATATGACCTTTTAGAAAGATAAATTACTTAGTAATATAGCGATATTTTCAACTTCCAAGGACTTGGAACAAATTAAAAAATAAAAAACCATGTATTATTGGGTTCACATTACGATATTTTCACGATACTTACATTTATTCCTACTAGATGCAAAATACGTTTCCATGATTTTTTTATGTTTGCACGGGCGGGGAAAAACTTACGTAAAATCGAATTCAGTAAGTCGAGTTTACGGAAAGTCAGGGAGTTCCCGTATAACTTAGAAACCAACTTAGAGAAACACAAAGGTATTTAAGATAGAGAGAAAACGGAAACACAAAACAGTCAGAAATAATGGGGACTTGGATCTGAGTGAAAAAAAGATACGTGTGTGCCCTGTACACACGAAAGATATTTTCATCTCGCTGTTTGGATGATTGTAAAAGTTTGTCTGACGATAACCAGACGAGAATGTTTGTTGAAAATCAGAACCATTTTAAAATCGTACAGCTAGAACGGAAATCATGAATGATATAACATTTTAGGCTCACGCCCGTTACTTACTCTACGCATTAATGTTAGAGATATTTGCCTCATACTTCAGTCGAAATATTTAGTATGAAAGATGCAATCTTTTATGCACATGCCCACTGTTTACTATACAAAATCAACGTTTGAAAGATTTTAGGTCAGTAGGCTAATTACCCATTTGATTGTAGCCATTTGTTGAATAGTATAATTGAAACTACAAATATATGTATTGTTATAATATGCGTTTTTTTCCTGGCTAAAGGCAAATTTCCACACATCTATCCTACATCTGTCTTTCGTCAATTTGAATTTATGCGCTCTCAGAATAATCATCTGAGAGGCCATAAATACAAATTGAGGAAAGACAGATGTAGGATAGATGTCCGGAAATTTGCCTTTAGCCAGCGGGTTGATGGAACAGACTTCCATCCCTTGTCGTGGAAGTTGATAGCCTAAATAAGTTTAAGGCTCAGCTGGACAGGTATTTCGAATGAACGGAGGGGTGAAGTCGAAGGGATTTTTTTTTGTTTTTTTGGCTGATGATGCATAAGCTTGCTTTCTTGCATCATATGCCTTTACTCATGCTAATGCTAATTTTTCTTTCATTCCATTGTTAAGTGCCTAGATGTTTTCACATCAAGAATTTTGTGAGTAGTGAAAAAGACTGAATGCCATACTACTCTAACTTTTCTGTTCAACGATGCCGAAGTCAAGTACAGAGCATTGTCGGGATTATCAAACAAGCCAACAGAAGAAAATGAAGATGTAGGTGTCAATGGCTGTGCGAGAATGACAAAGGAGTTTGAGGATACACACAAGATCAAGCTTTGGATTTTGCAATGCCTTCAATCCGCAATGACACTTCATCTTACACCAATTTAACCGAAGAGAGTATTAATTGTGTACAGCAGTACAGCTCTTCTGTATGCTAGATTTCTGATCATCTTTGGTTCGAAAACGACACAAAAAACCACCTGGTAAAGATGCACCATTCAAACGAACTGCATTTCCCAATGTTGATGCGGATGGGATTCTTATGTGTAATAATAGCCGCTGAGGATCACTTCAGAACACAGCATTCCAAAACTATGTAAGTTCAATGGCTTTGACTATCCAGACATTCATTCACATTTACCGAAGTTGAATTTAGTGACAGAGACCCTTATTTCTCTTCACTTACCATTCATGCAAATAAGGCACTTGCGACATGCGTACGGACAATATGCTATTTTGGGCCAAGTGAGGAATATGCTTGTTTCAGTGAAAACAATGGTAAGAGAATTAATTTCACAAATATAAGAAGAAACCACACCACTTGGATAGTGTTACTCTGCCATGCTTTGTCGCAAATCACACATGCAGCACTATTGAGATCTGCAATAAACTTGGGAGTCTGCTTCCGAGGCTTGTTGGAGCCAAACACGTTCAAAGCCGCCAAGTGGATTTTTCTTATTTGTTGATTTGAAATTATTGTTTTTCTAAAACGTTTGATTTAATTTAGTAGTATAGCATTATACTGTGATTTTCTGATTAATCTGGTGTATTAATTCTTAACTGGGCCTTGTAATTGCATAAAAGTATCGGTAGGGGTATCAAAATCACGTGGTGCAAGTTGCAGCTCCGCTGAACGTGAAGTTTTTTGCAGCTTCATTGACAATGTTTTACATCAAATTATTTTCTGTAAGTAGAATATAGACCTAGGCAGGATCGTTAATTTATTCTGAATTGAGACAGCGAGATTTGGAAGTTAATTAATACTTAAGGGTTCATAGATTTACCCTTCCTAACTTTCCGCCTTTATTATACGATACGTTATATTCCGAACTAGATAGCGTTAGTATTGTATAGGTTATAATATTGTCAGTTGATCAGTAAAATCTATTAAACTTCTTAAACTTCGTTGTCAATTAAATAGTACTTTTAATTAAATATATATAACAGCTTAGATTACAAACGTAACATAATTAATTAATACATAACTTGATACGGAAGTTATATAAAGGGGACTCATAGATAATTAATACTTGATACTGAAAAATATATAGACCGTTACAACTGTGTTGGGATACAAGTTTAGGGTTATAATTGTGTATTTAAATGAAATTTTATTGAAATTAAATCGAAATCATGACTCACACCAGAGCAGAAAAGCAAAATGCTCAAGCTAATGGGAGTGCTGTGGCGCAGAGGAGAACTGAGGGGGGGGGATGGCAGTTGTCCTCTGAATCACAGCCTTTTAAAATGCACTGCTTGCATGATGTTTGTGATCCAATTGGGTGCGGGACATGATATTGCCATGGGTAATGTCTTTGTGAGCATGATGTAAGGAGTGTAACGAAATCAGGCAGCAACTCAGCGTTGTTATGGGCCTATACGAGAGCTTAAATTACAGGGTGGATGCCCTCGAAGGAACTAAATTAAGGGGCCCATCAAGCTCTCAACTGCCCACATCAATGCCAGAGGATGCACTTGTTCATCACGCAACACAGCGGCAACACCCAAGGCAGAAAGCGCTGGTCCCACAGGAACTAGTAGTTGTTGGTGATTCTTTTGTCAGGGAAACAGGAAATATGCTTTGTAAAAAGGATAGCTGGAACAGGACCAGGGTATGTCATCCAGGGGCAAAGGTTGATTACGTTGTAGAGCGGATATTATCTTTCAAGGGCACAAAAGGTGATATAGCTGTACACTTTGGCAATAATGATATAAAGAGTAGGAGACCGGCAGAATTACTTAATAAGTACAGGTCAATGTTGAAAAAAAGCCGTGAATTAGGGTTGAATTCGAATGTGTCTGCAATTCTGCCCAGGAACGATAGCAGGGAGTACATGATGAGAGCCTTGTCGAACAATTCGGCCCTGGAGAGATTCCGCAAGGTTCAATGGGTAGACGTTTTCACAGCTTGGTCTGTGCTGGTTAACAGGAGAGACTGCTTCTTCATGGATGGGATACACTTAAATATAAAGGGTGAAAGAACATTTGCTGGTGCTATCGAGGCAGTATGTGGAGGTCGGAAAATTGCTAGATTGGCAGAAGTGAAAATCTTGCAGTGCTTGTATTGGAATAAGCAGCAGCCTGGAATAAAAGAAGCAGGGGATTTCTGAGATTGCTGGAAGTCACTGTGGTACAGGTAAACGCGTGGGTTCTAATAGGGTAGCTAAGAATAGTAACAGGTGCATGTATAATTGCGTGAACACCAATGCTAGGAGTTTGGTAAATAAATTCGATGAATTTGAGGTGTTGCTCAAAATATCAAAAGGCAGATATTGTTCGTATATGAGAGATGTGGTGTCAAACAGATGTAGTGAATGCAGAACTCGAATTTAGGTAGTACAACATGTACAGAAAAAAAAAGTATTATTTTAGGGTTGCCCATCATTAAATACATTAACCCGTATTTGTGTCTGTAAGTTGCGTATGTTCTATGGTCGATTTGCTTGTTTTGATGGACGAAAAACCCCAGTTACTGGGGAAAAACGTTGCTATCTACGCCGCAGACCGACTAACTCAGCCAAGGAGTGATAAAAGCCCATTAAAGTTCCTCGCGTCATCGACGGGATTCGAACCCAGGCCTTTCCCACCAGGTGTGGGGAGGACGAGGACGATTCCACTGTGCTACCCGCGCAGACTACATGTACAGAAAGGATAGACAGGATAGGAATAGGAGGTATTATGCTATTAGTTAAGAAACACATAAAAACAATGAGGTATATCCAGTCAACATCGCTGGACAGTGCAGAGACAAGTCAGTTTGGTGTAACATAAGCCCTGGGAGATCAAAATTGTGAGTAGGAACTAATGACTCCGATTAGTATAATAAGGAACTGTAGAGGGAAATAGAGTGGGCCAGTAAATCAGTGATTCTTATAATGGGGGAATTTAATTCACCAAATATTGACAGGAATTTTTGCGTTGGTCACTCACACACTAGCAAAGCTTTTTGGGATTTATTGGATGATTGTTTTTTACATCAGCATGTTCAGGAGGCAATTAGATGGAGTAATACACTTGATCTGATTATCAGTAGTGATTCTTCATCCATTAAGAATCTGCAGATAAAGGTACCACTAGGTGGCAATGATCACAGTGTGTTGAATTGGGATTTACTCAAAGAGGTAACTACCATCAGGGGTAAGGGGAAGGGTTATTGCTTTCGTAAAGGTAGCTACGGAGGTCTGAGACTGTACTTAAATTCTATATGGTGATACCAATTGACGATGTTACCAACAGCAAATCAAACTCAAAATGCGAAGCATTCAAAGAATTAACCTTGGAAGTTACTAGGCTTTTCACACCAAGTAGGGAACCTTGTTCAAGGTTTAGGCCTAAATGGATATCAGATGGACTAATCAGACATATGGCAGAGAAGAAATATTCATGGGATACATATAAATTAACACGTGACACAGAAGCCTATGATAAATATAAGTTGATCTGTAACCAATTCACAAAGGAGATTAGGCAGGCAGGCAAAGGAAGGTTATATGAATCCTCTATGGCAAAGATAGCAAAGAAAAATAGCGAAGAGTTTTTCACCGATGCAAACACTAGAAGGAAGGGGATGAAGCAGATTGGTCCACTGGATATCGATGATTGAACTGTTAATGATCATGCTCATGTGGATAACAAACTAAATTAGTATTTTACATCTACATTCACGCACAATGAATTATTCAGGAAGAATTCCAGAGATGAACTAAACTGGCAGTGAGCTGGATGATTTTGTAATAACTGAAAGGAAAGTGGAGACGAAATTGTTAAAGATGAACATAAGAAAGACACCTGCGATGGAGGAGATCTCTTCAGTTATATTATAGAAGGCAGCAAAGGAAGTATGTAAACCCTTCGCTATAATTATGAGAGCTTCCTTGGAATCAGGGGTGGTACCCTGATTTCAAGGAAGAGACTAGAGAGGTGCAAATGTGACTCCTCACAAAGTAGGATCAATGGGCGACAAAATTAATTATGGACCTGTTAGTTTTACTTCTGTTGCAGGGAAATTAATACAGCAACTGGTTAAAGAAGCAGTGCAGGATCATCTAGACCAGACTTCTGTTATAGCTCAGACAGAGCATGGGTTTGTTAAGCAGGAGCTTTGTTTCTCCAATATGATTGAATATTATTATGCGGTCCGAAAGCAACTGGATGCAGGGAATAGTTTGATATAGTATATTTGGTTTTGAGAAAGGCTTTTGATACTGTTGAATATGAAAGACTGCCGCACAAATTGGAGCGTATGGCATTGGAGACAAACTGCTGCAATGGATAAAGGTATACTTGAGTGTCCCCTGATATAGAGGAATTTTTCTAGCAGGGATAAGGAGGTGATTATCCCCTTATATAAGGCAATGGTCAGGCCACACCTAGAGTACTATATACAGGTCTGGAGGCCTCATTTTAAGAAAGATGTAGAGGTGTTGGAACGATTACACAGAAGGACAACTAGATTAGTGAATGGAACAAAGAGTTGCTCTTACGAAGAAAGGCTTAAAATTTGCCAATTACAGTGTCTGGAGACTAGTCGCCTGCGAGGTGATTTGATTGAGGTGTATAAAGCCTTGAATGGGTTTAGCATGATCAATGCTGATGGGATTCTTACTCTTGATCAGAATAATCATTTGAGAGGGCATAAATTCAAATTGAGGAAAGACAGATGTAGGATAGATGTGTGGAAGTTTGCCTTAAGCCAGCGGGTGGTTGGGTGGTGGAACAGACTTCCATCCTTTGTTGTGGAAGTTGATAGCCTAATAAATTTAAGGGTATGCTGGACAGGTAACTGGAACGAATGGAGGGGTGAAATGGGAGCGTGTTTTTTTTTTTGGCTGATGCTGCATAAGCTTGCTTTCTTGCATCATATGCCTCTTCTAATGCTAATTGTAATTCTAATGGTATTGAACACTATCCTGGAAATCAAGTCAATGGAGATTTCAAGGCCTGCTGGGAATCATAGTGGAACAAGTAAATATATGGTCTGTGTTAGGTTAACTGAGGATAGAAACAGGTGCATGTATACTTCCATGAACAAAAATGCTATGAATATAGTGAATATATTTGACGAAATTGACGTGCTGATTAAGACATAAAAGGTAGATATTATCGGAATTTATCAGAGACGTGGTTTCACACAGACATAAGCAGTGCAGAATTGGAATTTGGGGTATACATGGGTAAAGAAGGATTGGTTAGGCTGTTAGATAAGGAACACAAAATCTAAGGAAGTGCAACCAATTGATGTTGATGGTCAATGCAATTTTGAATCTGTTTAGTGTGACATAAGCACTCGGGAAGGAAAAATGAGAGTAGGTGTGTTTTATAGTCCTGATGAATATAATGATTATAATGAGAAATTGTGCAGAAAAATTGAGTGGACGAGCAATCTGTATGTCTTATAATGGGGGATTTTAACTTTCCGCATATTGACTGGAACATTTGTGTGGTCACTCCCACTCTAGCAAGACATTTGTGGATTTAATTATTGACTATTTTCTTCATAAACATGCTGGAAATGCAACCAGTGGGAGTAATACTCTCGATCTGAATATCAGCAGTGATTATTCATGCATTATAATTTTCAGATAAAGGAACCACTTGGTAACAGTGATCGTAATATAGTAATGTGGGAATTACATTAAGATGTAACTACCATTAAAACTAAAGGGAAGTGCGTCTGGTTTCGTAAAGGTGAGTACAGAGGTCTCAGACAGGTTTTAAATTCTATACCGTTGAATGAACTGATGATGTTACCAATGATGATGTTCAGGGACTTAATTCTGGAGATTACAAGGCTTTTAATTCCAACTAAGAAATCCTCTTCAAAGTTTAGTCCTAAATGGATGTGAGATGGATTAATGTCTCGTGGTAGAGAAGTAAAATATATGGGATACATAACAAGTGTCAGGTGACACACATGTCTATGTCAGATATATGCTAGTCTGTAATCAGGTAACAAAGGAGGTGAGGCAGGCGAAGGCAGAATAAGAGAAATCGTTGGCAAAGGTTGCAAAAAAAAGAGCAAAGCGTTCTTTACTCTAGAAGGAAAGTGCTGAATCAGATTGGATCACTTAATAGAGATGGGTTGACTATTGATGACCATTCCCAGGAAGGTAATAAACTGAATGAGTATTTTGCATCTACATTCACACAAGAGCAGTTATTCAATGAGGGGAATACCGGAAGCTCATTTAATTCTAACAGGAAGCTAAATAATTTTTTAATAACTGAGAGCAAATTGCAGTAGAAATTGTTGCAGTTAAACGTAAGGAAGCCACCTGGGTTGGCCGGGATCTATTCAATTATATTGAAAGAGGCAGCAAAGCAAGTAAGTATACCGTTAGCCCTAATTATGAAGGCTTCCTTGTGCTCAGGGAGGTCCCCATGGCATAAAGCTGTGCAAATATATCACCGATTCACAAAAGGGATTCAAAAGATGAAACAAGTAACTGTAGACCTGTTAGTTTAATTTGTGTTCCAGGGGAAACATTGGAGCCATTTGTTAAAGAAGCATTTCAGGACCACCTATATAGAAGACAGCAGTAATAGTTAAGACACAGCGTTGGTTTATTAAAGGGAGATCTTGTCTGACAATTTTATTGGATACTATGATGTATTCACAAATTAGCGGAATGCAAAAAGTAATTTTGATATCATAAACTTGGGGTTCAGGAAATCTCTTGATACTGTTGCACATAGAACGCTGCTGTACAAATTGCAGATGTATGGCATTAAGGGTAAGTTGCTACATTGCATAAAGGGCCAGTTGAGTGGGAGATGGCAGAGAATGGTAATCAATGGACAGTGTTCTTCGTGGGCAAATGTTATTAGTGGTGTTTCCCAGGGTTCCGTTTTGGGTCTATTGTTCTTTTATATTCTTATCAATGATATTGTTGAAGTTAAATCATGTTTAATATCCAGGTTTGCAGATGATACAATGGTTGGCAAGTAAAGGTTGACAGTACAGATTGAAGGTGGAAGGTATCAAAGGTTGACAGTACAGATTGAAGGTGGAAGGTATACAAAGGTTGACAGTACAGATTGAAGGTGGAAGGTATACAAATGTTGACAGTACAGATTGGAGGAGGAAGGTATACAAAGTTTGACAGAAAAGACAGTATGCTCCTCCAACTGGATCTAGAAAACTTGGAGAAATAGGCTAAGTGGCAACTGAAGTTTGAAATTTGCAAATGCAAAGTACTGAATATGGGTAGCAATAACGCAAGAGAAACGTACCAAGTGTGTGGTAATGCACTGCGGAAAGTGGAAAGTGAAAAAGACCTAGTGGTAATTGTGCACTCGAATATGAAGTTCGCTGAGCAGTGCAGACGGAGTATCATATCAGCTCATGGACTCTTGTCAATGATATTTAGTAATTTTGCTAGCTGGGACATGGAGATTATTGTTCCATTGTGCAAGGCAATGGACAGGCCATACCTGGAGTACTGTGTACTGGTCTGGAGGTTTCGTTTTAGGAAGGATGTAAAGTTGCAAGAAAGAGTACAAAGAAGGGCAACAAGATTGGTGAGAAGAACAAAGGGTGCTCGCACCAAGAAAGGCTGAAATTCTGCAAATTCTAACGCCTGGAGAGTACCCAGCTGCAAGATGATCTGTTTGAGCTGTATAAGTCCTTGAACGGGTTGAGCAAGCTGAATGCTGATGGGATTTTTCATCTTGCTCAGGTTATGAATCTGACATGGCATTGATTCAAATTGAGGAAAGACAATTGTAGAACAGATGTGCAGAAATTTGCCTTTATTCAGCGGGTAGTTGATTGGTGGAACAGATTTCCATCTTTTGTTGTGGAAGTTGATAGCCGGAATAAATTTAAGGCAGAGCTGGACAGGCATTTGGAACGAATGGAAGAGTGAAATGGGAGTTTTTTGGCTGGTGCTGAATAAGTTTGATTTTTTGCATCGTACATCTCTGCTAATGTTAATCAAGAAGACTAAGAAGAAGAACTTTTTATTTCATACAAAAGGCACATGCCGTACACAATACCATTCACGGCTACAAGCCAGGGGTTTACAGTAAAAACTAAAACAATGTAATGAACAAGGATTAGATTGGAGGGAAAAAACCAATATCAGTGTTAATTATTCAAGTGTAGGTTTAAACATGGGAAAAAAAAAATAAAAATTTACATATTAAAATATTTACACAAGAGCATGTTATCATTGCTATTTAAACATTGGCAATAGTTATTTCTTTTAACTATTTTCTGGGTTCCATAAACAGATCAACAATCACATCCAGTGATGTGATTATATGCTCTTATTTTTTTTTTTTTAATATTGTGTATTACGCAAACTCTATCATGGCGTTGCTTATGCTGCCTTGATTAGCTTTACATGCACATCTTACTCAGTTTTTTCAGCTGGTGACTTTCAAATTTTGAAAGTCAGACCGGCCATTGACTGCCAGAGTCATGGCATATTGGAAATGGCCAGCATTTCCAATATGCCATAATCAATTTTTCCTCCTCCTAGTCATTGGTATTGTTTTTGAAATATTTCTGTCTTTATTATATTTTATTATAACTTTATGTCGCTTCACCTTTCTTTATGCTTATTGCGAACTGCTAACTTAGTAATGACATTCTACACTGGTGTGCAACGCTTAAAGACCAGTCAGGTTTTCACCCGTAGCTTCTCAGAGGACTGGCTTGGATATGGGAAAAGTATACCTAAGGAAACTCGACAGGTAAAGAAATGATGAACTGAAGGAAACAACACCGACAAAACTACGGAAACAAAAGAGTACAGAGGGAATGTATTCAAAAATGGCAACATAGCACTGGGTGCCATGATACAGATGCATCAGTCTCAAAGATAGAACAAAGGGAAGAGTGGCCCTCAGTAGGAGATATGGCAACCCCTAATGTCGATGCTAAATTTGCCCACCTGTCCATACTTAGCACAATGTTGTTAATAAGTGCTTGTGGTAATATCGTTCTTTGTCAGCGCCATCTTTAGCTGGTTGACATTTTCTGGTGGTAGTGGACGTACTGTTAGCCGTCACCCCAGAGTGTCCACTATGTGTTCGGTGGGATTTAGATATGTAGAACCGGCAGGCCAATGCACGATAAATGCCCTCAATTAAAAAAAGCATATCAACAGCTGCAGTGCAGGTGTGGTATCATCCATCAACACGAACTCGGGGCCAATGGCAAATCGGAACAGATGCACATGGGGTAGGATTACATCATTACAGTAGCGTGCACCTGTTACACTACAGCATTCCAGTATCTGGAGTTGTGTACGTCTATTGAAATTAACACCTCGCCAGACGAGAACACCTTGCTGTCATATCGATCCATTTCAGTGATGTTTGCGGGGTGATATTTCAGTGATCACAGTGTGCTGAAGTGGGATTTACTCAAAGCGGTCACTACCATTAGGGGTAAAGGGAAGGGTTATTGCTTCCGTAAAGGCGACTACGATGGACTGAGACAGTAATTAAATTCTACACAGTGGGATCAACTGATGATGTTACCAACAGCAAATTCAAAATGGGAAGCATTCAAAGAACTTATCTTGGAAGCTACTAGGCTTTACATACCAACTAAGAAATATTGTTCAAGGTTTAGGCCAAAATGGATGTCAGATGAACTAATGAGGCATATGGCAGAGAAGAAAGATGCATGGGATACTTACAAATTAACACATGACACAGAAGCCTATGATATATACAAGTTGATGTGCAACCAAGTTACAAAGGAGGTTAGGCAGGCAAAGGCAGATTACGAGAAATCCTTGGCAAGGGATGCAAACAAAAACAGCAAAGGGTTCTTTACATATGTAAACTCTAGAAGGAAGGGGATGAATCGGATTGGTCCACTTGATATTTATGGGTCAAATGTTGATGATCCTGCCCAGGCAGCTCACAAACTAAATGAATATTTTGCATCGACATTCACACATGAGGAGTTATTCAGCGAGGGGAATGCCAGAGGTGTATTCAACTCTTGCAGTAAGCTAGAGAATCGGGAAATAACTGGGAGTAATGTGGAGGAGAAACTGTTGAAGATAAACACAAGAAAGGCACCCGGGGTGGATGGGATCTATCCAGTTATATTAAAGGAGGCAGCAAAGGAAGTAAGCAAACCCTTAGCCATAATTATGAGAGGTTCCTTGGACCCAGGGGAGGTACCCATGGACTGGAAATCTGCAAATTTGACCCCAATTCACAAAGGAGGATCAAAGGCTGACACAAGTAATTATAGACCTGTGAGCTTAACTTCTGTTCCAGGAAAATTAATGGAGGCACTGGTTAAAGAAGCACTGCAGGATCATTTAGACAAGACTCCAGTTATAGCTCGGACACAGCATGGTTTTGTTAAGGGGAAGTCTTGCCTGACCAATTTGATTGGATACTATGATGCAGTCACAAAAGAACTGGATGCATGGAATACCTTTGATATTATATACTTGGATCTTACAAAGGCTTTTGATACTGTTGCACATGGAAGACTGCTACATAATTTGGAGCAGTGTGACATTGGAGGCACATTGCTGCTATGGTTAAGGGGGTAGTTGAGGGGGAGAAAACAGAGAGTGGTAATCAATGGACACTGCTCATCGTGGACTAATGTTATTAGTGGAGTCTCTCAGGGCTCAGTGTCGGGTCCGTTATTGTTTTCTGTATTATAAATGATATTGATGATGGTATATCAAGCTTAATGTCCAACTTTGCAGACGATACAAAGGTTGGCAAGGTTGTCAAGGACACTACTGGCACTATGCTGCTGCAACAGGATCTGGAAAGGTTGAGCAGATGGACTGAGATGTGGCAAATGGAGTTTAACATTGACAAATGTAAATTACAACACGTGGGAAACAGCAACCCCAAAGCAACGTATTAACTCTGTGGTACTACACTGACAGTGGTAGAGAATGAGAGGGACTTGGGGGTTGTTGCGCAGGCAGATATGAAGTTCTCTGAGCAGTGCAGACGGGCTGCAAGAGTAGCTCATGGAGTATTGTCAATGATATACAGGAATTTTTCCAGTAGGGTTAAGGAGGTGATTAATTCCCTTGTATAAGGCAATGGTCAGGCCACACCTAGAGTACTGTATGCAGGTCTGGAGGCCTCATTTCAAGAAGGATGCAGAGCTGATGGAACGAGTACAGAGAAGGGCAACAAGATTAGTGAATGGAACAAAGGGGTGCTCTTACGAAGAAAGGATTAAACTTTGCAAATTACAGTGTCTGGAGACTAGGCACCAGCGAGGTCATCTGATAGAGGTGTATAAAGCCTTGAATGGTTTGAGCATGCTCAATGCTGATGGGATTCTTCCTCTAGCTCAGAATAATCACCTGAGAGGGCATAAATTCAAATTGAGGAAAGACAGATGTAGGATAGACGTGTGGAAATTTGCCTTTAGCCAGCGGGTGGTTGGTGGAACAGACTTCCATCCCTTGTAGTGGAGGTTGATAGCTTAAGTAAGTTTAAGGCTCAGCTGGACAGGTATTTTGAACGAACAGAGGGGTGAAGTGGAAGTGGTTTTTTTTTTCTTTTTTTTTTTTTGGCTGATGCTGCATAAGCTTGCTTTCTTGCACCAATTGCCTCTACTAATGCTAATGCTAATGCTAATATCGTGTGCCTACCTCTCGCCAGATTAGCTGACGTCCAGAATTCCTGCTGAGAGTGAATATACTCTCATCAGTAAAGAGTACCTTACCCAATTGTGGCTGCTCTCTAGACTTTGTGTTTCATGAACAACTGTAAATGTTTTCTCCGATGGGCAGGTCTTAAAGGGACACACCGTACTATCCGTCGGGAAAAGAGTCCATCTTTGTGGAGTCGCCTGTTCAGAGTAATTCGGGATATCCTGCACCCTGTGCTCCTGGACAGCTGATTTCCAATGGATCCCACTGTCTGTTGTCGGTCCCTCTTGGCCTACGAGTACATAGCGGAGATCATTGGGCGTGGATTTTCTTGGGCGACAACCACTGGTCCGTTGAACCGTTTTTCTTTACATCCTTTGCCAAATATTTCTGGTAATTGCCATTTCGGTGCTTTGTCTTTGCCTTTGCCTCCATTGTGACTTGATTACAGACCAGATTATATCTATCATGGCTCTGTGTCACCGGTTAATTTACAGTATACATATATCTCATGCATTTTTCTTCTCTGTCTAATTAGTTCTTCTAACATCCATTTAGTCCTGAATTTTGAACAATATTTCTTAGAATGAAAAGCCTAGCTGCATCGAAAATTAAGTCCATGAAGTCTTCCCTTCCCGTATAAAATTCAGCGTTGGTAACATTATCAATTGATCCCACTCTACAGAATTGAAAAACTGTCTGAGATATCCGAAGTCACCTTTCCGAAAGCAAAAGCCCTTCCCTTTACTTTGATGGTAGTTACATCTTTCAGTAATTCCCACATCAGTACATTGTGACAACTGCCACCCAGCGGTTCCTTTTTCAGGAAAATTTTAATGCATGAATGATCACTGCTGATAATCAGATCAAGAGTATTATTGCAGGAGTCGGGCAGATTTTGCTGATGCGGGAGTCTGCGCGGGTAGCAGAATGGTATCATCACCGTCCTCCCCACACCGGGTTGAAAAGGCCTGGGTTCGAATCCCGTCGATGACGCGAGGAACTTTAATGGGCTTTTTCACTCCGTGGCTGAGTTAGTTGGTCTCAGGCGTAGATAGCAAGGTTTTTCTCGCCAGTAACTGGGGCTTTTCGTCCAGCAAAACAGGCAAATCAACCATAGAACATACGCAATTTACAGACACAAATACAGGTTAATGTATTTAATTACGGGCAACCCTAAAATAATAATTTTTTTTTTTTTTTTTTTTTTTTTTTGCTAATGCGGGATATCAATCTTTCATGTTCGTTCAACACTTTTTTTTTGCTGTCTCCTTAGGTGTGGACAGCCTGGGAGCGGGATAGAGGAACCCATCAGTCTTGCACTGCTATTGGTGGGTGTGGAATTGTGTGCTTACAGTATAGAAAGTTTAGTAGACCCCCCCCAGTTTCTGCTTCACATGCCAGGAAGTGACCGCCAGGTAGCGGATGCCCTGGTGGCTAACTGGCCTGCCAAAATCACGAACATTCACTACACTTACACTGACACATTTCCACTGCAGGCCTATATGTAGAAGATCCACTCGAATATATAAGATACAAGGTGGAGATGGGCATTAGCCTGGATGCATTTAACCAATGACAAAATTCAAGATGCATGGCTGTCTCCTATGTGAAGATTTTGCCTAAGCTGTGGGTGAAATGGATACAAGCTCTCTTCGTGTAGTGTTCTGAACATCGAAACGTGCAGAAAGTCTTCGCGTGCTAATTGTAGGACTGCACTGGACCATGTTCAGAATGTGTTCCCGTTCTTGCACATTTTCTTGACGTCCTGGTTCAGATGAAACATGAGCACTGGGAAGCATACCACTTTCACGCAATGCGTTGAAAACGTTGGAAAACAATCTACGATCCGGAATTCGACGTGTAGGAAAGCGCCGATGGTATTTTTCAACAGCAGCAGGGGCACTACCATCGCAGAAGCCGTAAACATACAGCATATCTGTATATTCGGCATTTTTAGCAAACGCTTCTACAATTAGAACTGACAACTGACGCTACTCACTGATTCACTTCTACAGTCACAACTATCAACTGATAACTGGCAAACGACAATCAAATGGCCCAGTCTGATGGGAGGGAAGGAAAATATTGCGCGCCAATTTCAAAACAATTGTACATTAAAGTAGCTCTTTCTGGGAAACCATTCAATATATATATATGCATATGCGTTAAGTTAATAGTGGTAAGAGTTTTTAAAGTTAAAATATGATATACTAGCTTATCAGGTAAACCATACACCATAGCGGGTACCCAACGTGACCTGGAAAAAATACAAATATATGCCATGACATAAGCAATAAATTATAAAAAAAATATATAAAAAATACCCTTAAAATTAATTATGGCAATAAAATGTTAATTATGGCAATAAGTGGCAATTTATTTGTACGGACCGATATAATGTTTAATCGTCTTGGATGGCATTAATTGGTTATGTGACTATTTAATATTTAATATAATATTTATATTTATTATATCATCTACTATTTGCTTTTTCATACTTGGATATATATATATATATATGGTGTCCCAGAAGGAAAGGTCAATATTTATTCAAGGAGGGGACGGATCATTTTAAATATTGTAACTAGAACGCGTAAATTAGATTTAATTGGTTTAAGTCTAATGACAATGCGGTATACGAAAATACAGGCACTTCCCCCCTATATTAATTAGCTTCTTAGTACCATTATTCGTTACTTTTTTTTGTATATATATATATATATATATATATATAGTGTGTTTCACTACCAGTGCGACAAATTTGCAGGAGGTGTAGGGGGCACATCGACGAATCGGAATCACATAGCATTGCAGGGTCCGAAATTCCTTCGTCATGCGGTAGAGGACGTTGAAGGAGGTCGCGTGAACAGCGATCCCGATGGAAGTCAGCATTTGCGAACCGTTTCTGTTGAAGAAACCAAGTACCAAATGTACTCCGGAGTGTTTAAACTGCAGGCTCCAATGATTGGACGCGTTGCAGATGCTATGAACTCATTTGGTTTGTTGACAGTATCCTCCATACAGTGAATTGGGAAATACCCAATTGTAGGCCTATCGCTGGAGTACTCTTACTCGGAGTGCCTTCTGCAAGATGTAGGACATTCTCCTCATTGTCTGGCGTCGTCGTCGTTTGCTCTCGAATCATGGTACTTCTCGTGAAACAACCAGTCTCACGTAACCTTCTGTGCACACGTGCGAAAATCGTATGATGAGGAGCACGCCTGTGCGGGGAACGTTCCTGGTACAAGCACAGAGCGGCGCGCCCGTTACAGTCCGCAGCTCCATACTCGAGGTGCATGTTGGCCAGTTCAACGTTTGAATACTCATCGATCCTACTGCCTTGGGAACCGGTTCGCAAATGCTGACTTCCAGCGGGATCGCTGTTCACGCGACCTCCAGTTCAACGTCCTCTACCGCATGACGAAGGCATTTCAGACCCTGCAATGTTATGTGATTCCGATTCGTCTTTGTGCCCCTACACCTCCTGCAAATTTATCGCTTTGTCGCACTGGTAGTGATTCAACCTGTATATATATATGGCAATATTTCTTGCACATTACATCAGATAAGACTGACACATGTAGGTAGTGAAGTACTATGAATTAGCTGTTATTTCAGCTATATAAGGCACGCTCTGAAAGAGATGCAGTCAGAATGGGGAGTTACGTGGAGTTGACGCCACGAAGAAAGAGCTTATACAGCATCAGCCAAAAAAAAAAAAAAAATTTTCCATTTAACTCATCCGGTCACTCGAAATGTTTGTCTAGTTCATCCTTAAATTTATTTAAGCTTTCAACTTCCACAACAATAGCTGAAAGTCTGTTCCCAGCAATGAACCACCCGCTGGCTAAAGGCAACGTTCCACACATCTATTTTACAACTGTCTTTCCTGAATTTGAATCTATGCCTCCTCATTCTTAATCTGAGGAAGCGCAAGCATCCCGTCAGCATCGAACCTACCCAAAACATTCAAGGCTTTATACACCTTATACACCATATTGCTCATAGAGTGTCTTGTAATCAGTCGACATTGAGTAGATTTCTTATCAAACTCAAGAATACCGGTTCTACTGATAGGTAAAAAGGAACCGGACGCAAATGAGTTTCTACGCCAAAACAGGACCGCATTTTGAAGCGCATATGCCTTGAAACCCGTAAAGCTTCTTGATTGAGCTGAAAGGAGAATGGGAAGAACATACAAGAGTTGGAGAAAGTGCAGGAATAGTCAGAAGACGCCTCTTCAAAAATGGAGTTCTAGACCATCGTCCTAAGAAGAAGCTCCTCCTCACAAAAAATGAAAAAGGCCTGATTAATTTGGTGTATGGAGCATGTCAAATGGATCCGCGAGCAGTGGAAGTCAGTTATTTTCTCGGACGAGAAGAAATTCAACCTGTATGGCTTTTATGGAATATGAACGATTCGCCGCAGACGTGGTGAGAATACTATACAGACTGTGTGGTGTCTACACTGAAATTCCCTACCAGACAAATGATATCAGAGTGCATTTTGTATTGCGGTGAAAATTACCTGCAGTTTATAAAAGTTTCCATAAATGCGAATGAATACCTGTCTATATTGGAAGGCAAATTGCTGCCAAAAATTAGAGACTATTTCAACCTTCCCAAGGAACTACATCTTTCAGGACGACTCTGCTGCTTGTCATTGGGCGAAAAGTGTAAGTAGGTACTTCTGTCGTTAGGTTAGCTTCATTTCTGCGTTAGTGGTTCGACAGTAATGGGCTTACATTTGTTACAGGTGAAATAATGGTTAGAAAAACGGTCCAATACAACTCTTAGCTGGCCAGGAAACAGCTCGGACCTAAGTCCTATAGAGAACTGTTGACATCGTGTGGAATGTGCAGCTGCCAGAAAGAAACCAAAGACCCTTCATAAACTTCAGGAAGCCATAATTGATTTGGAACCACGAACGATCAGCCGATTATCTTCAGAAATTGATCTTGTCAATGCCTCGACGGTGTGCTGCTGTCATCAGGGCCAGAGGCGGTTCAACTAAATATTAGTTTGCATCTGGTGAACTTTTCATTTTGTTTTCCCTTAAAAATGATAAACTGAAGGAAATTCTGATAATATTTCAGCCATAATTGTCGTGTTTACCAAAACTGTTGTAAATGCTCATTATGGAATATTTCAAGAGCACCTGTCAAATATTACTTAGCTGCCTAAACTATTAATAAATATCTTTTGTTTATATTTCTATTTGTGATGCTAGTCATTAACGTAACATAACATCGCAAAAAATGAATGCACAACAATTTGATAATTCAGTATGTAAATACAGTATACGCATAAATCAGCTATAAAAACAGCTGGTACATACTGAGATCCTGAAATAATAGTAGTATTAATCGTAATATTTATTGAGCAAATGATGCTAGAAAGCACGCGCATGAGCTTATATAGTATCAGTCAAAAGGAAAAAACAATTTCACACATCCATTACCTCAAAAAATTTGTCCAGTTCCTCCTTGAATTTACTTAAGCTATCAACTTCCACAACGATAAATGGAAGTTTTTTTCCAGCAATTAACCAACCGCTGGCTAAAGGCAAATTTCAGCACATCTCTTCTACAACTGTTTTTCCTCAATTTTAATTTATGTCCCCTCAGGATCGAAACCTGAGCAAGCGTTAGAAGATTGAAGATTTAACTGTCTTAAAATGGGCGACTTTAGATGGAACTGTTGTTGAAACTAAAAGGAAAGAATATATCTATGGATTATATTTCTATTCCTCAAGATGATTGTCCCTAATTTGTAGCTGGAGTTAACCATAGAAAGCCGATTTAGGAGTAAGCAAAGAAACACCCAAGGAGAACAACAAAGCAAAGAGAGGAGCCCGAAACACGAATTCTATTGACCAAATGTTGAAAACGTTGGTGCGGATGTAGAGATGGCAACGTTGTACTGTCCCAATAATCAATTCTTTCTCACTTCGACCTCTCACTTCGACCGTATACTTAGAAGGGTTGTTTGTGAGGAAAACTATCAAGCGTATTGGTTGTATGATTAGGATTGTCCAGTATTCTTGTAGGTAAATGAACAATCTGTGCAAGGTCATTAGTAATTACCAAATCCTCAGCATCTCGACCAGCTGGTCGGTGTGACTAGAAAACGAAAGGCAGCTGGAATTGCGAACATTAAAGTCACCAAGGAAAATTACTTCACTGTTAGGAAAGTTGGACTGGAGAAAGTCAAGTTGCAAAGCGAGGAAGTCAAAGAGCTCCAAGTGATTAGTGGAGTTGGGAGAACGGTAGAGACAACAGATGAATTTGACACAATGAAGTAGAGGGAATTTAACCAGAGAAGATCAAAGAGAGGAGATTCCAAATTGCCAAGACTCTGACAGGGAATATCAGAATGGACATATGCACAGGTACCACCTTTGAGGCGAAGGTAATCATACAGCGAAAAATTTAGGCATCTGAGATGAGCAGTAGTTGAATCAACCGATAAAAGAAATTCTGTCAGAAAAAAAGTACATGGGGTTTGGCAGACTGCAAGTGGAAATGGACATCGTTGAGATTTGAATTGAGACTACGTATATTTGTGAAATGAATTAGGAAGTGGTGGACCACGGGCTTGAACACCGATCTAATCAAGAAGCGTGTGCTAAGCACTGCTGCTCCTGCCCACCTTGCTACGGAGGCGCCCCTATATAAATAGGTTCTCATATAAAAGCTGCAGTTTTTTCATAGGATTTTATAGAAAATAGACTTTCAAACGTCAAAAACAATTGTAATAACGAAAGGCAACGATTCTTTGGAAATGTGTTTCTCCTTTAGCTCAGTACAATATTAAAATGAACTAAATTGTGTTGCTCAACTGGCATTTAAATAATAGCAACTTATTCTGAAATGATTTGATGTCACCAAACAAATCAGACCAATTATCCTTTCCCTTGTAGTTTTAAATTAAGAGCATTAAATTACTAGAAATGTATGTATTAATTGGAAGATCAAACAGCCACTCCATATTTGATAGTTGTTTTATTTATTTCCATTTTTCTTTGTTGAAACATTCGGCGATGTTTCAACAGCCATATTAAGGCCATGTGATCTTGTGAAATTTACAGTTGAAATAGCCACGTTCATAACTTGTTGGAGATCCAATATTTTCCCATATAGAGCTTCTTGATGTACAATGCAGTGAATTTCAATCGGAGTTTGAGCTCCGATATTTAACATTTTCTTGGTTATTCTACCAGTGAGCCCAATGTTTTTACCAATCATAATTTTTGCACCACCAGTTGTGACTCCTTCCAGGTTTTTAATATTTAATCCTAAGTTTTCGATAGATTGGCAAAAAATTTTGAAAAAGATTTTCACCTGTAGGTTTCCCACGCATACTCTGTAGATCAGCTAAATCTTCAACTTGCACAAATTATCATTAATTCCACGAATGAATATGAGGAGTGGGACTGTGTCATTTACATTAGTATTGTCATCCAGTGCCATAGTAAAAATTTTCAAGTGTTTATGTTTTCCAAAAGTTGTTCGAACAAATTCTTTCCAATATTTTCTACTCTTCGCATAATTGTTTGTCGAGACAAAATAATGTCTTGTATCATTGTTCGTTTCTCCGGACAAATTTCTTCCAAACTTTTTAACAAACACGTCTTAATAAATTCACCATCATTGAACGGTTTACTTTCAAAAGCGATCAAATGTACAAATTGATAACTGGCACGTACAACAGATACGTGGCAGTTCTCAATTTGCCATCATCAATTTCTTGACTGATACCTTTACAGTATTTTTTGTTGTTTTCTTAATTCGTTTTGTAACTTTGAACATTTCTTTCCGCACCACTCCTTTATGTTGACCATGAGAGTTATGATTGGAATCAGTGTCGCTTTAAATTTATATTCCTTAAAAACTCACACAGTCTTCTGACACACCAAATACACTGCTGCTTTTTCGTGGTAATCAATGAAGAAATAGTCTTCAGTCCATGGATCAAAAACACGACACTCCAAATCGATTTTCCCCTTTTGGAATCTTTTCAAGAATGATTTTTTTAATGCAATACAAATGAATAATTAATTCAATCCAATGAACAAGTTATATCAAAATACATCACTGTATTTAGCGTGCATATGACTGCACTGGACCACATGTACCTGTTGGATGCAGTCGAGATGGACGCTTAAATGCCTGTACACGCAGTGACGATCCATGCTGTTTTAGTTCCCTTTCCGCGGGCCTTATAAAAACTTATTCGCGGGTCGCATTCGTCCCGTGGGCCATAGGTTGATCACCACTGTTCTAGGTGGTGCCCATTTCATTCCTTTTTCTTTAGGTAATCTCTCTTCCTCCATTCTCATAACATGTCTATACCATTCTAATATTTTTGTTCTATATTGTTGATGATGTTTATTGAACGTCATTTGCTTTTCTTATGTATTCATTCCGAACTCTTTACAGTTTAGATTTTGGGCTGCTCTTCTCCAAAACAACGTTACTGTTCAATATTGGTTAGCCTCAGCCGCGAGGTTAATAATTAGCCATGTAACCAAAGTTTTGCGAAACTGTCATCATATTTATAAACATTCAGTGCTTTTTTTTGGGACGGTATGCAATGGTACGGCGTACCGGCACCTTTATTAACAGTGACATGTGGCACTTGGATGCAGTGCACTTAGAAATTTGTAATATTCCGTAATTTGTTTTCGCATGTTTATTCATTAAGCTTAAAATAATTTAACTAAATTTGCATATTTTACTCTCTATTTTTAAGACATTTTCTATATAAAACTGAATAACCATTTTTATGATTGTTAATTACTCAGTCGAAGCTTTGTTTAAGTCCTTTTATAGCGAATTATTTTGAATTCCCGTTGGAAGTTACATTTAAAATACTTTCGGTTGAGCGAAGAAAATTTTCATATAGCGAACGGATTAGGAGAAAAGCCTCCGTAGTAGAGTGGTCAGGAGCTGGAATGCAGTAGCACACGCTCTTTGAGTAGACCGGGGTTCAAATCCCTGATTGTTAAATACGGTCGATCTGTCAACCCGCATTGGACCATTGTCAACCCGCATTGGAAATAGACCATGCGGATTATGGTCTATTTCCCTCAGCATGAATTGTTGAGGAGGCTTCCATCCTGCAGTTCCATCCTGCAGTGAGTTGATAATGGCTGCAGTTTTTTTTTTTTTTTTTTTTAACTCGGTACGCATTGTTCGCATTTCTGGCCCTCAGACAATTTAGGCAATTAGTGCTGCTGTGCTAATTAAGAGAGCTAAACCATTCTACACCTTAGTGGTATCTGATAAAATTTATCGGACCACCTGTCTCACATACGGAGGAGTCTCGCTAGTCAAGAGTGAACAGATCCAGGTGTATTCCCAATGGGCTCTGGCCTACCTTCTACTGCAGTGGTGTCCAACCTTTTTCCGCACAGGCGCCATATTCAAAAAAATTAAAAGTTTGATTTCTTTAGCGTGTTACATTTTCCATATCTTGTTGCTTCTAAAAGTAAATATGAACATATTCGAAAATTTTTTTAAGTACAATACACATGTGTGTGTATAGGTAGGGTGGTTCCTAGAACGTTCTAGAACGTTTTGCAGAGTCTGTTCAACGTACAAAGAATCGAGCTGGATTTGAACGTTCCGTTCAAATCCAGCTCGATTCTTTGTACGTTGAACAGACTCTGCAAAACAGGCCAGCATGTAATAGTGTAATATTCATAAGTACAATGCACAATGACTTTTACTGAACAAAACATTTAATGAGAAAATTTTTTTTTTGATAAATAAAATTTAAATTGCTGTTTTTGTTCACTTTCCTCACGGGCCCTAACTTGGACAGCTCTGTGAATCAACTGTAAGCCCCCGTTCGAGAATTATAAAAGTGCTTTTCTTTAACCCGACAAATAATCATCTGTTATTTCGCGGAAGTGCGTTATTTTTTCCGTATCTCTGTTTACACGGTCACTGTACCTGGATATCCGAATGACACCGGCATTTCGGACAGTTTCAAAAAAACAAAAGAAAAGAAAAAATTCAAATTTAAGAACTAGTGACAATACCGATGACGAGAGAAGGAAAATGAGGACAACGAAGGCATTAATCCTTCTAAACATGAATTGTTGGCATTTGGTGAAAATGCAGTTAGAAAATTGTCGATTAGCTTACAGTTAAATGAAAGAGATGCAATTCGGGGATACCTAATTGATAAGAATGTTTCATAAGAATTGAAGCATTTGATGAACGCTGTAAGTACGATACCAATTTCATCGAGTGAATGTGAATGAGGATTTCACAAATTAATCTAATCGCCAGCCCAAAAAGCGCTTGGTTGATGACGAAAACAGTTTCTTGACTACTGTTTCTTAAAATTGTAGGCCCACCGCTGACCCGATTCGATCCACCAAAATACATTATGGTGATTGGTGGCTGCTTCGGAAAGTTCATCCGGCAACCGACACACGAAGAGGAAGAAAAGGAGTCGGCATTGGTCGAAAACCTACTGCTCGCGAGCCCCATGCAACTCTTTTAACATGTAACTGCGACTCTAATTGTACAGCTCACATGACGCACAGTTTGAAATGGAGTTCGAGGATATAAAAATCAAGGACATGTTGAGTGCAAGACTAAAAAGCCTTAAAACTGAAATTGAAGATTTGGAGAGGCAAAATGCTGCCCTTGCAATTCTAAACAAATGGACGGCGATAGATGATTAAAATGGAAACCAAATTGTGCTCGATGCGTGGAGTAGCTTACCGGACCCATGTATAAAAATTGGAAAATATTTGCGTTTGGACTTCTCTCAGTGTTTTGTATTGGATGTTTCTTTTATAAACACCTTCCCACTCTGTTCCATTGTCCCCTCTCAGCTTGAGCTGAGGTGTGGCCCTTTGCATTCTCTCCCTTTTTTTTCTAATTAGATCAAAATGGCTCTTTTCTCAAAAAAGGCTTCCGGCCCTTGGCATAGGGTGTCGGATGAGAACTTAATAAAAATTCGGGAATTCTAGAAAAACTTTATTATGAAATTATTTTTACTTATGTTATTAATTTTTACTGATTTTATTCACATTTTACTTATTTTTTTATATACTTGAATAATAAATTTATGCTAAATAAACTGTGTATTAATACACTTAATTTGTTCTTATTCTAAAAAAATTTCTACTAAAGTAACAATATCAGGAAAAAAAATTTCAGAGTATGTACTTCTCATATCCCTTTAAATTTTCAGATTTTCCTGATAGCAAAGAATGATTACCGGCACCTATTTTGTTTTACAAAAAAAGCATGTAAACATTTAAATTTAAGCAAAATATAATTTTAAATTTAAGTAGAATTCAGCAAAGAAAAGGCAGAGATATAAAAATCTACGTACTTATTTATGTTGATCACACTTTTGTCTGTCTGCTTGTGACTTGCAATAGCTCAGTCTGTGGAAGGCAATTTTCTTCTGTTCTCACATTATTTTGCGAAGTTTTAGTAGGAGAATACTCCTGTAGTAGTGTCGGCTGTAAGGGTAGTTCCTGGGACAGAGGCGGTGTTGAAGGGGTAGTTTGTAATAGTGGTATTCCTGAAGTATTCTAAGGTGGAAAAAAATAAGAGTGTATAAGTTTTTCATAATCGGAATGATACTTTATATCCTACTGATACGATAAACCAGATAATAAGGATAATAATGATTTCTGATTTTGTTTTTGTTGTTGTTGCTGTAGGATTACTATTTTTGTTGTTGTTGCTGTAGGATTTTGTTGTTGTTGCTGTAGGATGTGCTATGCCGTTGATTTTCTATTTTGCTGGACGAACCAGATTTTCCGGGAGCAAAAGCCATGCTACCCTCGCGGAGACGGACTAACTCAGCCATGTTTTGAAAAAGAGCCAATTAAAAAAAACTCCCGCCATCATCTGAACTCCAACATGAGGCTTTTCCTCCCGGTGTGGGGAGGTCGGCGATCAAACCAACTGTGCAAACTACGAGGTCACATGATTATGTCTAAAGCTTATTTAACCAGTTAATGGTAGCACATGAGAAAAGGACCCGGACAGCATTTTTTTTCAATGAATCTTTTAATTATCAGAGGTTCTATCTTGTCACTCTTTGTACGTCCCCCCCCCAATCACTTTCCTCTATACTTCATTAGTTGGTTGGGTATTGGGCTTTACGAGCACCAGCATCTAAGGCATATTTCCCCGTATATAATATCTGTAAATTGCGTATATTCTGTGATCGATTTTCTCTTTGCTGGGCGAAAAGCTCGAGTTTCCGGGAGAAAATAAACCATTACCTTCGCTTGAGACCAACTACCTCAGCCACGTTGTAAAAAAGGCAATTAAAAATTCCTCACGTCGTCAACGGGACTAGCACTCACATGTTTTCCATCCAGTGTGGGAACGACGGCGATTCTACCATCTGTGATACCAACGAGGCCATGATTAAATATAACTCTTTATTTATCATTCAAAAATTGTTCTGTATAGTTTTGTTTTGGGAAGACATTTGCCACAACACCATGGATTTTGTAAATTTATATGCGTATTCTCTAGTTTGTTTCGATTTCAGTGCTTAATTAGAAATTCCAGTTATATATTGATATAACTGGAGTTTCTAAATTTAGCTTTGAACTGTGTACAGAAACACACGATAAGTTACCTGATATGTAAAGGTAAAATTGCATAGATTCACATTTTTTTGCCATTTCATTCATTCATTTATTTTGTAAAGCTGCCCCTAGCCAAAATAAATCTGGAAAATCCGCCATACATAAAGAAATACAAAAGCGGAAAGTATCACGGCACTCTTTGCCCAAGATCATGGGATCAACTTAGAAGCAAAGGCTATCAAAACGAGACATCAGACCATCTCCTGCCCTGCGAATGCAAAGTATATCGTCTTGGATTCTAGCTGCTGGCCCGTAGGCATCCTCATAAAGCCATTCCAAGAAAAGAACAGATCAATCGCCTCCAACGGACCCAGTCGAGATAAACAGCCATAACTACAAAAGGATGACTTGCTACTGAAGGAGAGATTCTCTGGTTCTGGAAGAATGTACGCAGCCTAAAAACAAGCTTCATTCTTTCCAGACTCTTCCATTTCTTAAGGAATTTGATGTCATTTGCCTTACAGGAACATGGTTAACGGTGGATAGACAGCTTGATCTTACCCCTTTTAACACCTCTTACAAACACATAGGGAATCATAAGATTAGCGGGCTAGACGGAGGTGTTGAAATCCTATTTAACGATCAATTCCAGCCAATAAGGACACGAGTGAGCTAGTTGAATACATTTTCGGCAGTCTGCACGATGCTGAGGAGTCCTCTTCACCAAATCCAATGCTGCTTGGTTTACATTCCCCCAGACCACAAGGAAGACTCTAGAGTTGAGCTGCTCACATCGTTAGGAACCAGCTTAGTGCCTAATATTCCAACTGTTGTAGCAGGTGATTTTAACTTGCCACTGCCCAGGCATGGGGATGCTCTTGTGGGCCTTGAGGCCACTCTTTGGGTCTTTAATCATACGCAGTTAGTGACGCAACCAACTAGAGCGAGTCAAGCACACGACCTAACCTTCCACAACTTGCAAGACATCAAACTCCTCTCTAGCAATTTTCGATTCCAAACCGTTCACTCGCCAATTGCACGTACACTATTCTTACAGAGCAAATCTGGGATCCCTGACGAGTACTCTGCTGACTTGCCTAAGATAGCTTTCTCTACTAAATATCTGAAGCCACAGATCGTTCTCCAATGCTTGATTCGGTTTGACTAGGGAAGTCTCTATTCTGAGCTGTTGGCGGATGCCACTATGCTCTTGTCCGAACAACTAAAGTTAACTGCACTATGTGGTGCAGCTAGAATCACCTAGATTAGTAACAGGTCAAATTGCAGTTTTAATAAGGAAATTAAGACGGCTTTCATCAGGAAGCGAGAAGCCTACCGAAAACTTCCCTCAGACCTTTCCATCTTTAAGAAAGAAAGAGCATGCTTCTTGAAAAAGAAAAGACAAGTCCTTAACGAAGCAGTTCCGGATAAGTTGAAGAGGGGTAGAAGGATACTTTCGCATCATCATCATCATCAGCTAGCCATTGACGAAAAGCTTGTCCAGGAATAGGCACAGTTCAGCTTTCTGCAGGCAGATTTTCCTGATTCTAATTCCTCTCTCTCACAGGAGGACTGGTTACACAGGGCACACTTGAATGACATCGAAATAACTAGAGAGACCCTAAATGAGGTCATTAATAACCACCAACAAAGCAACTGTAGGTCCGGATGGTTTCCAACTCTTTATTATCAAAATTTTAAGCCCATATAGAGTTAACTTTCTCCTTTACTTTTTCAGATAAATACTGCAATCTGGAACAGTTCTTTCAATTTGGAGAACTTACCAGGTTAAACCCATTCCAAAGGTCAAGAAACACAAATCTCTTAAAGATCTGCAACCAATCTCTATCAGTTCTTCTTTAGACAAAATTTTTGAAAACCTAATTCGGCCAGCAATTGCCCAGCATTGCTTTGGACATAGGCCCCAGTATCTGCATAAGTTTTACACGGCAGATTGACAACTGCCAATCGTCTTGATACCCTCTTCAGAATTCAGCGGACCCTTAACAGCAAATCACAGATTGATATCATATTCCTGGACATTAAATCAGCTTTTGACAAAACACACCTCCCAGCCCTTTTTATCCTCAAGAAACACTACTTCGGCCTGGCAGATACCTTACTTCAAATTTTGAAGTCTGTGACACAAAACAGACTTCCAGGTAACTACTGACGTCTCAGGAGACATCCCGCAAGGAAGCATGCTGTCGGTATCCTGTTTGCAGCAGTTTTGGAGTTTTCCTAGCTCAGAATTCTAAATTTTTCCCTTACGCCGACGATCTGAAGTTTTAGTTGAGCTCAGATCATTATCATCAGATTCATGATATTAACCATCAAGCGTCTAGGCAGATGAGCACGGAAAATTATCTTGCCACAATTGGGTTTCAATTAAGCCTTTACAAAGGAGTGCAACTGCTGATAACCAAGAAAGAGTTAAAGATGATAACTAAATATTTGTTTTATGTGGGTAGCCGGTGCAAAATTTGACCTCCCATACTGACCTGGGCTTCACCTGGGATGTTGGGCTCACCTTATCAGGATGAGGAAGATGACGTACGCGGTTGTTTGGGCAGTGCATCAGGAGCTCGTTGGTGTGCATCACCCAGCGCTGCTTGTTCGGCACATAATGAGGTGTGTTACGCCGATCCCTCTCTGTGCATCAGAAAATAGGTGATTTGCCCTGCCTCATACCTATACAAGTATCTCAGTTTACAGTACTAGTTGCTTAGATGGATGAACAGAGTGGTAGGCCACCCCCTAACTATTTAAAGATCGATCCTGCAGGCAAATCTGGGCACCACTCCGTGCAGACATATCATCATGACAAAAAAAGTCCTCACACTTTCACAGCATTTAACGGGACGAATTGATGCTCCATCGGTGTCCACATTAATCTCTGGCCTGAAGAACGCAAGAGGGGATCAACCCGACTTCTATCTCCCTCTGCATCTTAGACTATCAATTATTGATTCCCTGAAGAACATGTTTCCAGCCAATTGTCTTCGGATCTTCAATAAATTTAGGATCCACCCTGTTATGCTATCTGAAGAAAAGCTCTAAAGGAAGGAAATCCTCAAGAATTTCTACCAGATAATGAATCTATGATACTGACCTGCTCGTGGACATGATTGAGTTTTTTTTTTTAACTTGACTATTTGTATTTGACAAGTCTTTGTTTTGTCTTCATGCAATTGTTTATTTTGTATATTTAATTTGTAAATGTCTTGGGTCGAGCACGCATTATTGTTTATTGTTTATTGTACATATCTTTCTCATACCTAAATCTGTAAATATTCACACCCGTCTGGCAGAGAGTCATAAAATAAACCACAGGATATAAGCCGAAGCTAAACAAGTCCATCTCCATAGATAGATAATGTCAGAGAGAAATATTATTCATGCTGCATCGACTGTGTAATAGAATTCGAAAGAATGGACCCAACAAGAACCCACGTGATACCTAAGCAGATGCCAAATAAATCATGTGGAGAGTAACAGACCACCTCAATCGGCAAATAATGTCACATTACCTTGACAACAATGGTGCAACGCTAGAGGCTATCCACATAATCGTAAACTGTGCTGCCATAGCAGCTACTAGAATTAATGGAAAAGACACGAGAGACCAGCAACAGAAGAACCGAAAACAGAAGGAACCGCCATATTGGGAGAGAAGACTTCAGCAGAAGATAGAAGAATTAAGAGTCAAGATAGGTCAGTTGACAAAGTACCAACAGGGTAATAGAAGTAAGAAATTGGTTGTAAAGGTGAATATTATCCTCAAGAGAGACAGCGTCCACAGCAAACATGAGACCAGAAATCAGAGAATAGGAGAATACTTGGAAACACTGAAGCAAAACCTCCTCACACCCAGCATGAGACTACACAGATATAAAGAGAACTCCCAGAGGAAAATAAAAAACAGAATCTTCGATGAGGACAAAAGAGCCTTCTACAGGAAACTAGGTGAAGATGAGAAAGTAGGAAACGGACCACCCGGGAAGAAGACGATTGAGCAGTTCAGGGGAAATATCGGGAGCAATGAAGTAAGATATAACAGCAGAGGACCCAGAATAGAAGCAGAACGGAAGAAGAGCAAGGACATACAAGAGATGAGAGATTGGGAGATTCGAGAAGAAGAATTGAAATAGTCGATCTGGAACACTCACAACTGGCGAACCCCTAGAATTGATAACGTCGACAACTACTGGTTGTGGACGTTATCACTGCACACACAAGCACCTAGCAGAACAGTTCGCTCGAATGATGAGGCACCCAGAGACAATCCCGAAGTTTCTCACCAAAGGAGTCATATCTCTGAAGTCTAAAGACGAACATACAAGAAACCCGGTGAAATACAGGTCAATCACCTGCCTCCCAACGATATACAATATCCTGACCAGCTGCATAACAGATATCAGACCACTTAGAGAGTCAGACTGTAAAGGCCGAACAGCAGAAAGGATGCAAGCAGAGGAGCAAAGGATGCAAGGAGCAAATTAACCATAGATGCCGCAGTTATGGAGCAAGCCTACATGAAGCACTGCAACCTATACACGGCTTACAAGAAATACCGCAACCTATACACGGCCTACATCGATTACCGCAAGGACTTCGACTCCGTACCTCATAGCTGGCTAATAATGTATGATAGTCAGAGATTTCCTGGAACAACAGTAATACCAGACATTACAACCACACTGTGTACTTGGCAGCAGTACCCGTCACTGAGTGGAATCTCGCAATTAGGGAGAAATAATATAAGAGCAATAATAATAATAATAATAATAATAATAATAATAATAATGGGTGCGATGGCCCAGTACCAACCTGACGGACCCGGATTCCTTGGTGGGATTCGAATCCGAGTCCGTCAGGTTGGTACTGGGCCATCGCACCCGTTTTTATGGTGGAAGCGAACGGGACTCTATAACTCTGGCAGACCGATATATTATTAATAATATTAAATAGGGAGAAAAAAAAGAAAACATCGCAAAAGTTACCCCATTGGACTTACCTTCCCCAAAGTCGGAGTTACGACTCTGGCAGCTAGTGGCACCTTCTGGTGTCACTCGCAAGCACTAAAAATAAAATAAATAAACCACTGGACATAAGCTGAGGCTAAATAAATCCACCTCCATAGATGGATGGTGTTGGAGAGAAATGTTATTCATACTGCAACGAGTGTGGTGGAGGATAAAGTCACTTGCATTCAGGCCTTAGGCAGAGAGGTCGGTTCGAAATGTTGGAGAGAGTGTCCCATGCAAAGCAGTGGAGCAAGTGGCGCCGTCCCCTGTAAGCCTACCACAAGAGAAGGGCAAGACCATCCAACCCCACCAACTGGAAGTGCTACCTGCACAACTGCGCCAGTGACCACCCAGGAAAGAAGCAAAAGCCAACTCATGAAGTGGAGCATTGAAATCAATACGTACATCATGCCAGCATTTTATGAAATAACCAGGCTAGAGACCGACATGACAATGTACATGTCGCAACTACATGCCAAGTGTTTGGAACGATACCCGGATTTTCAGGTCACCGAACAGCGATTAGCATACCAAAGGAGGGCCATCATCACGAATAACCTAATAGTTCCTGCCATCTTGAAAAAAAATAAGCAAGATGTCAGCGTTCAACTACAAAGCACAAAGAATATGGTTATTATGGAACCAGAGGAGGAACATCGTAACAGGAAACAAGAGAAGGAACAGCAAGAAGAAATACATCCCACAGTAGTTGAAGTGCAAATAGATGAAGTCATGAAATCTAGAATAGAAGGTGAGTGGAAGAAGGGCCTCTCAGAATTCTAAGAATTAGACCCCACAAAAACCCAAGTGACATCTAAGCAGAGGCCAAATAAAATTCTGTGGAGAGTAACAGACCACCCCAATCGGCAAATAATGCCACATTACTAATGAGGCATATGGCAGAGAAGAAAAATGCATGGGATACTTACAAATTAACACATGACACAGAAGCTTATGATAGATACAAGTTGATATGCAACCAAGTTACAAAGGAGGTTAGGCAGGCGAAGGCAGATTACGAGAAATCCTTGGCAAGGGATGCAAAGAAAAACAGCAAAGAGTTCTTTACTTATGTAAACTCTAGAAGGAAAGGGATGAATCAGATTGGTCCACTTGATATTGATGGGTCAAGTGATGATGATCCTGCTCAGGTAGCTAACAAACTAAATGAATATTTTGCATCGACATTCACACATGAGGAGTTATTCAGCGAGGGGAATGCCAGAGGTGTATTCAACTCTAGCAGTAAGCTACAGAATCTTGAAATAACTGGGAGTAAAGTGGAGGAGAAACTGTTGAAGATAAACACAAGAAAGGCACCCGGGGTGGATGGCATCTATCCAGTTATATTAAAGGAGGCATCAAAGGAAGTAAGCAAACCCTTAGCCATAATTATGAGAGCTTCCTTGGACTCAGGGGAGGTACCCATAGACTGGAATGTGCAAATGTGACCCCAATTCACAAAGGAGGATCAAAGGCTGACACAAGTAATTATAGACCTGTGAGCTTAACTTCTGTTCCAGGAAAATTAATGGAGGCACTGGTTAAAGAAGCACTGCAGGATCATTTAGACAAGACTTCAGTTATAGCTCAGACACAGCATGGTGTTGTTAAGGGGAAGTCTTGCCTGACCAACTTGATTGGATACTATGATGCAGTCACAAAAGAACTGGATGCAGGGAATAACTTTGATATTATATACTTGGATCTTAGAAAGGCTTTTGATACTGTTGCACATGGAAGACTGCTACACAAATTGGAGCAGTGTGACATTGGAGGCAAATTGCTGCTATGGATAAAGGGGTGGTTGAGGGGGAGAAGACAGAGAGTGGTAATCAATGGACACTGCTCATCGTGGACTGATGTTATTAGTGGAGTCCCTCAGGGCTCAGTGTTGGGTCCATTATTGTTTTCTGTATTTATAAATGATATTGATGATGGTATATCGGGATTAATGTCCAAGTTTGCAGACGATACAAAGGTTGGCAGGGTTGTCAAGGACACTACTGACACTATGCTGCTGCAACAGGATCTGGAAAGGTTGAGCAGATGGGCTGAGAGGTGGCAAATGAAGTTTAACATTGACAAATGTAAAGTACTACACATGGGAAACAGCAACCCCAGAGCAACGTATCAAATCTGTGGTACAACACTGACAGTGGTAGAGAATGAAAGGGACTTGGGGGTGGTTGTGCAGGCAGATATGAAGTTCTCTGAGCAGTGCAGACGGGCTGCAAGAGTAGCTCATGGAGTATTGTCAATGATATACAGGAATTTTTCCAGCAGGGATAAGGAGGTGATTATTCCATTGTATAAGGCGATGGTCAGGCCACACCTAGAGTACTGTATACGGGTCTGGAGGCCTCATTTCAAGAAGGATGTACAGCTGCTGGAACGAGTACAGAGAAGGGCAACAAGATTAGTGAATGGAACAAAGGGGTTCTCTTACGAAGAAAGGCTTAAGTTTTGCAAATTACAGTGTCTGGAGACTAGGCACCAGCGAGGTGATCTGATAGAGGTGTATAAAGCCTTGAATGGTTTAAGCATGCTCAATGCTGATGGGATTCTTCCTCTAGCTCAGAATAATCACCTGAGAGGGCATAAATTCAAATTGAGGAAAGACAGATGTAGGATAGACGTGCGGAAATTTGCCTTTAGCCAGCGGGTGGTTGGTTGGTGGAACAGACTTCCATCCCTTGTGGTGGAGGTTGATAGCCTAAATAAGTTTAAGGCTCAGCTGGACAGGTATTTTGAACGAACAGAGGGGTGAAGTGGTAGTGGTTTTTTTTTTTTTTTTTTTTTGGCTGATGCTGCATAAGCTTGCTTTCTTGCATCAAATGCCTCTACTAATGCTAATGCTAATTACCTTGAAAACAATGATGCAACGCTGGAGGTTATCCACACAGCCCTATACTGTGCCGCCATAACAGCAACACGGATTAATGGAAAAAAAAGGAGAGACCAGCAGAAGAAGAAACGAAAATAGAAGGAACCCACAACTTGGGAAAAAAGATTTCAGTAGAGGATTGAAGAAATTAGAGTCAATTAAGTGGTAATAGAAGTAAGAAATTGATTGCAAAGGTGAAGAGCATCCTTAAGAGAGACAGTGTCCACAGCAAACATGTGACCAGAAATCAGAGAATAGGAGAATATTTGGACACACTGAAGCAGAACCTCCTTGCATTCAGCAAGATATTACGCAGTTACAAAGGGAGCTCCTAGAGGAAAACAAACAACCGACTCTGCCAGGAAGACCAAACAGTCTTCTTCAGGAAACTGGATCAAGGTGAGAACGCAGGAAACGTACCACCCGACAAAAAGACGATCGAGGAGATCTGGAGATATATCTGCAGCAGTGAAGTAAGACATAACAGTAGAGCACCCCGGATAGATGTAGATCGGCAGAAAACCCAAGGACATACAAGAGATGAGAGAATGGAAGATTCGAGAAGAAGTAAAACAGTCCATAAGGAACACCCACAACTGGTGAACCCCTGGAATTGAAACGATCGACAGCTACTGGTACAAGAATACACCTTCACACACGAGCACCTAGCAGAGCAGTTTACTCGAATGATAAGGCACCCGGAGGCAATCCCAAAGTTTCTCACCAAAGTAGTGACATATCTCAAGTCTAAAGATGAAGATACAAGAAACCCAGCGAAATACATGAAAATCAACTGCCTGCCAATGATGTACACGACCATGACCAGCTACATAACCAAAAAGAGATCAGACCACTAAGAGAGTCACTACATAATGGCCGAAGCGCAGAGAGGATGCTAGCGGAGGAACAAATAATCATATATACCCCAGGTATTGAGCAAGCCTACAAGAAGCATCGACACTTATACAAGGCCTACATCGATTAGCGCAAGGCCTTCGACTCCGTACCTCATAGCTGGCTAATAGAGACCCTGAAGATCTGCAAGGTCAATCCGATAAACTTCCATGGAGCAACAATAGCGAAATGGAGTACCACCATTAGGGTTGAGAACATTACAACCAGGCCAATCCCGATTAGAAGAGAAATATTTCAGGGAGATGCTTTGAGCATACTGTGGTTCTGTCTAGCACTCAACCCGCTATCCTCAGGGCTTAACGGAAGCCAGTATGGATATAACCTCAAAGAAGGAAGAAAGATCCTGTACACATTCACCCACCTGATGTACACGGTTGACATCAAGCTCTACAAGGCAACCGAGAAGCAAATACAGCAACTGCTCTGGTTTATCGAAGAATTCAGCAAGGACAACAAGATCGAATTTGGTCTAGACAAATGCAAGATCCACGCATTGCAGCAGGGAAATTAGTCCGCCGAAACTACCAGCTGCTGAATGGTAAAGTGGTCGAAGTTATGTCAGGAGGAGAGAGACCTAAAAATAACTAGGGATGATGAATGTTGAGCAGTTAGAGGACAAGGACATGAAGAAGTGCCTGACCAAAAAATATTATCAGAGGTTCAGAAGCCAGTTGAATGCAAAACTGAACGGAGGGAACACATTTAAAGCCATAAACACGTGTGGATATGGCTTTATATGTGTGCAGCCACAGTACTAATATGCACCTTTAGTGTTATAGATTGGACTAACACCGAGCTAGATGATATCAGGCGAACGACAAGGACAATGATGACCAAGAGCCGCTTACTCTACCCAGTCAGCAGTGGAAAGACTAACAATAGCTTGCAAAGAGGGCAGTAGAGGCCTGATAGACATGATAGGGCAACAGAAAAAAGCGATAGTTAACCTGAAGGATTACTTCGAGAATAACACCGCACAACTCCACCAGGCCATAAGAAAGATAGATAAGTGGTATCATTCATCATCATCATCAGCCATTTTCAATCCACTGCGGGATGAAGGCCTATCCAGCAACTTTCCAGTTCCTTCTGTTTTGAGCACTGGCCATCCATTTACTACCCACAAAGTCATGAAATTCATCTATCCATCTCCGCCTTTGACTTCCAGGTTTTCTTCTAGCTCCTCTTGGATACCATTCTGTTATTTTCTTAATCCATCTGTCATCATGTCTTCGGGCTACGTGTCCTGCCCAAGACCATTTTAGTTCATTAGTTTTGATAAGAATGTCCTTTACTTGAGTTTGCTGCCTAATCCATGTATTTCTCTTCTTATCTAACAGTCTGATTCCCAATATAATTCGATCCATTCTTCGCTGTGTAGTTCTCAGCTTCTCTTCCATTCTTTTCGTGAGTGGCCAAGTTTCACTTCCATAAGTCATGGTGGGGAGTATACATTGGTTCATTATTTTACGTTTCAGACAATCTGGGGTATTGCTCTTCAGTATGTGAATATATTTCCTGAATGCTATCCATCCAAAATTTATTCTTCTATTGACTTCCAGCCATTTATCATTATTACAGCTAATAACTTGTTCCAGATAAGTATATGACTCCACCTTTTCAACTACTGCTGCTTCAATCATTATTTCCCTTTCTGCGGCATACTTGTTCATCATTACTTTTGTTTTAGCCATATTCGTCTTTAGTCCAAAATCCTTACTAGCTGTGCATAACTGATTAAAATTTTCCTATAATTCTTTGGGATCTTGGCTTATGACCACAATGTCATCTGCAAATCGTAAATGGTTTAGGTACTCTCCGTTCAATTTGACTCCTATCTGCGACCAGTCTAATCTTCTGAAAGCTTCCTCAAGGGCAGCAGTAAACAGCTTCGGAGATATTGTGTCTCCTTGTGGAACTATTTTCTCAATTGGTAATTTCGTACTGTCTTTGTCTAGCCTAATAATGGAGGTAGCACTCTCATATATTTTCTTCAAAATCATAATATATGGGGTATCAATGGCTTGTCTTTCCAATGCCCGAAACATTGCGTTATGCTGTATGGAGTCAAATGCCATTCCATAATCCACAAAGGCCAGGCATAATGGTGTTTTTTATATTCATTTGCTTTCTCCATTAGCTGTGATATTACGTGAAGGTGATCCATAGTTGAGAATCCTGTCCTAAAGCCAGCTTTCTTTTTCGGTTGATTCTCATCAAGTATTCTTTCTAATCTGTTAGTAATGACCCTTGTGAACAACTTGTATATGTGGGATAACTAGCTAATTGGTCTGTAATTTCCAATTTCTGATTTATCTCCTTTCTTAAGCAGCAAAACTATGATTGCATTATTCCACTGCTTAGGCGTCACCCCTTTTCTAATGAACTTTGTGAAGAGTCTTCCCAGTTTTTGTGTTATGTGTCTTCCTCCCAATTTTAACAACTCTACAGTAACTTCATCTTCCCCCGGGGCTTTCTCATTCTTCATTTTCTTCAATTCATGTTCTACCTCATCAGGAAGAATATCGGGTATGTCGTATGTGTTGCTACTTTGCAATCCATCTTCCCCACTGCTGGCATCATTCAACTGTTCCTTGTATAATTCTCTATAGTAGTCTTCTGCTATTTGAATTATTCCTTCTCTGCTGTTTATAAGTACACCATCGCTATTCTTCAGTTTCAGTATCACTTGTCTTTCTGTATTACTGCTCATGGCTGCTGATTTAAATCCTTTGTTTTTCATTAATGTTTGTTCTACTTTTCTTGTGTTAAATCTTCTTATGTTCTCTCTGAGTCTCTTCTAATGGCTTTGCATAACTCAGTATACTCAATTTTCTCCCTGTCAGTGATTTTCTTGCTTTTAATTTGTCGTCTTCGATTCATGATTACAAGTGTTTCTTGACTAATTTTTTCTTCTTTGGATTTCTTTTTCCCTGTAGGTTTCTTGGGCTTTATCACTTTCAAAAATTTGTAATATTCCTCGTCGATATCTTGGTCCTCAGCAGTCTGCAGAATCTCATACTTGTTCTTAAGTTCCAGTATACACTGCTCTTTCTCCCCTTCTATTATCTCAAATACCTTTGTATTATTTACTCGAGTCAGTTTCTTCCTTTGCTTTCCTATATCAAGTGTACATCTTACCATTCTGTGATCACTTCCAACATTTACCTTATTCAGGACGGTAACATCATTCACAATATATCTTCTGTTAGTGAGGATGAAGTCGATTTCATTAGTAGTTAATCCATTTGGACACTTCCATGTCCACTTTCTGTTCACCCTTTTCTTGGAAAAAGTGTTCATTATTGACAGTCCTTGAGATTCTGCAAATTCCACAAGTCTTTCACCTCTTTCATTTCTTCCACCAATTCCAAAATTTCCTATAGTTCCCCTTTCTGCGCTGTTTTGTCTTTTTCCAACCTTAGCATTGAAGTCTCCCATAATAATAGTGTAGTAGGTTTTCTGCTCATCTTGAAGACTCTCAATTTCGGTGTACCTTTCTTCAACCTCTTCTTCATCATGGCTCGATGTTGGTGCATAAATCATTATAATCTTTAGCTTGTATCTCTTCGAAATCTTGAGGATTAGTCTTGAATTTCGGTGTACATTTCTTCAACCTCTTCATCATCATGGCTCGATGTTGGTGCATAAATCATTATAATCTTTAGCTTGTATCTCTTCGAAATCTTGAGTATTACTCTTGGCACTCTTGGTGACGTATTTTTTGAATTCTAAAATGTTGTTTTTAAAATCTTTATGGACCAGAAACCCGACTCCACCTTCACTTCTTTCATATTTCCATTGGTGTACAGCAGATTTCCACTTGATAAACTTATAAGTGATTCATTTCTTCTTCTTGTTTCAGCCAAACCGATGATAATCCAATTCACATTTTCTAATTCCTTTTCCAGCTCTAATATCCTGTCTTCATCGATGAGTGTTCTTACGTTATAACAGGCCAAGTTCAGTTTCCGTGCATGGCAGCCTGGTCGTACCCAGAGATTCTTAGCACCCTCTGCTTTTACTCTGATCCTCTCGCTGCTGTAAGAGGGAGAGTGAAGACTGCTGGGGACTGAGGGCCATTTGTTTCGTCGTGCTTTCATATGCTGGAGGGTTTGGTCTTTTCCTCTTCACGCTGACCAGGCGTCTTTAAGAGAACCACTCTACACGTTCGTTGCCACCTAAGTGACGTTACAGGGCTTACCATCGAGAAGGTGTGCATTGGTGGATTTTAGGGAAGCAGGCCAACCGGACTTCTCCTAAATCTTCTGTAATGGAGAGATATTGGATACATCAATGTTTTAGGCTGAGTGTCTGATAACACACAGGATACCTGTTCCCCTCTAAGCCCCGATAAGTGGTATTCTCTACTGCAACTAAGCGAGGAACCCCCCTCCCACCCCGATGACACAAAGAATGAAGTTAGAAAGATAGGCAAAGGGAACACCTCAATGGCAGACACTACAATGACCTCCTTCAAAATCACATCGATAACATTGCTTCCAATGCATGGTTAACAAGTGGAACGCTCTTTCCCAAGACTGAATAATTCATGCTGGCCATCCAAGACCAGGTAATTATTAAGAGAAACTACAGAAAATACATCGCAAAAGAGCCCGGAGTGTCAGGAAACCCAGGAAACCCAGGAGGAAAAAATTAGGAAGTACACGAACCTGACACTTGAGGTCAAGGAGATGTGGCATATGCAAGAAGTATCGACCATCCCGATCATCGTGTCAACCACCGGTATGGTGCCCAAGATTCTACATAGCAGCCTAGCAGTAATAGGTCTCCCAGGGAACACCTACAAGGAACTGCAGAAGGTCAGAATCCTGACACCTGTAGGACAGTCAGAGATTTCCTCGATCAACAGTAACATCAGACAGACGCCTCCATAGCCAGTTGGACAGAAGCAGCAGTGCATAATATACGGTTCTTAATTAAACCGGAGTTCAAGCCCTCGACCACAAAATACGGAGGATGTGGAAAGGTCAGGGAATGAACACCCCATATCGCCAGAGGAACATGGCCTCAGTTGCTAATCTCCTAAAAACCAAATAACTACAACCACAGCAGCCATTGCAACCACCATGTGTATTTAGTAGCAGTACCCGTCACGGAGTGGAATCCCTCAATCAGAGAGAAATAATATAAGAGCAACAATAATAATAATTATTATTTTCAATACACATTTCATATTCACATTACAAATCAACTGCACTGTGCAATGGTCATCCCCTCAGCTACAGTAGAGCAACCTGGCAAATAGGCTACAGCAGAACTGATGAAAAGACACCGTCCACAGATGAGCACGTGCCATATCCTAGAGACTGATCATCACAACGAGCTCAACAAGTAGGCTACAACAGAAACCGATGAAGAGACACTTTCCACAGTATGTGCAAGCATCACATCCTAGAAATCGATCCTTGCCAGTATTCTCCAAAAGACGAAGAGTTCAACAAACAGCCATCTACCAGCAGCCAGAGAGCTCAACAGAAGTTACTCGTATTAACCAGCAAAACCAAGCTGGAAGAAGGTGTTATTGTAGGATCAAATCCAAGAAAAACAACTAAGGCTTCTTGCCAACTGCGTTGGTAGGAGCAGAATTGGCACCCACCCACCCATTAAGGAAACACTGTACCAACATCCTGTCCACCTCTAGAAAGAATTTTCTCTGTTCCTATATAGAAAATAACATACTGTTCCCATTAAAGTAGAGGGTACAGTCCACCAATTCATCCATTATTCAACCTTAACTCTTGCAATTGCAAAAGTATATTCCTTCTCATGAAAACTGAATTTGCAAAATTTTGGAAGGCAATGAAAGTTTTACTTGTTTTAATAAGTAATGGCTCAATTTCATCCACCAGACGAGTTACATCATCAACATTATTCAATAAACGCAAATCAGCAGATTCCAAACAATTAAACACATGTTCCCAAGTTTCTAGATCACCACACGTACAGTTGCATCATGCTACGATTCGAAGACTATTCAATTTAGCGATAAATGATCCATGACCTGTTAGATAGAATGTATAATGTAGACTTGGTACTCACCAGATTGGTGTAATATTTTCACACCATTAATATAACAGAAAAAGTTGAATGTTATTCTACCTTTTTCCGAAAAATTCCATCTGTTTTTCCATTTTTGTAAAAGGAGCTCCGAAATCCTTTTCTTTTCGTTTCTCAAATCATTTAAAGTGTTAATTTCGATGTCCAGCAACTCGGATTTTATACCTCTTCTCAAATAAAAGGATTGGCTTCTATACCCTAACTGCAAATCAAGTGGCATTTTGCCAGCTAACCCTTGCAAAGCTTCTGTGGAAATAGTTCTGCAGACCATAACCATTTTGAGTGACATAACTCGATGTACAGAATAGAGCTTTCTGGTGTTGCTCACATTGATTGCCTGGCCAACACAGATTGATGTGCCATGCGTAACAATCGGCAGGAAAATGCATTCATAAATCAAAAGGAGTGCTTGCCCCTTTATCCTCCATTCTACCCGTGTTATTCTTGAGATCACTGCAATAAATTTCTTCACTTTCTCTGATATATAAATAATATGCGGGATAAAGTTCAAGCCACTAGCAATACATATTCCGAAGAATTTAATCATTACCACCTGCTGTAAGGAAATACCATTCAACCTTACGAGCGCAGGTCTACTGAGAGCTAATTAACCCTTCAACAACATCATGATTTTAGTTTTGAATGTAGAGATGGTCAACCTATGTAAATTACACAATTTGCACAATCCTTTCAATATGCAATAAGGTCTCATTTCAAGTTCTTTTCTGGTGTTTCCGTGCACAAGTATTACCATATCATCTGCATACGCTGTTGTCTGTGAGTGGTAAAATTCTCTCCTGACCCAATCTTCCAAAACCAGTTTCCTTGCGGACAGCCTCGAGTCACCCAATGCATAATCGATCCAAAATTCGACTTACCCCTAACTGTCTGATCCCAAAGGTAATCTATAATTATAGATAAAATAATAAAAGAACATTTCTATCCTCTCTCAGCATCAGTACACTGTCCCAACTAATATAATCAAAGGCACCCGCAAAATCTACAAAATTCCCAAGGTATATTTACATAGATTCACATTTCATAAAATACACTCTGCAGAGTTTCTAATCAATAATTACTCAGCTTTTAACCATATTTTAACCTCGTAGGTTGGAATTCGAATTAGTCATATGGTACAAGGAAGCCATACGCTTTTGATGAACCGTCCAAAAAAAATAAAGAAAAACCTAAAATTATTAATTAACTAATTAACTGAAATAAAATAAAATACTCAACCTATTTGACTCCCCTCTTTACGTAATTCTATTTAGCGAATTTTCTCCAGCTATCAGCTTCAACCAAACATGAAGGTAACATATTCCAGTAATTTATAACTCAACGGCTAAAAATTCTTCAAACAGGCCTCTGAGGTTGGGTATGTTCATATTGTAGTTTTAAATGTTTTTCACCAACCTTATGTAGAAATAAAACACAAAGAAAACAAAAACTGGAATCTTCATAACTGTATTTATAATAAGTTATATTTGTCTGAATTTACAATAAATTATATTTAACTTTACAACTAAAATATATACATATAAAATATACATTAAAATATACTGGGTTAAGAACAATAAATTGCGCTAATGGGCTCCCCCATTAGCGCAATTATAGCTAATTTAGCTATGGAGGAGCTCGAGGCTAGAATATTTAATGTTAGTGTTCTCCCTATGCGCCCCTGGAAAAGATACGTAGATGATACGTTTTCAATTATTCGAAAGGGGAGTGAAGATCAGGTGTTGAATATTTTAAATGGCTTCTCCCCATTCATACAATTTACCTCGGAGGCAGAAGAAGGAGGAGTTTTGCCGTTCCTAGATGTGTTGGTCTGTAGGGAAGACCAACAACTAAAGACTAAGGTCTATAGGAAATCGATGTGTAAAGGTCAATATTCGCACTACAATTCAGCTCAGGCCAACCATCATAGGAACAGTGTGGTTAGAACATTAGTTGACAGGGCAAAATCACACTGTAGTACCTCCGAGGATAGGAAGATAGAGTATGAACGTGTCACGACGGATCTTACAAAATGTGGCTACCCCCAGAGGATTATAGAAAAATATATTAAAGGAAATCAGAGGAGAGGCGAATATTTTACGCCAGTATCCACTGCATATATTCCCTATTATCCGGGTCTAACCGATCACATAACTAGAATACTAAGAAATTATCAGACACGTTGTGTGCAGCTTCTGGGGCGGAGGCTGCACACAATCGTGTCACGAGTAAAGGACCCCATTCAAAAAGAGAATGCAAGTGGGGTCGTATACAGTATCAGATGCCCGGATTGTGGGGAGTGTTATGTAGGGGAAACAAAACGCCGTCTCAAAGACCGTCTGGGGGAGCACACTAAGGCAATAAGAAGTGCGGACTATGGTAAGTCCGCCGTGGCCGAGCATTTTTGGGAGAAGCAGCACCATATCTCCCCGGACGAGGCTATCATCACCGATCGGGCGAATAAGTTCTGGGACCGGAAGTGGCTTGAGAGTTTGCGGATCTGTTCCACAGTGAACATTAATAGAGATAGAGGAATGCGGATCCATCCCCTCTTTGAGGCTACTATCCTCAGAAGGGATGAACGGTTCCACATGACCCACTCTCGAGCCACTTCCGATTCCGTAACACAAGAGAACGGAACACGTGGGAATGAAACACGTGATGAGTACCGTGAACCTGCTGGTATTTAAAGACGCACAGCAGAACAAAGAAAATACCGCTGAAGGAAGGCAGGAGCCTTCGAAAGCTTTGGTTTTATCGATTTTAATTTAGTATATTTTAATGTATTTTATTGTTCTTAACCCAGTATATTTTAATGTATATTTTATATGTATATATTTTAGTTGTAAAGTTAAATATAATTTATTGTAAATACAGACAAATATAACTTATTATAAATACAGTTATCAAGATTCCAGTTTTTGTTTTCTTTGTGTTTTATTTCTACATAAGGTTGGTGAAAAACATTTAAAACTACAATATCAATGGCTAAAAGAATTTCAGTTAAGCCTTTCCTTCAGTAATCTGAATTTATGGTCCCAAGTTGTGGATTAATTTATAATAGTGAAAACTCCATCTTCATTCATGTTTCTATCCTCCCTCAGAACTTTATATAGCACAGTGAAGTTGTAGTTCTGAAGGCACCGAAACGTTTCCTCAAAGGTAAACTCATGAACCATTGCATCCAGCTCATGAACCCATGAGCTGAATGGAAGAAAATATTAGTAACTCTGTTAAAATTAGGAACCAGGTAACTTAAAGTTGATTTTCCTCTTTCAAAACCATGCCGCTTTTCATTTACCATTCCATTTAATTCTAAATGATTCTCTAATGTACTTTTGAATATTGCCTCCATGATTTTCCCTGTTACTTAAGACCTACTGAACGCATTTAGAACCACCTTTGTAAATTGGCACTTCCCAGTTCAAGGGTATCCCTCCACAGCTCGATAACATCATCATAGTTAAACTTAAGGATTCAATGCATTTTCTTGCTGCCTCTCTCAAAGTTACTGGATGTATGCCATCAACATCATGTGCCTTACTTGCCTTCTAGCTCGAACGTTTTCTAAGAAATAATTTTCTGAAATTTCAAATTCGCTAAATTCATACCCTTGAGCTTCGCCCGCACAATTTCTCCTCACTACGAAGGGTCTTCTTTGTAAATATCACCGCCGACCGGGCTAGCCAGGTGTGTAAAGTGCCTGCCTGGCAACGCAAAGGTCGCGGTTTCGAATTCCGCCTCGGGCTTCAGAGTAAAAATGCAAGAACTTGGGGAGGCGCATTATGGCCACAGAAGCCGATGCGACAACAACTAACAAAAAAAATATCAACCTCGTGGGTAGCACAGTTAGTATAGTCCCTCCCTATCGGGTGGAAAAGGAAGTTCGAATCCGGTCAATAATGCGAGTATGTTTTATGTGCCTTTATCACAAGTGGCTGAGTTATTCGGTCAAGTGGCTAAGTTGGTATGAATTTTTTTTGGGACACTCGAGTTTTTCGTCGATTTATTTTTTATTGCAAACTTTCTAATAAGAACTAATTTAAATATTGAAGTGAAGTACTAGATTAATATAAGAGCACTAAAAGGTTATCTTTGCAAATGTATAATGGATAAAGGCACCCTTGTGTTTCATGCTAGTTGAAAATCCCCGAAATTTAAAAGAAAAAAAAATTAAAATGTAAAACAAAATTTATTAAAAAAATTAGAGATATATTATGATGCTTAAAAACCTTTAAATAATAATACATAATTTATGTTTCTTGATCCTTCTGAGTTAATTTTCATTTTCGCTCTTCCACACTCATGCAATATTTCTGAAAGAATGAAGAATTTGAAAAAAAGGTACCTTTCAAAAGGTAACATTCGTTTTAAATAAAAATAAAAATAACATCAATTTTAAATAAAAAATTAAAATAACATCAATTTTAAATAAAAAATTAAAATAACATCAATTTTAAATAAAAAATTAAAATAACTCTCGTTTGAAAAAAATAATCCATTCATGTTTTCGTTTCTTTCAAAATAGTTTCAGCTTCTTCCTTTGCACGCATTGATATTATGTCGTTTTTTCTGGCCTAAATCCAGAGAATTGATACTGATGATTTTCCCTTGCATCCATAAAGCTCTGTTTTATTTCTTTCACTTTTCTTTTCATAGCATATCTCTTCTGAATGATCGCTGCTCCACGACAGGTTAAGAGGTCACTCAATAACCCTCCAACAGAACTCGGAACGGCACATGTAAATTACGATCTCACATGACTGTCTCGTCTTTCTTGCTGCATCACACCAGTCATATTTGGAGGGATCCTCTCAGTGCTGTGACAGGGTACCTTCCTCTCATCAAACGCATTGCATGAGAAGACAGAGATAACTTGAACAAATTCTACACTAACATAAAAGTAATCATGGTAATTTTAAGAATTATGAAAATATACAAAACAGCAGGAATATATATATATATATATATATATTATATATATATATATAGAGAGAGAGAGAGAGAGAGAGAGAGAGAGAGAGAGAGAGAGAGAGAGAGAGGGAGATACTCACCAACCTACTTCTAGGGTAGTCTGGACTTAACAAAGTCTGACTATTTTCTGTCTTCCTCCAATGAAGACCTTCTGTGGCTGTTTGTTCGTCATCTACGCTGCTTTCTTTTATAGGTTCTGGAAGGAAAGCAAAATAAATGCAATTGTATTTTGCAAGTGAAAGTTACAAATTTTTCATATGTACCCAGAAGCAACATATTGACAGCATAACCTTCCAGATGAGCACTGGGAACCGCTATCAGGTATGCGCATTGACAAGCGACAAGCTGTTCCGAGATACAGGATATCATTGCTGGACCGTCAGATCGTAATAGAACTCATAACACGCACTGTCATTCAGATCCAAGCTCTGCAGCATGACCTCCCTGGATAACATGTTTCAACTTAATTCCATGGGAATATTTACGAGGTTATCCATTGACTGTCAAGCTCTGCAAAGACAAAACGTACAGATCTCCCTCTCTGGCAGATATGTATGCCCTGGTCAAACTGTAGGTGATATAACTTCCAGGATGCTATATTACCTATATATTGTTATATTATGTATCTACGATTATGTATTTATGTAATCAGATGCGGTTTTAGACCATGTATTGTATCAATTCATTTGAGTATTCTGTACGTAGATTGTAAATAGCATGGCAATGTTTATTTATTCCATACTATCATGTAACTTTTTTTTTATTTAGTTTATATATATATATATATATATATGTGTGTGTGCGTGTGTGTGTATATATACATATATTTATATATACACACACACGCATTCCCCACAGGTCTAAATCTAAAAACATCAAAATTACTGCCCGACCTATTTGGCCCTAGAACAAGTTATCAGCGAACAACCCTACGCTCTTAAAATTACAACCGTTGCTCAAGAAACAGCGATCATCTCATTCTCAAATCTGGTCCTAGCCACTGAAATCCCAGGAAAGTAGGTGGCAGGACCCGCCAGAGTACTCTAGCTACAGTGGTACACCCGGTCAGCCTCCCCGTGGCATGGTGTGGTAACGTCGGGTCCCACTAGGGGCTCGGCGGCTAATAGACCGGAGGAACAAAGGGCACAACACAATATACAGCACATGACCCCCACACACTTCAAATCTCTGGCCCCGATACAATGTACACCCGCGGAGATGGGAGAAATCCCAGGAGCCGTTAGACACTAACATACCTTATACGTTATACTATCATGTAACTGAAGGAACCAGCACAGCCAACCAGTGAACAACAACTCAAGCTCTGCAAAGAAAATGAAGAATACCTCACGGAACAGATAGAACAACCATTTACAATGGAGGAACTTCAAGAAGCGACTACCCGGATTAGGCCCAAAAGATGCCCTGGAAGAGATATGCTTGAACCTGAAATCATAAAGAAGGTTGCTGACCTAGAACCACAACTTCTCTTAAGGCTGTACAATTGCTGGCGGGAGGCTGGCTACTTCCCTATGGAGTGGAGAACAGCAAATGTCAAATTAATTCTCAAAGCCCCAAGCAAAAATCCGGCATTAACGGAATCATATCAACCCATAGCGCTCCTAACAGTTTTAAGTAAGCTATATGAACGGCTCCTTCATAGACGGATACAACACTACTACTCCACTGCCAACCTTGAGGCAAAAAACCAATTCGGATTCAAGCCAGATCACTCGACTGTCGATGCGATGAGAAACCTACTGATATCAGTGAATGATTGCCAACAGAAGTACTTTCTCGCTATTGCAGTGGATTTTGCCAGGGCGTTCGACACACTTTGGTGGCCGAGCGTCCTGGGCAGGCACAGGTCCCAAGCAACCTTTATAATAATATCAAAAGCTACCTCTCACACCGAAAAATAGAAGTGAAAGTACCCTACCAACAGATCAGCAGGAACATCCACAGGGGGTGCCCTCAGGGTTCTGTGCTCGGTCCACTGCTGTGGAATATAGTATTTGATGATTTTCTGAACACCGGCCTTGGGGAGGTGGTAACCCAAGCATTTGCGGATGATTTAATTCTCACTGTGACGGCAGATAATAGGACACAACTTGAGATTCGAGCAAATCAAGCTCTGTATACTCTACAGCGGTGGGCTACGGAGAACTTTCTACAGATCTCGCCTGCCAAAACGACTTCCATCTTGCTTAAGGGAACATTGGACATAAGGAGGCCACCGCAAATTAAAATAAATTGTGCTACAATCAAATTCGCCCAACAAATGAAATACCTTGGGATCATTTTTGAGAGCAAGCTCACATTCCAACCGCATCTCAGGCAACTCAGGACGAAGATTAGGAACTACTCAGGCCTGATTGCGCGAGTCTCACGGAAGGACTGGGGACTGAGTAAACAAACCATGTTGCTATACTACAAGACTACTTTTCTCCCAGCGATCACATACGGTGCACCAATATGGTACCATAGAACCAGACTGACCACCAACAAAAGAATACTGGACTCAACACAACGAATAATATTGCTCAAAACAACCCGAGCATGCAATACTGTGAGCACGGAGGCGCTCTAGGTTCTTACTGGATCCTTACCCCTGGATCTCGAAGTGATCAGATGCGGACTAGCATACTACATATCAAATGGAATCTCTGTGACCTACTCGGGCTTTACGATTGAACCCACACACAATATAAAAATGGAAAAGGCTCGGCTCTTAGCACACTTAAAACAGGAATGGCAAAACAGATGGACAGACTCGACCAAAGGAGAGGTGACACGACGCTTCATACCTGATGTAGACAGGTTTTCCCCAAATCTACCTGTATGGTTCCACCCAGGCCTATATGCCACCTACTTATTGATGGGTCACGGCCCCTTCAACGAGAAACTAACATCCCTGGGCCTCCTCCAAGACCCCAACTGCTCATGTGGCGAACCGGAAAGCTGGACCCACCTCATGCACGAATGTACAAACTACGAGGACCTACGTGGAAATCTAATAACAAGATTGACCTACGTGCCGCGAGGCCAGGAGCATCATCTCTTGGACACAAGCGAAGAATATAAAAACCTCACCAGATTTGCACAGGAACTCTTTGCCAGAAGAAGAACCTGTTCTGCGATCAGGAACTAAGGGCACAGTATGCCTTGTAGCAGACATTAAACTTCCACAACACCGGACTATAAGCAGCACTAGACCACCCTTCCTGATGATGGAAACAGGATCAATGGACCAGACCCATCCGGGATGCAAAAGAGACACTCCACGAGACTACCCTGGTGGTGTATATACCGCATAAATGTGACTGACCTCAACTTACCTGGATGGACACATAGCCAATGAATGACATCGGGGAACTGGTTCCGACTGCTTCGTTGGACCCATATCTTTTTCCCCACCTTGAACAGCAGATTTGCTGCCAGTGCGCCAACTGGCGACCGAGCTGGGCACTCTTTCCTGGCTTTCTTTCCACTCCACTTCCCTGGCAGGGGAGGAGGTGCCTGTCCTATTGTCTCCTCCCTTCCTCGCCACCACATTTTTCCTTCTGGTGAGGCATGGGCATGCCCCACTGACACCTATTGGAGTCGCCTTCCCTATTGACTCCATATTTCTGTCTCTCCCCCCCAGTCTTCAGTTTCCCTCCCCTACTCTATCTGTACACAAGCGATTGCCCTACACGTCCAAATTTAATCATGCCCAAATTACTGTTTGCCAATAGTTTCGGCCTTTCAAATCCTAGCACTCTTAACGCTCCCCCCTACGCGAAAGATCAAAATTTTTTTTTTTTTTTTTTTTAGGTTCTAACCACTGAAATCTCAGGAAATTAGGTGGCAGGACCTGCCAGAGTAATTAATTATAATGCTGATATACCTGACCTGCCTCCACGGGGCTGAGTGTGGACAACGTTGGGCCTCAGCAGGTGTCCAGCGGCTAAATGGCCAGAAGAACAACGGTACATAGCACTATACATATACAATATCCATACACTTTTAAATCTCTGGCCTTTCCAGTGAACTGGCACACCTACAATGAAAGCAACGCGGAGATGGGGGAAACCCCTGGTCCCGCTTGACATTAAATACACTCTACACTATCATGTAACCCGAGTTCTCTACTGGACAGTTGTAAAGGGACATTACTTTGGAAATAAACTGATAATAATATCAAGTCCTCACAAATAGTACAGTAAGTTTAAGTAAAGCCCTCATAACACACAATGGAAAAGAACCGGGTGTGAATTCTGTTAGTGGCGTGAGGAAATTTTACGGGCTTTTATTTCAGAACTTCGCTCAGTTAGTCAGTCTCCGGCGTGGAATGAATATTTTTTTTCATCCACAATCGGGGATAGAATTCCCGATTGTCGCTTCCCGATGAGGTTAATTCCGGATTGTCGATATCATCGACAATCGGGAATTAACCACAGTACACACACAATTTACAGATATAACGTGTGCTGCTCCAATATAATCTAAGTCACTGATACACCTAAATTCCTATTACAACAAAAACAACTACGTCAAAAATCGGCAATATCAATTACTGCAATAAGGAAAACGATTTCCTCATATTTGGATTCGTAGGGACCGTTCTGTTAACATTTTTGTTTATTATGGTTTTTTTCATCTGTTTATCGAACTGTTTTATTTTTTTATTGAAAAACTCAACTACAGCAACCACAGTATAACACGCTACTTCTACAACACGGTTTCTCTCTAATACGATTGATAAATTGCTGCAATCCTCGCACAACACGGTACATTTATAACGATTTCGCTCTAACACTGTTAGAGAATTTCGGTAAATCTCGCATAACAGGAAATTTTTGAGTTTTTGTGCGGGGTTTGCCCAGCACAAAAGCTCAAAAATATAAGCCCTGCAATTATATTGGATGTAATTTTTAAGCATATCCACTCTTTTTGAATCCCCGATGTTGATTCGCTAGTCAAAAGAAAAAATATATATATGTTAAGAAATCGCTGTATTTTACTTAGTCGGGAAATCCCCGTGTTATGTTCTATGATATTGAACTTGTTCTTGTTGAACGTGTGGAAAAATCTAGATTTAAAAGTTTTATTACTATTGGATAGTACGCAAGGCCATCCAAAAGATTTAAGTCGTCCAAACGTTGAAGTGTTATTCCTCCCACCACAGGTTAATACTAGGTTGTACTAGGTTAATACAATTTCTTTCATTCAGCCAGATGAAGGCATTATGTCCACCTTTAAAACTCATTACATTAGAAAATCGTTACAATTGATTTTGGAAAAAAATATTCTGAATCTATTGAAGTCATGGAAATTTTCCTCAATTGTGGACTGTATCAGAATTATAGTTTTATCGCTGAAAGATGTAAAACCGTCAACGATAAATGCGTTAATTGTTGCGACGATAAATGCAACAATAAATAAGCAACTGCCTCATCAGGATTGATGCTCTTGTTAAGATCTTTTCCATTAAAGAAATCTTGAAGAAGCTTTTGAATTTTCGGAATTCTTGTGGATCCACCAACCAGAACAATGTCATGAACTTGATTTTTATCTAATTTTGCATCCCGTAAAGCTTTCTCTACAGGCTCTAAGGTACTCCTGAATAAATCTGCATTAAGCTCTTCAAACCGAGCTCTTGTTATTGTTGAGTAGAAATCTACTCCTTCAAATTATTATTATTATTATTATTATTATTATTATTATCTTTATTTTCGCCTAAGAGACATCCGCTTACAGCTATTAACCAGGGGGTGCACATTCATATATACAAATATACGTTATATAAATAATTATCTATTTATAATTTATACAAATCAGTTTTTATAAATTATACAATGTCTAAATTATACATTTTCTAAATCATACATTGTCTAATTAATTATATTTTACACATCATTGGCTTATTTTACATGACAGGCAGATAGAAAGAGAGCACAAGCATAATTTACAATTTTTCAAGGAATTAGAGAATGTTCACATCTACAGCACTATTTACATCGAGTTCACAGAAAGAGAAGACGTCCAATATAAACATAACAGGAGCAAAAACAGTCCCGACCAGTTCGTTCTTCATTTCCTGCATTCTCTTTTGTTTCCCTCAGTCGGCATCACTCAACATTTATAGATGGAGTAATGCCTTTTGAAACACTTCGGTCCTGTACCTCTTCTCTGCGCAAAGCCTTTCTGGGTCTGCTTGTAGATCGTTGAACATCTTAATGGTGTTCAAAGGAAAAAATCGCCGAAGGCTTTCCAGCTGTGTGAGCGCGCTACTGATTGGAAGGGATGTTGTTCTATTCTCCAACCTTTGCGTCATGCGGAGCCGAGTCAGCAGGTGGTCAGTTTTCGGCGAGTCGACTCTCCCGGTCAGTAGTTTTGCAAGAGTGAGGATGTTCTTGGTGACAATAATGTGAGACCAAGGCGTGACATCCAAGTTGGCATATAAAATGGTTCTTGAGATTGTAAATGGCTGCGTAGTGATCCTGTTTAACCATCTCAGCATCCAGTACTCTAAACCGAGGAAAGCCTTGATGGTAGCATCTGGGGCAGAAGACCAAATCTGAGATGCGTAGAGAGGGATGGGAATGACGCATCTTAAAATATATTGTTTAACAAGGTCAGGGTTCCTGATACCTACTAGTTCTTGTCTGGAGGTCCATAGCGCTGCGTAAGTTTTCTTTTTTACATGTCTGAAATGGGGTGTGAAGTTTAGGTTTTCGTCCCATTTCAGACCAAGATCAATATGTGTCCTGACCTTTTTGACCACACTGCCATTTACGCGTATTGATATGTGGTTTTTAAATACCTTGTTGGTGAAAACCATTTGTGCTGTCTTGTGTTCATTTAGTCGGAGCCCCATGCAATTAAGGTATTCTTGCAACTCGGCGATTTTGGAGTTTGCTTCGTTGTTGCATTGTAAAGATGTGTTTTGGTCATTCGAAGTGACGAAATATTTCAAGTCGTCTGCATATACGACAAATTGCTTTTGATTTTGGGTCAGGAAGGGATGCAGTGCTGTTGCGAAGAGAGTAGCAGAGAGGACACCACCTTGTGGGACTCCCCTGTTGACTTGGAAGGTCTCTTTGGAAGTTCCATTTATGGCAGTGATGTGTCTCTCCCTCAAAGAACTCGTTATTATAGCTAATACGTGCCCAGTTATATGGAAATATTCCTCCAAGATGATAGTAATAGCCGAGACGGATATACTGTCGAAAGCGGATGCAACGTCTAAGAAGACAATGTCTAATTGCTGTCTGAAGTTAAGGGAGTGTTGGATTCGGAATAGAGTCTCCATGAGATTGGTGGTAGTAGATCTTTGTGGGATCACTGAATGAAGGTACTCCAGTCTATGCCCGAAGCAGTGATGGTTGATGGTATTTAAAATGGATTTCTCAAATATTTTTTGAAACGAACATCCAATTTCAATAGGCCTGTAGTCTTTGGCGGACTTAGGATTGTTATTTTTGGGAACAGGTTTAACGAAATATGTATTCCATATCTTCGGAAAGTGGTTTTCACTTAAAACTTTGTGGAAAATGTGAAGGAGCAGATCTATGATGTATACACTGCTGATCTTAATCATGAAGAGCGGGAATTTATCAGGCCCAATTGTGGCTTTATTCCTGAGGCTATTCACAGCGGCTTTAATGTCATCTCTAGTGATACTGATTTGAGACAGTTCAGCATAGACCTCTGTCTTCAGTTTGCTAATTGCTTCGCGGATTTTCTCTGTGTTGACTTCACTTTCAACTTGATTTTCTGCCAGAGGAGTTCCAAAGGTGGCTTGGGTCCATTCTGAGAAGATGTACTCGGGCATTATATCCGTACGCCTTTTCTTGTTATATATTCTGCTTCCTTTCTTTAAATGTGATCGCACCATGTCATAGTGAGCTTGACGTTTCAATCGAATGAACCGCGCTCTAGCTTCTTTATATCGAATATAATCAGGTGGGTGTTCAGTTTTTTTCCATTTTCTGAACAGTTTTTGCTTCTTTTTAAAAGCATATTTTACTTGTGGACTAAACCAGGAATTTGCTCGATGGGAAATTTTAATGCGTTTTGATGCACCCTCAAGCGCAATAAAGTGAAGGGTATCCGAAAATGCTTCTAAGGCTTCGTCTACGGGGAGTTGGAAGAGATTTTGCCAGTTGAAATTTACGAGCCGTTTCAAAATTACGTCTGGTTTTATATACTTGGTTGAGAAGAAAACATCACCGTTGTTTTCCCTCCTCCAGTTCTCTTTTTGTCTACAAGCTTGACTTCTCAGGTTGACTTGGATTGAGAGAGGGATGTGATCCGAAGCGAAGCGAGTCGTACTGTTAGTTAATGTGATGTCTAGAACATTATAGTACACCAGGTCAAGGCGCTGTGTGCCTCTTGTGAGGGGCGTTTCAAGTTGTTTCATTGAGAGGGTTTCCATAGTATCATCCAACTCGCTCTTTGCATCTTTGTACTTAGGAAGAGGCATGTTCAAATCTCCCATCACGATAGATTCTACATTTGGGTTTAAGTTTGCGACGAGCCAAGTAAGGAGTTCATTTCTGACTTCGCTGTCATGGTTGGGTGGAAGGTATATAATACAAATTTGTACATTCTTTGTACCTTCTCTGAAGGTTGCTGAGACGGCTTCAAAATTTTCCGAGTGTGACTCTTGGTTTTTAATTACAGAGAAATTATTCGTATAGAGTATCATTACTCCTCCTCCTCTTTTGTTTTCTCTTCCTCTTGTAACACATTTAAAGCCAAAATTGTCAGCCAGAGCATCTAGCTGTCTATTATTATGAAGCCAGGTTTCTGTCAAGCAGATGAATTCATATTCAGAGCTTAATAGAAGGTTCTGCAAAGTGTGAAGTTTATTGGTTATGCTGCGCACATTTTGAAGGTAAAGAGAGACTCGCATATTTTCTTTCGAGTCTGATGAGGAATTCCTTAATTGCTACTGCGCTACCCTAGTTGAGGGCCTCGAAGCACGTTCCCTGAAGCGTTTAACCAGGGTGCCAGTGGGCCAAATGGTTTTGTCTAGTAATCGTGCTTCACAATTAATAGGGCATGAGATAGTGAAGGAGGAATATGCTGGATGTCTTGTTCGTACTTGTCGTACTTCCACGTCAATACCCATCCCCTCTACGCACATTTCTTTAATGACGCTCGGTGTGATACTGGGTTCAATCCGCGAGACAAATAGCTTTCCTCTTGTTTGAACTGAGGTGATGCTGTATCTTTCTGCAAGACAAGGGTGATAATCAGATGGCTGGAGTGTTGGAGGATGATCAGTAGGATCGCCATTTGTCCGTATGGCATGTTGTTGCTGATGGGCATTTAGGTGAGGGGGGTCCTTTTTAGTGGAATTTTGAGGGGCCGATTTTGTCGGCAGAGAAACAGCCTGAGCAAAAGTAGGTTTCTGGTTCATGTTTGGCACTGATGGAGGGGTTGATTTCTTTTTATTGCGGTCTTGGTTTGCAGAAGAAGTAGAGCTGGGGATAGCGGTCGCTGGACCGTTTTCAGACCTGTGCATTTGTGCATTCCTTTTATTGGAGGATTGGTTTTTTGAATTATCAACAGTTTGAGAAGGTGACTGCTCTTTGCAGGGATCAGCATCTTGCAACTCTGCCCTACCTTTGAGGGTAGTCGTCCGTTGTGATTTAATGTGCGGGTTCTCCATCGGTTTCCCTCTTGCAACTTTTGAAATACCAGCTGGGCAAGTCTGTGGGCTTTCGAGTATCGGGATATTTCGTCCGATTGTTCCGTTAATTGCGCGTAGTTGAGTTAGGACTGTGTCTAATTTATCATCAATTAGTTTCTGTTTAGCTATTAAAGTTCTATTCTGTTCATGCAGTTCATGGTTTTCTTCTTGGATTCCTTGCAGAGTTTTGTGGATCGGAAGGAGGAGTTCCTCTAGTAAATCTTTTAGTATTTGTGACTCATGATTAAAGTAATCCTGACCTTTTTTTCTGTCTTGATCATTCCGAGCCCCACTACAGCCTATTTCTTTAATGTAGTCAAGAGTATCATTTCCATCTTCATATGTTTTCTTGTGCACGCAGTCGTCTGGGCATGCATCACAACCTAAGATATCAATTAATGAGCCACTAAGGTTCCCGTTCAGCTCCGTTACTGCGAGGTTGTCGGAAACATGTGGGGAAGGTTCCTCAGTTTCTGAGTCATCGTTGTCTATGACGTGAGATTCTGCTGCATTTATTACTTCCCGTTGTTCTGCGCTATTATTCTCGTTGTGGGACTTGCATTTTGAGCAAAGGAACTTCTTTCTTCTGCTTTGATTTAAGCGCACGATGTCAACTTGGGAACAGCAGCTCCCAATGACGCTGTCACATCGCGAGCATTTAATGGCGTATTTATTTACAACGTGACAAATGCCGCATACTTGCTCCGTCATATCAGATGGTTTCTTTTCCATATTTCTAACGATTGGGATCGTAGAAGCGTTACTTATATGTTTTACTTAAATCTGGAGCGTTGGACAGATATTTCACTTATTTCTCGATAAAAGGTGCGGTAGTGGAGAGAGCTATACACTCCACACCCCGTTACGGTTAAATTGGAGCCTTTAATGCACGGAGCGACCTTGAGAGGGGATTAGTGGTGGGGAAAGCTGAGTAGTTGAACTTTCCGCAGACAAGAAAACTTATCTATAGCTGTACCACATAAAGCAAAGTTCATGCATGAGACCAAAAAACAATAATCATAATTTACCTGACTGCGCATTTCTTCCTTAGTTGGTATATTTAGATAGAGGCACTTCTGAACTTTCGATTAATACTAAATATAGCTAGTACATGACTCATAATTAAACTGAAAATATCAAAAAATACGGAGCACGATAATCACACTGTTGTCATCTCCGCCACCTAGCGGAACATCTCCAAATAAGGAGTCAATTTCCATACTGCCCAGTCTGGTTGATGATAATGTCCTCTTAGCTCTTTCACATGCAGTTCTCAATCTCCTAAGATCACTTTTGTTTGTTGTTAGATCTTTCTTGTGTTTTCTTTTAAAGTCCTGTACAAAATGGTTAACCATACGGTTGTCAAAGTCCTCTCCTCCTAGATGGGTGTCACCAGCAGTGGATTTAACTTCGAATATACTATCTTCTATTGTAAGGATAGAAACGTCAAAAGTACCACCATCAAAATCAAAAATAAAAACATTTCTTTCTCCAGTTCCCTTTTTATCAAGACCATATTAAATTGCAGCTGCTGTTGGTTCATCAATAATACGCAGCACATTTAACCCAGCAGTAGTACCAGAATCTTTAGTTGCTTGCCTCTGAGAATCATTGAAGTAGGCTGGTAAAGTTACAACAGCATTTGTAACTGTTTTTCATAGATACGCTTCTGCAATTTCTTTCATTTTGGTCAGTACCATTGAAGATCTTTCTTCAGAATAAAAAGATTTTTTTTCACCTTTGTAAAATACTTGAATCTTAGGTTTTCCTCCATCACTAATTACAGCAAATGGGCAATGCTTCATATCATATTAGATTGTACAGAAGGATCATCAAAACGTCGACCAATGAGTCTCTTGACATCAAATACAGTGTTACTTGGCCATTCTAACTCTGGCCATTCAAATTTCCACAAATTTGAATGGCCAAAGTTAGTTTATTCAGGAAATATGGTCGAGCCGGTAAAAAATGGAATCCGTGCGATAGTAGAAATTGCTACGTTGGTAGGAGCGGAAGGTTTTGATAGGGTGACTACACAAACCCTCGTGGGTAGCACAGATGACACAATCTCCCAACGTCCCATATTGAGTGGAAAAGACCTGAGTTCGAATCCCGTCGATGACGGATGGAATATTTATGGGTCTTTTCTCAACATGGCTGAGATAGTCAGGTTCAGGCGATGGTAGCATGGTTTTTTTCTCTCCCGGAAACTCGGGTTTTTCGTCCAATCAAACAGAAAATCGATCTCAGGGCATCTTCTTTGTGGTTTTTTATGCCACACACACTGTATATTTATCAATGATATTGATGAAGGTATATCAGCTTAATATCGAAGTTTTCAGATGATACAAAGGTTGGAAGGGTTGTTAATGACAGTAATGGCAGTGTGCTACTGCAACAGGATCTAGATAATTTGGGCAGATGGGCTAAGAAGTGGCAACGGAAGTTTAACTTTGACAAATGCAAAGTACTGCATATGGGTAGAAGTAACCCCAGAGAAACGTACCAACTGTGTGGTACTACACTTAAGGTGGTAGAAAATAAAAAACGACTTGGGAGTAATTGTGTAGGCAGATATGAAGTTTTCTGAGCAATGCAGACAGGCTGCCAGGGCAGGTCATGGGTTTTGTCAATGATATATAGGAATTTTGCCAACAGGGAAAAGGAGGTGATTGTGCCCCTGTATAAGGCAATGGTCAGGCCACACCTTGAGTACTGCGTAGAGGTCTGGGGGCTCATTTTAGGAAGGATGTAGATTTGTTTGAGCGTGTACAGAGAAGGGCAACAAGATTGGTGAGGGGAATGAAGGGATCCTTTTACGAAGAGAGGCTTAAGTTCTGCAAATTGCAGTGGCTGGAGACTAGGCACCTGCGCGGTGATCTGACTGAGGCATATAAGGCCTTGAATGGGTTGAGCACGCTGAATTCTGATGGGATCCTTCCACTTGTTTAGATTACGAACCTAAGGGGGCTTAAATTCGAATTAAGAAAGGACAGATGTAGAAAAGTGTGCGGGCGGAAATTTGCCTTTTTCCAGCCGGTGGTTAATTGCTGGAAAAAACTCCCATCTCTCGTTGTGGAAGTTGATAGTTTGAATAGGTTGAATAAAGAACCCACCATAAAATAATAAACACTCCCTACAAGCCCCAGAACTAAACAGTAATTCAATTAACGCCCATCAAGCTCTGCCCACGTCATATGCTGGTATGCTTACCAACAGCCCTTCTAGTGATACTTACGTCCCATCTGGAAATTGACAAAATTCCCTCATTACCACTGCCAACCCTGCCTCATATTCCTCTGGATGTCTTTCTGATATCAATATTGATTGCCTTTCCCATCACGCTAATATTCATAACCAGATCTCCCTGCCCTGTCTAGTAACAGCCTCTAAATTTCGTCTGATACTTGCCGAGATATATAGCATCTCGGTAGTTTCCACCAAAGCCAAGATTTTTGCATCCAGATTTGGACCGAGAACAAATCCCGAATCTATAATGAGAATGTTTACCGAGGAACATAACCTCTCAGTTCAGGTTAAAGGGCTTAAAAGCCGGCAAACACGATATGCCTCTTTCTTATAATGTGTTCTCCTGCTGTCTATCAAAAGGTTATACATCCAGCTTCCTGGCCCCAAGGTATATTAGCATTAGCATTAGCATTAGCATTAGTAGAGGCATATGATGCAAGAAAGCAAGCTTATTCAGCATCAGCCAAAAAAAAAAAAAAAAAAAAACACCACTCCCATTTCACCCCTCCGTGCGCTCGAAATACCTGTCCAGCTGAGCCTTAAATTTGTTTAGGCTATCAACTTCAACAACAGGTGATGGAAGTCGGTTCCACCAACCAACCACCCGCTAGCCAAAGGCAAATTTCCGCACATCTATCCGACATCCGTCCTTCCTCAATTTGAATTCTGCCCTCTGAGCTGATTATACTGAGCAAGATGAAGAATCCCATTGGCATTCAGAATGCTCAAACCATTCAAAGTCTTATACACCTCTATCAGATCACCTTGCCGGTGCCTAGTCTCCAGACTGTAATTTGCAAAACTTAAGCCTTTCTTCGTAAGAGCAACACTTTGTTCCATTCACTAATCTTGTTGCCCTTCTCTGTACCCGTTCCAGCAGCTCTACATCCTTCTTGAAATGAGGCCTCCAGAACTGTATACAGTACTCAAGATGTGGCCTAACCATTGCCTTATACAAGGGAATAATCACCTCCTTATCCCTGCTAGAAAAATTCCTGTATATATCATTGAAAAGACACCATGAGCTACCCTTGCAGCTCATCTGCACTGCTCAGAGAACTTCATATCTGCCTGCACAATTACCCCCAGGTCCTTTTCATTCTCCACCACTGTCAGTGTAGTACCGCAGAGTTGATACGTTGCTCTGGGGTTACTGTTTCCCATATGTAGTACTTTACATTTTTCAATGTTAAACTTCATTTGCCACCTCTCAACCCATCTATTGAACCTTTCCAGATCCTGTTGCAGCAGCATAGCATCAGTGGTGTCCTTACCAACCCTGCCAACCTTTGTATCATCTGCAAACTTGGACATTAAACTTGATATCCCATCATCAATATCATTCATAAACCCCGAAAACAACGGACCCAACACTGAACCCTGAGGAACTCCACTAATAAGATTAGTCCACATTGAGCAGTGTCCATTGATTACCACTCTGTCTTCTGCCACTCAACCATCCCCTTTTCCATAACAGCAATTTGCCTCCAATGCCACACTGCTCCAATATCTGCAGCAGTCTTCCATGTACAACAGTATCAAAAGCCTTTCTAAGATCCAAATATATAATATCAAAGTTATTCCCTGCACCCAGTTCTTTGGTGACTACATCATAGTATCCAATCAAACTGGTCCGGCAAGACCTGCCCTTAACAAAACCATGTTGCGTCTGAGCTATAACTGAATTCTTGTCTAGATGATCCCGCAGTGCTTCTTTAACTAGTGCCTCCATTAATTTTCCTGGAACAGAAGTTAAACTAACAGGTCTATAATTACTTGTGTCAGCCTTTGATCCTCCTCTGTGAATTGGGGTTACATTAGCACATCTCCAGTCTATGGGTACCTCCCCTGAGTCCAAAGAAGCTCTCATAATTATGGCTAGGGGTTTGCTTACTTCCTTTGCTGCCTCCTTTAATATAACTGGATAGATTCCACCCACCCCAGGTGCCTTTTTTATGTTTATCCTCAACAATCTCTCCTCCACTTTCCACTCAGTTATTACAAAATCATCCAGCTCACTGCCAATGTTTAAATTACCTACATCATTCTCCTTCCTGAATAACTCCTCATGCGTGAATGTAGATGCAAAATACTCGTTTAGATTGTTAGCCACCTTAGCAGGATCTTCAACTGTTGAACCATCAATATCCAGTGGACCAACCTGATTCATCCCTTTCCTTCTTGAGTTTAAATAGGTAAAGAACTCTTTTCTGTTTTTCTTTGCATCCTTTGCCAAGGATTTTTCGTAGTCTGCCTTTGCCTGCCTAATCTCCTTTGTGACTTGGTTACAGACCAACGTATATCTATCATAGGCTTCCATGTCACACATTAATTTGTATGTATCCCATGCATTTTTCTTCTCTGCCACATGTCTCATTAGTTCATCTGACAACCATTTAGGCCTAAACCTTGAACAATATTTCTTAGTTGGTATGTAAAGCCTGGTAGCCTCCAAGATTAGTTCCTTGAATGCTTCCCATTTTGAGTTTCTTGTTGGTAACATCATCAGTTGGACTCACTGTATAGAATTTAAATACTGTCTCAGACCATCTGTCTCATAAATGAAATACTGTCTCATACGAAAACAAAAACCCTTCCCTTTACCTCTGATGGTAGTTACCTCCTTGAGTAAATCCCACTTCAACACACTGTGATCACTGCCACCTAGTGGTTCATTTATCTGCAGATTCTTAATGCATGAAGAATCACTACTGATAATCAGATCAAGAGTATTGCTCCTCTTGTTACCTCACGAACATGCTGATGTAGAAAACAATCAACCAATAAATCCACAAAAGCCTTGCTAGTGTGTGAGTGACCAATCCACAAATTCCAGTCAATATCTGGGAAATTAAAATCCCCCATTATAAGACTCCTTGATTTACTGGCCCACTCTATTTCCCTGTACAATATCTTATTATACTCATCAGAGTCATTAGGCCTATAGCACACTCCTACTCTCAATTTTGATTTCCCTATGCTTATGTCACACCAAACTGACTCGACACTGCCCTGTCCATCGATGTCGACTGGCTTCACTTCCTTGGACTTTATGTGTTTCTTAACTAATAGCATAACCCATCCTCCCCTCCTGCCCTGTCTATCCTTTCTATACACATTGTATTCCCCAAATTCCAGTTCTGCACTCCTTATATCTGTGTGACACCACGTGTCTGATATCCCAACAATATCTGCCTTTGATGTTTTGAGCAATACCTCAAATTCATCAAATTTATTTGCAAAACTCCTAGCATTGGTGTACACGCAGGTATACATGCACCTGTTTCTATTCTTGGCTACCCTAACACAACCATGTGTTTACTTGTACCGCAATGACTCCCAGCAGTCTCTGAAATATCCTGAATCTTGTTTTTCAGGCTTCTGCTCATTTCAATAGAAGCAGTGCACCGTGGTTAGTCCTGTTAATCTATTAGTCCCTGTATGCCGACCGGGCTAGCCGAATGGGTAAAGTACCTGCCCGGCAACCCAAAGGTCGCGGGTTCGATTCCCGCCTCGGGCTTGGATCACTGTACTGCAAAAACCTTTGGAGGTGCAATATGGCCACAGAAGCCGATGCGCCAACAACTACCAAATAAAAAAAAAAAAAAAAAAAAAAATAGTCCCTGTATCCCCCCCAACTAGCAGTTTTCCGACCCACCTAACTCTGCCTCGACAGCATCAGCAAAAATTCTTGCACCCTTTCTATTTAAGTGTATCCCATCCCTGTAGAAGCAATCTCTCCTGTTAACAAGTACAGTCCAGGCTGAAAAAAAATTCTACCCCTTGAGCCTTGCACAATCCCTCCAGGGCCGAAATATATCAGACCATTTTCTGAGAAAAAGAGCCCCCATCAACAACCTGTGTGGGGATGCAGCATACCGGAAAGAGATCTTTCAGAATTTGTACAGACTTACTGAAAAATGAATCGGCGGCAAAGTACCAAAGAATTGTGAATAAAAGTGAAACTTTCTGCGTTAAGAACAATAATAATTTGTTGACTGAAAAGATATACCTTCTGTAACAGTTATGCAAATATGTAAGTTATAGATGGAATTATTAGTGAATTGTAAATATATGAGTTGTAGAATGTTTGTACAGAATGATTAATGTTTAAATACTGTATATATTAAACATAAAATGTGTATATAATATGTCGGGACGAGACTACGTGTTCAGTATATGTAACCCACTGCACGTAGTATCTCGTACCCTGATATGTACTTAGCACCCTCCTGGCACTTTGACGTCCCGGGGTGGTTTACTTATGGAAATAAACAAATAATAATAATAATAATAATAATAATAATAATAAAAATACAATACAATACAATACAATTTTATTTATCAAGATAATTCGTTTACAATAAATTAACTTGTTAAGAAAGTAAATTTCTTGACAACAAGTTGTCGTTCTTCCTTTACAAGTTTTGTACAAATTTGTTATCTTACAGAAAAGACTATGAAGTCACTACACATAGTATATTCCACACTGTAAACAGAGGTAGTTTATCTGCATATCAATTCTAATCTATTGTGTCATTGAGTATCAAGAATTTTCTTATTAGGAATTTTAATTTGGAGATGGGATAACTTCTCCTGAGCCTGAAATCAATGCTAGCCAACAAGTTGTTTATTACATTCATTGTGTGCCTATCTCCAAATCTATTTAGTATCCTAGGGTGAGGCAAAGTAATTGCTTTTGGGTTCCTTAAATTATGTGAGACATTTCTTTGCATTCAATATAATAATAATAATAATAATAATAATAATAATAATAATAATAACCTCAACTAATTCACCCTCCTCGATAGTAATCAACGCTGCAAGGGAACAAGCATGAATTCCCCACATTCCGGGCAATTTCTCAAAATGTGCGCCGCATAATTCAAAATTATACAAGTGGTGACTAACAGCGGCATCATCAAATTGGTACCATCAGCCTTCAACCATAAATAAATAACAGTTCGGGAATGCTCATCACAATGTGGGTCACGAACCGACAAATTAGAAAGCCTGCCTTGAATAAAAATACTAGAGACACTTGCCTTAAAAAGATCCAAAAAACTTACATAATCAGAGTCTTGTACCAGAATATTAGAAGCCTACGCAAAAAACTGGATATGATTGATCAAATTCTGCTCGCTAGTGATATCGATATTCTCTGTGTTACAGAATCCTGGCTTGATAAAGACCAAGAATTTTTTACATCTTGTACCCCAGATGGGTATAAATCAGCGTTTATTTCCAGAGTTGGCCAAAGAGGAGGCGGCGTTGCCATTTTCTTTAAGAGCTCACAGGCCTCACTTGTTCATCAAGTGAGCAAAACAACAGCATTTGAAGCTCTCGCTGTTACTCTCAGCTACCATGGCGTTCTTATAGATGTAATTGTTTTATATATACCTCAGCACCTTCATATGACACCATCCATGAAATATCAAATTGGATCATTAACCAGTTTCATCATTCAGCCATTTGCACTTTGTCTGTGGAAACTTTAATCTTCCTCCCCAACTAGCTAACCTTCAGAAAATGCTCCTGTCAAACCTATCTTGTACAGGGTTACAAATGATGAACGACCTTCCGACCAGAGGTAACAATCAACTAGATCTCATTCTTGCCTCTTTTCCTTGCACACCTGATTACATGCCAGAGACTTATTTTAATACGGACCACAAGCCAATTATTGTTCTTTTACAGATACCTGCTCCAAACTTCAATGTTATGAATTCATTTAACACCAAAGTAATATTTAGTCCCAGATTTTTGAGCATTGCTAAATGCGTTGAGGCTGCCTCTGCCATCCCGTGGTTAGTCCTAGAAAACTGTTATCTTGAAATTGCAGTAAATCTGCTTACTAATTGGCTTAAGACGATTGCGACATTTGCAGCATCAAAGAGAATTTCTGTTATGCCTCGGTCCAGAGCATGGTGGACTCCCCATTTAATATGAGCTTCAAATTAGAACAGCAACTCCACAAAATGTGGAAGCAGTCGCAAAGTGTTCAAGACAGGATAGTCTACTCTAGAGCCCGTGCAACATTCAACAGGCTGAAATCTCAAACAATTAAGAATTATATGGACACCACCCTTCGTAGAGGAAAAACCCCCTACTTTGAACGGCCTTCTGATTTCCCACAAAAACGTGAACCTAACCGGTGGCTAGACTTTATATCTAGATTTGCATCGACCCCGGAACAATGTGCTCATCTTGAGACACCTACAACTGAAATCCCACCTGACACTATCTGCAGTATCAATTTCCAGGGAACAGCTGATTGCTGCCATAAATTCTACACCGGCTTCTGCTAAGGCAGGTGCAGATGAAATACCCCAATTCATTATTAAATGTCTTAGCCCATACATTTTGGGTCCCCTGCTAACTATTTTATCAAGTAATTTCTTTCCCCAGCAGTGGAACATCTACCTCGTGAAGCCTATACCAAAAATTCAATCAACTACTCTTCTTAAGCACGACCGGCCAAACTCCAACGCCTCATGTCTTCTAAAACTCCTAGAGAAGGTACTTCTCCCCATTCTAATTAAACAACTTCCACATCAGCCTCATCGAATCCACTACCCTCTTCCTCATCTCAGCCACCACCAGCTCTATCCTCTCTGCGTGTGAATCTCATGCAGAGCTTGCAGTCACCTATGTAGACCTCGAAGCAGCTTTTCACTCAATACACGTTCCTGCAATGCTGAAGCTACTTTCAGACCATTATCAAATCAAGGGAAACACTCTACAGTTCCTCACTTCACTCCTTCAAAATAGAACAATCCGGCTTACTGTCCATGGCCAAACATACGAGCGATGTGTCTCTTCAGGCGTCCCACAGGGTGGTGTCTTACCCAGCCTCTTATTTACAGCGCATATCTCGCCGCTTGTTGAATCCAGGCATGATAATCTATGTTATGCTGATGATATGAAACTCCTCACACTGATTTCTCCACATGATGATCTTACCACGTTCACAGCATGAATTAACAATATACTCCTGGAATTTGCAAATTACCTCAACCAGTTTGCACTAAAAATAAATCCAGAAAAGTCTGAATTTACGATATTCTCATTAAAGAAAACGCCTTCCTATATTCAGCCAACACTATGCAATTCCCATCGTCAAGAAACATACTAATTTGGGCGTTGTATTTGATCCTATGCTCTGCTTTGGTAACCACATGGAAAAGCTGCTCACCCAGGCAGCTCGACTCCGGTGGATGGCCAAACAGCATTTGCATTATATTAATGAAGTAACGACCACCAGAAGATATATAAAAAGCACGGTATGCTCTCCGCTTCTATATGCTGCAGAAGTATGGGCATCTGCCGCCCCTAGCACAATTCGACCACTCTTTTCTACTGAGTTTTGGCTCTTAAAATGGGTCATAAACTAACATAAACTTCCCTATACAGTTAAGGACAACTGAAATGGCCAGTTTGAAAAAATATCACAGGCTTCCCACGCTGATTAGGGTGAAATGCCTTACCACAACTGTAAAAATGATCACTGGAAAGATCTCGGCACCATCATTCTAGGACCTGTGCTCTTTGAGAGTCCCTCAGCCTTCCCTCAGAGCGACTCCAACTCTATGCCCACATCTCAGCCGTCTCTCTACCTCTCCGATAGGTTTCTGCCATATCAGCTTTGGATGCTCACTTTAATAAGTTTTCTTGTGATAGGGAGTACAGATGCCGCATTCTTAAATTGTACTTCCCTGTCCCTGATTCTCCTTGAAGCTCGCCTTAACGCCGCAATCCAGCAATGCGACATGCAGATGGCTTACCAACCAACCTTGCAGTTAGCATTAGCATTAGTAGAGGCATTTGATGCAAGAAAGCAAGCTTATGCAGAATCAGCCAAAAAAAAAAAAAAAAAAAAAACCACTTCCAATTCACCCCTCTGTTCGTTCAAAATACCTGTCCAGCTGAGCCTTAAACTTATTTAGGCTATCAACCTCCACCACAAGGGATGGAAGTCTGTTCCACCAACCAACCACCCGCTGGCTAAAGGCAAATTTCCGCACGTCTATCCTACATCTGTCTTTCCTCAATTTGAATTTATGCCCTCTCAGGTGATTTTTCTGAGCTAGAGGAAGAATCCCATGAGCATTGAGCATGCTTATACCATTTAAGGCTTTATACACCTCTATCAGATCACCTCGCTGGTGCCTAGTCTCCAGACACTGTAATTTGCAAAACTTAAGCCTTTCTTCGTAAGAGCACCCCTTTGTTCCATTCACTAATCTTGTTGCCCTTCTCTGTACTCGTTCCAGCAGCTGTACATCCTTCTTGAAATGAGGCCTCCAGACCTGTATACAGTACTCTAGGTGTGGCCTGACCATTGCCTTATACAATGGAATAATCACCTCCCTATCCCTGCTGGAAACATTCCTCTATATCATTGACAATACTGCATGAGCTACTCTTGCAGCCCGTCTGCACTGCTCAGAGAACTTCATATCTGCCTGCACAACCACCCCCAAGTCCCTTTCATTCTCTACCACTGTCAGTGTAGTACCACAGAGTTGATACGTTGCTCTGGGGTTGCTGTTTCCCATGTGTAGTACTTTACATTTGTCAATGTTAAACTTCATTTGCCACCTCTCAGCCCATCTGCTCAACCTTTCCAGATCCTGTTGCAGCAGCATAGTGTCAGTAGTGTCCTTGACAACCCTGCCAACCTTTGTATCATCTGCAAACTTGGACATTAAGCTTGATATACCATCATCACTATCATTTATAAATACAGAAAACAATAATGGACCCAACACTGAGCCCTGAGGGACTCCACTAATAAGATTAGTCCACAATGAGCAGTGTCCATTGATTACCACTCTCTGCCTTCTCCCCCTCAACCACCCCTTTATCCATAGCAGCAATTTGCCTCCAATGTCACACTGCTCCAGTTTGTGTAGTAGTCTTTCATGTGCAACAGTATCAAAAGCCTTTCTAAGATCCAAGTATATAATATCAAAGTTATTCCCTGCATCCAGTTCTTTTGTGACTGCATCATAGTATCCAATCAAGTTGGTCAGGCAAGACTTCCCCTTAACAAAACCATGCTGTGTCTGAGCTATAACTGAAGTCTTGTCTAAATGATCCTGCAGTGCTTCTTTAACCAGTGCCTCCATTAATTTTCCTGGAACTGAAGTTAAGCTCACAGGTCTATAATTACTTGTGTCAGCCTTTGATCCTCCTTTGTGAATTGGGGTCACATTTGCACATTTCCAGTCTATGGGTACCTCCCCTGAGTCCAAGGAAGCTCTCATAATTATGGCTAGGGGTTTGCTTACTTCCTTTGCTGCCTCCTTTAATATAACTGGATAGATCCCATCCACCCCGGGTGCCTTTCTTGTGTTTATCTTCAACAGTTTCTCCTCCATTTACTCCCAGTTATTTCAAGATTCTGTAGCTTACTGCTAGAGTTGAATACACCTCTGGCATTCCCCTTGGTGAATAACTCCTCATGTGTGAATGTCGATGCAAAATATTCATTTAGTTCGTTAGCTACCTGAGCAGGATCATCAACACTTGACCCATCAATATCAAGTGGACCAATCTGATTCATCCCCTTCCTTCTAGAGTTTACATAAGTAAAGAACTCTTTGCTGTTTTCCTTTGCATCCCTTGCCAAAGATTTCTCGTAATCTACCTTCGCCTGCCTAACCTCCTTTGTAACTTGGTTGCATATCAACTTGTATCTATCATAGGCTTCTGTGTCATGTGTTAATTTGTAAGTATCCCATGCATTTTTCTTCTCTGCCATATGCCTCATTACTTCATCTGACATCCATTTTAGCCTAAACCTTGAACAATATTTCTTAGTTGGTATGTAAACCCTAGTAGCTTCCAAGATAAGTTCTTTGAATGCTTCCCATTTTGAATTTGCTGTTGGTAACATCATCAGTTGGTCCCACTGTATAGAATTTAAATACTGTCTCAGTCCATCGCAGTCGCCTTTACGGAAGCAATAACCCTTCCCTTTACCCCTAATGGTAGTTACCTCTTTGAGTAAATCCCACTTCAGCACACTGTGATCACTGCCACCTAGTGGTTCATTTATCTGCAGATTCTTAATGCATGAAGAATCACTGCTGATAATCAAATCAAGAGTATTACTCCCTCTAGTTGCCTCCCAAACATGCTGATGTAGAAACCAATCATCCAATAAATCCACAAAAGCCCTGCTAGTGTGTGAGTAACCAGCCCCCAAATTCCAGTCAATATCTGGGAAATTAAAATCTCCCATTATAAGACTCTCTGATTTACTGGCCCACTCTATTTCCCTGTACAGTTCCTTATTATACTCATCAGAGTCATTAGGCCTATAGCACACTCCTACTCTCAATTTTGATCTCCCAATGCTTAGGTCACACCAAACTGACTCGACACTGCACTGTCCAGCGATGTCGACTGGCTTCACTTCCTTGGTTTTTATGTGTTTCTTAACTAATAGCATAACCCCACCTCCCTTCCTATCCAGTCTATCCTTTCTGCAGACGTTGTACTCCCCAAATTGCAGTTGTGCATCCCTTATATCTGTGTGACACCACGTCTCTGATATCCCAACAATATCTGCCTTCGATGTTTTGAGCAATACCTCAAATTCATCAAATTTATTTACTAAACTCCTAGCATTGGTGTACACGCAAGTGTACCTGCACCTGTTTCTATTCTTAGCTACCCTAACACAACACAGTTTTCCCTAACACAGTTTTCCACCTATATATTCTTTGCACATTGTGATGTTTTTAATTGTATTATACTTTGAGTGTTCAGCTGTATTTACTTTTTATCCGTTCATATATGTGTTTTTATATTTAATTTATTAATTTCTTTTTCTTACATATTGTAATATTACTGTTAACCCCTGGCCTTGTGGCCGTGAAGGGCTTAAATGGTGCAAGAAAGCCTATGGCTAATGCTGCACCAGCCATAAAAAAAAAAAAAAAAAACGCGAATAGAACAATGATAAAAAAATAAAATAAATAAATAAATATATAAATAATAATAATTAATAAAATAAGAGAAAATTAAACCTATCATCCTATGCACTTCCCTTACCCGAAGGTACTATCCAGATCACCGTTGAATTTCCCGAAACTGTCAGCCTCTATCACCCATGTGGGCAACTTATTCCGATAATTTATAACTCGACGACTAAAATAAAACTTCCTGTTGTCCAATCTAAACATTTCCCTCGGTAACTTGAATTTATGTCCCGTAGTTCTAGCATCATTTATAATCTTGAAAATTTCGTCCTCATTCATTTTACTGATGCCTCTCAGAGCCTTAAGCACCTCAATCAAATCTCCTCTAAGGTGTCTAATTTCCAAACTCTGCAACCCACATATTCGAAGTCTTTCTTCATAAGGGCGCCCTTTTGCCGAACTCACCAAGCGAGTTCCCTGTCTTTGCACCCTTTCAAGAAGCTTGATGTCTTTCTTTAGGTGCGGTCTCCATACCTTAACAGCCTTATATATTGGGATTATCACGTCCCTATCTCTACTTGCAAAAGTTCGATAGAACACCATGGGCCTGCCTTGCAACCTGTTTACAATGCTCAGAGAATTTCATATCTGACAGTATAGAAACATCCAAGTCCCTTTCCTCCAGTACTGGGTTTAGTAGAACTCCTCCAAGTGAATAAGTTATTTTGGGATTACTGTTTCCCAGATGTAATACCTTACGCTTTGTTGGATTAAAGCATAGGTGCCATTTTTCTGACCATTCCTGAAGTCTATCTAGGTCTCTCTGAAGAAGCTCACCTTGACAGTGATCATTAACTACTCTACCAATTTTAATATCATCTGCATATTTAAAAATCACGCCCGCTATCCCTTCATCGATGTCGTTTGTGAAAATTAAAAACAACAGTGGTCCTAAAACTGATCCTTGGGGAACCCCACTTCTTACATCAATCCAATCTGAGGAATAGCCATTTATCACAACCCTCTGCCTCCTGCCTTGAAGCCATCCTGCTATCCATCTAAGGATTTTTCCAGTGATTCCAACCTGTTCCAGCTTATAGAGCAACCCACTCATAAGGGACTGAGTCAAAAGCTTTGCTGAAATCTAAATAAACAATGTCGAAATTATTCCCTAAATCCAGCTCATGAGTGACCCTTTGAAAATAGCGAAGCAGATTTGTTAAACATGATTTTCCCTTTACAAAACCGTGCTGAGTATCCTTGAGAATTTCAATTCGATCCAAATGATCCTGAAAACCACTCTTGAGCATTGCCTCGATGATTTTCCCTACCACTGAAGTCAGACTGACAGGTCGATAATTTTCCACTTCACTCTTAACGCTCCTAAAAACCAAATAACAAACAATCCACAGCCCTAATAGAAGAATTTGACTATTATCTTGAGAATATTCGCTTATCCATAAACCCGACCAAGTCAGCACAAATGTCTTTCACCAACCTGAAGAAGAACGTGAAGATAGATATCTACATGAATGGTATTAGGGTCCAAAAGGTCTCGCATCACACTGATCTAGGGTTTACCTGGGATGAAGGCCAGATCTTCCAACAGCACTTCGCCAACACTAAGGCAAAAATCATGATTGTAATTTATAACAAAATATAATTTATAACATATTTATAATAAAATGTAATCAAAAAGCAACGATTTTTATCCGCGAAATGAGAACATTTCGTTTATACGCTTCCATCACATTGCCGTTTCATGCCAGAACCAGCGCATGGCACCGCACATATCACATAGACTATCCATATATTGTAGTTCTGCTTCAGTTACAATATATGGTAAATGGAGAGCGTATGTGATATGTATGAAAAAGATTAAATAATAATGTCAGCATTTTTATCTTTGCTGGTCCTATTTTAATGAAATATTCGGAAGGCTTGACAAATCTTTCTAAAAGAGGAAAGCATAAAATTCCATGATCATCTGTTCACTGCAACTCGAGTGGAACAAAAGAGACAATTGCCGATTTTCTATTTGCATCAGTTCAATAAAATCTGTGAGACTTCAGTAATCTTTTGAAGGGGGCCAGACAAAAATTTTTATGAAATCCATCCGTTAGGATTTGAATTTTAAATTTGAAAAGGCCGCTAGGAGGCGAAGGTCAGTGAGTTACTGAATTATGTGCTCCTAAAAATACTCAAATACCTAAGTTAATCTGAAAGAATCATAAATGAACTGCATATTGACAGAGAGCTTATGAGAAGTGGAATCCGGATATAGTGTCTACTAATGGAATCCTGAACAGGTAATATGTCTAATCTTGATTTTAAGCATTCATACTTCGTGTAATAGTTGAGAGGAACGGTTGGTTTATAGCGATTCAGTGCAGCGGAACATAGCAATATTCTGCTTAAGGCAATACGGCACTTAAGCTCTGGACAAGGTCAAACGGTGACAAAGTTAGGGATTAAAACCTCCCCCATTTCCACCTGCATATTTCATAGGCTAGTCATCGAACGATAGAAGTGCCCTATCTTGTTGTACTAAAGACTACCTGCCTCGAAATTACTGAAATTCCGGCTCCCATTTGCATTTCAGAATGACAGATTTCAGCGCATCAGCCGTGCCGCTTACTTGCTGCATATGTCTGACCAATGATGACTTCATAATTAAATGCGTTACTTGTCACAAAAACTATTGCAATAAGCCGGATTGTACTTCTGTAGATATTAAGAGATTAAACAAAACTAGAAAACGCAAGTTTGAATGTGACGCTTGTAGGCAACAAACAGGGAAAAATAATGAAGAATTACCTAATGAAGTCATTTGTGAAGATTCATGCACAGAACAGATTAATGACCTTGAACAAGCAACAAGAGAAATCCTCTCTCAGACTGACCTTGGAAATGGCATCTTGGGCCATCCTGTAGGATCAATTTTTGAAACCTTGGGATGCGATATTTGCCCGGAAGACTGCGAGCACTCTGAAGGGGCTTTCGCTAGACAGAGGAGCAATCATAGCCCGGATGAAAGGCAGGAGGAGAACCGTAAAGAATATGTCTCGCGTACGGAATTAAAGGATATCCTTGCAGACTGCATCAGCCCCTTTTCGATGCAGGCTGTGGAATACGCTGAAAACCTCGCGAGCAATTTCATCCCTGTACATAAAATGCTACAGGAACTGCAGGAAGAGAATTTTCTTCTCAAAGAACAAAACAGTAAAATTTTGCACACCCTTAAACGACTGGAGGAAAAGCTAGGATGCTTTGAATCAGTCTTCGTTGCACAAGGTGGCTCAGCGGCCCCCGTAACCGACGAAACTTGCTATGCGAGGCAGAGCTACCCAAAGAAAAGTAGAAGTGGTATGCATGGATTGTACAGGAGGACAGAAAGCATTCAAAATCAGAAACAGAAGACAAGAAAAGAATTGAATTCGGGGGAAAACGTATCAGAACGAATTGCAAAACTACAAGACAGCCAAATAATATGTGAATTTCAAGCCCAGCCGGGAACTGTCTGTTTGCAGCAGGACCTCGCAAGCAATAGCACAAAATCCAGTGAAACTTTAGGGGCAGCACAAGGAAATGGCTCCACACATTCCACTAGGAAAAGTCGAAACCAAAATAAAGAAGTCTCAGAAATATTAGGACAACAGGAATCAACTGAAATGATTGGGGCATCCATGTATTCCAAGAGTACGATCGCGAGAGTTACATCTTCCCCCTCAAATCATGTTCCTGCAAACCCACTCACTTATGCGCATATCACTATGCTACCTAAAAAGCATAACACTTTTGAGGGTAGAAAAACCCGCCCATCCCAAAATTTCATGCCTACTCTCGCCGAGGACGGCCGACGACGTAATCCAGTTCACAGAGAAAGTATTAATGTGTCTTCCTGTAACACACCAGAAACAAACAAACGGTTTTCTGAAATGTACAACATTACTTCCGTTGCAACCAGAGAGCAAATTTTTGTATCAAGGCTGGGACCCACAACACAGCCCAAAAATATTAAAGCCATGTGTGAGGGCGAACATGGGATAACTGTGGAAGTAAAGCAAGTGAAAACACGACACCCAGCTTACTCCTCCTTTATAATCTCTTGTCCACCAGATAAGGCAACTCGCCTACAAGACGTAAGCGCCTGGCCAGTAGGTACCTTAGTCAAGCCCTACAGAGACAGATGGGCCAGACCACTGGTTAAAAATGATGCAAGGAATCGGGCTCAATAGCAATCAAGAAAACTACCCCCAGCTGGGGATGCAGAACATCACATCCACCTGTTTGCACAAAACGTGAGGAGCATCTCAAATAAGCTCCACACCCTACAAACGATGATGATGTACGGGGACCTGGATTTCATTTGCCTAATCGAAACCTGGTTGGGAAATGGAAAACAGTTAGATCGGCTAACTGCGGCAGCAAACTGCAAATGTGTGGGAACCGGAAGAACAGATAGGCGAGGAGGGGGAGTTATAATTTGCTATCAAAATAAATACCAGTCTATAAGAGAACGAAAAACCAATTCAAATAATTTTGAAGGGATTTGCGTTACCTTTTCAAAAGAGCACGTGAAAATACAGATATGCATCATATACCTCCCACCTGAGCACACAAAGGAGACAAGAAACGAACTCTATGCTTGGCTTGCTGCAAATCTAAAGCCATCAGTCGACATAGTAATAGCGGGAGATTTTAATTTGCCTCTTCCGAAACACAGGGAGGCCAAGAAAGAGCTGGATGCGACATTGGGTGCATTGCACTTAACGCAGCTTCCGACACCAGTGACAAGGGGAATGCAGCAACTTGACCTGTTGTACCATAGTTCCTTAGACATAAGGCTAACGCAAAACTGCATAAAATTTAAGTCGGACCACAATCCCATTGAAATAGAAGCAGCACTGAAGATACACAAATACATGCAGGGTAACCACACGAACTGGGAAAAGCAAAGTAAGTATCTTTTCTCCGTGAAGTATATTAATGCAGAGGTCATTCTCAGTCACCTGACTAGTTACAACTGGAATGACCTGCAAGAAAAGCCAGTAGATGAAGCTTTAGAAATGATCACTAAAAAGCTATACCAAACAGCATTGGAAGGAGCAGCAAAAGAAATCAAAATATCTGAGAGAACAAAAGAATGGTTTAACCCACAACTGAAAGCAAGTTTCCTCAGGAAGCAAAAACTGTATAGAAAATGGCAAAGAACGGGTCATCCTGCCGATCACATTCGTTATAAGAAAGAAAGAGCACATTTCATCAAAGCAAAACGACAGGCACACTGCAGTGTTATTCATAACAAACTAAAACGAGCAAAAAGAATTACTAGCAATAGAAATAACACAGAGAATATGACAGAATGCATTTTCAAGGAATGGGCTAATAACACTTTTAGTAACCTGCATGGACTGAATCAAATTGAGAACACTGATAATGGTAACAAAATTTTGGAATTCCTGAAAGATTTAAACAAGCGAAACTATTCGGCAAGAGAGGAACCAACAAGACCTCCATTGAGTGAAATACTAATCACCAAAGAGAGCGTAATGAAAGCAATCAACGATCTGCCCAATAAGGCCACTGTTGGACCAGACAAATTTCCAATGTTCATCCTTAAGGTAAGTAGCCCATTTATAATAGATCTATTACTGCACATCTATCAGAAAATCATCAGGACAGGAGCTTTCCCGCAAGCTTGGAAAAATTACATTGTAACCCCAATACCAAAGATTAAACACCCAAAATTGGCTAAGGATTACAGACCAATTTCTGTTAGTTGCACCCTACAGAAGGTATTCGAAAAAGCGCTTCTTCCCACCATCAATCAACACTGCTTCAGCCATAGACCACCACATTTGCACTCAGTTATTTCGGGTAGATCAACAATAACAAACTTACTGGAAACCCTTTTTCGCGTGCAGAAAGCACTAAATGAGAAAAAGCAAATTGATATTATTTTTTTGGATATCTCCGCAGCCTACGACAACGTCTCAATTCCAGCGCTCATTGCGATTTTAAAGAATTATTTTAATGTAAGAGGAAATCTGTTAACTATAATAAGCAGCCTGCTAGAACATAGGAAACTTATTGTTAAGCACCAAAAGCTACAATCTTGCTTTACCATCTCGCAAGGAGTGCCTCAAGGGGGAGTTCTTTCGGCTACTCTCTTCGCGGCCGTCCTGGAGCCGTTTCTTGCACGGTACTACAATTTTATAACATATGCTGACGATGTAAAATTCTTCATCACTTCCAAAGACCATGAATCAGCAGAAAGTATTTGCCAGATGGCAAATAGCACAATCCGAGAATTTGAGAGCTACCTGGATTGCATCGGGCTCCGTATTAATGCACAGAAGTCTGCCCAAATGACCATAAGTTACAAGCAGAATAAAAATGACATCTCAATCTCTGTGAACGGGTCTAATGTGGTAAAAGTGCACTCTCACCTGGACCTGGGTCTTAAGTGGGATGACAGACTCACCTTTGCTCAACACTTCGCACATATGAAGACAAAAATATTCGCCGCTTTATGGGCTACTAGACAGGAACTGGTAGGAATTAGGGATCCTCAGCTAGCGACCAAGTACATTTTAATGTGTGTCCTGCCAATTGCAATGTATGCCTCGCAAATCTGGTCTTCAGCTCCAGATTCACATTATAAGTCCGTCCTTGGGATCGAGTACTGGTTCTTGCGATGGCTTAACAGAGTTGCTGGCCACCCTTTTACTATCTCAAGGGCCATTCTCTACTCAAACCTTAACATCACACCCTGGATGCAGCGGACAATTAACAGGAACATACACACTCTCGCACAAATGCTCACAGGCAGAGTGGATGCTCCAGTCCTGGATAATATTCTAGTTAAACCGCGTGCCACTGCTAGACGTTGCGGAGAACTAAATAATCCACTGCGTTCAGTCCTGAACAATCTTAGTAGCCTGCAAAGATTCTTCCCATCAAATGCAGCGAGAATATTTAACTCACTACAGATAGATGCCGAAAAACTGTGTGAGGATGCAACATACCGGAAAGAGATCTTCCAGGATTCGTACAGGCTTACTGAAATATGAATCGGCTGCAAAGTACTAAAGAATTGTGAATAAAAGTGAAGCTTTCTGCTTTAAGAACAATAATCTGTTGACTGTAAAAATATACCTTCTGTAACAGTTATGTTAATATGTAAGTTATATGTGCTGTATAATGTATGTACAGAATCATTAATATGTAAATACTGTATATATTAAACATAAAATGTGTATAAAATGTATTTCGGGACGAGACTACGTGTTCAGTATATGTAACCCACTGCACGTAGTATCTCGTACCCTGATATGTACTTAGCACCCTCCTGGCACTTTGCCGTCCCGGGGTGGTTTCCTTATGGAAATAAACAGATAATAATAATAATAATAATAATAATAATTATGCGGACGAGCGGACTGACATGGTGAAGCCAAGAGGAGAATTATTTCTATATGCTAGCGGTTTAAAAACAATAATAATTGAATAGTTATGAGTTACTATTCAATAGCAAATATAATTTATTCCTATTGGGATAAATTCTTTTAGATAAAATTGTTCACTGGAATGTAGGTACAACTGAAAAACTTTGGATTAATTATGTTCATGCAGAACGCTATATCAGCAAGCCAGAAAAGACAATAATTTCAGTGAAATTTAGCTAATTATGTCGTAATTTATCAAAGAATTGTGTATAAAAAAATTCTTTATCGATTTATTGGATTCTCATTTTAATTTACTGCTGTTTTTGTTGTTACTGCAGGAGGATTTCGGGAGCATCAGCGACAAAGGTGTGTGTGTATTTTCTGTAATTTGCGTGTGTTCTGCGGTCGAATTTCCGTTTTCTGGACGAAAAACCAGAGTTAACGGAAGAAAAAAAAACACGTTACCCTTGCCTAAAACCGACTGACTCAGCCGCGTTGTGAAAAAGTCCCATAAAAATTGCTCGCGTCAATGTCAGAATTCGAACTCAGGTCTTTTCCAGTTAGTGTGGGGAGAAAAGACCGCAATCTTACCAACTGTGCTAGCCACGAGCCCACAAAAGCCTTCCTGTCATGATTGAATTACTTTTTACACAGGAATGGATATTTATTGTAACCGGTGCAATATACACATATCGTAATTTTATTATTCCAATATGAATGCTTTTTCTCCTGACTATAAATAAACTATATGGAAACGTAATAAATATGAAACATAAATAAGTATAAAATGTGAAATTGTTTTACCTGGTATGATGTCTGGGCACTTTTCTTCTGCTGTACAGGTACACTGTTTCCATTCATCATCTGTGTCCTTTCGTAGAGGCGTTTGACATCTTAGAAAATTTAAAAACGGTACCGAATTATACACATTAAAAATAGCTATAATACCGTTTAATTTTAAAAATGAATTTGCTTTCTTAATTTGAAAAGGTGTGCGTTTACTGATTGTAATAATCTTGGAATTTCCAGAAGATAAACACTTCACTGCGTTTATTTTTTCTGCTCTTCTATTCTCTTTTACATAAAATCTGACAGTTATTTTTAAGAGATTCAGTATAAAAAAGAAATGAGTCGATTAAACAGTAGCAAATTTATTATTTTTTGCGTCATAATAAATCTAGAAATGCTTGTATTTAGAAAATTCGAATATATCCGGAAACTATGATGATGCTATAGAGGCAGTGTTAGGTGGGTCGGAAAACTGCTAGTTTGGGGGGATACAAAGACTAATAGTTTAACAGTAACCGCAGGCAGAGGTGAAGGTGATTCTTGCACAACTTCTATTAGAATAAGAAGCGACCTGGAGCGAGGGGTGTTGGGGGTTTCAGGGACGGATGGCAGTCATCATGGAATAGTTGGGTATATGGGATGTGTTAGGGTAACCAGGAATAGGCATAGGTGCATGTATGCTTGCATGTATACCAATGCTAGAAGTATAGTAAATAAATTTGATGAATTTGAAGTGTTGGTCAAGACATCAAAGGCGGATATTGTTGGGATAGCAGAGACGTGGTGTCACAAAGATATAAGGAATGCAGAACTGGAATTTGGGGAGTACAATGTGTACAGAAAGGATAGACAGGACAGAAAGGGAGGGGGTGTTATGCTGTTAATTAAGAAAAACATAAAATCAAAGGAAGTGCACCCAGTTAATATAGATGAACAGTGCTCTGTTGAGTCAGTTTGGTGCGAGATAAGCACTGCGAAAGGAAAAATAAGGGTAGGAGTGTGTTATAGGCCTAATGACTTGAATGAGTACAATGAACAATTGTACAGAGAAATAGAGTGGGCCAGTAAATCTGAATGTCTTATAATGGGGGATTTTAACTTCCCAGATATTGACTGGAACTTGTGGGTTGGTCACTCACACACCAGTCAGACTTTTGTGGATTTATTGGATGATTGTTTTCTGCAGCAGCATGTTCGAGAGGCAACCAGAGAAAGTAATACTCTTGATCTGGTTATCAGCAGTGATCATTCGTGTATTAAGAATTTGCAGATAAAGGAACCACTAGGTGGCAGTGATCACAGTGTGCTGAAGTGGGATTTACTCAAAGAGGTAACTACCGTCAGGGGTAAAGGAAAGGGTTTTTGCTTCCGTAAAGGGGAGTACAGTGGTCTCAGACAGTTTTTAAATTCTCTACAGTGGGATCAACTGACGATGTTACCAACAGTAAATTCTAAGTGGGAAGCATTCAAGGAATTAATCGTGGAAGCTACTAGACTTTATATACCGATTAAGAAATATCGTTCAAGGTTTAGGCCTAAATGGTTATCAAATGAACTAATGAGACTCGTGACAGAGAAGAAAAATGCATGGGATGCATATAAATTATCAGGTGACGCAGAAGCCTGTGGCAGATATAAGCTAGTCTGTAATCAGGTCACAAAGGAGGTTCGGCAGGCGAAGGCGGATTACGAGAAATCTTTGGCAAAGGATGCTAAGAAAAACAGCAAGGATTTCTTTACTTATATAAACTCTAAAAGGAAGGGGATGAATATGATTGGTCCACTTGACATCGATGGTTCGACTGTTGATGATCCTGCTCAGATAGCAAACAAACTGAATGAGTATTTTGCATCTACATTCACACGTGAGGAATTATTACAGTTTGAAAATGGAAGAAGGTTATCAAATTGTAGCAGTGTGCTTAATGATTTTGTAATAACTGAGAGCAAAGTGGAGGAGAAATTGTTGAAGTTAAACATAAGAAAGGCACCTGGGGTGGATGGGATCTATCCAGTTATTTTAAAGGAGGCGGCAAAGCAACTAAGCAAACCCTTAGCCATAATTATGAGAGCATCCTTGGACTCAGGGGAGGTTCCCACGGACTGGAGATGTGCAAATGTGTCCCCAATTCACAAAGGTGGATCGAAGGGTGACACGAGTAATTACAGACCAGTTAGTTTAACTTCTGTTCCGGGTAAAATAATGGAGTCACTGGTTAAAGATGCATTGCAGGATCATCTAGACAAGACTGCAGCAATAATTCAAACACAGCATGGGTTTGTTAAGGGAAAGTCTTGTCTGACAAATTTGATTGGTTATTATGATGTGGTCACAAAGGAACTGGATGCGAAAAATAATTTTGATATCATATACTTGGATTTCAGGAAAGCTTTTGACACTGTTGCGCATGGAAGACTACTGTACAAATTGGAGCAGAATGGTATTAAGGGTAAGTTGCTACAATGGATAAAAGGATGGTTAAGTGGGAGAAGACAGAGGGTGGTAATCAATGGGTGCTGCTCTTCGTGGACTAATGTTATTAGTGGAGTCCCACAGGGTTCGGTGTTGGGTCCACTGTTGTTTTGTGTATTTATCAATGATATTGATGAAGGTATATCAGGCTTAATGTCGAAGTTTGCAGATGACACAAAGGTTGGCAGGGTTGTTAATGACAGTAATGGCAGTGTGCTACTGCAACAGGATCTAGATAATTTGGGCAGATGGGCTAAGAAGTGGCAACTGAAGTTCAACCTTGACAAATGCAAAGTACTGCATATGGGTAGAAGTAACCCCAGAGAAACGTACCAACTGTGTGGTACTACACTTAAGGTGGTAGAAAATGAAAAAGACCTGGGAGTAATTGTGCAGTCAGATATGAAGTTTTCTGAGCAATGCAGACAGGCTGCTAGGGCAGGTCATGGGGTTTTGTCAATGATATATAGGAATTTTGCTAGCAGGGAAAAGGAGGTGATTGTACCTCTGTATAAGGCAATCGTCAGGCCACGCCTTGAGTACTGCGTACAGGTCTGGAGGCCTCATTTTAGGAAGGATGTAGATTTGCTTGAGCGTGTACAGAGAAGAGCAACACGATTGGTGAGGGGAATGAAGGGATTCTCTTACCAAGAGAGGCTTAAGTTCTGCAAATTGCAGTGGCTGGAGACTAGGCACCTGCGCGGTGATCTGATTGAGGTCTATAAGGCCTTGAATGGGTTGAGCACGCTGAATTCTGATGGGATCCTTCCACTTGTTCAGATTACGAACCTACGGGGACATAAGTTCAAATTAAGAAAGGACAGATGTAGAATAGATGTGCGGAAATTTGCCTTTAGCCAGCGGGTGGTTAATTGCTGGAACAAACTTCCATCTGTCGTTGTGGAAGTTGATAGGTTAAATAAATTTAAGGAGGAACTGGACAGGCATTTGGAGGGAATGGTGTGATGATTTTTTTTTTTTTTTTTGGCTGATGCTGCATAAGCTCCTACACTTGCTTTCTTGCATCATGTGCCACTACTACTACTACTACTACTACTACTACTTGCATGTTCGAAATATATTCCAAATCTACAGCTTGGAAACTGTTCAATTATTCAGCATTTTATTTTCATTTCGACATTTCACTTTTCTTTTCCATTGTCAGAATATATTTAACCTTGAATCGAGATCATCACCCTTGATTCCAATGTGGCTTGGGATCCCTCAGAAAGGGGATGTTAATAAAGAGAATATAAGTTCTGCTGAACCGGATGAGGACTGCATCTAATCATTGATAAAGGATCTGATTGAGTTTTAATTCAATCCGATCAAACCGAAGTTTCTTTTTACTTCATTTAATTTGATGTGGGGTTTATTTTCACAAGAGGAATAGGCCGTAAATCGCCAAAACGATAAGTGAATAAAATCCTTATAAAAATGTAAAAAAAAAATCAAGTGGTTAAAAGATTACAGACCTGTTAAAATTGGTCAGATGTCAGAAAACCGATTTGTGCACAATATAAGAATACAGTATCGGTGTAAATACACCATGGTTTACCCATAAATTTAACTACATCAGTAGTGTAATGGTATTGTGTGGTTTGGTCTCATATTGTGGCTACCTTCACAACGAAATACCAGATATTACTGCACTACTTATTTATTCGTTAGAAGTAGTGCAATACCTGGAATCTCTTTGTGAAGATAGCCACAATATGAAATAAAATCAAACGATGATGTTACACTACTTATGTAGTTAAAATCATGGGTAAACTATGGTGTATTTACACCGATATTATATAGTGAATTTCACCCATAACATATTATGCCTTGTGCATTTAGTCTTCAAAATATTATCATTATCTTTACCATTTGGTATCTCTCATATTGTGGAATTAACTTCGCAACCCGTGATGGCATGGCTTCATTACCAGGATACCTGCCCGCCCACCGATGAGTGAGCCAAAAAGCTCTGAACTCGTCTGGATGGTGGTGTCCTCTGAGAATAAATAACGGTAGTCTCCTCTGCTAGAGAAGCGTTATTTATTCGAAGTATTGCAATACCAGTTATCTCGTTGTATAGCCACAATATGAGATGAAATCAAATGATGCCGTTACACTACTTATGTAGTTAAATTTACGGGTAAACTATGCTGTATTTACACCGATATTATAAATACTTAATTTCTCCCATAACTATAAAGTGTTTAAGGACAAAGGCCTCATGCTACGAGGTAGAATGACTATCATTAATTTAATTAATTAATTCAACTACTTTGGTAGATAGCTATGTTAAAATGATGCATCTCACCCATAACATATTATGCCTTGTGCATTTAGTCTTCTATATAATAAAATATAATAAAATAATATAATAAAATATTCAATATAATAAAATATAATAAAATAATATAATAAAATATTCAATATAATAAAATATAATAAAATTATATAATAAAATATTCAATATAATAAAAATTGTGAACAGGAATAAGCGATAAAAATAGAAGTAATATAAATATATGTATCAAAAGAGTGTATTTTAAACAGATGTAAACAAATTTATCAATTTTAAACAAGTAAAAATAGCTGACTCATGGTCACTGTCAGATAGTATCTGACTGAGTATATCGGGCTCAGCCAGGTGGTTAAAAGCGTTCAAAGATATACGTCATTCTTGTCTAAATGGTTAAAATGGTCTCGCAGTGCTCATAGACAGGATGGTTATCGCCCTTAGAAGAAAATGATGCGTAAGACGACTGTGTTCTCTGTGAAAACGAGCAAGAACTAGCAGTCCAGAATCATTCTGGCATTGTGCTGATCAGGCTGCAGAATCTGCGAGTTCATTACCCATAATCCCAATGTGGGGTTGGTATCACGTAGAACGGGGATGTTAAATATATATTCATAAAGAGAATATAACTTCTGCTGAACCCTGGACAGAACCGAAGGCGGACTGCATCTAATTACTGATAAAGCCTGTAGTGCAAAGAAACTGGGTAAACCATAGTCCTTTGATATTTATTGGTTTTTGATGTGATCCAAGGCTGGTTTTATAGTACACGACTCTGTATGTATATGCTGCACATTCGGGGAAACTTCTCAGATACTGCGCAACCTGGGGGAAACTTCCCAGATACTGCGCAACTGGGGGAAACTTCTCAGGTACTGCGCAACCTGGGGGAAACTTCTCAGATACTGAGCAACCTGGGGGGGAACTGCAGAGGATCCCACAGATGTCTTTTATTTCGAGTTATCAGGGAAGACAAACATGAAATCAGAGTAAGAAAAACGGTGGACCGCATAGAGTTTTAGGTAGAGAAATGGTGAAATGCTGGTCTTTCCCCTGATATTAAAGGATAAGTTGCTTAGAGGAATGTGTGCATGGCAGAGTTGGAAGGGTTGCTGTCGAAGACAGCAACATTTTCTACCATGATGCTCTTGTATACAAATATCATAGAGACGATTGGGAGTCTGACTGGTATTATAAAAATTTTTCCATCGTGATTTGAAAACGGGTGTTTTAATACGAAAGTTTGAAAGTATAAACGGGAGTTTATACTTTCAACCTGAAATGCCTTCCAGAGATTTCAGGTTGAAAGTATACTTTAACGACAATTACTTTCGTTGAAAAGACAGCTGTAGTTCATTTTCTTGGAACTTATAAACTCTGGATAGAGGAGGTTCGTAATGCCCCAGTAGCAATGCGTAGGGCTTGACGGTGAACTGGTCTAGCCATCGAAGCACACATGTAGCAGATGCGTAGACTTGGGACCCATAATCTAATATAGATCGGACAAGTGCACTACAAAGGTGGAGTGAAGTGCAGCGATCTGTTTCCCAATTATGGGAGGTTCGGGTCTCTTGTGCATCTTGTCCCTTGTTAAGAAGAGTTGTAGAAATGTCAACTTATGCTGAAATATAAGCCCTAAGAATTTTGTATCGGGTGCTATTGGAATGATGTTTTGCCCAAGTTTTAATTCTGGTTCAGGATGAAGGTTTCGTTTGCAACAAAAGTGTATGTTGACGGTCTTCTGAGATAAAAACCTGAAACCGTTATTCATCGCCCAAGATTTGAATGTCAACGGCGTGGTGCAATTGTCTTTCGATAACCCTTATGTTGTTTGTCTGCACGAAGATCGCAAAGTCATCAACGAAGATGGAACTTTTTGCAGTTGGAGGAAGTTGCTCAGGAGTAGAACTAACTTTTGTAGCAAAAAAGGTAACAATTAGAACTAACCCTTAGGGGGACTGCCTTCTCTTGACAAATGGAACTTGGAATGAGCGGTTCATTAAAAAAATGAATAAAAAGGCTAGATGGCCCCTAAGACTAAGTTTGTAGTTATCTTTCTGGATTTAAATCTCCAAGCATTGTCATACACTTATTCCACATGAAAGAATATCTCCACCAGATGCTCACTTTTAAGGAAAGCACCTCGAATAGATGTTTCCATTCTTATTAAATGATCGAGCGTTCATCGAGAGTATTCTGTTATACATACAGAGCAGGCCATTCATAGATTCAGATTAAAGATGTTCAATCATCACATAACGGTTGTCATCTGGGCCGATGGCATTCGCGGGATAGTGCCACTTTCATTTTCCAATCTGTGAAAGCCTGATTATATGCTTCACAAATATTTGATCGCAACATCAAATACTGCATTGCTTTCAGGCTTTTGTTTTAGGGCCAGAAACACAATGGTAGGATAATTCGGCAGACACTTTTGCAAATATCTCTCCTAGAGCGTTCACAATTGCAAATGTTAATAAAAAAAATTGAAATTAATATTTCATTTTTTTATTAACGTATATACAAACACTTTTCTTAAACAATTATTCGTTCTGTAGGGAAACTCGTGGTTAAAGGCCATCTTATACAAATCCATGAACAACTATAAAACATTGAAAGACTTAAGAAAACTTTCATTGTGTACCCCAGGGTTCCTCCAATTAGCAGCTTTTATTCTTCTTGTGCTGAGGCTTGCGCCATAACCGGTAACATGCGTGTAGAGATTTGTGTGTGGATTTGTGCTCTGCTGTTAAGTTGTGGGACTGGTGCCTGCATTTTACCAAAAGTCCCATCCGAGTATCAGGATCAACAACCAGAGTAAGCTCCTCAAGGATATTCCTGTCTTCTTTCAAGAAAGAATGCAAATATCATGGATTAATTTTCACCACATTAAACTCCATCAATATGGAAAAATTCATCATTAACAAGTATATGTACTATGTACAATCAATACCAAGGCTAACTTGGGTTCAACAGTTCACCAAACAATACAGGTCCAAAGGATAATCCACTGGACTGCATTCCCAAGGATCAAAAAGAAGAATTTTAGAGGTAGTAGAAATAGAGTAGTTCTAATTTATAACAATAATATTGTTACCATCTAATACAAGTAATCACTGAGAACTCGTGGTTAGAAATCACTTTTCTATTCACCACACCTGAAATACAGTCACAAGAACAGCAGTCTATGTTGAGTTAACTGATTTACGTTCATCTCTCCTTTTGAAAACACGTGTAGCAAATGTATTAAGAGCATTAAATACAACCTGAGATAAAATAAGCCAAGGTTTATATTCACTAGTGAAGTGTCCTGCAATAAGTTGAAGTTCTTGTCTATAGTCCAAATAGTAGTGACAATCAAACAACCACGTTCTCTTCCGCCCCGCATAGTGCTGCAGGAGACAGTCGTAGTTTAAACAGTTTACTATTAATGCTGCCATTACCGAAGGCAGGAATGTGCAGAGCAATCCTGGAGAAAACCATAAAAATTCTTTCTTCTTAAATTCTCTAACTAATGGTAAAAATTCTCTTGCTACACTACTATGGTCTGAGGTATTCCAATCACTTTGCCACTTTTCAGTGTAGATGGAATTCAGTGTTTTCCTCTCAGATGTCAAAGTGGCACGCAAACCAAGCTGCACATCTTCCAAGAAAACAGGGTGTGCTTTCTTCAGATGATAATTCATGTATCTCTATTGGATCTCATAATGTACTGGTAGTTTTCCAAACAGAGGCTGTAAAGCCACTGTAGATGTCATCCTACATGCTCTAGACATCATCAGGAAGGCGGCATGCTAGGCCAGTAACAACTGTCTAATCACAGCAGACTTAGTAGCTGTATAGCCTCATGCACTGGCACCATAGGTAATAAGAGACAATAAGACAATTTTAATATAGTCTGAGAGAGTGACCGCTCTGACTCCACTGCTTTCTGGTTATTAATCATAATCTTGCTAGAATTGATTTACATCTTTCCTTTATGTACCTTACATGGGGCAGAAAACTTAAGGCGTCATCAATATAGATGCCTAAATACTTATTTGTGCAATTATATTTAATAGACTGCCCCGATACTTGATTAGTGGAGGGCGCCCCCTATGTAGCTTATCCTTCAGCAACATCTGAGATGTTTTAGATGTTGAGACCTGCAGTTTGTATTTCAGACCAAGTGGAAAATTCCTGCAGTAAGTGATTGGCTGTAACCTCCAAAGATGCCCTTGAGTTTCCTTGCACAATAATGTTAAGGTCATCAGCATATGCAATCATTATGATTGCTTCAAATCTTCTGTTAAGGGGTCTGAGAGTTCCCTGTCTCAAGCTATAATAAAAGTCTGTCTTTTTGCCTGTTATTACCTATGGTGACAGTGAGCCAAATAGAAGATTAAAACACAATATTGGACCAAAATATTGTCTCCTGTGGACATCCTCGTGAAACATTCCTGAAGATTTGTACAGATCCACACTTGATGTTTATGGAACGATGTGAGAAATAGCTTGACAAAAGATTATATATTGCTCTTGACACTTTGGCCTCCAGGAACCTCTCCAAGGCATTTTACCACCAAAGGTTGTCAAAGTCACCTGTGAAATCCACAAAGAGGACAAGCAAATATTTAGTTGTAGTTTCTGCCTGTGTTGCTAGAAGAGAAGCAATTACATCCTCCGTACTCTTGGCACGTGAAAATCCATGTTGCACCGGAGAGGGAGGCCTTTTTTTAGTGTAAGCAATCAAAACACTTCCAACAATAACCTTTACAAATGCCTTGCCCAAAAGGGGAGCAAGGCAATAGACCTGAATGAGGACGGATCAGACTCGAGCTTCTCTGCTTTTTTTTAGCAAGATCACAAATTAGCAATCTTCCATGCCCTAGGAAAACACCCTGCAAAAGACAAGAGTTAAACAAAGCAAGGATAATAGCAGGAACAATCTTCCAAACCCGTTTCATCACATCAACCTACAAACCGTCATTACCCGGGCACTTGCCAGATTGCATTGATTTGATAGCATAGTCAATCTCCTCAGAAAGGAGGTTCATCAGGAGAACCAGTATAGACAGAGTTTCTCATTTTTATTTCTGTTTGCTTGTGATGAACAATCTCATTATCCTGATGCATAATGACATCAATAATCCTATTAACACTGGATGCCCAAGACAAAGTATCATGATCATCTGTCGCTCTGACCGAAGAAAATACCTCTCCAGTTGGAATCTTACTGTTCAACAGCTTATAAATAAGTCCCAGGGATCAATATTTCCCTGAGCACTCACCAAGTTTTCCAAAGAGGCTTTCTTATGTTTAGAAACCTCCTGATGATATTTCCTTCTTGCCTGTTCATACCTATTCTGTAACACAGTTATCTCTAGGGAAGAACGATATCTATCTCATTTCGCCCTTTGATATGCTGGCCTTGCATGCCTGGTCAAAGATTTCGACTAAGAAAGAACAGGGGACCACCAAGGTACATGATGTGGTCCTTTTTTTATAATGCATTGACATTTTACAAGCTGTTAGGATTTTCTTGCTATGAAATCTACCTGTTCATCGACGGGTACAGATTTCATAGAGTTCAGCTGTTCCTGTGTTAAAGATCCCTAAGGTATTCATCAAAGATCTGCCATTTTGCATTTTTCATATAAAAACTTGATCCAATCTTGATCACAATTACAGAGTGTTAACGGTGGAGGATCATTTCCTGTGAGGAGAAATAGAGTAATCTAACTATGAAGGATTCGCTAACTGACGGCAAATCTTCTCATATCTATTCTACAACCATCTTTCCTTAATTTGAATTTTTACATCCTCATGTGCACACTGAACAAGAGGAAGGATGCCAATCAGCACTGAGCTTGCTGAACCCGTTCAAAGCCTTAATCTCCTCAGTCATATCATCACAGGTGCCAAGCGTGTAGACCCAGCAACTGGCAGCAATGAACCCTTTTTTCCCCTTCTCTAGTCTTGTTGCTTTTTTGAGCCATTCGACCAGGTCTGTACTCTTCCTAAAATGTGGTCTCCACACTTGTTCCGAAATGCATGTTCTTCATCAATTAAGCAATCATTGACACTTCTTAGAAATTAGCATAATAGAGAATACTATAACACTCTCTCTCTCTCTCTCTCTCTCTCTCTCTCTCTCTCTCTCTCTCTCTCTCTCTCTCTCTCTCTCTCTCTCTCGCAAAGATAGCAAATAAATTCAGCTAGAATATAAAACACGCGATACTCACTTGTCCTCTTTGGAAGATTCTGTGTTAGCTGAAAGATAAATATAAAATGGGTTAGAACCCGTGAAAAACACAAGTAATTATATTTAATTATAGAAATAACTAAATTTGATAACTCCCAGTATACATTTCGCATCACGAAAAATACGTTTCGTGAAATGCAGATGGGAAATGCAAAATCACACTTGAAATCAATCAAGAGCAATTGAGACCCCCCCCTCTAATGAAGACCAGCAAGCGGGATCCTCCTTTAACGGATGCGACAAGCCGGAATGGTAACACCTGTATTCTTTACAGATCAAATATTGAGATAATTACCGACCCCATTTATAATGGTGTCCTGGCTGGAAGAACGAATCTAAAATATTTGTATGGAGGTGTACATTTTATTTCTTTCCGCAAATTACAGAATTGAGTCCAGATTACAATTAATAGATCCTACGTACACAAAAATGATACTTGATGAAATACTTGATAATTTAATACGCAAGGCCAACATTTATGGCTAGGGGTGAAAACAGATAAAACGCTGAAGTTCATGTGCCGCATTGGTTTTTGAGGAAAGCGGACTGCGGATCACAAGACGAGTTCCTTACATTATGTACATATTTTTCAAAATAAAGTTTAAGTTTCGTTATCTACTCATATTTACAGTGTTTTTTTTTACATTCAAGAATTGAATATGAAAATCAACCATTTATTTCAAAATACCAATGACACTCTTATTATAATAATATTCATAAATTCCTGGTATGATACAAAAACAATCAGAGAGCTATGTAGAAAAACCGGATATTATTAAAAATTGATATTTTCAAAAGTCATCATGAAACTATATTTTGTTTTAAGCTAATTTCAGCTAGTTTTAAATTCGGGGAAGGATGCGAGATCCTGGAAAACTAGTTAATGGCCGAGGGCCATACAATGTGAAAGACTGGGCTGTAGGGTGGACACCACTGAATTAATAATTTAAAATGCATTTTAAAACGCTTTAAATGTCAAAACAATGAATACATAAACAAGTATAAAAGCTAAAAATATAATTACAAAAAAATGCATCTGATAACAACTCGTCAGGAATGTAATATCCTGACCTAAAACTCTTTTCATAAATTTTATAATTTAAAAGAGAAACCTAAAAAGGGATATACGGATTGTTGCTCAAATACTGGCAGGACGAAATAATAATAAAATGCCTCACGTTTTCTTCGTGTTTTGTTTATTTTTTCGAGCAGTGGTAAATAGCAATATAGACAGAGTTAATTGCAATGATCACCACCACACAAAGTAGAAAAGATAGCATGGCAGATGTTCAACCCTCTCGTGAACATTGTGGAATTTTTGATGAATACGTTGAAGAAAAGTTTATTTTTGAGTTGTATGAGTCCCAGACGTTTTTTGTTTCCAGTGGTAATGAAATGGCATTTTGTGCACTGTTCAATTCAAATTCGGGGTGAAAGTCATGCTTGTGACAAAATGTAAGCAAATGGTCTAATGCAGTTAGAACATAAAGCCATTGGTCCATGCCCAGGAATTGAGGTGGTCGATGGCTGCTTGCAATTGTCTTTCAATTACCCAAATTTATACGACTGGGAAATTATGTTAAAATCACAGACATAAAAGGCAGCACTCTTCACAACTGGAAATATTTGTACGCTATTAGTTTACTTCTACAGCGAAAGATGTAATACTTATAACTGATCTTCAGATATTGCCAAATATGGTCGTGCAGAGGTAGATGGCGGTCCGGATGCAAAAGGGGTTAAGGGGCTTCGCTTATTAGCATTAGCATTAGTAGAGGCATTTGATGCAAGAAAGCAAGCTTATGCAGCATCAGCCAAAAAAAAAAAACACTTCCACTTCACCCCTCTGTTCGTTCAAAATACCTGTCCAGCTGAGCCTTAAACTTATTTAGGCTATCAACTTCCACGACAAGGGATGGAATTCTGTTCCACCAACCAACCACCTGCTGGCTAAAGGCAAATTTCCTCACGGCTATTCTACATCTGTCTTTCCTCAATTTGAATTTATGCCCTCTCAGGTGATTAATCTGAGCAAGAGGAAGAATCCCATCGGCATTGAGGATGCTCAAACCACTCAAACCATACACCTCTAACAGATCACCTCGCTGGTGCCTAGTCTCCAGACACTGTAATTTGAAAAACTTAAGCCTTTCTTCGTAAGAGCACCCCTTTGTTCCATTCACTAATCTTGTTGCCCTTCTCTGTACTCGTTCCAGCAGCTCTACATCCTTCTTGAAATGAGGCCTCCAGACCTGTATACAGTAATCTAGCTGTGGCCTGACCATTGCCTTATACAAGGGAATAATCACCTCCTTATCCCTGCTAGAAAAATTCCTATATATCATTGACAATACACCATGAGCTACTCTTGCAGCCCTTCTGCACTGCTCAGAGAACTTCATATCTGCCTGCACGACCACTCCCAGGTCCCTTTCATTCTCTACCACTGTCAATGTAGTACCACAGAGTTGATACGTTGCTCTGGGGTTGCTGTTTCCCATGTGTAGTACTTTACATTTGTCAATGTTAAACTTCATTTGCTTTGCTTCATTTCATTTTATTTACGTTGAGACTTTGATGGCTCCGTAAATTAGCCCCTAGACAGGGGTTCGCTGGTGGAGTGCATCCAATGCACCCTCCAATTTGCACAACCCTGTGCCCAAATCTTGGCAAAGGATCAAGAGAGAGAGAGAGAGAGAGAGAGAGAGAGAGAGAGAGAGAGAGAGAGAGAGAGAGAGAGCGAGAGCGAGAGCGAGAGAGAGAGAGAGAGAGAGAAGATGGATCCTATACGAATTTAGAAAAAAGACGGGATGAGACGGTTCTAACAAAAACAGGGAAGTTGACCTTGGATACAGATTCTATAAAGGTTTTTGAAAATGTCACATCTCCAAGTTGTGTTATATGCTTCTTCTGTATCGAAGAACAAGGATACCAGGTGGTCTCGATATACCAAAGCATCTTTGACTGGTATTTTTCATTTAATTTAATAATATGGTCCAGATCATTATTTCATAATGATGTCATCTGGCCCAACACATGTGCTTTGGTAAGAGTTAAAGCTGTGTTAACTGTCGCATTGTAAATGTGATCAACCCTTTGATACGAAGTTAGGCAATGCGCTTCACTTATCCCTTTCAGGGCCAGAACCTCTAATAGGACATTCTTCTAAAATGTCTGATGATGCAAACATTTTAAGAAAAGCTTCCCTAAGCTGGATCTGTCCCTTGTAGGTCAAATTTTCTTCCATTACTACAGCTATCAATTTAAGTTAGGTTATTATTTACAGAATGAAATTACTGACAATATGAAAAGGGTAAATTATTTACACTATCATATAAAAGTAGACGTTCGACAGTGATTTTATATTATTCATTCAATCTTTATCAGAGTAGTTTCATAAGTGGTTCTCCTGTTCTACATTTGAAGTAAGCTGTGTTCTTCACTCTGTACTGCTTGCTTTCAGAGTATTTCACAGGTTATATTGCTAATGAATTAAAAAGATTGAGTGTGTTGTTTGGGAAGAAATTCTTTAGATAGGTCAGGTCTAACAGCAGAGAATGTAACAATAGGTAGGAGTTGCTGTTACTGCGTCCAGGATATGAAGACTAAGGGAGTCAATCACACCGGCAAGCATATTAGAATGAAGAAGAATATTCCTAGATGATATGCGAACTTCCCGGGAGTGATATTTAGGTTGGTATGTAAAACAGCCCTGGAGACTGGTTGCGTTGCACGTGACCCTATTCATCCATTGCATTTCCCAGTACTCGACTGCCAGGAATAAGTTTACGTACAACGTCGGTGCAGAAGACCAGATTGGAGAGGCATACAGTGCAATTGGTCGTAGGCACCGCTGGACGTATCTTTCGACTACATCGATGTTCAGTTACCCTGTCAGTTCTTGTCAAATGGCCCATATTATCTGCGCGGCTAGCACAGTGGTATCATCACCGTCCTCCCTCCACAGGGTGGAAAGGCCCCGGTTCGAATGTTGTCGATGACGAGAGGAACTTTAATGGGCTTTTTTCACTCTGTGGATGAGTTAGACGGTCTGAAGCGTAGATAGAAAGGTGCCCCCCCCCCCAGACACTTCGGTATTTCGTCCTGCAAAACAGGCAAATCGACCAGAGAACACACACAATTTACAAACACAAATACAGGTTTATGTAAGAAATTATGGGTGACCTTAATATAATAATTTGAATTTTTTTGAATTGGCCACATTGCCGATTGTCTTCGCTTTCATGGTCGAAAAATGGTTCTGAAAAGTTAGGCCATAGGTCCAAGTTAAGACGCGGTCGGTGTGATACATCACTTTCTTTATCTGAAATCCATTTTGATGGGCTCTGATGTCATTTTCGATTATCTTTTTTATAAAGGTAATTAGAGCTGATTTAGGTTTGTTTAGCTCCTGACCTATTTGCCGTAGACAGGCTACAAAGCTGTTGATCGGAATGGATACAATGATTTATGGGACGACTCTGCTCAGCGTTTTTTTGATGTTAATCTAATTTTAGGGCGTCTGCATCAGATGGGAAATCAGTGTACTTTGTAAGGAAAGGTTCAAGGGCAGCAGACTGCACAAGTCACCTCCGTGGGGTGCTCCACGCGTTATAACGCATTCCTGTTGAAAGGATTTATGGGTGATAATGAGTTGCCTTGCTGTCCCAGTGGCTGCGTTAGTGTGTCTCAGGTGTAGATAGCAAGGTTTCCCCCGAGAAACTGGTGTTTTTCGACCTGCAAAACAGACAAATCGATCATAGAACATACGCAATTAACAAACATAAAACACTGAGCACGGCAGATTAATTTAATTATTCGGGTGGCCTAAATATAATAGTTTGGTTTTTGGTTTAGTTGTCTTGGTGTAGAGATGAGGTTGATGGTTTCTTACAAGTTTCCTGTAATGCCAAAGTATTTTTCCAGAATGTAGATGAGAGCGGGAATTGAGAGTTTATCCCATAAGAAGATGATCCTATATCAGAGAAGATGACGTAAGGCTGATATTTACTGTTGAGGGCAGTTTGAATTTTAAATTAGGGTATCCAGGAAATTCGTATATCTTTTGGGGCTCACAGTATGCTGATGTCTATGAGAAAAGCATTGGTCGATCAGGACTGATAAGATAGATTTCTCAAACACTTTTAATAAAGAGCGGCCCACTGAGATTGAACTGTTATTTAGGGGTTTATCTTTTGGGTATGGGTTGCGCCCTGTAGTGATTCCACGTTGTCGGGTTTTTTCCGGAATTTAATATCTGATTAAAGATTGTTAAAAGGGGCTACAAAATGAAGGCACTGCACACTTTAACCATGAATGATGAAAAGCCATGAGGACGAATTGTCGATTTATTCGGGAGACTGTTGATGGCATTGATAAGGTGTTGCTTCGTTAGAGTTATAGTTGAAAGTGACTATCTGGTGTATATGGATAAATAACTTAGGTTTGTGGTTTTTGGGTCTGATGGCACCTCATTGAAAGCCAAAGATACTCATTCATGAAATACCTTCTTTTCCATATGGAAATCCTTGTTGCATTTGGATGTAATACATTTGGAGTGGTTTAATTTGTTCAGTTCAAGCAGCCAGATTGTATTTTGTTATATTTAAGGAAGGTTGCCCGCTCTTTCTTGTACATCTGGTATTGAGCTGAGTTATGATACTTTTTCCATATTCTGAAAGTTTTTTATTTCCTATTGGATGATTCTTTGACTTCAAGATGGACCATGTATCAGATCTATGAGAGAAGTTTATTTTCCTGGAGAAATTGCCATCCAAGGAGCTTCCAGGACCGTTCCTGGAAGCTCCTTGGATGGCAATTTACAACTAGCTGGTTTTCCAGGTTAGATATAGAGATGTCTATTGATTTATGTTTTAGATCCCTCCAGTTTGTTTCTGTGAAATATGCAAGGATGATTAGTGGGTTTAAGTAATTGATATAATATACTGTTTTAGTCATCACTTCATTCCCGAAAGCTTCACCTAACGTACTATTAACATTATAACCAACCAACAGCAGATCAGTCTGATCTTAACCTGTACTCAGTAGCGTATGGTGTTGGTCAACTGTCAAGGTTAATAGAGCTTGATCGTGTCCGCTTATATTCTGCAATATGAAAGAGAACAGAAAATAATAAATACCTTGGTACCTTGATCGCCTTAAACTTCGTGTCTTCCTCTTCAGTCACTTGAGGAGCATAACAACACTAAAATAACCATATAAACTTAAGCATAACTCTATTAATTTTAATGATTACTGAGAGCAACACGCATATGTAACCGTACTATCCGGCCCCACCTGGTTACGCCAGCCAGAAACATTATGAAGATTCAGTTTTATTGATAACTTTCTCGAAGAAATAGTAGACAGTCAAATCAAAGTAGTATTAATAAAATTAAGTTATAAAGATAGCAGTAAAATATCACCATATATTTATCCATAATAGAATAAACTACAAAAGTAGTGTAAATGGCATCGTTTTAATTGTGTCATATTGTGACTATCTTCACAACGAGTTACCAGGTATTGCACTACCTCGACCACCACCCAGACGGCACAGTTTCAGGGCTTGTTGGACTATCGCCCGTGGGCAGGTAGGACCCTGGTGTGCAATCATGCCAACCCAGTTAGTAAGTATAATTCCACAATATGAAAAACAATAAGGTGATATTTCACTGCTAGGGACGCTTCTGTTAAAATGAAAAAAAAAATAAGAAGAAATAAATAATGCTATCTTTATAGTGTATTACTAATCCGTAACTTATTACGCCTTCTGCGTTTATTTTAATAGTATTACTACCACATACACCAAACGGCATCTCTCATATTGTGGAATTATACTTCACAACGGGGCTGACATGACGCAACACCGGGGTACCTATCTGCCCACCGATGATAGGCGAACAGGCCTTGAAACGGTGTTGTCTGGGTGGTGGTGGTATCCCTCAAGAATAAGTAACAATAGTCTTCTGCACAGCTGATTCCTTGTTCCATCGGTTATTTTATGAAACTGCTAAATGTTATCAATCAAGCTGTGTCCCTCAGTGATCACAACTAGCGGCGTTATTGTTCTGGGGTTTTAGGAGCATCAAGGACTAAGATCATATTACCCCGTGCATACTGGCGTAAATTGTTTGTGTTCTGTGATCAATTTTCTGTTGTTGAACCAAAAATTCGAATTTCTGGGAGAGAAAAACGGTGATATCCACGCCTCAGAATAAATAACTCAGCCATGTTGTGAAAAAGACACATAAAATTCTTCACGTCATCGACAGGACTGGAACTTGGGTCTTTTCGACAAGGTGTCGGCAACACGGCGATCCTACCAACTGTGCTACCCACGAGGGCACACGCGCCTTCCAATATATCTTACTAGATTTACTTGGTACTACTGTTCTTTAAAATTAATATATATTCTAGCGAAATTAGTGTCTGCAGCTTAGCGTGTTCTATTTTGTATGGTTTCTACCTTTGATCACACAGTTTTCACAAAGCATCTTCTGTATTATACTCATTAACTTATTTGGAAAATTAAATGCACTAGGCATAATCCTTATGGGTTTTGATAATTAACTATATAATATCGGTGTAAATACACCATAGTTAACCCACAGATTTGAGCTACGATTGTAGCGTAGAAGGCATCGTTTTAATTGTATCTCATATTGTGGTTGCCTTCACAACAAGATAGCTACTATTGAATTACTTCAAATAAATAACGCTTCTCTAGTAGAGAAGGCGACTGTTATTTATTTTCAGCGTACCACCACCCAGACGATCGTTTGTGAATTTAATGTGAAAAAAAAAACCCATTGGACCAGATCTATTCAAACCATTGTCCCTATTAGACTTAGAAAAGCAAAAAGGTAGAGGGAAAGTAATAGTAGGAGTGGAAGAGGAAAAAAAAAAAACGTCGTCGAAGAATGAAAGGGACAATAACTCTTCAACTCACACCACTCAAAAACTCATAAATTCCTCCAATAGGTAACGCTTCCCCAGTAGAGAAGACTGTTGTTACCCATTCTCGGAAACTCCGTGATTATCAGGCTCCACCCCCGACGATCGTTTCGAAGCTTTTTGGCTTCGTCATCAGTGGGCGGGTAGGTAATACAACAAGCCATCTCAGATGCGAAGTTATATACACATCTGAGAGATGCCAGAAGGGTGTGGTGGTAATGTATTTGGAAAATTAAATGCACTTGGAAAAAAAACGATACCTTCTAATCTCTGGCCCCGATACAATGTACACCCGCGGAGATGGGAGAAATCCCAGGAGCCGTTAGACACTAACATACCTTATACCTTATACCTTATATACCTTCTACGCTAAAATCGTAGCTCAAATCTATGGGTTAACTATGGTGTATTTACATCGATATTATATAGTTAATTATCAAAACCCATAAGGATTATGCCTAGTATAGGCATCTCTCATAATGTGGATATAACTTCGTCACCACTGATGACGAAGCCAAAAAGCTTCGAAACGATCGTCTGGGTGGTGGTACGCTGAAAATAAATAACAGTAGCCTTCTCTACTAGAGAAGCGTTATTTATTTGAAGTAATTCATTCAATAGTAGCTATCTTGTTGTGAAGGCAACCACATTATGAGATACAATTAAAACGATGCCTTCTACGCTACAATCGTAGCTCAAATCTATGGGTTAATTATGGTGTATTTACACCGATATTATATCATTAACTTATATATTATTACATAATTTATATGCCCATTTTGTGTACATTCTGAGTATTGTGCTCTCAGGCAATGGTATAGCAAATTAGCTAACAGGCGGCGAAATTAGGTAAGGAACTAGGATATAAAGAGATATTCTTGCCCTCGTATGACTAATAGCCCAGAATGTGGAAAGAATTAATTGGAAGAGAGTGAACAGTGCATGAATGAAGAATATAAGTTAGTGTTCGGGTTATCCGGGAGGACGATTTCCCCTCAGGGCTCATAATGGTCCTGGATATTGTGGATATGTGGATCAGTATATACATTGGTGTGCAAAATTTAAGGACCAGTTAAGTTTTAACCTGTAGTTTCTCATAGGAGTGGCCTAGATATGGGAAAAGCATACCAAGGGAACCTCGTGAGGAACAGAAATGATGAAGGAAACAACACCGACACAACAACGGAAACGAAACGGCACAGAGGGATTTTATTCAAATATGGCAACATAGCACTGGCTACCATGATACAGATGCATCACTGCAAAAGATGGAACAAAGGTTAAGGTAACAGGTTGTCCTCAGTAGGAGATATGGCCACCAGTAGGAGATATCACCAGAAAAGGTGTTCAAAAGAAGGCGAAAATAGCTAATTTCGCCTTCTTTTCAATGTATCTTACAACGTATCTTTTCAACATGTTTTCTCCCCTTCCCCTCCCCCCTCCCCTAGAATTTATCATTCCTTATACCATTTGCTTGTCTATACTTTTTCATGCACTTCACATATATTTGTACTATATTCGACATTACACTTTTGTAAATTTGTATATATTTGTATTTATTTTAATTTACATTTTTACACTGCGTAGGGACTACCTTGTCTACTGGTATTACGATAAAAGGCCCCATATTTGCCCATCCCCCTTTTTTATAATACTATAGACAAGTTTGGAAACGGAGTGCCTGATACATGGTGAAGAGTAGTCCCCTGATGAAATTCCTGGCTATGAATCATATTTTCATCTATTATATACAGATTCTGCATATGTGCCTTCCCCTGATTCTAGCTTTTGCTAAAATTGCCTTCCCAAATCTGAATATAGTGTTATTTATTTATTTACTTATATATTCCTTTTTTTCCTCTCAGTCCCAGTTCATTTTTGTACCAACCTTTTAAATTCTTTCACCTGTTTAACCACTTCACTTCTACTTTCTAATATCCATTAAACTTCTCTTAGTTCTAGCACCTTGTGTACTTTTCATTTCCATTTTCTCAGACACTTTATTTATTCTAAAAACCACACATTATTTATATCGTTTTCCTTCCTCCACTGCTGCACTGCGCGTTTTGGAGCATTTAGACGTACGATAACTTTTGTTATTTTCCTTTTTTCTGCTTATTTTGCTTCTTAACAGTTTTATTTTACTACTATATATATATCGACCAATATACAGGGTGGTTCACTACCAGTGCGACAAACTTGCAGAAGGTGTAAGGGGCACAAAGACGAATCGGAATCACATAGCATTGCTGGGTTCGAAATGCCTTCGTCCTGCGGTAGAGGACGTTGAACGGGAGGTCGCGTGAACAGCGATCCCGCTGGAAGTCAGCATTTGCGAACCGTTTCTGCTGAAGAAACCAAGTAGCAAAAGTCCTCCGGAGTGGATAATCCGCAGGCTATAATGACTGGACGCGTTGCAGATGGTATGAACTCATTTGGTTTGTTAACAGTATCCTCCATACAGTGGATTGGGAAATACCCAATCGTTGGCTATCGCTCGAGTACTCGTACTTGGATTGCCTTCTGCAAGACGTAGGACATTCTCCTCATTGTCTGGCGTCCTCGTCATTCGCTCTCAATTCATGGTACCTCTCGTGAAACAACCAGTCTCACGTAACCTTCTGTGCACACGTGCGAAAATCGTATGATGAGGAGCACGCCTGTGCGGGAAACGTTCCTGGTACAAGCGCCCGTTAGAGTCCGCAGCTCCATCCGCGAGGTGCATGTCGGCCAGTTCAACGTTTGAATACTCGTCCATCCTACTGCCTCGGGAACCGGTTTGCGAATGCTGACTTTCAGCGGGATCGCTGTTCACGCGACCTCCCGTTCAACGTCCTCTACCGCATGATGAAGGCATTTCGGACCCTGCAATGCTATTGTGCCCCCTACACCTGCTCAGCTTTGTGTCCCCTACACCGCCTCTAAGTTTGTCGCACTGGTAGTGAATCACCCTGTATATATATATATATATATTGGTCGATTTTATTTAATTAAATGGTATTTATCTGTAGGGAATTAGGTGTATGTGGACCAGGCTACCAAGTTAGCAAATGTAAATTAGCTTTATCCTGGGAGGTCTATAAACGTTATATTAATGAAGTGGTATTAAAATAATATGATGCTAAATAATGAAAATAACAATAAAATGATAACAACACCGACACAACGACGGAAACGAAACGGCACAGAGGGATTTTATTCAAATATGGCAACATAGCACTGGCTACTATGATACAGATGCATCACTGCAAAAGATGGAACAAAGATTAAGGCAACAGGTTGTCCTCAGTAGGAGATATGGCCACCAGTAGGAGATATCACCAGAAAAGGTGTTCAAAAGAAGGCGAAAATAGCTAATAATAATAAACAATAATAAACAACGTAAATTGCAAATAACATTCCCTCACGTGACCATCTGTCTGCTACTTCATCATGGGCTTTGAGCAGAACGATAGCCAGACGAAAGGAATGTCTCATACCAAACCGTTTCTGTTGTCACCATACCAGTTTTGTTAGATATTACTCTTTAAGTGATTGTATTAAACTTAAAATTAATAGAAATTCAATGAGAATGAAAAATGTTTAGTTTTATTTTCGTAAAATATAAAAAAAAAATTAATTTTAATTTTAAATTTTGCCAACGTACTGTCAGAAACAGCAAACTGGGATAGGTGACACAAGTTTGCTGTTTCTGACATTACGTTGGCAAAATTTAAAATTAAAATTTAAAATATTTAAAATTTTACGAAAATTAAATTAAACATTGTCCATTCTCATTGAATTTCTATTAATTTCAATTGACAGTTTGAGGAAATTCAAAAGTCATCTGGATAGTACATTTGGGTCAGGGAAGCCCATAGGAAGAAAGATTTTTTTGCTTTTCTTTTATTAATTATTATTATTTTTTTTTATTTATATTTTGTATCATTGTTTTATTCGGTTTTTTTTTTTTTTTTTGGCTGGTGCAGCCTAAGCCAACGGCTTTCTTGCGCCATGTGGCCATTACTAATACTAAATACATTATACAAGCCGTACTGAAACTCATCATTCCCATTTTCCGGGTGGCACCACATCTCTGTAAGCCCTATTATGTCCGCGTTACTTCTTTTAACCAGCAGTTCGAATTCGCTCATTTTATTGACGACACTTCTAACGTTACTGTATAAACAATTAAGATTTACTGTTCTTGTATATTTAACAACCCTTGGTGTTTTTTAGGCTCTCTTCCCTGGCATTAGCTACCCGCTCAATTGAAACGTTTCTGCCCCCAGAACACCTAGATAATATGTTCAGTTGGGGTAACAGATAAGAACTCTTGAGGTATGTGCAAGAGTTACTATGACCAATATTATCAGATAAACGCGTGTCAGTATTACATACATCCCCCCCCCCCCCAATTAACAGTTTCCGAGAATCATTAAGGTATCCTCAATAATACTGGCAAAAACTTTTGCACCACCTTTGTTTAAGTGTATCCCGTCTCTACAAAACCAATTCCTTCTACCTACAAGTGTGGGCCATGCTGATAGAAATTTCCCCCCTAAAGCCATGCATAGTCCTTCAAGTCTTGAGTTAATACACAGGGCTTTTAACATATAATCCCTCCTATCGTGTCTGGGCAGAATTGCAGACAAATAGACATTGTAGCCTAGCTCGCGGCATTTCCTCAGCATGGTCCTGTATTTTTCCAACAAATCGTCAGATCGTGTACGTTTAATATCGTTTGTCCCCACATGAATAATAATATTTTCTTTACCCCCTTTAAAATCTGACAATCTGTTGGTGACATCATAAATAGTTGCTCCCGGCTGACATACCATCTATCATTATTCTACTCCATGTATCATTATTACAAAATATATTCGACAGCCCTGACAATGGAGTCTCTTAAACAAAACAAAGTCCTTTTTAACCAGAGTAGTTTACACATGGTTTTTCTATTTTGAGGCACTAATCGTTAATTAAGACTCCAGCAATCTCACTTCGTAGATTGCTGGAGCCTTGATTCCTTGATGAGCTCCCAGATGCATTATTCTCGAGGGCAAGCACCCGTTTTTTCAGGGACTCAAATTGTTCCCTCAGTGCACCAAATTGTAATTTAAGATCGGTGCACTCCTTACAATGATCACAAAGAAAAGAAACCCCGGTATGCTATGATTAGTCACCAGGTCGACCTTGGAAAACATTCCACAGGTTCCGCAACGGATTAAGTCATGACTCACCCGTAAATCGCCATCGGCTATTTCAGAGTGAGTCATGATACCCTGTGACGTGTTTAAGCAGATCTCATAACGATGATTATAAAATTAGCTAAATATGAATGAAAATTAACATTAAAAATTTATATCTATAATATTAAAAATTAAACTGTTAGAGGAAAACCTATAACAAAATAATCCAACAATATCTAAATAAATCAAATATTGAAAAGCAATAATCAACAGTAATCCAATCCACCTAACTGAGTAGCCCTAACAAAGTGCTTCAGCTCACCTCGAATGCTAACGGTCGAATCTATTTATGCCCTCCCACCCGATTATTCTGAGCGAGAGAAAGAATCCCACCAGCATTCAGCATGCTCAAACCATTCAAGGCTTTATGCACCACAATCAGATCACCTCACAGGTGCCTAGTCTCCAAACACTGTAATTGGCAAAATTTAAGCCTTTCTTTGTGAGAGTAACCCTTTATTCCGTTCACTAATCTTGTTGTCCTTCTCTCTACTCGTTCCAAGAGCTGTACATCCTTCTTAAAATGAGGCCTCCAGACCTAGATACAGTACTCAAGGAGAGGCTTGACCACTGCCTTATACAAGGGGATAATCACCTCCTTATCACAGCTAGAAAAATTCCTGTATATCGTTGGGAAGACACCATCAGCTACTCTTTCAGACCGTCTCCACTGCTCAGAAAGCTTCATATCTAATTGCTCAATTACCCCATATCCTGTTCACTCTCTACCATTGTCAGTGTAGTTCCACACAATTGATACGTTACTCTGGAGTTACTGCTTCCCATATGCAGTACTTAGTGGGGAACAGGAATCCTGTGTGTTATCAGACACTGAGCCTAAAACACTGATGGATCCAATATTTTTCTAATACAGAAGATTTAGGAGCAGTCCGGTTGGCCTGCCTCCCTAATATCCACTCATGCACACCTTCTCGATGGTAAGCCATGTTACGTCACTTAGGTGGCAACGAACGTGTAGAGGGGTTCTCTTCAAGAAACCTGGTCAGCGTGAAGAGGAAAAGACCAAACCCTCCAGCATATGATAGCACGACAAAAACATTTGGCCCTCAGTCCCCAGCAGCTTTAACTCCCCCTCTTACGGCAGCGAGAGGATCGTAGTGGAAGCAGAGCGTGCTACGAATCTCTGGGTACGACCAGGCTGCCATGCACGGAAACTGAACATGGCCTGTTATAACGTAAGATCACTCATCGGTGAAGACAGGATGTCTTCACCGATGAGTGATCTTACGATGAGTTGTGTTGGGGTTTCTGGTCCATAAAGATTTTAAAAACAACATTTTTGAATTCAAAAGTACATCCCGAAGGGTGCCAAGACTAATACTCAAGATTTCTAAGAGATACAAGCTAAAGGTTATAATGATTTATGCGCCAACATCGAGCCATGATGTTGAAGAGGTTGAAGAAATGTACATCGAAACTGAGTCTTCATTTTCGATGTACATCGAAATTGAGTCTTCAGGATGAGCAGAAAACCCACTACACTATTATATTGGGGGACCTAAATGCTAAAGTTGGAAAAAGACAAAACAGCGCAGAAAGGGGGAACTATAGGAAATTTTGGAATAGGTGAAAGACTTGTGGAATTCGCAGAATCTCAAGGACTGTCAGTAATGAACACTTTTTTCAAGAAAAGGGTGAACAGGAAGTGGACATGGAAGAGTCCAAATGGATTAACTACTAATGAAATCGACTTCATCCTCACTATAATAGAAGATATATTGTGAATGATGTTACCGTTCTGAATAAGGTAAATGTTGGAAGTGATTACAGAATGGTCAGATATACACTTGATATGGATGTAGGAAAGGAAAGGAAAAAACTGACTCGAACAAAGGTATTTGAGATAATAGAAGGGGAGAAAGAGCAGTGTGTACTGGAACTTAAGAACAAGTATGAGCTTCTGCAAACTGCTGAGGACCAAGATATCGACGAGGAATGTTACAACTTTTTGAAAGTGATAAAGCCCAAGAAACCTACAGGGAAAAAGAAATCCAAAGAAGAAAAAATTAGACAAGAAACACTTGTAATCATGAATCGAAGACGACAAACTAAAAGCAAGAAAAATACTGACAGGGAGAATATTGAGTATACTGAGTTATGCAAAGCGATTAGAAAGAGACTCAGAGAGGACATAAAAAAGATTTAACACAAGAAAAGTAGAACAAGCATTAATGAAAAACAAAGGATTTAAATCAGCAGCCATGAGCAGTAATACAGAAAGACAAATGATACTGAAACTGAAGAATAGCGATGGTGTACTTATAAACAGCAGAGAAGGCATAATTCAAATAGCAGAAGACCATTTTGAGAATTATACAAGGAGCGAGGGAATGATGCCAGCAGTGGGAAAGATGGATTGCAAAGTAGCAACACATACGACATACCCGATATTCTTCCTGATGAGGTAGAATATGCATTGAAGAAAATGAAGAATCAGAAAGCCCCGGGGGAAGATGAAGTTGTTAAAATTGTGAGGAAGCGACATAACACAAAAACTGGCAAGGCTCTTCACAAAGTTCATTAGAAAAGGTGTGACGCCTAAGCAGTGGAATAATACAATCATAGTTTTGCTGCATAAGAAAGGAGATAAATCAGAAATTGGAAATTATAGAACAATTCGCTTGTTATCCCACATCTACCAGTTGCTCACAAAGGTCATTACTGACAGATGAGAAAGAATACTTGACGAGAATTAAACGAAAAAGCAATTTGGCTTTCGGAGAGGATTCTCAACTATGGATCACCTTCACGTAATATCACAGCTAATGGAGAAAGCAAATGAATATAAAAAAATACCATTATGCCTGGCATTTGTGGATTATGAAAAGGCATTTTACGCCATACAGCATAAGGCAATGTTTATTATGATTTTGAAGAAAATATATGAATGCTACCTCCTTTATTAGACTAGACAAAGAAAGTAGGAAATTTAAAATTGAGAAAGGAGTTCGAGAAGGAGACACAATATCTCCGAAGCTGTTTACTGCTGCCCTTGAGGAAGCTTTCAGAAGATTAGACTGGTCGCAGAAAGGAGTCAATGTGAACGGAGAGTACCTAAACCATTTACGACATTGTGGTCATAAGCCAAGATCCCAAAGAATTAGAGGAAAATCTTAATCAGTTATGCACAGCTAGTAAGGATTTTGAGCTAAAGATGAATATGGCTAAAACAAAAGTAATGATGAACAAGTTAGTAAGGATTTTGAGCTAAAGTTGAATATGGCTAAAACAAAAGTAATGATGAACAAGTTAGTAAGGATTTTGAGCTAAAGTTGAATATGGCTAAAACAAAAGTAATGATGAACAAGTATGCCACAGAAAGGGAAATAATGATTGAAGGAGCGGTAATTGAAAAGGTGGAGTCATATACTTATCTGGGACAAGTTATTAGCTGTAATAATGATAAATGGTTGGAAGTCAAGAGAAGAATAAATTTTGGATGGATAGTATTCAGGAAATATTGTCACATACTGAAGAGCAATATCCCAGTTTGTGTGAAACGTAAAATAATGAATCAATGTATACTCCCCACCATGACTTATGGAAGTGAAACTTGGGCACTAAACAAAAGAATGAAAGAGAATGTGAGAACTACACAGCGAAAATGGAACGAATCATATTGGGAATCAGGCTGTTAGATAAGAAGAGAAACACATGGATTAGGTAGCAAACTCAAGTAAAGGACATTCTTATCAAAACTAAAGAACTAAAATGGTCTTGGGGAGGACACAGCTCGAAGACATGATGACAGATGGACTAAGAAAATAACAGAATGGTACCCAAGAGGAGCTAGAAGAAAACCTGGAAGACAAAGGCGGAGATGGATAGATGAAATTCATGAGTTTGTGGGTAGTAAATGGATGGCCAGTGCTCAAAACAGAAGGAACTGGAAAGTTGCTGGAGAGGCCTTCATCCTGCAGTGGATTGAAAATGGCTGATGATGATGATGATGATGATGATGATATGCAGTACTTTACATTTGTCAATGTTTAACTACAGTTGCCACTACTCAGCATATCTGCTCAAGTTTTCTAGATCCTGTTGCATGAGCATACTGTCATTAACAATCCTGCCAACATTTGTATTATCTGTTAACTTGGAAATAAAGCCTGATATACCATCATCGATATCACTAATGAAGACAGAAAAAAAAAAAGGATTCAATCCTGAAGCCTGTGGGACTCCACTAATAACATTAGTCTACGAAGAGCAGTGTCCATTGATTACCACCTTCTGTCTTCTCTCACTCAACCATACCTGTATCCATAGCAGCAAATTGCCCCCAATGTCACACTACTCCAATTTGTGGAGCAGTCTTCCCTATTCAACAGTATCGAAAACCTTTCTAAGATCCAAATATATGAGATGAAAATTATTCTTTGCATCCAGTTCCTTTGTGACTTCATCATAGTATCCAATAAAATTGGTCAGATAAGTCTTCCCCTTAACCAACTACTCATTGTGTCCTAGCTATAAGTGAAGTCTTGTTTAGTTTATCCTGCAATGCTTCTTTAATCAGTGCGTCCATTAATTTACCTGGAACAGAAGTTAAACTAACAGATCTCTAATTACCTGTGTCTCACTTTGTTCTTGCATTCTGAATTGTGTTCACTTATGCACATCTCCAGTACATGGGTACTTCCCCTGAGTCCAAAGATTCACTCATAATTATGACTGGCCACCCCACAAATTCCATTCAATCTCTCGGAAATTAAAATCTCCCATTATAAGACTCTCTGATTTACTAGCCCATTCTATTTCTCTTCCCAATTGCTCATTATACTCATCTGATTCATTAGACTTAAAACATATACCTACTCTCATTTTGATTTTCCCAGTGCTTGTGTCAGACCAAACAGACTCAAAATTGCATTGTCCACTAACATGAATTGGTTGCACATCCTTAGATTTTACGTGTTTCTTAACTAACAGCATAACCCTTCCTCCCTTCCTATCCTGTCTATCCGTTCTGTACACATTGTCCTCCCCAAATTCCAGTTATATAATCCTAATGTCTGTGTGACACCACGACTCTGATACCTCAACAATATCTGTCTTTGATGTCTTGACTAGCACTTCAAGCTCATCATATTTATTAACTATACTCCTGGCATTGGTTTACACTCAAGTGTACATGCACCTGTTTCTACTCTTAGTTACCCTAACACAGCCCATGTATTTATTTGTTCCACAATGACCCCCAGAAGTCCTGGAAATTCCCATTGCCTTGCTTTCCAGGCTGCTGCTGTATTGCATTTCAATAAAAGCAGTGCAAGAATCATTTTCACCTCTTCCAGCGGCTATTATTAATCTTTTACAATGTGAATCCCCCCAAGCTAGCAATTTTGCTACCCAGCTTACTCTGCCTCGATAGCATCAGCAAATATTCTTGCACCCTTTCTATTTAAGTGTATCCCATTCCTGTGGAAGCAGTCTCTTCTGTTCAAAAGTACAGACTAGGTTGTGAAAAAATTTACTATATCCCAGTGACTGTGACTGGACTGTTTTAAAAACGTTTACTAATTTACTACGTGAGGATTTAGCGACTGAAGTGAAAATTTGACATTTTAACACTAAAAGTAGAACGCAATTTAGGAATGTTCGTAACAATATGACTGACTCCCACGATATGATACTACGGACTACTGATTCTTTAACACACAATCAAAATACTGACTGCCACGATATAAACTCTTATTATTTTTGGTTATTACAGAATTACCAGAGCGAAACGGTGACAAAATAAGTAATGAAGAATTTAACTTTAATTGGAAGACACACATATATTAAATTAGATACTTACAAAAGCTTTCGGTTAGTTTGCTCACCTTCATCAGTCAAACTGATAGTTAAGAGTGTGGAACATGAGGGCGTGTTCTGCCAGTCATGTATATGAAATGCGTCCTTAATTGTTGGATGTTGCAGCCTGTGATTGTGACGCATGTTGCCAACGTTTGTCTTCCATCAAAATGGTTGCTTCAATGATAGGGTGGACACGACATCCACTGCTCCTGTTGCCTGAGGTATTGGAGCATATGAGGTTCAACGACTCCAACCCGGCGCACCGCCGGTAGTGGGGGGACCTATCTACAATCACGACACCGCGGTGTGGGTCAATGTCGTGGTGGGTTAACCAGAAGTGTTCGGCAATGGCCGAGTGTTCTATGTACGCTAAGCAGATGACTCTTTCGTGTTCCGAAAGACATTTTCCGAGCCGTCTCACAGTTTCCACAATATTCCCACAATTTGCCGTGTCTGCACTGGCTGCTGCATTGGGGAAACTGGGAGGCGGCACGGAAAATGTATTTCGGAACACTACGGAGCCATCCGCTTAGCGGACATAGAACAAAAGCTGCTCCCACTTCACCCCACCATTCGTTCAAAATGCCTGTCCACTTTAGCCTTTAATTTATTAGCATCCAAAACAAAAGATGGAAGCCTGTTCCACCAACCAACTATCAGTTGACTAAAGGCAAATTTCCGCACATCTATTCCACAAATATCTTTCTTCAATTTGAAACTGTACCTCTTCAGATTCTTAGTCTGAGCAAGAGGAAGAATACCATCAGCATTTAGCTTATCCAACCCATTCAAAGCCTTATACACCTCAATCAGATCACCTCGCAGGTACCTACACTCTAAACGCTGCAATTTGCAGAACTTAAGCTTTCTTGTTAAGAGCACCCCATTGTTCCCCCTCACCAACCTTGTTGACCTGCTTTGTACTCGTTCTAACAACTCTACATCCTTCCTAAAATGAGGCCTGCAGACCTGTACACAGTACTCTCGGTGTGGCCTGATTATTGCCTTGTATAACAGGATAATCACATCCCTGTCCACGCTAGTAAAATATTGCTATATATCATTACCGGCAACCGTCCGCAACCCTCAGCGAATTTCATATTTCACTGCACAATTACCCCCAGTTCTTTTTCACTTTCGACTTCCTGCTGTGTAGCACCATAGAGTTGATATGTTTCTCTTCGATTTTCACTACCCGTATGCTTTTGCATTGTCAATGTTAAACTCCAGTTGCCACTTCTCAGCCCATTTTGCCAACTTATCTAGATCCAGTTCGAGTAGCATACCCTCTTTACTGTCGTTAACAACCCTGCCAACCTTTGTATCATCAGCAAACTTGGACATTAAATCTGATATACCTTCATCAATATCATTGATAAATATACAAAACAACAAAGGACCCATCATCGAACCCTGGGGAACTCCACTAACAACATTTGTGTACGAAGAGCAGTGTCAATTGATTACCACTCTGCGTCTCCTGCTCAACCATCCCTTAATCCATTGTAGGAACTTACCTTTAATGCCATCCCTCTCCAATTTGTTGAGCAGTCTTCCGTGTGCAACAGTATCAAAAGCTTTCCTGAAATCCAAGAATAGGATATCGAAATTATTTTTGGCATTCCGTTCTTTGTGACTACATCATAGTATCCAATTAAACTGGTCAGACACGACCTCCTTATTACAAACCCATGCTGTGTCTTCACTATTACTGCAGTCTTGTCTAGACGATCCTTCAATGCTTCTTTAACCAATGATTCCATTATTTTCCCCGGAACACAAGTTATACTAACAGGTCTGTAGTTACTTGTGAAACTTTAAACCCCCTTTGTGACTAGTGATATATTTGCAGATCTCCAGTCCATGGATACCTCCACGGAGTCCAAGGAAGCTCTCATAATTATGTCTATAGGGTTGCTTTGGTCCCTCCTTTAATACCACTGCTTCCTTTGTTGCCTCCTTTAATATAACAGGATAGATGTGGCCCACCCCATGTGCTTTCCGTATGTTTAATTTCAACAATTTCTCCTCCAATTTGATCTGAGTTATTACAAAATCAATTAGCTCCCTGTTAGCGTTTGATAAACTTCTGGCACTCCTCTCATTGAATGACTCCTCATGTGTGAATGTAGATGCAAAATCCTCATTTAGATTTTCAGCTTCCTGAGTATCATCATCAATAGTCAACCCATCTATGTTAAGTTGTCTAATTTGATTCATCCCTTTCCTTCTAGAGTTTACACAAGTAAAGAACTCTTTGCTGTTTCTCATTACATCCTTTGCCAAAAATTTCTCGTATTCTGCCTTCGTCTGCCTAACGTCCTTTGTGACTTTATTATAGACCCGTTTATACCTGCCATAGGCTTCAGTGTCATCTGATACTTTATATGCATCCTATATATTCTTCTTCTCTGCCGTGAGTCTCATAATTCATCTGACATCCATTTAGGCCTAAATCTTGAACAGTATTTCTTAGTTGGAATGAAAAGCCTAGTACTCTCCAACATTAATTCCCTCAAGGTTTCCCATTTAGAATTCAACGTTGCTCACATCATCACTTGAATCATCATTGAATTGCACTTGATTGCACTGTACAGAATTTAAGAAATGTCTGAGACCACTGTAGTCATCTTTACTTAAGTAGAAGCCCTTCACTTTAGCCTTGATGGTAGTTACATCGTTAAGTAATTCCCATATCAGTACTTTGTGATCGCTGTCACCCAGTGACTCCTTTATCTGCAAATTCTTAATGCATGAATAATCACTGCTGATAGATCACGAGTATTGCTCCCTCTGTTTGCCTGTCTAACATGTTGCTGTAGAAATCAGTCATCTGAAATCTTGCTAGTGTGAGAGTGACCAATCCCCAAGTTCTAGTCAATATCTTGAAAGTTGAAATCAACCGTTATAAGACATTCTGATTTACTGGCCCAATGTATTTCTCTGCACAATTGTTCATTATACTAATCAGATTCATTAGGCCTATAACACACCTACTCTCATTTTTCCTTTTCCAGTGCTTATTTCAAACCAAACAGACTGAACACTGCATTATCCACCAACATCAATTGGATGCACTTCCTTAGATTTTATGTGTTTCTTAACTAACAGCATAACCCCTTCTCTCTTCCTGTCCTGTCTATCCTCCCTGTACACATTGTACTCCCCAAATTCAAATTCTGCCCTGCTTATATCTATGTGACACCACGTCTCTGACATCGAAACAATATCCGGCTTTGATGTCTTGATTATCTCTCCTAGCTCATCAAATTTATTAACTAAACTTCTAGCATTGGTGTACATGCAAGAATACATGCATCTGTTCCTTCTCTTAGTTACCCTAACACAGCCCATGTATTCAATTGTTCCACTGACTCTCAGAAGTCTTGGAAATGTCCATTACCTTGCTTTCCAGTCTGCCGCTCATTCTAATAGAAGCAGTGCAGGAATCACTTTTGCCTCTGTCTGCAGCCACTGTTAACCTTTTATTCCGTGATTTCCCCCCCCCAAGCTATCGGGTTTCCGACCCACCTAACATTGCCTCGATAGCATCAGCAAATATTCTTGCACCCTTTCTATTTAAGTGTATCCCATCCCTGTAGAAGCAATCTCTCCTGTTAACAAGTACAGTCCAGGCTGAAAAAAATTCTACCCCTTGAGCCTTGCACAATCTTTCCAGTGCCGAATTGATCGACAAGGCTCTCACCATATACTCCCTCCTATCGTGTCTGGGCAGAATTGCAGATACTTTCAAATTTAACCCTAATTCACAGTTTTTTTTCAACAGTGACCTGTACACTTAGAAGTTATAGTATGTCTTAAAGTATTGTTTTATTCAATTAAATTTAATAAAATCAAGGTTAGTTCTGAAAAATTAAGCCCTTGCTATTTTTTGAATTCAGTGACCTGTACTTGTTGAGTAAATCTGCATATCTCCTATTCTTAATGACATTAGTTCCAACCTGTAAACAATATCACCTTTTGTGCTCTTAAAAGATATCTGCTCTACAACGTCATCAACCTTTGCCCCTGGCAGACATACCCTGGTCCTGTTCCACGTATCCTTCTTCCATAGTATATTATCTGTTTCCCTGACAATAGAGCCACCAACAATAACTAGTTCCTGTGGGACCTGCGCATTCTACTTTGGAGATTGCGCTGTGTTTTCTGATGCCCAGGAGTGAGCTCTGGCGTGGAGTTCGGCAGCTGAGAGCTTGACGGGCCCCTCATATTAATTTCTTCGAGTGAATTTACCGTACACCTCAAGCTCTCCTAGACGCCCATCAGAACGATGATTGGCGCCTAATTTCTGGATACTCTCGGACGCACACACAACGACATCCTCCTTAGCTAGATCATTTCCTGTTTTAGAAAGGTCAGCAAACATTTCACTTTCTTAGATGTGAAATGTTTGCCGACCTTTCTAAAATAAAATAATAACATTTATTTATTATTATTATTATTTTATTTTATTATATATTTTTAAAATTTTCTTTTAATTTTTTTTATTTATTTTATTATTTTTTTATTTCATTTTTTTAATTAATTAATTTTATTTTAAAAAAATATATATTTATTTATTAATTTTGCCGGCACTAGGGATTGGGCGACCTGGGTATGGGGTGTTGTCACCCACCTGTATAGCACTACCTCAGGTGGGTGCAGGGTTGGTGTCAATTCGCACGATGAAAATGTTAGTAGACCCAGGTTGGAAAACGTGCCTGGAACGGGCGCCAGGAAGCAGCCGCCCAGGGGTGATTGTTTCCTGGTGGTGAGGTGGCCTAAATATAATGTTCGGGCCACCTGCAATACTCAAGTACATGTTTGATTATAGTTCTAGGTGGATTTCGACGAGAGTCTTGGGGCCACCAATAGAACAGAAACAAAGATGAAGATGATGATGAAACATTTCACATTTCGCACATTTTTTGAGATTGTGATGCATTGGAGAATCGCCCCCTTCATTTCTCCAACGAGTCACCGCACTCTTGCTTCGCAGCTCTAGTTTGGGTCATGATTTCCGTTTAAATACAATTTAATTAACAATGAATTTTAATAAGATTAATATTATTTTTGATTAATTGATAATACTATAATAAGCTAACAGATTCCTAATACAATGCTTCGTATTACGCTATCAGTTCGAGATTTTATATATATAATGTATATATACACAGGGTTGATTCAGCCTTTTGATAACGATTTTGACATTAATCCTGCTTGTGATATATAGCAGCAATGTAATTTTTTATTTTCCCAAAGGCGCTGTCCCAAACCTTATGAACAGGTGTATCAGTTGTAGAAGTTGTTTTAATGTCGACATGCCTCAAAAATTAGACCCATGGTTGGAAGGTTACATAACCGCACTTTCCGAAGAAGGGTACAGTTATGCGAAAATTATTGATAAGTGCAAGTCGAAAAATTTTAGTGTACCGAAGTTCGGTATCCATAAGGTTTTTAATGGCAAAGGAAAATTCCGCGAAGCTGATACAAGTGGGCAGAAAACAGCGCAGAAACTGCAACCTGCTCCAAGTCGAACGAGGGAGGTAGTACGAAAAGTGCAGTCGCTCGTTGTCGGTGAAAAAAAGAAAACCCAAAGAGCTATAGTGTCACGTGTGGGGACATCTCAGTCAAGCCTCTGTCGCAAAATAAACGAAAATTTGCAACTGGAAAAGCACAAGGCCCTCGTACACCAGGTAGGAACAAGGCACATTGCAGAGCGGCGGGTCAATGCTAGAAAATTCTACAAATATTATCCGGCAGCTGGTGGAAATTCATAGCAACGTTGGAAGAAGCGTGGGTGCATCTCTCCTACTGCAACAAAATACGAGCAATTTATTACCGTCCACAGAGTGACAAGGCCTTTCCAAAATGGGCGCATCAGTGCAAGGAACGTTTTGGCCTAGGTTTAATGGTTGTAGCCAGTTTTTGTTGTAACGATAGATTTGAGTTGCGTAGACTCGCTAAAAATGTGAAGGCCAGCTCAATGTATCACCAGACTGAAGTTCTACAGCCGTTGTTTGAACGTGAAATACCCACATTGTACAATTCGGACGCTGGAAGGATCTGGGATAAAGTGTCCAGCCACAGTCACGTTCCAGCTGTGCTCTTTTGCGGATAATGGAAGCGGTGACAGGTATTAGTTCGATCTCGTTTGAAGATATACCTGTTAAATCACCTAACACCGCACCCATGGATTTTTGCGCATTCGGACTTTTGAAAAGAGCTCTCGGAAACCGCAGCCCCAGAACTGTTGAAGTTTTGTGGAAAGTCTGCCGGCAGGAATGGAACAAGATCGACTTGGCAGTTTTGCAGCGGGCTTTACTTCAATAGAAATTGCGATGCCGTGCGAGTCCATGAGCAGTGAAAACAAATAGAACAGAAAAGGTGGTGGCGGCACGGAATTTCGTAGTTTTTAAGGCCTGTCAAATCGTTATCAAAAGGCTGAATCAACCCTCCGTATATATATTAACCGATAATAAATATAAAATTAAAATCAAATTAAAACATTTAAATTAAAATCAATCAATAAATATATAAGTAATGATATTAAAAAAATAAAATAGATAAATAAACATGAAGTAGTCATTAGAGGCAGTAAAATACAAATCTTCCACATGATACCCAATATATTACGGAAATTACGTATTGAAAAATTAATACAAATGCCCGTAGTATGGCAAAATTACAGAGCGAAAATTTAACATAAACCTAGCAATTAATCGAAATGTGGAAGGTAGAGAAGGGGTAACAAGACAAACTATAGCCGAAAGCCTCCAAATAATTTAGAATATAATTTAAATCCAATTCAAATAAATCCATTTTAAAATTTAAAATATAGAACCAATTGTATAAAAATTTAGCAGCACCTTCCCTAGTAAGGTACCAGTTTTCTCGGAACTGGTACCTTACTTAAACTGGCCCCATATCGACAGAGGACCACGAAGCTAATAATAGTCATGGAACCGCTGCATTTCAATCGCTAGACCGTCGCATAGGTGAACCGATCAAGGACCTATCCACCCCCTCTTTCCCCCTATCGAGCCACAAATGCAGAGGATTTTTGCATAGCGGTGTTCCTTTTGCGGCGAAAAATAAACAATAGAACAGACTTGCACTCCAGAGCAAAGCCACACCACCGACATACTGAAAGCTTGGCCAGCTATAACCAGCTTATATAGACAGAGAAATAGAAAATTGGCATACACCAAACGTTATTCGTACACAATCTTCTCCCACTTTTAATATAGTGACATACTGGATTACAAAAATGTCACTAATCTTTCGTCATACACATTAACTCAACACGAAAGTTCTCTTTAGGGAAAGGTTTAAATTGTAATTTACCCCTCGTATACTTCCGAAGAAACAGTTAATAATGGACCTAGAATTTTGTCTTTGGTACATTCCTCACAAAGATGTTTTAATTCAACAATTTAATCGGATCATAAATAACCAGAACTGCCAGGTTTACAGAGATTAAATAGAAATGAGGCAACTGCAACACGTAAATTAAGGGAAAAAAAGGGTATTTTTATACACAAGGCCAATAAAGGGGATACGGTGATGATTTTGAATAAAACGGATTATTTAATAAATCGCAGACAAATCTATCAGATAGTTCAACCTATCAAGAGGTTGACACTTCCGTTTCTAACAGTGTAGTCAATAAGTAACAATCTAGTCAATGATTATAAAAAAAACACTTACGTTATATCGCAAAATGGATTACATTTCGATGGCACAATAAAAGCAACTGAAAACTAGAACGAATAATATACCTATACTTTTTGACAAGTGAAATAACATAAAACTGCACACTAAAGTAAGCCGCTTTAGGCTTAGTCTCGTGGCCAAACCGAAAATCTGTGTGTAAATCCTACCGTGAAATAAAATTCAATTTCCCCTCAATCAGTAATATCTATTTTAGGCAAACTGGTGCTATTAATGCTGCTAGTACATATTATTGTTCAATAAATCACAGATTATATCCAGAGCATTTTGGAAATAATCTGGGCCTGATTCTACCTATAGTCTTATAAAAACTCCGTTTTCATTTTTGGCTGCACTTTATATCTGCCGAAAACATTTGATAATGTTTTCGGCAGATATTAAGATATAGTATTGGAAACTATGATACTCTATATACTAATTTAAAGGACCGCAGAATTGGTGAAAAAATAGAACTATTTTACTAAACGTAATCTCACTATACACTAACGTGAATCTATATATGATATCGGTGTTTAGATACACCGTAGATAACTCTTAAGAAACTACAAAGTAGTTGTTGGAGGCATCATTTGCTCTTTCTCATATTGTGCTCTGATGATTGGCCAATAGCCATGAAACAGTGCTGTCTGGGTGGTGGTACTCAACTGAGAATAAGTAACAATAGTCTTCTCTATCAGTGAAGCGTTACTTATTCGAGGTAGTGCAATATCATGGCAACTCGTCGTGAAGGCAGAGCACAATATGAGAAACAGCAAATGATGCCTACAACAACTACTTTGTAGTTTCTTAAGAGTTATTTATGGTGTATCTAAACACCGATATCATATATAGATACGAAACTCTTAAAGTATTATGCCTTGTGCATTTATTTATTTTAAATACTAACGTTAATGTATTGTATTATATGCTCTGGATATAATCTGTGAATAATATGTACAATATTATTTATAATATGTACAATCATATGTACAATATTATTTATAATATGTACAATCATATGTACAATAATAATTGAGCAATAATATGTACTATCAACATTAATAGTACCAGGTTTCCTAAAAAAGATATTATTGATTGAAGCAAATTGCATTTTTTTCAGGGTAAGATTTATACACAGATTTTCGGTTTGCCCATGAGCCTAAGCGGCTTAACTGAGAAGATTTACCTAGACAGAATTGAAAATATGTACTTCACACCGTTTTCACCGAATTTACATTTTATGGTAGCTACCTCGACCATGTTCTCATTATTATGGATCGCAACACTGCAAACGAGGTTTTACAAACCATCAACAACATTCACAGGAAGAAAGTAGGACCATCAATTTCTTAAACTTCACGCTTAAAAGGGAGGGCGGAAACATAAGTTTTAGTATTTGTCGTAAGCCGACAAATCAGGGGATGTTTTTTTCACCACAGTAGTTATCACCCATATTCACAAAAAAAGGGGTCCAACGTGTTGAACCAATTCTTAAATGCGTATAAACTTTGAATACACAACTTGCCGTACAGACAGAAACAGAAGAAATGACAAAAAAGTTTCTAAATAGTGTACCTTCTTGCCCCTCTAGCAGTATTACATTGGAAACTAAAGATAAAATAATTAACACCAGATATGATAACAGGATCAATAAAAAATACTTGATTCATCATCATCATCATCATCGGCCATTTTCAATCCACTGCAGGATGAAGGCCTCTCCAGCAACTTTCCAGTTCTTTCTGTTTTGAGCACTGGCCATCCATTTACTACTCAAAAACTCATGAATTTCATCTATCCATCTCCGCCTTTGTCTTCCAGGTTTTCTTCTAGCTCCTCTTGGGTACCATTCTGTTATTTTCTTAGTCCATCTGTCATCATGTCTTCGAGCTATGTGTCCTGCCCAAGACCATTTTAGTTCTTTAGTTTTGATAAGAATGTCCTTTACTTGAGTTTGCTGCCTAATCCATGTGTTTCTCTTCTTATCTAACAGTCTGATTCACAATATAATTCGTTCCATTCTTCGCTGTGTAGTTCTTAGCTTCTCTTCCATTCTTTTGGTGAGTGCCCAAGTTTCACTTCCATAAGTCATGGTGGGGAGTATACATTGATTCATTATTTTACGTTTCAGACAAACTGGGATATTGCTCTTCAGTATGTGACTATATTTCCTGAATGCTATCCATCCAAAATTTATTCTTCTCTTGACTTCCAGCCATTTATCATTATTCCAGCTAATAACTTGTCCCAGATAAGTATATGACTCCACCTTTTCAATTACTGCTCCTTCAATCATTATTTCCCTTTCCGTGGCATACTTGTTCATCATTACTTTTGTTTTAGCCATATTCATCTTTAGTCCAAAATCCTTACTAACTGTGCATAACTGATTAAGATTTTCCTCTAATTCTTTGGGATCGTGGCTTATGACCACAATGTCATCTGCAAATCGTAAATGGTTTAGGTACTCTCCGTTCACATTGACTCCTTTCTGCGACCAGTCTAATCTTCTGAAAGCTTCCTCAAGGGCAGCAGTAAACAGCTTCGGAGATATTGTGTCTCCTTGTCGAACTCCTTTCTCGATTTTAAATTTGCTACTGTCTTTGTCTAGTCTAATAAAGGATGTAGCACTCTCATATATTTTCTTCAAAATCATAATATATGGAGTATCTATGCCTTGTCTTTCCAGTGCCTGAAACATTGCCTTATGCTGTATAGAGTCAAATGCCTTTTCATAATCCTCAAATGCCAGGCATAATGGTGTTTTATATTCATTTGCTTTCTCCATTAGCTGTGATATTACGTGAAGGTGATCCATAGTTGAGAATCCTGTCCTAAAGCCAGCTTGCTCTTTCGGTTGATTCTCATCAAGTATTCTTTCTAATCTGTTAGTAATGACCCTTGTGAACAACTTGTAGATGTGGGATAACAAGCTAATTGGTCTATAATTTCCAATTTCTGATTTATCTCCTTTCTTATGCAGCAAAACTATGATTGCATTATTCCACTGCTTAGGCATCACACCTTTTCTAATGCACTTTGTGAAGAGCCTTGCCAGTTTTTGTGTTATGTCTCTTCCTCCCAATGATTACAAGGTGTATTTAGTGGCAGACGGCACCAGGGGTTTCCCCCATCTCCACGTAGTTTTCATTGTGGGTGTACCAGTTCGCTAGAAATGCCAGAGATTTAAAGTGTATGGATATTGTATATGTGTAGTGTCTTTGCCGAGTTCATCTGGTCGTTTAGACGCTGGGCCCCTGCTGAGGCACAACGTTGACTGACCTTCGCCCCGTGGAGGCAGACCAGGAACCCAGTAGTTTTAGTTTCACTCTGGCAGGTCCCGCCACCTAATTTCCTGAGGTTTCAGTGTCTAGGACCTAAAAAAATAAATAAATAAATAATAAAAAATAAAATAAATAAATAAAAAATAAATAAAATAAAAAAATAAAATAAAATAAACATATTCTTATATTGTATGTATATATGTGTGTATACAAATACATATATGTAGTTGTATACTCTCAGTTTGCTCAGAACACACAGACGTACGTATATACACACAACGTGCATACACATACCAGCGTCAATCGTGGGAGTTGATGTCGATTGAGTTGATAGGCTGGGACGTGGGCGAAGATATTTTGGATGTGTTTAAATTTAGGCGTATGGGGGCTTCGCCTGCGTGAAGATAGAGAGGGGAAAGCTGAAGACTGGGTGGAGAAATACAGAAGTATTGGGCCAATAGGGAAGACAGCCCCAAGTTTCAGTGGGGCCGGCCCATGCCCAACCAGAGTAGAAATGAGGGTGGAGGGAACGAGAGAATCGTCCCCCAGGAAGTAGGGTTTAAAGGTGAAGGGGTCTAGGGCTGCTGTAAAGCTTTGAATGCTAGGCTGCGTTTGTTGTCTCATCCCTGTCCCCTTGATTCAGGTTGGGCCACTCATGGGGCAAGCCACGTCCTTTTTTTTTTAACCCTTCTTTTCTTTATCCCTTTTTCCGTTCATTTTCTTTTCTTCCGCAGTTTTCTCTGTCTTATGCGCTTTGTTTATGATACTGTATTATCAATCTCGATGTATGGCAATTAGCATTAGTAGAGGCATATGATACAAGAAAGCAAGCTTACGCAGCATCAGGCAAAAAAAAAAAAAAAAAAAAAAAAAAAACCACTCCCATTTCATCCCTCCGTTCGTTCGAAATACCTGTATATCCTTGAATTTATTTAGGCTATCAACTTCCACAACAAGGGATGGAAGTCTGTTCCACCAACCAACCACCCGCTGGCTAAAGGCAAATTTCCTCACGTCTAGCCTACATTTGTCTTTCCTCAATTTGAATTTATGCCCTCTCAGGTGATTATTCTGAGCAAGAGGACAAATCACATCCGCATTGAGCATGATCAAACCATTCAAGGCTTATACACCTCTAACAGATCACCCTTCTCCTTGTGAAGAGGTCCTGTGCGTACTAGGAAAGCGCTCGGTACTCCTCTTCCGTGTCAATGAAGTGAAGTTCAAGTCCTTTGGGGAGGTAATGGATTTTCGTGACGAGGGTGCATCTGAGATCTTCGTATTGTGGGCAGTTGTAAAGCAGGTGGTTCCAGTTTTCGACCCCCCCGTACGTGCAATTTGGGTCATCCGTGAGACCGAAGCCGAACAGTTTCTGGTTGAAGGGTCCATGTCCTGTGAGTAACGAGGTCAGGTGCAAGCCCAAGAAAAACCAGCCTGGTTGCCTTGGGTATGTTTGTTCAGTTCTGGCAATAATTTACGAGTAAGCTCGTCTTTTGTCGTCTCTGTCCATCTTTGCTGCCACTCTTGAAGGAGATAGGCCTGTAGTCGGGCTCTTTCCGTTTTTTTTTGATTGCTTGCTGGGTTGATTGTCAAGTTCTGATGATTTGCGGCCACTCCCTTTGCGTGCAGGTAGAGCAGACCTGCTTTCACAGCTTCAAAATCCAGGGGGAGCGTTCCAGCAAGCATCTGCAGCGCAGGTGTGCTTACCGTGCAGCAAGCTCGTGTGGTTGTCACTAGGATGGTCCTATGTCTCATGTCCAGGATTTTCTTGTTAGTTACTAGTGATGTTTTAGTGTACCATGCTGCAGCTGCGTAGGTTCCTGCTGGGATGAAAGTTGCCTCATAATATAGCATTTCGTATATTGAACACTGGTACAGGCAACTTAACAATCTTTTTAGATTGTTAAATTTTCTGTACAGAAATGAAATTAGTGGCTAAACCGACGCATCAATTACATTCGCTATTAAGTAATCACTCGGTATTATCTTCTTCCGAACAGTTACAAGACCTAGTTTACAACATTTCTTGTAGGGATTGTGACTCTGCTTTTAAATCTTAGGGTTAAACAACAGGCAGCATCTATTAGTGCATCGCATGCCAGTGATTCGGAACTAGCATTTGATGGTATAAATGCAAATCACACGTTTCTTTTTAATGAAGCTAAAATTCTGAATAATCAGCATAATTATACTAAATTGTTAATTGCCGAAACTTTAGAAATGAAACTACAAAGTAATTCTATAAACATTCGCCCACCATTTCTCGTATGTGATTCGTGGTCGTTGGAACGAATGCGAACTTAAGATTAATCTCCTATTAATAATATAACACACCTGCACAATATTCGTCAGTTTTATTCCAAACTGTGAGCACGACACAAGTCGAGAAGTTTTGGTCCATTTCAGGGAGGAAATTTTTAGTGGATTTTATACTTTTATTTTTCATCATATTTTAATCGTATTCAAATTTATATTTTTCACTTGGATTTTTTCTGACATAATGTCTTCCAAAACTAGAGGTTACATGGGGTTTAATATTTCTGGGGTCCGGTTAGCGTCTACGACTGGGATCCTGGGATATTTAATTACTCGTGGGCTGATGGAGAGGAACACATTTGGAGTTTTAAAATTATTTTAAATCATCATTTGTAATTTATTGGCATTCTAGGAGAGTTGGATAAGAAGTCCTATAGACGGAATGAAGATAATTCCTTTGTTTATTCTTGAATGTTAATATAACAAAGGATAAATTGAGCCTAGTGAAGCTCTTATTTAATTAATACAACATTTAAAAAAAAAGTACTTTTTGCTACATAATGGACTGACCACTATTGTAATCGAAACCCGCTAATACTATTATCGGGTCTCGATAACACAAGTTGTCTGTTCAACTTGTCGTAGTATCAAGTTTCGAGAGAACAGGTTTCCCATCATTATTTTTATACGATGTCAAGCAATATTTCCAAGAAACAATTTTGCAGTTTAAATAAGAACATTATTTGAAATGAAATGTTTATACTCAAAATAGTCACGTTCACGTGTTCTCCAATGAGAAACTTACCTTTTCTGCTGTCCTGTTTGCTCTTGAACTTCATTACCAGGACGACTATTAGGGCGAGGAGTACCAGTCCAACAACCACAGCAATAAGGACAACCAGGACAGGGCTGAAATTCATTTGCCACACATCGTCTGCGAGAAGTAAAATAACAATTTTTTTAGATACGGTATAATGGTTTTATCTGCAGAGTCGTAATTTTTAATAAACTGATTTTTGAGAATGAAAACAGAAACCGTACATCAATTGATTGGCGTGATATTGGATATCAAATCCAGGATTGCAATGCCTCTGAAGAATGGAAATAAGTTTCTTGTATATTTAAAACTATTTCTTCTACTTACATTTTGGCTGGGTTAGTCGGTCTGAGGCATAGATAGCAAAGTTACCCTCCCCCACTCCCAGAAACTGGGGTTTTTCGTCCAGCAAAACAGATAAATCAACCATAGAACACACACAATTAACAGACATAGACACACAGCATGGCAGATGAATTTAATTATTCGGGGGACTAAAAATGATTTTTTTTTTGTTTTTTTTTCATATTGGCTTACTATCTCACCATGCTATTCCATGGCAATTCCCGTGCCTCTCTTGAAAATACTGCCAATTTAGTCATGTCAGATCTCTCTGAAAGATCTACGATAAAAAAATTATCCAAGAAAACTAAAATGATGCTGGTTAATGGTTCATTTACTATTTCACGGCCACCAGTTGTGAAAGTTCAAAACAAATCATTGTCAATGGTTTCTTCCCTAAAATTTCTTGATCTGCTCATTGATAGTGAACTTCATTAAACACTTGGAACACCTCTCAGAGAAAGTCAAAAAAATTTTACTTTCTCATTTTTGTGCCTTTACAAAGAGTCTTGAGGTCTTGCTCTCTACGGTTGTAATATAAAGCTGTTTCTACAAATTTGCTCCAATAGCGCTGCAGCCTGGTTGTGGCATGTTTAAGTACAGACTAGACTTCATAGAATTCAACGTCAAATGCTGTCTGCCATTAGTTTATCGAACGCAATAGTCGAAATACTTCTTTTCTGCTGTAAACATTGTTCTCACCTAAACAAAATTTAGCGAATATTTAACACTACAGTGAAAGCTTTTTATTCCTTTCTATCCTGGGACGCATTACTTCACGTGTTTAATACCTACTCCTATTATATATTCGAAATTTTAATTTAATTTATTCTAACTTAGTTTCTAACTGATGACATGTGGGGTAGCCAGCGTAATTCATTTTATTTTCATTTTGATTATTTCCCTCAATTTCCAATTTCTTACACACGGAGTGTAAGAAATCGGAAGTTATCTTATACCATAAATACTTGAGAACAGATTTACGCAATACTTTTTATTACCCTCCATTGCAGTACAGACCTTCTACGATTATGTACCTACTCGACCTCAGTCAGTTATCCTCCTTTTAATCTTTGCATTTTACCTCTGTCGGGTCAGCCATGAAATAGGTAAGCTATACGATATATTTAAATTTAAAACCTTATCTTCAATATTGTACTTCCCGTTGTACCACGTGTTGTGTATATTTCATATCAGAAAGAGGGGCTGTACTTCTTCCCGTTTTACATGAGATTTCGGCGGCTGGCCCCAGAAGATGGTGCTGAAATCATATGACAATCGGCATTAAGTACTTGTAATTACTTATTATTATCATCTTGTCTTCTTTGTTCCCCGAAATTAAAAATTCAATTTAGTTCGCTTTTTAACCCTATCTACCTACCTTTGTACTCTCTACCTTTGTATCCAAATGGTCCTTGGGTTCATTCTGCTTAAATTTAGCAATGTCCCTGGTCCATAAACCATTAATTAATTAATAATATTTTATACCGTTAAATTCTTATAAAACGTTATTTAGCATTAGAATTTACATTAGCATACGATGCAAGAAAGCAAGCTTATGTAGCATCATACAAAATAAATAAAAACCTCCCATTTTACCCCTCTCTTCGTTCCACAGGCCTATCCAGCTCAGAATTAAATTTATTTAGGCTATTAGCTTCCACAACAAAAGATGGAAGCCTGTTCCAAAAATCCACTACCCGCTGGCTAAAGTCAAATTTCCGCACATCTATTCTACAACTATCTCTCCTCAATTAGAAACTGTGCCTCCTCAGGTTCTTAGTCTGAGCAAGAGGACGAATACCATCAGCATTCAACTTGCTCAATCCATTCAAAGCCTTATACGCCTCAATAATATCACCTTGCGGATGCCTACTTTCCAGGCTCTTCGATTTGCAGAAATTAAGCATTTCTTTGTAAGAGCACCCATTTGTTCCCCTCACTAATCTTGTTGCCCTTCTTTTTACTCGTTCTAGCAACTCTACATCCTTCCTAAAATGAGGCCTCCAAACCTGTACGTAGTACTCTAGGTGTGGCCTGATCATTGCCTTGTATAAAGGGATAATCATCTCCCTGTCCCTGATAGCAAAATGAACAAGACATTTTAGGAAGGATGTAGATTTACTGGAGCATGTACAGAGAAGGGCAACAAGATTGGTGAGGGGAATGAAGGGATCCTCTTTCCAAGACAGGCTTAAGTTCTGCAAATTGCAGTGGCTGGAGATTAGGCACCTGCGCGGTGATCTGACTGATGTGTATATGGCCTTGAATGGGTTGAGCACACTGAATTCTGATGGAATCCTTCCATTTGTTCAGATTATGAACCTAAGGGGGCATAAATTCGAATTAAGAAAAGACAGATGGAGAATAGATGTGCGGCAATTTGCCTTTAGCCAGCGGGTGGAACAAACTTCCATCTGTCGTTGTGGAAGTTGATATGTTGAATAAATTTAAAAGGGAACTGGACAGGCATTTGGAGAGAATGGTGTGATTTTTTTTTTTTTTTTTTTTGGCTAATGCTGCATTAGCTCATACACATGCTTTCTTGCATCACATGCCACTACTACTACAACTACTACTACTACTTCTGTAGTCACCTTTATGAAAGCAAAAGCTCATCCCTTTAGCCTTGATGGTAGTATTACTATTAGTAATGGCCGCATGGGGGAAGAAAACCTATGGCTTATGCTGAACCAGCCAAAAGAAAAAAACCGAACATAACAATGATAAAAAAATAATAAAATAAATAATAATAATTAATGAAAGAAAAGGAAATTAAACCTATCATCCTAGGCACTTCCCTGACCCGAAGGTACTATCCAGATGACCTTTGAATTTCCACTGATGCCTGTCACAGCCTTAAACACCTCAATAAAATCTCTTCTAAGGTATCTAGTTTCCAAACTCTGCAACCCACATATTCGAAGTCTTTCTTCATAAGGACGCCTTTTTGCCGATCTCTCCAGGCGAGTTCCCCGTTTTTGCACCCTTTCAAGAAGCTCGATGTCTTTTTTTAGGTGCGGTCAGCAAACTTGAACACATTATTCCCAGTTTGATCTAACAAAAGCCTTATATAACGGGATTATCACATTCCTATCTCTACTTTCAAAAGTTCGATAGATCATCGATAGGAGAGCCATGGGCCTTCCTTGCAACCTGTTTATAATGCTCATACAATTTCATGTCTGACCGTACAGTAACACCCAAGTCCCTTTCCTCCAGTACTGGGTTTGGTTGAACTCCACCAAGTATGTAAGTGGGATTACTGTTTCCCTGCTGTAATGCTTTACAGTTTGTTGGATTAAAGCATAGCTGCCATTTTTCTGACCATTCCTGTAGTCTATTTAGGTTTCTCTGAAAAAGCTCAGCTTGACAATTCTCATTAACTACTCTACCAATTTAACATCTGCAAATTTAGACATCACGCCCTCTATCCCTTCATCGATGTCGTTTATGAAAATTAAAAACAACAGTGGTCCTAATACTGATCCTTGGAGAACCCCACTTCTTACATCAACCCAATCCGAGGAATAGCCATTTATCACAACCCTCTGCCTCCTGCCCTGAAGCCATCTTGCTATCTATCTAAGGATTTTCCCATTGATTCCAACCTGTTCCAGCTTATAAAGCAAACGCTCATGTGGGACTGAGTCAAAAGCTTTGCTGAAATCTAAATAAACAATGTCGAAATTATTCCCTAAATCCAGCTCTTGAGTGACCCTTTCAAAATAGCTAACCAGATTTGTTAAACATCATTTTCCGTTTTAAAACCATCCTGAGTATCCTTGAGAATTTCAGTTCGATCCAAATGAACCTGAATTCCACACTTGATCATTGCCTCAATGATTTTCCCTAACACTGAAGTCAGACTGACAGGGCGATAATTTCCCAAATCGCTCTTAGAGCCACCCTCATATATGGGAGATACATTGGCACTTTTCCAATCCAACGGAAACTCCCCAGAGTTTAATGATGCTCGGATAATTAGCCTCAATGGTTCAATGCACTCGCTTGCCGCCTCTCTCAAGATTATAGGGTATATTCCATCAACTCCAGGAGCCTTACTGGTCTGTAGGCTAGAAAATTTTTTCATTAAATAATCTTGCGAAATTTCAATATCATTAATTACATATTTTTAACTTCGCTCCCACAATTTCCCATTGCATTAGCATTAGCATTAGTAGAGGCATATGATGCAAAAAAGCAAGCTTATGCAGCATCAGACAAAAAAAACAAAAAAAAAACACTTCCACTTCACCCCTCTGTTCGTTCAAAATACCTGTCCAACTGAGCCTTAAACTTAATTAGGCTATCAACTTCCACGACAAGGGATGGAAGTCTGTTCCACCAACCAACCACCCGCTGGCTAAAGGCAAATTTCCGCACGTCTATCCTACATCTGTCTTTCCTCAATTTGAATTTATGCCCACTCAGGTGATTATTCTGAGCGAGAGGAAGAATCCCATCAGCATTGAGCATGCTCAAACCAATCAAGGCCTTATACACCTCTATAAGATCACCTCGCTGATGCCTCATCTCCAGACACTGTAATTTGCAAAACTTCAGCTTTCTTCGTAAGAGCATCCCTTTGTTCCATTCACTAATCTTGTTGCCCTTCTCTGTACTCGTTCCAACAGCTCTACATCCTTCTTGAAATGAGGCCTCCAGACCTGTATACAGTACTCTACGTGTGGCCTGACCATTGCCTTATGCAAGGGAATAATCACCTCCTTATCCCTGCTAGAAAAATTCCTATATATCATTGACAATACACAATGAGCTACTCTTGCAGCCCGTCTGCACTGCTCAGAGAACTTCATATCTGCCTGCACAACCACCCCCAGGTCCCTCTCAATCTCTACCACTGCCAGTGTAGTACCACAGAGTTGATACGTTGCTCTGGGGTTGCTGTTTCCCATGTGTAGTACTTTACATTTGTCAATGTTAAACTTCATTTGCCACCTCTCAGCCCATCTGCTCAACCTTTCCAGATCCTGTTTGAATTTATGCCCACTCAGGTGATTATTCTGAGCGAGAGGAAGAATCCCATCAGCATTGAGCATGCTCAAACCATTCAAGGCCTTATACACCTCTATAAGATCACCTCGCCGAGCAGTGTCCATTGATTACCACTCTGTCTTCTCCCCCTCAACCACCCCTTTATCCACAGCAGCAATTCGGCTCCAATGCCACACTGCTCCAATTTGTGCAGCAGTCTTCCATGTGCAACAGTATCAAAAGCCTTTCTAAGATCCTAGTATATAATATCAAAGTTATTCCCTGCATCCAGTTCCTTTGTGACTGCATCATAGTATCCAATTAAATTGGTCAGGTATGACGTCTCCTTAACAAAACCATGCTATGTCCGAGCTATAGCTGAAGTCTTGTCTAAATGATCCTGCAGTGCTTCTTTAACTAGTGCCTCCATTAATTTTTCTGGAACAGAAGTTAAACTCACAGGTCTATAATTACTTGTGTCAGCCTTTGATCCTCCTTTGTGAATTGGGATCACATTTGCACATTTCCAGTCTATGGGTACCTCCCCTGAATCCAAGGAAACTCTCATATTTATGGCTAAGGGTTTGCTTACTTCCTTTGCTGCCTCCTTTAATATAACTGGATAGATCCCATCCATCCCGGGTGCCTTTCTTGTGTTTATCTTCAGCAGTTTCTCCTTCACTTTACTCCCAGTTATTTCAAGATTCTGTAGCTTACTGCTAGAGTTGAATACACCTCTGGCATTCACCTTGCTGAATAACTCCTCATGTGTGAATGTCGATGCAAAATATTCATTTAGTTTGTTAGTTACCTGAGCAGGATCATCAACACTTGACCCATCAATATCAAGTGGACCAATCTGATTCATCCCCTTCCTTCTAGAGTTTACATAAGTAAAGAATTCTTTGCTGTTTTTCTTTGCATCCCTTGCCAAGGATTTCTCGTAATCTGCCTTCGCCTGCCTAACCTCCTTTGCAACTTGGTTGCATATCAACTTGTATCTATCATAGGCTTCTGTGTCATGTGTTAATTTGTAAGTATCCCATGCATTTTTCTTCTCTGCCATATGCCTCAATAGTTCATCTGACATTCATTTTTGCCTAAACCTTGAACAGTATTTCTTACTTGGTATGTAAAGCCTAGTAGCTTCCAAGATAAGTTCTTTGAATGCTTACCATTTTTCTTTTGCTGTTGGTAACATCATCAGTTGGTCCCACTGTATAGAAATTAAATACTATCTCAGTTTATCGTAGTCGCCTTTACGAAAGCAATAACCCTTCCCTTTACCCCTAATGGTAGTTACCTCTTTGAGTAAATCCCACTTCAGCACACTGTGATCACTGCCACCTAGTGGTTCATTTATCTGCAGATTCCTAATGCATGAAGAATCACTGCTGATAATCAAATCAAGAGTATTCCTCCCTCTAGTTGCCTCCCGAACATGCTGATGTAGAAAACAATCATCCAATAAATCCACAAAAGCCTTGCTATTGTGTGAGTGACCAGCCCCCAAATTCCAGTCAATATCTGGGAAATTGCCACAAAAGGTTTTTCATTTGTAAATATCTATGCAAAATAACTGTTGAGTTCATCTGCAACGACAGCTGGTTTATTTATTACTATCCCCTTTCCCTTACGTAAATGTCCGATTTGGTTTGTCCTGCTCTTCTTAGCATTTATATATGTGAAGAATTCTTTATCCCCCCTCCTTGCTCTGTTTGCTAGTGATTTCTGGAAAAACAACTTCTGGAAAAACGTTAGCTGTATGGTATCCGTGACCCTTTGCTCTCATGGCTACGCAGCTATATTACGCATCGTTCCTTGAGCGTTATCATAGACAAAGTGAACTCAGACTGTTTTATACCACTAAGCGGAGTACTACAAGGCTCTCCGTTAGGTCCTCTTCTCTTCATTGTTTTCGTAAATGATCTTCCTTCTTTCATGTACACCTCCAATGTTCAAGTTGCTCTCTATGCAGATGATCTTAAGATCTACTCAGCAGTGAAGGAGACTACCGATTCTGAACAGCTTCAATGTGCTCTCAATAAATTCTCTCTGTGGCTATCTCTGAATGGCTTGTCTGCTAACCCCTCGAATTGCAAAGTAATCTCTTTCTCATCTTGCAGATCTCCACAACTAATGAATACGGAGTACACTGTTAACTCTGTGATCATCGAAAGGTGTGACCAAGTTAACGACTTACGGATTCTCTTTTCCAGCAGTGCTAAATTCGATGCCCATGTCCTTAAAATCACCAGCAAAGCATTCAAAACACTGGGATTCATCAAACGGAACACATACAAGTTCAAAAGCTACAGATATGCGGTTATCCTCTATAAAACTATTGTTCTGCCAATCCTTGAATTCAGTTCACCCATCTGGAATCCACACACAAAGATTTTAACTAACAAAATTGAAGCAGTCCAAAAAAATTTTGTCCGTTACCTTACGTACCGCAATCCTCTATTCTATCACTCAGTGTATTATGAATCGCTGTGTGATTACTTTCATCTGAGGACTCTGTGCACTAGAAGAGTTACTGCTGACATCACCCTCCTAGCCAAAGTAATCACTGGAATTTATGAAGCATCTGATATCCTGAGTAAAATAAACTTCAATGCTCCTTGTAGACAAGTCAGGAACCTTACACCGTTTCGCCTTGACTCTGCCAGCACGGATTTAATGAAGTTCAGTCCACTGAACAGAATCAGCAAATCACTTTCGCATTGAATTCTTTGACAACTCCCAATCACTGATGAACTCCATCCACAAGTTTGCCTCTTCACTTAAACTGCAAAGTGACTAGCTCACATCTAATTATTGTAGCTTATTATTTGTTATATTATTTTTCTATTCTCTAACGGATTAATTATTACTTGTTTTACCGGTAACTTAACTTAATACAATCCTCTTTTGTACATATGCTTTTATTGTTTGAATCTATATCAATGTTTATCGTCCTGTTGGATTTCATATTATTGTCATTATGTTTATTGATCTGATCTCAGATACACTCTCAATGGTTACCTGTTGTGTATCTTGTTATTAATAAAATAAAATAAAATAAAATAAAATTTCTCATAAGCTGCCTTTGCCTGTCGAACCTTTTCTGTGGCTCTATTACAGGTGATATACAGATCATCAGTAGTTACATGTTTAAGTAATTCCTACATCAGTACATTGTGATTACTGTCACCCAGCGGTTCTTTTATCTGCAAATTCTTAATATATGAATATTCACTGCTTACAATCTGATGAAGAGTATTACTCCCGCCGGTTACCTCTCGAACTTGTTGCTGTAGAAAACAGTCATCCATTAAATTACGCTTATATATATATATAATATTTATTACTATGTGCATAGTAATAAATAAATCAAATTAAAATAGCTATTAATTAAAATCATCACGCCTTCAATTCTCATATCACGCCAAGCGAATGGGAAAGAATTACGGAAAGGCGGCGGCCACCAACCCCCAAAAAACTAACCAACGTCACATGCCACCATGAGAATTTTGATCTATTATTTTGATCTATTATTTTGATATTTTAGTTTTTGGTAGTTTCTTTAACCTTTTTTGGTGATATTTCACGTCTTTTGGAACTGGTACCTTCGAGGGGGGTACCGCTAAATTATTTATAATTGGCATTATTTTAAATTTACATTTTTTATTAATTGGGTTTAATGACTTAATTGACTAAATTATACAGGGGATTATCGACTACCTTTTGGTCCTATTATCTCTACTTTCCCTTCCCTGTTTGTTTATTTTATATTATTTTGCGTTTCGTTTCGCTCTGTATTATTGCCGTACTACTGGCTGATGTTTTTATTTTAATTAGGCATCATGTGGAGGATGTGCATTTGCTGCCTCTAATGATAGCTACATAGCCATATTTATTTATTTGTATTACTTTTGCCTAACTTTTACCTCACATTTTATATATATATAAAACATAGAAATAAATGATAAAGGACATAGTAACATGGGAAAGTTATTAACAACAACGTGCCATGCCTAATGGAAGAAAGTATGAGAAGAAAAGAATGTTAAGATCCTAATGAATTAAGTGGAAAAAGTGGCGGAATTGATAAACCAAATCATATTTACAAAAGCTAGAAAAAAGTGGTAATTAATGTATATTAAAAAGTAGTAATAAATAGAAATGAAAATAATGAAAATAAAAATTGGTACATAGATCAGGTATTTCATCAGGGGACTACACCCGATCATGTACCAAAATACTGCGTTTCTATACAAACCCATGCCGATGGAGGTAGCAATAAATTAAAAAAATTAAAAATTAAAAATTAAAATTTTTTTGAAACCTTCATAGACATGAGTGAGGTAGCCCCAACGCAGTGTGTATATTTTAAGTTAACCGTTAAATTAAAAGGTGTAATTAAAAGGTGTAACAGGCAGCAGCATAGAAAAGGGAAGTAATACAAGGTATGGGTGGGAAAAAAAGATAGTAGTAAAAAAAGGAGGCGAAAATAGCGAGAATAAGAAAAGAAGGGATGTCCGAATCGCCCTCGTATTGCACTAATAGTTTAACGGACGGAAAAAGCAGAATAGAAAGTATAAAGACGTAAAGAGAAGGAAAAGATTTTAAGATACTAGGCAAGCTGGGTTCGTAAGTACCCCACCTCTTAGAGAGGGCCTTGGCTGTGAAGGTGTTAGTAGAAGAGGAAAATTAATACTGCTAGCCTGGGAAATATTTTTTTGTTAATGTCAGATGTAAAAAAAAAAAAAAAACTAGTATAAAATTACATACCTTTAAAATTATGTAGCATCAATTAGTAGAATTATGTGCATCAATTAGTAAAATTATGTAGGATCAATTAATAAAATGCATAATAAACATGATTAATAAATAGAATACAAACAAGGAGAGGTTGCTTAGTAAAAAAAATAATAATGGACGCCCTCTATAGCTAAAAGTGAGGAAAAGGTCCGAATAATAATTAAAAATAATTAAGCAAAAATAATTAAAATAAAATAATAATGGAAAAAATTAAATAAATAAAAACTTAAAAAGGTAACTTAGAAAGTGAAAAGACATGAGCATCGTTCAGAATAGAAGTTATATGATGTGATCACTTTCAAAGTGGTGGGAATACCACCATTTAAATTTACAACTATACATCTGTACAAATTATCATCTATGAAGGTTTCAAAAAATTTTAATTTTTAATTTTTAATTTTTTTAATTTATTGCTACCTCCATCGGCATGGGTTTGTATAGAAACGCAGTATTTTGGTACATGATCGGGTGTAGTCCCCTGATGAAATACCTGATCTATGTACCAATTTTTATTTTCATTATTTTCATTTCTATTTATTACTACTTTTTAATATACATTAATTACCACTTTTTTCTAGCTTTTGTAAATATGATTTGGCTTATCAATTCAGCCACTTTTTCCACTTAATTCATTAGGATCTTAACATTCTTTTCTTCTCATACTTTCTTCCATTAGGCATGGCACGTTGTTGTTAATAACTTTCCCATCTTACTATGTCCTTTATCATTTATTTCTATGTTTTATTTTATAGTTGTATCCTGTTCTGTAGCCTTTCGCGTCCAGGTACATCTATTTTCTATTTTCTTTTTCTTTTTTTACCTTTTTCTTCTCCTTTCTTTACCTTTTTCACCTGTTTTATATACTACATACTTTAAATCTTAGCTATTTGCAGCTTTGCGCATGGCTATTTTTAAATATAACCTCCCTTCTCTCGCTTCTCTATTTCTTACTTACCTCCTTAGTTCACATTTTCTTTTCCTTTTTTTACCTTTTTCTTCTCCTTTCTTTACCTTTTTCACCTGTTTTATATACTATATATATATATATATATATATATATATGATAGATATATATCATATCTATCATATATATATATATGATAGATATGATATATATCTATCATATATAAACCGTTTCTGTTTGTATCTATCACAGTCTATCATATATATATATATATATATATGATAGACTGTGATAGATACAAACAGAAACGGGTAAGTAAGTAATGCATTACATCGAATGGACCGTCAATCCGCTCAAAGCCCCCGATGAAGTAGGGGATTGACGACCATGTGATGTAATACAAATATGTATAAAGATGTAATACAATAAATGTATAAAAATGTTTAATATTTTATCATTTTGTCATAAAGTAGTATTGCTACAGTTTTTCATCTATAATTAATATGACAATTTCTTTAGCAATACGTAACAAGTTGAAAAATAATAAATGAATAGGCCCTGGGCATTTAAGATAACCGAGTTTAGGCTAGCTTAAAGACCAGTAATGTATTAACCATAATACCTATGAGTAGAAAACACCCGTAATCAAGAAAATAAACACAATAAACCACAATAGAAAGATAAAATAATATATATATATATATATATATATATATATATATATATATATATATATATAATATATATATATATATATATATATATATATTATCTAAATTAAAATAGGATATTCGCCAGTAGCATGGCAAACCAGTAGAGTGAAAAAAATAACTTAACCAAATAACATGACATAACAGAAAAAAAATATATATGGGGGGGGGGATAAAAAAGAAGAGGGTAGTGTTGAAGCACAACGTTCATAAAATAATTTAGAAAATTAAGCCAATTTAATTTGTTTCTATATATTTTCAGTTTAACTATTGTTTTGTCAGTGGTGTGGTTTGGCCATGCGAGTACCAGGCTTTCTGTTTATTATTTTTCGCTGCATAAGGACCACCGCTATGCAAATCTATTGCATCGGAGATTTGATCTTAGTATCATTCTTTCGTTGCATGGATTCGTTTAGCGTTCGAAATGAAGTGATTCCCTGACTATTATTGGCATCGTGGTCCTCTGTCGAGTTGGGGCATAATAGTCAGTCTATTTTAGTTCATTTCATTTTATTTTATTAATTGGTCATGTAATGTTGTTAATCTACGTTTCCACCTTAATGAAATTTCACATAATTCGGAAACGGGTGCCTTCAGGGGGACGCCGCTAATTTTGTTTTAATTGTCTTAATTTTCTAAATAATTTTAGGAACGTTGCTTCATCACAACCCTCTTCTTTTTTATCCCCCCTATATATTTTTTCTGTTATTGTTGTGTCATTTTATTTGGTTAAGTTCTTTTTCACTCTACCAGTTTGCCATTCTACTGGCAAATATCCTATTTTAATTTAGATTATTATAAAAATGTAGTGGATTGTGTTTTTCTGCTGCCACTGATGTTAGCTTTTCTGCTATTTTTCTAATTTATTTTTATTAAATTCTATCGGTGTATTTAATTTTTAGATTAATTGGATTATATATACACCGAGTGATCATTGAATTACGACCACTTACCTAATAATTCGTAGGTCCTCCTTTTGCCTTCAATACAGCAGCTATCCGACGTGGCATGGCTTCAACAAGGTGTTCGAAGCCTTTGGGAGGTATGTCCAAACTGTGTGTAATGCGGTCAGCAGTGCAGGTATGGAGGTGATTGTATTAATTGGTATATGACGTATACCAATTAATACAGTATATGACGGATTTGCCGTCAACAACATGAGGCTCTTCATCCATCATCATGGTATCAAATGGCAGGAAGTTGTACCCCTGTTGTATGTGTAACAGCGTATCAGTGGTCTCCGCTATCAACTGCTTGCTGACTGTGTACATCTCGCTATGTTACCCTTTTATCACGAATGGCGATTGTGTTTTCCAAGATGACAATGCGCCGAACCATCGTGCACTTGTTGTTCAGGAATGGTTTGAGGAACACAGTTCTGACTTCCAGCATTCCATAGCGAGATGTACACAGTCAGCAAGCAGTTGATAGCGGAGACCACTGATACGCTGTTACACATACAACAGGGGTACAACTTCCTGCCATTTGATACCATGATGATGGATGAAGAGCCTCATGTTGTTGACGGCAAATCCGTACACGACCATCCACTGTGTGGAGTAAATAACGTGACTCAACCGACCAGTACACCTTCTTCCAGTCTTCTAACGTCCAACTTGCATGCCGACCGGGCTAGCCGAGTGGGTAAAGTACCTGCCCGGCAACCCAAAGGTCGCGGGTTCGATTCTCGCCTCGGGCTTGGATCAAAGTACTGCAAAAACATTGGGAGGTGCAATATGGCCACAGAAGCCGATGCGCCAACAACTACCAAATCAAAAAAAAAAAAAAAAACCAACTTGCATGCTCTTTGCACCAGGCGAGTCATTTACGCCGATGAACTTTGGTTAGGAGAGGATGCTGTAGGGATTGTCTGTTGGTGCGAGCGTGCGACGCATGGTCATGCCAGATATTGTTCAGGGTTAGCCCATATTGTGCTAGATAGTCAACTCTTCAAGAGTGCTGCGCCTGTTAGCCTGTACGAGTCGTCGGATCCCGGCGCTCACCTCTAACATCAACGTTTGCTGACCTTTTCAGTTTTTCTGTCGGGTCGTTGTTTGACCATTTTTACGCCAGCCCAGGTACACTTTAACTACGGCGGCTCTCGAATACCCCGTCATTTCAGTCTTTTGGGAAATAGAGGGACCAGCTAGTCGAGCACCCACAATCTTTTCTCTATCAAAATCCGATAAATCCTTCCTTTTACCCATCACCCTCAGAATTTTACTACCTACTGAACCACTGACACTTTATCTATGCTACGTATTAGCATTAGCTAAAGAAACATGATGGAAAAAAGCAAGCTTATATAGCATCAGCCAAAAAAAAAAAAAAAACAAAAACAAATCTTCTAATTTCACCCATCCAATTGCTCCAAATGTTTGTCTAGTTCTGTCTTGAATCTCTTTAAGCTATAAAATTCTACAACGACAGATGGACGTTTGTTCCCCAACCAACTACCGGCTGGCTAAAGGCAAACTTCCGCACATCTATCCTACATCTGTCTTTCCTCAATTTGAATTTATGCCCTCTCAGATGATTATTCTGAGGAAGATGAAGAATTCCCTCAGCTGTTACGAGTGGTACAGATCCCACCTCTCTCTTGAATAAATTAAAACTTTTATTAGTTGAAAAACCAATATTAGCCTGGTTTCCTTTGTTGTTTGTAACTATATTAGTAATCAAACACCTGTATTTTAATTAATAACCTGTTAATTCTACCAACAAGGACGGAAACCAGTAGAATCAAGCTAATATTATTCAAAATTAGAGTTTAAATATTGAGAACCTTAAGAAAAAGCCCACCCACCCGCTTGTAACTAGCATAGAAAAAGCCATGCAGATGTACATGCCACATAAACCTAGGTTTGCATTCACAGTGCAGCGGTAGATTTCTGTTGTAAGGTCAGGAAAGGGTCAAGAAAGACTATCTTCTCCCTCATAAACATGCAAGAGCTCCGCGATTGTGGGTTCAAAGCGGAGTAGAGTGGGAGAAAATCGTTTTCCCACGTGTACAGAGAATACGTTGAGCTCTCTCTAAGTGTTTTTGGTGTTAAGTAACATTGTTGCTTTGCCCAAAAGTGGTCAAAGAGGAATACGCGATGCGAAGAGCCACAGTGGTAATTATACAAAAAAGGAGTCGTGACGTACCCATGGTTCAATGGTCGTGGAAATTCCTGAAAGATGGAGCAATGAATTCCTTATCCATCACACACTGTTCAGACCACCTGGGATCAGACCCCGGACTTAAAACATCCAATGAGAGGGAGTAGTTGTCTAAACATAGAGAGCTGATCCTGGTTTCAAAAGGGGTCCTTAGCGGGACCGGGGTGTCGTTGTCGTGATCGTTGGTAGTAGTGCTAGTGGTTGACAAGCGCTAGTCGGTGAGTGCCGTTACCAGCGTCTTTCCAGAGAAGCCAGCGAAGAGGAAACGCCGAAGTAGAGAAGCTAGCGAAGAGAAAGCGTCCAAGTAGAGAAGCCAACCCAGAGAATCAAGAAAGAAGATAGAAAAGGGGTTAGCCAAAATGCTTTATTATGTGTAAGATGTGTGTGAAAGGCAAATCTTTCAATTGAATAATAATGGAACGACTAAGTTTTAAAAGAAGATGATTCCATCCTATGATTTCCTATGATAAGCATGATATGTATTATATGTCGCGGAACATTATTTTGGTATTATGAATATTAATTGGACTAACTCAGCTGGACAGTTACCTATGTGAAGAGGGAGCCAAATAAGTAGTTTATTTATTTATTTATTTTTTTTTTTTTTTTGGTTCACCAAAAGATCAGGGCTTCCTTGCATTCTATGGCTAATACTAAAACTAATATGGCATATTTTTTCCCCTATAGAGCCTGACTCTGGGTGGACCCTATATTTTTGTAAATAATAACTGTTTTTGCCATCATTGCATCACTTGGGTACCTACCCACTCACTGACGAAGGGCCAAATAGCCCTGAAACAGTGCTGTCTGGGTGGTGGTACCTATCTGAGAATAAGTAACACTAGTCTTCTCCTTAGGTGAAGCGTTACTTATTCGAAGTAGTGCAATATCATGGCAACTCGTTGTGAAGGTATTCACAATATGAGATATAACCTAAAACGATGCCACCTTAAAAATTTTCTGTTTATTCAGAAATGGCTGTGTATTATGATGCTAAGCACTTTATATACATTATGATGCTAAGCACTTTATATACATAGAATATTAATTGGTTAATACAAATGTTTGATTATCCCATTTGCTTAAACATTATACCAAGGGATAAACTGAGAGTAAGGCGTGGTACTTAGAAAGTAACAATGGCCACGTATATACATATATAAGAATTTTATATATTACTATGTTAAAGGTATGACCTTTTTAAAATGGGTTTAATTTAAATAAAGGAATCATTGTAATGCTATAGTGATGTAATTCATTTTTCAATAACTTTGGTTTAAGGAGAAAGATAATAAGGGAATATGAGTGATGTATACATGTTTTTTATATATTCCATAAACGTTTGTTATGTCGAAATTTTTCCTCATTGCTAAGCTCTTAATCACACCAGTAATCGCAAGATTTGATTAAGATCAAAATAATAATGGTTATTGCATATTGATGAGTTTAATTGCATTAAGTTTCTCAATATTTACACAACGCTAAAATTTCCAAACTGCGGCATTAGGAGAGATGAGTTTCTCTTCTTTCTCCTATGTTGAGGGTATACGAGACCTGGTCCTAATCGAAACCACGAGACGAACACATTACGTCGAATCTGCACTGAAGGTGCAAAGTACTGGGAGCATCCCACTTTTTCTAAAGTGCGAAGGCGTAATGCAAGTGCCACATCAGAGGGTAACAACTGTGGGTGGGGTGGATCGGTTACCGAAAATATACGTGATGAAAGATGATGGAATTCCTAGAAATTTCCTGTAGAGATAATCAACCAGTCAGTTATTGGATTATCTCAATATCTGTCTCACAACCCCACCTTACATCAGGGGGCCGTGATAACTAACATGCCATCTTTCTCCCTCGCCCCCCCCCCACACAGCATTGAGATGCTGAAACCATTCAAGGCATTATACACCTCCATTAGATCACCTCGCAGATCTCTAGTCTCCAGACACTGTAATTTGCAAAAATTGAAGACTTTCTTCGTAAGAGCAACCCTTTGTTCCATTCACTAAATTTGTTGCCCGTCTCTGCACTGGCTTCAGCAGCTTTATATCCGTCCTAAAATGAGGTCTCCATTAGTCGACGTAGGTCGACTTACGCCGCATTCTCGCCTTTCCAGGATCACCTGGAAAGCCTGCCTTCCTGGTGACAAAATGGCCAGAAAAAAACTAAAAACAAAACAACATACACGCACACTGCACAAACCTAACTACATATTCTGGACTTTAACAGAGTTCTGTATTGAATTGATGTTCAATGTTCATCTGTACTTGTGATTGTGATTGAATGAATATTGAACTGACGTTCGGGTGCTGTCCTACATAATCTGGAGATGTCTCTTTGAGATATTGCTGTGATTCTCACAGGAATATCTCAAAGAGACATTCCTTGATTAGTTTTCACTGTTTTTTTCTGACGATAAAGTAAAAAGTAAAGTGCAGCCATTATCAACCCACTGCAGGATGGAAGCCTCCTCAACAATTCATGTTGAGGGAAATGGACCATAATCTGCCACGCTGGTCCAGTGCGGGTTGGCAGATCGACCGTATTCAGCAGTCAGGGGCTTGAACCCCGGTCTACTCAAAGAGCGTGTACTACTGCACTCCCGCTCCTGCCCACTCGGCTACAGATAGCACATTGCATTCAACTTTCCACATCATAATTGTGTGAGAGCTTTTATTCTCACGCAATTATGATGTGCTTTGCATAACAGAAACTTAGCTTGACCATAATGAAGAGAATTTTCCTTTTGCAGTTTCGGCTGGTTATAATATGATTCTTTGCTCCCGACAGGATAAAAGAGGGGGGGGGGGGTGGATAGGAACTTTTCTATAAAACAACACACAGGGTTGTAACCAAGAATTAAAAAAGCCATTCCAATAAGTACGAAAGCCTAATTGCGTCATGTCAATTTAACTCAGCGCACATTGATATTGCAGTTATCTATGTACACCCAGGATCCAATGCAGAAACCATCGATGAGATAACTAATTAGCTTATTCATGGGCTTCGTACGTCGCCAAGGCACGTAATTTCTGGAGACTTCAACTTATCCCCTCAACTTGTGCATCTTCAGTCAAGAATGTTAATAGCCTTCATCTATTAGGAATCTATCTAATTAATCAGCTCCCGACAAAGGGTGACAACCATCTTGATCTTGTGTTATCATTAAGCGATTGTGAACTTGATTCAATAGCAGGAACTGCCTTTAAATCTGATCATATGATAATTTTTATTAACTTGTCTTTTCCCACTGCAAACTACAATATCCCTAGGGTCCACACAAAGGTAATAACCAGCCCGAAATTAATCAACACTAGTAAATGCTTGAAGCAACACTTGAAGAAGCCACTGTAATTCCTTGGAATGCACTTCAGCAGGGTGATAGACAACTTGCCTTGGATCTGTTAACTATCTAGCTCGTCACCATTTCTAAATTTGCAGACTCAAAGAAAATAAGGATCTCGGAACCCACGAGAGGACGGTGGACTCCTGAGCACAGCAACAGCTTTAATATTAAACAGCAACTCTACAAACGATGGAAAAGAACAGGCCAAAAAACTACCTGGAAACCTTCCAACTGTTCAATAAACGCCTGAATGGATTCCGTCAGTGTCGATCCACTCTTGATATTCTAGCTTATTTTACCCATTTATGGACAAATTCAATGGAAAAGTACGGGGAAACGCAAGCAGTTGCTCTTGACATCTCAAAGGCTTTCGATCTTCTTTGGCGTAATGGTCTCCTAAACCAGCTTTCCTCTCATGGTTTGCCCCACTGCTTTTTAGTAATTGGTTATCCAGTTTTCTCTCTGATCGCTCACTGAGGGTGATGGTAGATGTCTTTCTGTCTTCTAACTTCTCAACTAATGTGGTGTCCCCGAAGGTTCAGTTCTTTCCCCCCCCACTCTTTTCCTCTTGTATATTAATGACCTTCTTCCATTGACTGGAAATCCTATCCATAGTTTTGCCTACGATAGCACATTGCATTCTATTTTCCATTTTGAGAATCCTTGCCATGCTCAATCACTTCAGATCACAACTTGGTGATTGTCTCTTCTCCAATGGAACCTTTATCTCATGCCTATTCCCAACCTCGTATTGTTTGGCATTACAAGAATGCAAAATGGGATGACCTGCGAGACTTCTTTTCTTCTTTTCCTTGGTCTGATTACTGTTTCAAAACTTCTGATGTCAATGTTTGCTCAGATCGTGTCAGTGAAATTATTCTTGCAGGAATGGAATCCTTTATCCCACACTGCACTTTAAAATCTCGTCCTTTATCTAAACCTTGGTTTTCCAATAAATGTGCTAAGGCTGTCCAAGAGAAGAACGCTGCATATCGTAATTGGCTTGTTTCTAATTTTTCAGTTTCATTTTCTGCCTACACCAAAGCTCGCAACAATTGTAAAGCAGTTATTAATCAGTCCAAACTAGAGTTTGAACAGGCTAAGAGTAGAAAACTTGCTTCTTGCCCTAATGGTAGCCGAGCATTCTGGTCTCTTGCCAAAGCTATTGGCCCCAACTTTTGCCCATCTCTGTTCCCACCTCTGTCCAAACGAGATGGTTCTGTAGTCACTTCAGCCAAGGATAAAGCTGACCTGCTTGCATCCCATTTTTCTTCGAGCTCATGTATTAATGATCTTGGTAAAACACCTCCCACCATTCCTAACACGCTCCATTCAATGCCTCCTGTGGTCTTCCGTCAAAAGGATATCAGAAGGATTTTGATGAATCTTGATGCTAAGAAAGCTCCAGGTCCTGATGGTATTTCTCCACTTGTTCTCAAAACCTGTGCTCCTGAACTTGCTCCTATTCTTTGCCTCCTTTTTTCACTTTCTTATTCCAAAGGTGTTTTTCCTTCTGCTTGGAAATTTGCTCATATCCCACCAGTTCCTAAAAAGGGTGACAAATCCCTCCCATCCAATTATCGTCCCATTGCAATTACTTCTACTCTTTCTAAAGTAATGGAGAAATCAATTAACCGCCAACTCTTAAACTACCTAGAAACCTTCCGTCTGATCAACGATCGCCAGTATGGATTCCGTCAGTGTCGATCCACTGGTGATATTCTGGCTTATGTTACCCATTTATGGACAAATTCAATGGAAAAGTTCGGGGAAACGCAAGCAGTTGCTCTTGACATCTGAAAGGCTTTCGATCTTCTTTGGCGTAACGGTCTCCTAAACCAGCTTTCCTCTCATGGTTTGCCCCACTGCTTTTTAGTAATTGGTTATCCAGTTTTCTCTCTGATCGCTCACTGAGGGTGATGGTAGATGACTCTATGTCTTCTATCTTCTCCACTAATGCCGGGTTCCCCCAATGTTCAGTTCTTTCCCCCACTCTTTTCCTCTTGTATATCAATGACCTTCTTCCATTGACTGGAAATCCTATCCATAGTTTTGCCGATGATAGCACATTGCATTCAACTTTCCATTTTGAGAAACCTTGTCCAGCTCAATCAGCTTGAAGTTCTCGAAAATCTGCTGCCAATTCCTTAAATGCCGATCTTCAGGTAATTCTCCAGTGGGGCAAAGACAACTTAGTTGATTTCAACCCTTCTAAAACTCAATCTTGTGTTATATCTCGCAAAAAGGATTCTTCTGCTCCTATGCTTATCTTTAGTGACACTCCGATTTCTAGGCAAGTTGATAAATCTCTTTTGGGGATTACCCTGACTTCTAATCTCTCTTGGCACAAGCACATTACAAATATTGCTTCCTCTGAATCTAAAAAACTTGGTTTTCTCTTTCGCACTCGGCGTTACTTTTCTCCCAAACAGTTGCACACTCTGCATATATCGCAAATCCGCCCTGCCATGGAATATTGTTCCCATATCTGGGGTGGTGCCCCCAAAACCTCTCTCAGGCTTCTTGACTCCATTCAGAAGAGGGCAGTTAGGTTAATTAATGATTCATCTCTAACAGAGTCTCTCCACTCGCTTTCTCATAGACGCACTGTTTCTGCTGCATGCCTCTTCTACAGATACTTCCATGGGCACTGTTCTTCTGAATTGGCTTCTATAATTCCCGCTCCCTCTTTCAAAACAGTTCGAACACGTGCTGCCACCTGCCAACATCCATTTACTGTCCAACTTCAAACCCACAGAACCAACTTTTCATCTTCCTCATTTATTCATTCAACTGCCGTTTTCTGGAACAACCTTCCTTCATAGGTATTTCCTGAAAATTACAATCTGCAGAAGTTCAAGTCCAATATCAACAAATATCTTCTTTCGTCTTCTCAACCTCCAACCCAAGCACAGTACTAAGTACTATAGGTTATAATACCTCTCGTGTTTAGGGTTCTCATAAAAAAAAAAAAAAAAAAAAATACGTATTTCCTGAAAATTTCAGTCTACAGAACTTCAAGTGCAATGTCAACAAATATCATCTTTCGTCTTCTCAACTTCCATCCCAAGCATGGTACAAAGTACTGTAGTTTCTATTATCTCTCATGTTTTGGGTTTCATAAAAAAAAAAGACATGGGTAGAAGTAATAGTAGTAGTGGCATGTGATGCAAGAAAGCATGCTTATGCACCATCAGCCAAAAAAAAAAAAAAATCACGCCATTCCCTCCAAAAGCATGTCCAGTTCCTCCTTAAATTTATTCAACCTGTCAACTTCCACAACGACAGATGGAATTTGTTCCCACAATTAACCGCCCGCTGGCTAAAGGCAAATTTCCGCACATCTATTCTATATCTGTCTTTTCTTAATTTGAATTTATGCCCCATTAGGTTCGTAATCTAAACAACTGGAAGGATTCCATCAGAATTCAGCGTGCTCAACCCATTCAAGGCCTTATGCACTTCAATTAGATTGCCTCGCAGGTGCCTAGTCTCCAGCCACTGCAATTTGCAGAACTTAGCCTCTCTTGATAAGAGGATCCCTTCATTCCCCTTACCAATCTTGTTCCCATTCTCTGTACACGCTCAAGTAAATCTATATCCTTCCTAAAATGAGGCCTCCAGACCTGTACGCAGTACACAAGGCGTGGCCTGACCATTGGGTTATACAGAGGTATAATCACCTCCTTTTCCCTGCTAGCAAAATTCCTATATATCATTGAAAAAACCCCATGACCTGCCCTGGCAGCCTCTCTGCATTGCCCAGAAAATTTCATATTAGTATTGGTATTAGTAACGGCCGCATGGTGCAAGCAAGCCTATGGCTTATGCTGCACCAGCCAAAAAAAAAAAAAAAAAAAATCCGAACAAAATGATAAAAACAAAAAATAAATAAATAACTAAATAATAATAATTATTAAATAAAAAAAAATAATAAAATAAAAAATAAATAAAAAGGAAATTAAACCTATCATCCTATGCGCTTCCCTTACCCGAATGTACTGTCCAGATGACCTTTGAATTTCCCAAAACTGTCGGCCTCTACCACCCATGAAGGCAACTTATTCCAGTAATTTATAACTCGCTGGCTAAAATAGAACTTCCTGCAGTCCAATCAAAACATTTTCCCCCGTAACTTGAATTTATGTCCCCTAGTTCTAGCATCATTTATATTCTTGAAAATTTTGTCCTCATTCATTTTACTGATGCCTCTCAGAGCCTTACACACCTCAATCAAATCTCCTCTAAGGTGTCTAGTTTCCAAACTCTGCAACCCACATATTCGAAGTCTTTCTTCATAAGGACGCCCTTTTGCCGATCTCACCAGGCGAGTTACCCTTCTTTGCACCCTTTCAAGAAGCTCGATGTCTTTCTTCAGGTGCGGTCTCCATACTTGAACACAGTATTCCAAGTGTGGTCTAACATAAGCCTTATATAATGGGATTATCACGTCCCTATCTCTACTTGCAAAAGTTCGATAGATCATCGATAGGACACCATGGGCCTTCCTTGCAACCTCTTTACAATGCTCAGAGAATTTCATGTCTGACCGTATCGTAACACCCAAGTCCCTTTCCTCCAGTACTGGGTTTAGTTGAACTCCACCAAGTGAATACGTTTTTTTGGGATTACTGTTTCCCAGGTGTAATACCTTACACTTTGTTGGATTAAAGCACAGCTGCCATTTTTCTGACCATTCCTGAAGTCTATCTAGGTCTCTCTGAAGAAGCTCAGCTTGACAGTGATCATTAACTACTCTACCAATTTTAACATCATCTGCAAATTTAGACATCACGCCCTCTATCCCTTCATCAATGTCGTTTATGAAAATTAAAAACAACTGTGGTCCTAATACTGATCCTTGGGGAACCCCACTTCTTACATCAACCCAATCTGAGGAATAGCCATTTATCACAACCCTCTGCCTCCTGCCCTGAAGCCATCCTTCTATCCATCTAAGGTTTTTCAAAGTGATTCCAACCTGTTCTAGCTTATAAAGCAACCGCTCATGTGGGACTCAGTCAAAAGCTTTGCTGAAATCTAAATAAACAATGTCGAAATTATTCCCTAAATCCAGCTCGTGAGTGACCCTTTCGAAATAGCGAACCAGATTTGTTAAACATGATCTTCCCTTTACGAAACCATGCTGAGTATCCTTGAGAATTTCAATTCGATCCAAATGATCCTGAATTCCACCCTTGATCATTTCCTCCATGATTTTCCCTACTACTGAAGTCAGACTGACAGGTCGATAATTTCCAACTTCACTTTTAGAACCACCCTTATATATGGGAGATACATTTGCACTTTTCCAATCCAAGGGAATCTCCCCAGAGTCTAATGATGCTCGCATAATTAGCCTCAATGGTTCAATGCACTCGCTTGCCGCCTCTCTTAAGATTATAGGGTATATTCCATCAACTCCAGGAGCTTTACTGGTCTGTAGGCTCGAAAGTTTTTTCATTAAATAATCTTGTTTAACATATTTTTTAACTTCGCTCCCACAATTTCCCTTTGCCACAAAAGGCTTTTCATTTCTCCCTGCACAATTACTCCCTGGTCTTTTTCATTTTTAACCACCTTAAGTGTAGTACCACACAGTTGGTACGTTTCTCTGGGGTTACTTCTACCCATATGCAGTACTTTGCGTATTTCAAGGTTAAACTTAATTTGCCATTTCTCAGCCCATCTGCCCAAATTATCTAGATCCTGTTACAGTAACAGTAGCAAATTGCCATTACTGTCCTTTACAACTCTGCCAACCTTTTGTATCATCTGCATCCAACCGGGCTAACCGGGTGGGTAAAGTGCTTACATGCCAACCCCAAAGTCGCTGGTTCGATTCCCGCCTCGGGCTTGGGTCAAAGTACTGCAAACACCTTGGGAGGTGCATTATGGCCAAAGAAGCCTATGCACTAACAACTACTAAAAAAAAAAACATCCGCAAACTTCGACATTAAGCCTGATATACCTTCATTAATATCATTGAAAAATATATTAGCATTTTAGCATTAGTAGAGGCATTTGATGCAAGAAAGCAAGTTTATGCAGCATCAGCCAAAAAAAAAAAAAAAAACCCACTTCCACTTCACCCCACTGTTCGTTCAAAATACCTATCCAGCTGAGCCTTAAACTTATTTAGGCTATCAACCTCCACTACAAGGGATGGACGTCTGTCCACCAACCAACCAACCGCTGGCTAAAGGCAAATTTCAGCATGTCTATCCTACATCTCTCTTTCCTCAATTGGACTTTATGCCCTCTCAGTTGATTTTTCTAAGCTAGAGGAAGAATCCCATCAGCATGGAGCATGCTTAAACCATTCAAGGCTTTATACACCTCTATCAGATCACCTCGCTGGTGCCTATTCTCCAGACACTGTAATTTGCAAAACTTAAGCCTTTCTTCGTAAGAGCACCCCTTTGTTCCATTCACTAATCTTGTTGCCCTTCTCTGTACTCGTTCCAGCAGCTCTACATCCTTCTTGAAATGAGGCCTCCAGACCTGTATACAATACTCTAGGTGTGGCCTGACCATTGCCTTATACAATGGAATAATCACCTCCTTATCCCTGCTGGAAAAAATCCTGTATATCATTGACAATACTCCATGAGCTACTCTTGCAGCCCGTCTGCACTGCTCAGAAAACTTCATATCTGCCTGCACAACCACCCCCAATCCTTTTCATTCTCTACCACTGTCAGTGTAGTACCACAGAGTTGATACGTTGCTCTGGGGTTGCTGTTTCCCATGTGTAGTACTTTACATTTATTAATGTTAAACTCATTTGCCACCTCTCAGCCCATCTGCTCAACCTTTCCAGATCCTGTTGCAGCAGCATAGTGTCAGTAGTGTCCTTGACAATCCTGCTAACCTTTGTATCGTCTGCAAACTTGGACATTAAGCCCGATATACCATCATCAATATCATTTATAAATACAGAAAACAATAATGGACCCAACACTGAGCCCTGAGGGACTCCACTAATAACATCAGTCCACGATGAGCAGTGTCCATTGATTACCACTCTCTGTCTTCTCCCCCTCAACCACCCCTTTATCCATAGCAGCAATTTGCCTCCAATGTCACACTGCTCCAATTTGTGTAGCAGTCTTCCATGTGCAACAGTATCAAAAGCCTTTCTAAGATCCAAGTATATAATATCAAAGTTATTCCCTGCATCCAGTTCTTTTGTGACTGCATCATAATATGCAATCAAGTTGGTCAGGCAAGACTTCCCCTTAACAAAACCATGCTGTGTCTGAGCTATAACTGAAGTCTTGTCTAAATGATCCTGCAGTGCTTCTTTAACCAGTGCCTCCATTAAATTTCCTGGAACAGAAGTTAAGCTCACAGGTCTATAATTACTTGTGTCAGCCTTTGATCCTCCTTTGTGAATTGGGGTCACATTTGCACATTTCCAGTCTATGGGTACCTCCCCTGAGTCCAAGGAAGCTCTCATAATTATGGCTAAGGGTTTGCTTACTTCCTTTGCTGCCTCCTTTAATATAACTGGATAGATCCCATCCACCCCGGGTGCCTTTCTTGTGTTTATCTTCAACAGTTTCTCCTCCACTTTACTCCCAGTTATTTCAAGATTCTGTAGCTTACTGCTAGAGTTGAATACACCTCTGCCATTCCCCTTGCTGAATAACTCCTCATGTGTGAATGTCGATGCAAAATATTCATTTAGTTTGTTAGCTACCTGAGCAGGATCATCAACACTTGACCCATCAATATCAAGTGGACCAATCTGATTCATCCCCTTCCTTCTAGAGTTTACATAAATAAAGAACTCTTTACTGTTTTTCTTTGCATCCCTTTCCAAGGATTTCTCGTAATCTGCCTTCGCCTGCCTAACCTCCTTTGTAACTTGGTTGCATATCAACTTGTATCTATCATAGGCTTCTGTGTCATGTGTTAATTTGTATGTATCCCATGCATTTTCTTCTCTGCCATATGACTCATCAGTTCATCTGACATCCATTTTGGCCTAAACCTTGAACAATATTTCTTAGTTGGTATGTAGGAATGGGAAGCATTCAAAGAACTTAGCTTCCAAGCTAAGTTCTTTGAATGCTTCCCATTTTGTATTTGCTGTTGGTAACATCATCAGTTGGTCCCACTGTATAGAATTTAATTACTGTCTCAGTCCATCGTAGTCGCGTTTACGGAAGCAATAACCCTTCCCTTTACCCCTAATGGTAGTTACCTCTTTGAGTAAATCCCACTTCAGCACACTGTGATCACTGCCACCTAGTGTCTGCAATTCTGCCCAGACACGATAGGACGGAGTATATGATGAGAGCCTTGTCGATCAATTCGGCCCTGGAAAGATTGTGCAAGGCTCAAGATTCCACTTGTCTCTGAAACTAAATTACTTGGGATTACAATCGACTCAAAGCTTAATTTTGTCTCTCATTTAAATAATGTAACAACAAAGATCAGAAGATTCACTGGTGCTATTGTAAAAATTTCTCGTTCAGACTGGGGACTTTCTAGACGTACCATGAGAATTTATTATAATGCCGTATTCCTTCCTATGGCTACTTATGCGGCAGGTGTATGGTTTCACAGGCTTAGAACTGTTAAATTTCGATTGAAGTTGGCTACTATGCAACGCACAATATTATTATGTATGTTAAGAGCTTGTCGTACTGTTTCAACTTCTGCACTGCAGGTTCTTGCAGGTGTATTGCCATTGGACCTTCACGTTGCTTACAGAGGTCTTTGTTATAGGTTAAAAAACCAACTATCAACTGAATTTATGGGTTTGGTTCTGAACATTAATTCAGATATTAAGCAAGAACGTAATCGTTTGTGGAATGAAATGATAAATCTATGGCAGACACGCTGGGATACGTCATCTGTCGGATCTGTTACTAGGACTTTTTTCCCTGAGGTGACCTTTTGTGTAAAGCAGAAACCTGTCTGGTTCTCTTTGGATTTATATACATCCTTCCTCTTAACGGGACATGGATCTCTTAACGAAAAACTATGTCGTTTTGGTCTTTCTAGGACGGAAGCTTGTCAATGCGGGGAAAATGAAAATTGGAGCCACATTTTATTTGAATGTCCGCTGTATAATGACTTTAGAGATGTTCTTCGTTCGTCAGTTTCTACACTCTCTCATGGGCATGAAACTTTGCTGGTGGGAGACAAGAATTCTTATGTTGCTCTTCAGCAGTTTGCATCCGATGTTTTCACAAGAAGAAGAATTAGTTATACAGCTACAAATAATTCTACTTCTTTGTCTGGTGAAGCTACTCAATAGGGAGCAACATTCCCAAAAATTTTTTTTTTTTTTTTTTTTATATTTATTTTTATTTATTTTTTATTTATTTATTTATTTTTTTTTTTTTTTATTAGTTTATTCATTTATTTTCTATTTATTTATTTATTCATTTACTTTTTATTTATTTGTTTATTATTTATTTTATTTTATTTTATTTATTTATTTTTTATTTATTTATTTTTTTTTTTTTTTAACACCACGGGAAATCCTTTTCTCTCCTCTGGAGTGGGCCCCCAGAGGAATCTGGCCCATCTTTTGCCAACATCAGGTGGGTCAGAGTCTCGAATTGAGACAGTGCGAGCTCCATTGAGACTGGCCCACCTTCCCGTGGTGTGGACGAGTACCCAGAATCATCTGTCCAGGTGACTGATGATTCTGGGTAGCCAAGCGGTCAGACACAACAACAGAACACACACATAATACACACAAACATACACTACTTATTTCTGGCCCTTCTACAGTGGTACTGTTCTTCACAGAGATACGAGGCGGAGATGAACTGACGTTCTAGGTGCCGCCCATTACAAAAACACATGTCCACATGTCCACATGTGCAAGGCTCAAGGGGTAGAATTTTTTTCAGCCTGGACTGTACTTGTTAACAGGAGAGATTGCTTCTACAGGGATACACTTAAATAGAAATGGTGCAAGTATATTTGCTGATGCTATCGAGGCAGTGTTAGGTGTACATGCACCTGTTTCTATTCTTAGCTACCCTAACACAGCCCATGTGTTTACTTTTACCGCAATGGCTCCCAGCAGTCTCTGAAATATCATGCATCTTGTTTTTCAGGCTTCTGCTCATTCTAATAGGAGCAGTGCTAGAATCTTTCACCTCTGCCAGTGGCTACTGTCAATCTATTGGTTTTTTTCTCCCCCCAAGCTAGCAGTTTTCCGACCCACCTAACACTGCCTCGATAGCATCAGCAAATATTCTTGCACCCTTTCTATTTACGTGTATCCCATCCCTTTAGAAGCAATCTCTCCTGTTAACAAGTAAGTCCACGCTGAAAAAAATTCTACCCCTTGAGCCTTGCACAATCTTTCCAGGGCCGAATTGATCGACAAGGCTCTCATCGTATACTCCCTCCTATCGAGTCTGGGCAGAATTGCAGACACTTTCAAATTGAATCCTAATTCTCGGCTTTTGTTCAACAGTGACATGTATTTGTTAAGTAATTCTGCCGGTCTCCTGCTCTTAATATTATTAGTACCAACATGTACAACAATATCAGCTTTTGTGCCCTTAAAAGATGATATCTGCTCTACAACATCATCAACCTTTGCCCCTGGCAGGCATTCCCTGGTCCTGTACCACCTATCCTTTTTACAAAGCATGTTCCCCGTTTCCCTGACAATAGAGTCACCAACAACTACTAGTTCCTTCGGGACCAGCGCATTCTGCCTTGGGGGTTGTCTCTGTGTCACGTGATGCCCAAGTGCAAGCTCTGGCGTTGATGTGTGCAGCTGAGAGCTTGATGGGCCCCTCAATTTAGTTTCTTCGAGGACATTCACCCTGTTCTTCAAGCTTTCATATAGGCCGACAAGAACGCTGAATTGTTGCCTGATATCGATACACTCCTTGCATCGCGCACACACAAAGTCATCCCCCATGGCAGTATCATGTCCCGTACCCGATTGCTCAGCAAACATCAAGCAAACGGTGCATTTTAGAAGGCTGTGAGTCAGAGGACAACTGTCCCCCTCAGTTCTGCTCTGAGCCACAGCACTTCCATTAGCTTGAGCCTTTAACCATATATAAAACAGTGGACCCAACACTGAACCCTGTGGGACTCCACTAATAACATTCGGCGACGAAGAGCAGCACCCACTGATTACCACCCTCTGTCTTCTCCTACTTAACCATCCTTTTATCCATTGTAGCAACTTACCCTTAATACCATTCTGCTCCAATTTGTACAATAGTCTTCCATGCGCAACAGTGTCAAAAGCTTTCCTGAAATCCAAATATATGATATCAAAATAATTTTTTGCATCCAGTTCCTTTGTAACCACATCATAATATGCTATCAAATTTGTCAGACAAGAGTTTCCCTTAACAAACCCATGCTGTGTTTGAATTATTGTTGCAGTTTTGTATAGATGATCCTGCAATGCATCTTGAACCAGTGACGCCATTATTTTACCCGGAACAGAAGTTAACTGGTCTTTAATTACTCGTGTCACTCTTCGATCCCCCTTTGTAAATTGGCGATAGATTTGCACATCTCAAGTCCGTCGAAACCTCCCCTGAGTCCAAGAATGCTCTCATAATTATGGCTAAGGGTTTGCTTAGTTGCTTTGCCACCTCCTTTATTATAACTGGATAGATTCCATCCACCCCAAAACAATTTCTCCTCCATTTTGCTCTCTTTTATTACAAAATCAATAAGTATCCTGCTTCAATTTGATAACCTTCTGCCATTGCCAAACCTTAATAATTCCTCATGTGTGAATGTAGATGCAAAATACTCATTCAGTTTGTTTCCTATCTGAGCAGGATCATCAACAGTACATCCATCGATATCAAGTGGATCAATCAGATTCTTCCCCTTCCTTTTAGAGTTGACATAAGTAAAGAAATCCTTGCTGTTTTTCTTAGCATCTTTTGCCAAGGATATCCCGTAATCTGCCTTCGCCTTCCTAACCTCCTTTGTGACCTGAATCCAGACTAGCTTATATCTGCCACAGGCTTCTGAGTCGCTTGATAATTTATATGCATCCCATGCATTTTTCTTCTCTGTCGCGAGTCTCATTAGTTCATTTGATAACCATTTACGCCTAAACCTTGAACAATATTTCTTAGTAGGTATTAAACTTTTAGTAGCTTCGACGATTAATTCCTTGAATGCTTCCTACTTTGAATTTACTGTTGGTAACATCGTGAGTGTATCCCAATGTACAGAATTTAAACTTTCTGAGACCATTGTACTCACCTTTACGGAAGCAAAAACCCTTTCCTTTACCCCTGATGGTAATTAAATCTTTAAGTAAATCCCACATCAGTACACTGTGATCACTGCCACCTAGTGGTTCCTTTATCTGCAAATTCTTAATACACGAGTGATCACTGCTGATAACCAGATCAAGAGTATTACTCTCTCTGGTTGCCCTTCGAACATGCTGCTGCAGAAAACAATCATCCAATAAATCCTCAAAAGTCTGACTAGTATTAGTAACGGCCGTATGGTGCAAGAAAGCCTATGGCTTATGCTGCACCAGCCAAAAAAAAAAAAAAAAAAACTAGTGTGTGAGTGACCAACCCACAAGTTCCAATCAATATCTGAGAAGTTAAAATCCCCTATTATAAGACATTCCGATTTACTAGCCCACTCTATTTCTCTGTAAAATTGTTCATTGTACTCTTTCGAGTCATTAGGCCTATAGAACACCCCTACTCTCAATTTTGATCTCTCAATCCTTATGTCACACCAAACAGACTTAACACTGCATTGTCCACCACCATCAACTGAATGCATTTCTTTTGATTTCATGTTTTTCTTAATTAACAGCATAACACCTCCTCCCTTTCTATTCTGTCTATCCTTTCTGTACACATTGTATTCCCCAAATTCCAGTTCGGAATTCCTTATATCAGTGTGACAATGTGTCTCTGATATCCCAACAATATCCGCCTTTGATGTCTTGACCAACACTTCAAATTCATCAAATTTATTACTTTACTTCTAGCATTGGTATACATGCAATCATACATGCTACTATTCCTATTACTAGTTACCTTAACACATCCCATATGCCCACCTATTTCAAGATAACTGCCATCCGTTCCTGAAACCCCCAACACCCCACGCTCCAGGTCGCTACTTATTCTAATAGAAGTTGTGCAAGAATCACCTTCACCTCTGCCTACGCCTACTGGTAAACTATTAGTCCTTCTATTCCCCCCCCCCCCCCAAGCTAGCAGTTTTCCGACTCACCTAACACTGCTTCGATAGCATCAGCAAATATTCTAGCACCGTTTCTATTTAAGTGTATCCCATCCCTGTAGAAGCAATCTCTCCTGTTAAGAAGTACAGTCCAGGCTGAAAAAAATTCTATCCCTTGAGCCTAGCACAATTTTTCCAGGGCCGAATTGATCGACAAGGCTCTCATCATATAGGCAGAGGCTGATTTTTTGGTGGAAATTCAAAGGTCAGCTGGATAATTACCGACGGGAGCAGGGAAAATCGTGGATTGTCCATTTCTCTTCCTCTAATTAATTTTTGAATTTTAACATTTTCTACTTATTATTATAAATTTAGTTTTCTTCTTATTTTATTTATTTTTGTTATTTTATTGTTTTTTTAATTTTATTTTATTATTTATTATTTATTTTTTTTGGCTGGTGCAGCATAAGCAATAGGCTTCCTTGTACCATGTCGCACTTGGTAATACTAATAATAAATTGCAGCGTGTGGAAACATGCGCGTCCGAGGCTATCTGATTGTGGTTTTAATGGATTGAGCAAGCTGAATGCTAATGATTTCTACCTCTTGCTCGTCTGTGCGGTAGCACAGTTTTTGAATCGTAACCGGCCTCCCCCAAACGGGAGGAAACGACACGGGTTCGAATCCCGCCGATGATGCAAGGAACTTGAATGGGCTTTATTCACTACATGGCTGAGTTCGTCGGTCTCAAACGTATATAGTAGGGTTGTTTTGGCCCAGAAACTGGGATTTTTCTCCCAGCAAAACAAGCAAATTAACCATGGAACACAAGGAATTTACAGACAATACACATGGGTATATGTGATCAAATACAGATGAACCTAATTGATGAACCACTGGCACAGACTTCAGCATATTAGCGTTAGCGTTAGTGGTCGGATATTAGCATTAGAGGTATATGATGCAAGAAAGCAAGCGTATGTAGCCAAAAAAAAAAAAAAAACACGAAAGCTCCTATTTCACCCCTCCGTTCGTTCCAAGTACCTGTCCAGCTCAGCATTAAATTTATTTAGGCTATCAACTTCCACAACAAAGGATGGAAGTCTTCCTAACTACCTGTTGGCTGAATGCAAACTTTAGCACATCTATCCTACATCTGTCTTTCCTCAATTTGAATTTATGCCTTCTCAGGTGATTATTCTGAGCAAGAGGAAGATTCCCATCAGCATTGAGCATGCTCAAACCATTCAAGGTTTTATACACCTCTATCAGATCACCTCGCAGGTGCCTAGTCTCCAGACACTGTAATTTGCAAAACTTAAGCCTTTCTTCGTAAGAGCACCCCTTTGTTCCATTCACTAATCTTGTTGCCCTTATCTGTACTCGTACAAACAGTTCTACATCCTTCTTAAAATGAGGCATCCACACCTGTATACAGTACTCAAGTTGTGGCTTGACCATTGGCTTGTACAAGGGAATAATCAGCGACATCGTTAATTTCTTCGTGATCATGGTCGCGTCTAACACTGTTCAGCAGTATTTCATCTTCATTTGGATGTTCTGCCGTAGTCAGATCTTGATATACATAAACATAACTATTCAGTGTTATTTCATTTTCGATGTTTCCGGACGATTCTAATAATGAAGTTTTTCAGTTGTGAAAGGGGCAGTTCATCTTGTTCGTCCAGTTGTTGTTCAACTTTTGTATTCAATGCAAATCCCGCTTTCGAAAAACAATTTTGAATATGTATTCGGTGACATCGTTTGCCCAAACTTTTGCCAGTTCAGAAATGCAATCTCTAAGGTTAATTGTAATCTCCAAGTTTCTATTCTCTGATAACGCATTGATAATCTTCATTATTATTCTCTTTCGATAATGAAATTTAAAATTTTTAATAATGCCTTGGTCCATTGGTTGGAGTTTTGACGTTTGGTGGTGAAGAAACTTTCAGTTCCTTCAAAACAGAAAGAACTGGAAAGTTGCTGGAGAGGCCTTCATCCTGCAGTGGATTGAAAATGGCTAATGGTGATGATGATGATTGGTGGTAAAAGCAACTTCACACTTATGTTTGCAGAAATACTGGCAGGATGTGCCGGACAGTTGTCAGTTACCAATATGATTTTTCTTTTGTTATACACTTGTCTAGTTTTAATATCCAGTCTTCAAAGATATCACTTGTCATCCATGCTTTTTTATTAAAGGTGTAGTCAACTTCCAAAGATTTTGTGCCTCTAAAACATCTTGGGTTTTTTGATTTTCGGATGACTAAACGTCTTAATTTTTCCCATCCTGTTATATTTGCTCCAACTAGCACAGTGATTCTTTCGTTGCTTTGTTTTCCGCCAAAACATTTATCATCTCTAAAAGCAAGTGTTCTATTCGGTAAATACTTAAATAATAAACACATTTCGTCAGCATTAAAAACATCATTATGATCATATTCTTCTAAAATCTTCTTTAAGGTATTGTTTCTCCAACTGTTGCAATCTTCTTTGCTTACATTAAAACTTTCTCCAGAAATAACCTTTTCCACAATTTTGTGGGGCTTCTTCAATTTATCTAGCCACCCAGTTCTGTATGTCCAAGGGACTGTGGAAATTTCACATCTTGTTGCTTAATTATTAGGCCTGATATTGGGATATTCTTTTCACGTATCATTTCACCCATTTTAGAACAGCTTTATCAACATCTTCGTATATACACAACTTAATTCGTTTCTTGTCTGCTCCTCCTTCGATTGCATTTAAAATTGATTCTCGATTTTTAAAATCGTGCAATATTTCTTCGCAACATTTTTTCTTAAAACATTGGTCAATATCATAACAATCTTTGCTTTATCATTAATACTTAAACACTCTCTTAGACATTGTCTCTGCAATTGTAAAAATTACTCTACTGCAGCTCATGAGGATGCATACATCGGGTCCTTGAGGTTGTCACAGACATTCTCTCAGATATGCCAGAAAAGCTGTACTTGCTACCAGGGAGTCTAAAACGCTGATGGAACTGATATTCGGGTGACATTCAAGTCAAGTAGACCCAATTTCTGCGAGGTCCGGACGGTCTGTGACAGCCAAATCCTCTGCTTGCACCTTCACGATGGTGGGACTGTTAGTAATCCTGGGTATAACTCATTCCTCAGATTGGGTTGATGTAAGAAGTGGGGTTCCCCAAGGATCAGTATTAGGACCACAGTTGTTTTTAATTTTCATAAACGACATTGATGAAGGGATAGAGGGCGTGATGTCTAAATTTGCAGATGATGTTAAAATTGATAGAGTAGTTAATGATCACTGTCAAGCTGAGCTTCTTCAGAGAGACCTAGATAGACTTCAGGAATGGTCAGAAAAATGGCAGCTGTGCTTTAATCCAACAAAGTGTAAGGTATTACACCTGGGAAACAGTAATCCCAAAAAAACGTATTCACTTGGTGGAGTTCAACTAAACCCAGTACTGGAGGAAAGGGTCTTGGGTGTTACGATACGGTCAGACATGAAATTCTCTGAGCATTGTAAACAGGTTGCAAGGAAGGCCCATGGTGTCCTATCGATGATCTATCGAACTTTTGCAAGTAGAGATAGGGACGTGATAATCCCATTATATAAGGGATTATCACGTCCACACTTGGAATACTGTGTTCAAGTATGGAGACCGCACCTAAAGAGAGACATCGAGCTTCTTGAAAGGGTGCAAAGACGGGTAACTCGCCTGGTGAGATCGGCAAAAAGGGCGTCCTTATGAAGAAAGACGTCGAATATGTGGGTTGCTGAGTTCCGAAACTATACACCTTAGAGGAGATTTGATTGAGGTGTTTAAGGCTTTGAGAGGCATCAGTAAAATGAATGAGGACAAAATTTTCAAGAATATAAATGATGCTAGAACTAGGGGACATAAATTCAAGTTACGGGGGGAAATGTTTAGATTGGACTGCAGGAAGTTTTACTTTTAGCCAGCGAGTTATAAATTACTGGAATAAGTTGCCTTCATGGGTGGTAGAGGCCGACAGTTTGGGGAAATTCAAAGGTCATCTGGACAGTACATTCGGGTAAGGGAAGCGCATAGGATGATAGGTTTAATTTCCTTTTTATTTATATTTTATTTTATTTTATTTTTTTATTTATTAATTATTATTATTTAGTTATTTATTTTATTTATTTATTTATTTTTTATTATTGTTTTGTTCGGATTTTTTTTTTTTTTTTTTGGCTGGTGCAGCATAAGCCATAGGCTTACTTGCACCATGCGGCCGTTACTAGTACTAATACTAATACTAACCTCCATGCACAAGTACACGGTGGGTGACCACACAGGTGTGAACCAACGTAAGCAGGGGTCGGGGTGTGGCGCCCACAATACATGGAGGAACGCTGCCCCCTCTATGTTACCAGGCAGTACTAGGTGGTAGATGGCTCTCATCAACCGGTGAAATACCACCACTTTGCTTATTGGAGGCTTGAAGTGGTGGAACCCATATTTAGTCTCTAGAGCTAAGTTCCAGTCAACCCTTCCCTATCTCTTCCATCATGCAGTATGATTGATGACTTTTGAGGTTGTGATGAATATCGTGGCGAGATCCAATATTGCTTACATTTCCATTACAACTCTAAAACGGTGTTCGCAGGCCGGCCGCTAGGTAGTACACCGGACTGAACCTATTGGTAACTCTCTAGGAGGCTTCCTGATCAGCTAGTGTATGATCTTGCTACCTCTACTCTGCCAGATAGTGACTCGGGGAAGTCCGAGTAGTCTGTATGCGGGGAGCATTGTCGAGGCCACGTTATGTCAAGGATCTGGGTATATTCTTACCACGTGTACCCCATATCCAAAAATTTCATTACTTCATACAGAATGTCCTACCCACTTTTTCTTACTTTTGAATACACCATGAATTGTCAAAATAATAGAGGAAGCTTATCTGCGAAAAGATCTAAACCTCCCAAGGACTTCCTAATTCATTTCACAAATATACGTGGTCTCAATTCTAATCTCAAAGATGTCCATTTCCACTTGCCATCTGCCAAACCCCATGTACTTTTTCTGACAGAATTTCAGTTATCGGTTGATTCAACTACTGCTCATCTCAGATGCCCAAATTGTTCGCTGTATGATTCCTTTCGCCTCAAAGGTGGTACTTGTGCATATGTCCGTTCTGATATTCCCTGTCAGAGACTTGGCAATTTGGAATCTCCTCTCTTTGATCTTCTCTGGCTTAAAATCTCTCTACCTCAGTGTGTCAAATTCATCTGAAGTCTCTACCGTCCTCCTAACTCCACTAATCACTTGGAGCTCTTTGACTTCCTCTCTTTGCAACTTGACTTTCTCCAGTCCAACTTTCCTAACAGTGAGGTAATTTTTCTTGGTGATTGTAATGTTCACAACTCCAGCTGGTTTCCGTTTTCTAGTCACACCGACCCAGCAGGTCGAGATGCTGAGGCTTCTGCAATTACAAATGACCTTGCAGAGATTGTTCATTTACCTACAAGAATACCGGACAATCCTAATCATACAGCCAATACGCTTGATCGTTTTCTCACAAACAACCCTTCTAATGACCTCTCACTTCCCACGGTCGAAGTGAGAGGTCCTTTAGGCACTTCAGATCACAACTTGGTGATTGTGTCTTCTCCAATGGAACCTTTATCTCATGGCTATTCCCAACCTCGCGTTGTTTGGCATTACAAGAATGCAAAATAGGAAGACCTGCGATTTTCTTATTTTCCTTGGTCGGATTACTATTTCAAAACTTCTTTGTCAACGTTTGCTGAGATCGTTTCAGTGAAATTATTCTTGCAGGAATGGAATCCTTTATCCCACACTCCACTTTAAAATCTCGGCCTTTATCTAAACATTGGTTTTCCAATAAATCTGCTAAGGCTGTTCAAGGGAAGAATGTTTCATATCGTAATTAGCTTGTTTCTAATTCTCAGTTTCATTTTCTGCCTACACCAAAGCTAGCTACAATTGTAAAGCAGTTATTAATCAGTCCAAACTACAGTTTGAACAGCCTAAGAGTCGTAAACTTGCTTCTTGCCCTAATGGTAGCCCAGCATTCTGGACTCTTGCCAAAGCTATTGGACGCAACGTTTGCCCATCTCTGCTCCCACCTCTGTCTCACCAGATGGTTCTATTGTCACTTCAGCCAAGGATAAAGCTGACCTTTTAGCATCTCATTTTTCTTCCAGCACATGTATTGATTATCTTGGTAAAACACGTCCCACCATTCCCAGCACGCTCTATTCAATGCCTCCTGTGGTGTTCCGTCAAAAGGATATCAGAAGGATTTTGATGAATCTTAATGCAAAGAAAGCTTAAGGTCCTGATGTGATTTCTCCACTTGTTCTCAATACTTGCGCTCATGAACTTACTTCTGTTCTTTGCCGCCTTTTTTCACTTTCTTATTCCAAAGTAGTTTTTCCTTCTGCTTGAAAATTTGCTCATTTACAGCCAGTCACTAAAAAGGGTGACAAATCCCTCCATCCAATTATCGTCCCATTTCAATTACCAGCCAGTCCCTAAAAAAGGATGACAAAACCCTCCATCCAATTATTGTCCCATTGCAATTACTTCTACTCTTTCTAAAATAATGGAGAAATCAATTAATCGCCAACTCTTAAACTACCTAGAAACCTTCCGTCTGATCAACGATCGCCAGTATGGATTCCGTCACTGTCGATCCACTGGTGATATTCCGGCTTATGTTACCCATTTATGGACTAATTCAATTTAAAGGTTCAGTGAAACACAAACAGTTGCTCGTGACATCTCAAAGACTTTTGATCGTGTTTGGTATAAAGGTCTTCTAAACAAGTTTCCATCTTATGGTTTGCCAACTGTTTTTAGTAATTGGTTATCCAGTATTCTCTCTGATCGCTTACTGAGGGTGATGGTAGATGACTCTCTGTCTTCTAACTTCTCCACTAATGTCGGTGTCCCGCAAGGTTCAGTTCTTTCCCCCACTCTTTTCGTCTTGTATATTAATGACCTTCTTCCATTGACTGGAAATCCTATCCATAGTTTTACTGATGATAGCACATTACATTCCACTTTCCATTTTGAGAAACCTTGTCGTGCTCAATCAGATTTAACTTCTCGAAAATCTGCTACCAATTCCTTAAATGCCGATCTTCAGGTAATTCTCCAGTGGGGCAAAGACAACTTACTTGATTTCATCCCTTCTAAAATTCAGTCTTGTCTTATATCTCGCAAAAAGGATTCTTCTTCTCCTATGCTTATCTTTAGTGACATCCGATTTCTAGGCAAAATGATATATCTCTTTAGGTGATTACCCTGGCTTCTAATCTCTCCTGGCACAAGCACATTACAAATATTGCTTACCCTGCATCTAAAAAACTTGGGTTTGGCATTAGCATTAGTAGAGGCATCTGATGCAAGAAAGCAAACTTATGCAGCATCAGCCAAAAATAAATAAAATAAAATAAAAATAAATAAATAAAAAATAACCACTTCCACTTCACCCCTCTGTTCGTTCGAAATACCTGTCTAGCTGAGCCTTAAACTTATTTAGGCTATCAACTTCCACGACAAGGAATGGAAGTTTGTTCCACCAACCAACCAACCGCTGGCTAAACTCAAATTTCCTCACGTGTAAACTACATCTGTCTTTCTTCCTTCTTTCGCACTTTCTCTTTCGAAGAAAGAGTTTTCTCTTTCGCTGTCGGCGTTACTTTTCTCCCAAACAGTTGCACACTCTGTATAAATCGCAAATCCGCCCTGCCATGGAATATTGTTCCCACAACTGGGGTGGTGCCCCCAGAACCTCTCTCAGGCTTCTTGATTCCATTCAGAAGAGGGCAGTTAGGTTAATTAATGATTCATCTTTAACAGAGTCTCTCCAATTGCTTTCTCATAGACGCACTGTGTCTGCTGCATGCCTCTTCTACAGATACTTCCATGGGCACTGTTCTTCTGAATTGGCTTCTATAATTCCCGCTCTCTCTTTCAAAACAGTCCGAACACGTGCTGCCACCAGCCAACATCCATTTACTGTCCAACTTCAAACCCACAGAACCAACTTTTCATCTTCCTCGTTTATTCATTCAACTGCCGTTTTCTGGAACAACCTGCTAGAGTCTGCTGACGAGGCTAGTAGAGACGATCGTGTTCAAAGCCGCTAAGTGGATTTTTCATATTTATTGATTTGAAATTATTGTTTTTCTAAAACTTTTGATTTAAATTTAGTAGTATAACATTATTTTGTGATTTTCTGATTAATTTGGTGTATTTATTCTTTACTCGGCGTTGTAATTGCATAAAAGTATCGGTAAAGGTTTCCACGTGTTTCAGCTCCGCTACCCTTCGTAAATTTCCCGCCTTTGTGATACGATAGTTATATACCGTACTAGATAGAGTTAGTTGAACTTCGTTAGCAGTTAAATTGTACGTTCAAATAAATACATATAAAGAATTAAATTACAAACGTAATATCATTAATTATATTTAACATAATTAATAACATAACATAAGTAATTATAATTAATTAATAAATTAATAGAATCATAACTCAGACCAGAACAGCAAAGCAAAAGGCTCAAGCTAATGGAAGTGCTGTGGCTCAGAGCAGAACTGAGCAGAGCAGTTGTCCTCTGACTCACAGCCTTATAAAATGCACTGTTTGCTTGATGTTTGCAGAGCAATCGGGTACGGGACATGATACTGCCAAGGGGGATGTCTTTGTGTGTGCGCGATGCAAGGAGTGTATCGATATCAGGCAACAACTCGGCGTTCTTGTGGGCCTATATGAGGGCTTGAAGGACAGGGTGGATGCCCTCGAAGAAACTAAATTGAGGGGCCCATCAAGCTCTCAGCTGCCCACATCAACGCCAGAGCTTGCACTTGGGCATCGCGTGACACAGAGACAACCCCCAAGGCAGAATGCGCTGGTCCCGAAGGAACCAGTAGTTTTTGGTGACTCTGTTGTCAGGGAAACGGGGAACATGCTTTGTAAAAAAGATAGGTGGAACAGGACCAGGGTACGTCTGCCAGGAGCGAAGGTTGATGATGTTGTAGAGCGGATATCATCTTTTAAGGGCACAAAAGGTGATATACTTGTACACGTTGGCACTAATAATATTAAGAGTAGGAGACCGGCAGAATTACTTAACAAGTACAGGTCACTGTTGAACAAAAGCCGACTATTAGGGTTGAATTTGAAAGTGTCTGCAATTCTGCCAGACACGATAGGAGGGAGTATACGATGAGAGCCTTGTCGATCAATTCGGACCTGGAAAGATTGTGAAAGGCTCAAGGGGTAGAATTTTTTTCAGCCTAGACTGTACTTGTTAACAGGAGAGATTGCTTCTACAGGGATGGGATACACTTAAATAGAAAGGGTGCAAGAATATTTGCTGATGCTATCGAGGCAGTGTTAGGTGGGTCGGAAAACTGCTAGCTTGGGGGGAGACAAAGACCAATAGATTGACAGTAGCCACTGGCAGAGGTGAAAGAGATTCTTGCACTGCTTCTATTAGAATGAGTAGAAGCCTGAAAAACAAGATGCAGGATGTTTCAGAGACTGCTGGGAGCCATTGCGGTACAAGTAAACAAATGGGTTGTGTTAGGGTAGCTAAGAATAGAAACAGGTGCAGGTATACTTGCGTGTACACCAATGCTAGGAGTTTAGTAAATAAATTTGATGAATTTGAGATATAAGGGATGCAGAACTGCAAAATGGGGAGTACAACGTCTACAGAGAGAACAAACAGGTTAGGAAGGGAGGAGGGGTTATGCTATTAGTTAAGAAACACATAAAAACCAAGGAAGTGAAGCCAGTCGACATCGCTGGACAGTGCAGTGTTGAGTCAGTTTGGTGTGACATAAGCATTGGGAGATCAAAATTGAGAGTAGGAGTGTGCTATAGGCCTAATGACTCTGATGAGTATAATAAGGAACTGTACAGGGAAATAGAGTGGGCCAGTAAATCAGAGAGTCTTATAATAGGAAATTTTAATTTCCCAGATATTGACTGGAATTTGGGGGCTGGTTACTCGCACACTAGCAGGGCTTTTGTGGATTTCTTGGATGATTGTTTTCTACATCAGCATGTTCGGGAGGCAACTAGAGGGAGTAATACTCTTGATTTGATTGTCAGCAGTGATTCTTCATGCATTAAGAATCTGCAGATAAATGAACCACTAGGTGGCAGTGATCACAATGTGCTGAAGTGGGATTTACTCAAAGAGGTAACTACCATTAGGGGTAAAGGGAAGGGTTATTGCTTCCGTAAAGGCGACTACGATGGACTGAGACAGTATTTAAATTCTATACAGTGGGACCAACTGATGATGTCACCAACAGCAAATTCAAAATGGGAAGCATTCAAAGAACTTATCTTGGAAGCTACTAGGCGTTACATACCAACTAAGAAATATTGTTCAAGGTTTAGGCCAAAATGGATGTCAAATGAACTAATGAGGCATATGGCAGAGAAGAAAAATGCATGGTATACTTACAAATTAACACATGACACAGAAGCCTATGATAGATACAAGTTGATATGCAACCAAGTTACAAAGGAGGTTAGGCAGGCGAAGTCAGATTACGAGAAATCCTTGGCAAGGGATGCAAAGAAAAACAGCAAAGAGTTCTTTACTTATGTAAACTCTAGTAGGAAGGGGATGAATCAGATTGGTCCACTTCATATTGATGGGTCAACTGTTGATGATCCTGCTCAGGTAGCTAACAAACTAAATGAATATTTTGCATCGACCTTCACACATGTGGAGTTATTCAGCAAGGAGAATGCCAGAGGTGTATTCAACTCTAGCAGTAAGCTACAGAATCTTGAAATAACTAGGAGTAACGTGGAGGAGAAACTGTTGAAGATAAACACAAGAAAGGCACCCGGGGTGGATGGGATCTATCTAGTTATATTAAAGGAGGCAGCAAAGGAAGTAAGCAAACCATTAACCATAATTATGAGAGCTTCCTTGGACTCAGGGGAGGTACCCATAGACTGGAAATGTGCAAATGTGACCCCAATTCTCAAAGAAGAATCGAAGGCTGACACAAGTAATTATAGACCTGTGAGCTTAACTTCTGTTCCAGGAAAATTAATGGAGGCACTGGTTAAAGAAGCACTGCAGGATCATTTAGACAAGACTTCAGTTAGAGCTCAGACACAGCATGGTTTTGTTAAGGGGAAGTCTTGCCTGACCAACTGGATTGGATACTATGATGCAGTCACAAAAGAACTGGATGCAGGGAATAACTTTGATATTATATACTTGGATCTTAGAAATGCTTTTGATTCTGTTGCACATGGAAGACTGCTACACAAATTGGAGCAGTGTGACATTGGAGGCAAATTGCTGCTATGGATAAAGGGGTGGTTAAGGGGGAGAAGACAGAGAGTGGTAATCAATGGACACTACTCATCGTGGACTAATGTTATTAGTGGAGTCCCTCAGGGCTCAGTGTTGGGTCCATTATTGTTTTCTGTATTTATAAATGATATTGATGATGGTATATCAAGCTTAATGTCCAAGTTTGCAGAAGATACAAAGGTTGGCAGGGTTGTCAAAGGCACTACTGACACTATGCTGCTGCAACAGAATCTGGAAAGGTTGAGCAGATGGGCTGAGAGGTGGCAAATGAAGTTTAACATTGACAAATGTAAAGTACTACACATGGGAAACAGCAACCGCAGAGCAACGTATCAACTCTGTGGTACTACATTAACAGTGGTAGAGAATGAAAGGGACTTGGGGGTGGTTGTGCAGGCAGATATGAAGTTCTCTGAGCAGTGCAGACGGGCTGCAAGGGTAGCTCATGGAGTATTGTCAATGATATACAGGAATTTTTCCAGCAGGGATAAGGAGGTGATTATTCCATTGTATAAGGCAATGGTCAGGCCACACCTAGAGTACTGTATACAGGTCTGGAGGCCTCATTTCAAGAAGGTTGTAGAGTTGCTGGAACGAGTACAGAGAAGGGCAACAAGATTAGTGAATGGAACAAAGGGGTGCTCTTACGAAGAAAGGCTTAAGTTTTGCAAATTACAGTGTCTGGAGACTAGGCACCAGCGAAGTGATCTGATAGAGGTGTACATAAAGCCTTGAATGGCTTAAGCATGCTCAATGCTGATGGGATTCTTCCTCTAGCTCAGAAAAATCACCTGAGAGGGCATAAATTCAAATTGAGGAAAGACAGATGTAGGATAGACGTGCGGAAATTTGCCTTTAGCCAGCGGGTGCTTGGTTGGTGGAACAGACTTCCATCCCTTGTGGTGGAGGTTGATAGCCTAAATAAGTTTAAGGCTCAGCTGGACAGGTATTTTGAACGAACAGAGGGATGAAGTGGAAGTGTTTTTTTTTTTTTTTTGGCTGATGCTGCATAAGCTTGCTTTCTTGCATCAAATGCCTCTACTAATGCTAATGCTAATGCTAATGCTAACCTTCCTTCATACGTATTTCCTGAAAATTACAATCTACAGAAGTTCAAGTCCAATGTCAACAAATATCTTCTTTCGTCTTCTCATCCTCCAACCCAAGCACGGTACTAAGTACTATACGTTCTAATACCTCTCTTGTTTGGGGTTCACATAAAAAAAAAAAAAAAAAACCTTTTCCCTGCTAGACAAATTCCTGTATATCATTGACAAGACACCATGAACTACTCTTGCAGACTCTACGTCTGCACTGCTCGGATAACTTAATATCTGCTTACACAATTACCCCCAGGTCCTTTTCGCTCTCTACCACTGACAGAGTAGTACCACAGTGTTGATACGTTACTCTGTGGTTACTCTGTTTCCTCTATGTAATACTTTACATTTGTGAATGTCAAACTTCATTTGCCACCTCGTAGCCCATCTGCTCAAATGTTATAGGTCCTGTTCTATCAGCGTACTGTCATTAGTGCCCTTAACAACCCTGCCCACCTTTGTATCGTCTGCAAACTTGGACATTAAGCTTGATTTACCATATAAATATCATTTATAAAAAAAGAAACAACAATGGACCCAACACTGAAACCTGTGGAACTCCACTAATAGCATTAGTCCACGATGAGCAGTGTACATTGATTACCACTCTGTCTTCTCCAACCAACCTTTATCGATAGCAGCAATTTGCCTCCAATGCCACACTGCTCCAATTTGTGCAGTCTTCCATGTGCAAAAGTATCAAAAGCCTCTCTAAGATCCAAATATATAATATCAAAGTTATTCCCTGCATCCAGCTGCTTTGTAACCAAATCATAGTATCCAATCAAATTGGTCAGGCTAAACTTCCCTTTAACAAATCTATGCTGTGTTTTAACTATTAGTGCAGATTTGTCTAGATGATCCTGCAGTGCTTCTTTAACCAGTCCCTCCTTTAATTTTCCTGGAACAGAAATTAAACTAACAGGTCTATGATTGCTTATGATGCCCATTGATCCTCCTTTGTGAATTGGGGTCACATTTGCACTTCTCCAATCTATGGGTTCTTCCCCTGAGTCCAAGGAAGCTCTCATAATTATGGCTAAGGGTTTGCTTACTGCCTTTGCTGCCTACTTTAATATAACTGTATAGATCCCATCCACCCGGGTGCCTTTTTTATGTTTATCTTAAAGAATTTCTCCTCCACTTTCCTCTCATTTATTACAAGATTCTCTAGCTTACTGCCAGAGTTGAATACACCTCTGGAATTCCCCTCGCTGAATAACTCCTCATGTGTGAATGTCGATGCAAAATATTCATTCAGTTTGTTAGCTACCCGAGCACGATCATTAACAGTTAAACCATCAATATTCAATGGACAAATCTGATTCATCCCTTTCCTTCTAGAGTTAACATAGGTAAAGAACTCTTTTCTGTTTTCTTTGCATCCTTTGTCAAAGATTTCTCATAATCTGTCTTTGCCTGCCTAATCTCCTTTGTGACTTGGTTACAGACCAGTTTATATCTATCATAGGCTTCCATGTCACCCATTAATTTATATGTATCCCATGAATTTTTCTTCTTTGCCACATGTCTCATTAGTTTATTTATCATAGGCTTCCATGTCACCCATTAATGTATATGTATCCCATGCATTTTTGTTCTCTGCCATATTATGTAAGAAAGCAAGCTTTTACAGCAATAGCAAAAAAAAAAGTCCATTTCACTTATTGATTTTCTCCAAAATTTTGTCCCATTCTTTATCGAATCTCCTTAAGTTATCGCCTTTCACAATGACAGCCGGAAGTTTTTTCATCAAGGCAATTAAGCACTCGCAGGCTAAACTAAAATCTTCCGCAGGAATAGTGTGCTGACATCAGGACCGTACTTCCTTTTTTGATTTCAGAGAATATTGGCACAGATATTCCCATGATTGTGACTGGCGACTTTAATAAGCCAAGCCCAAGACACGATCAAGCAAAAGAATAAGGTTAGATAGAAGGGGTGGTGGGGTAATGCTTCTTATCAGAAGCAGCCTGAGTGCGACGATAGCTTTCCCGGATTCAGACATTTCACATGCTAGTATAGAGTCTGTATGGTGTGAGATAGTTGGAAACAAAGGTATAATGCGAGAAGGAGTAATCTACAGACCAGGTGATTGTGAAGATTATGACAAAAGCCTCCACATCCAAATGGAATGGGCAAGTAAACATGAATGCCTTATTATGGGTGATTTCAATTTGCCTCTAATTGATTGGAGTAAATGGGAAGGAAACACGACATGGGGAACAAAATTTTTAAATCAACTAGATGACTGTAATTTGTATCAACATGTCAGGGAAAGTACTAGAGAAAAGAATATCCTAGACCTCATCATCACACATGAATCAGATGACATAACAGGGCTGACAGTAGAGGAACCAGTAGCAGAAAGTGATCACGGAGTTCTACGGTGGATGATGACGAGAGAGGTAGCAGAAGTAAAAGGCAAAGGAATGGGTTTTAATTTCAGAAAAGGAAATTACGATGCCTTAAGGTACTACATGGCCTCTATTAACTGGGTAGATATCGCGCAGAGAATGAATACAATTGAACTGTGGTACGCTTTTAAAACATTAAACACAGATGCCTTGAATGCCTATATACCATTAAAAAAATACTCCACGAGAAGGGTTCCAAGTTGGATGAATAGTGAAGTTGCCACAATACTTGAGCAGAAAAAGGTGGCATGGAAAGGTTACAGAGCAATAAAAAAGTACTGAAGCCCATAACAGCTACAAGGTGATGTGTAATAGAGTCACAGAAAAGGTTCGACAGGCAAAGGCAGTTTATGAGAAATCACCAGCAAACAGAGCAAAGAGGGGGGGATAAAGAATTCTTCACATATATAAATGCCAAGAGGAGCAGGACAAACCAGATCGGACCTTTACTTAGGGGAAAGGGGATAGTAATAAATACACCAGCTGCCGTTGCAGATGAACTCAACAGTTATTTTGCATCGATATTTACAAATGAAAAGCCTTTTGTGGCAATGGGAAATTGTGGGAGCGAAGTTAAAAAATATGTAATTAATGATATTGAAATTTCGCAAGATTATTTAATGAAAAACCTTTCAAGCCTACAGACCAGTAAGGCTCCTGGAGTTGATGGAATATACCCTATAATCTTGAGAGAGGCGGCAAGCGAGTGCATTGAACCACTGAGGCTGGTTATGCGAGCATCACTAGACTCTGGGGAGATTCCCTTGGATTGGAAAAGTGCAAATGTACCTCCCATACATAACGGTGGCTCTAAAAGTGAAGTGGGAAATTATCGACCTGTCAGTCTGACTTCAGTAGTAGGGAAAATCATGGAGGCAATGATCAAGGGTGGAATTCAGGATCACTTGGATTGAATTGAAATTCTCAAGGATACTCAGCATGATTTTGTAAAGGGAAAATCATGTTTAACAAATCTGGTTCGCTATTTCGAAAGGGTCACTCACGAGCTGGATTTAGGGAATAATTTCGACATTGTTTATTTAGATTTCAGCAAAGCTTTTGACTCAGTCCCACATGAGCGGTTGCTTTATAAGCTGGAACAGGTTGGAATCACTGGGAAAATCCTTAGATGGATAGAAGGATGGCTTCAGGGCAGGAGGCAGAGGGTTGTGATAAATGGCTATTCCTCGATTGGGTTGATGTAAGAAGTGGGGTTCCCCAAGGATCAGTATTAGGACCACTGTTGATTTTAATTTTCATAAACGACATTGATGAAGGGATAGAGGGCGTGATGTCGAAATTTGCAGATGATGTTAAAATTGGTAGAGTAGTTAATGATCACTGTCAAGCTGAGCTTCTTCAGAGAGACCTAGATAGACTTCAAGAATGGTCAGAAAAATTGCAGCTGTGCTTTAATCCAACCAAGTGTAAGGTATTACACCTGGGAAACAGTAATCCTAAAATAACTTATTCACTTGGTGGAGGTCAACTAAACCCAGTACTGGAGGAAAGGGACTTGGGTGTTACGATACGGTCAGACATGAAATTCTCTGAGCATTGTAAACAGGTTGCAAGGAAGGCCCATGGTGTCCTATCGGTGATCTAACGAACTTTTGCAAGTAGAGATAGGGACGTGATAATCCCATTATATAAGGCCTATGTTAGACCACACTTGGAATACTGTGTTCAAGTATGGAGACCGCACCTAAAGAAAGACATCGAGCTTCTTGAAAGGGTGAAAAGAAGGGTAACTCGCCTGGTGAGATCGGTAAAGGGGCGTCCTTATGAAGAAAGACTTCGAATATGTGGGTTGCAGAGTTTGGAAACTAGACACCTTAGAGGAGATTTGATTGAGGTGTTTAAGGCTCTGAGAGGCATCAGTAAAATGAATGAGGACAAAATTTTGAAGATTATAAATGATGCTAGAACTAGGGGACATAAATTCAAGTTACGGGGGAAATGTTTAGATTGGACTGCAGGAAGTTTTATTTTAGCCAGCGAGTTATAAATTACTGGAATAAGTTGCCTTCAAGGGTGGTAGAGGCCGACAGTTTGGGGAAATTCAAAGGTCATCTGGATAGTACTTTCGGGTAAGGGAAGCGCATAGGATGATAGGATTAATTTCCTTGTTATTTATTTTTTATTTCATTTTATTATTTTTATTTATTTATTAATTATTATTATTTATTTATTTATTTAATTTTTGTTTTTATCATTGTTTTGTTCGGATTTTTTTTTTTTTTTCTTTTTTGGCAGGTGCAGCATAAGCCGTAGGCTTTCTTGCACCATACGGCCGTTACTAATACTAATACCTTGATGCAACCCTCCAAACCTTGATACGCTTCCGACTAGGGGAGAGCAGAATTTGGATTTATTATATCATAATCTGATAAACAGAAAAAAATGTCACCCCTCAAACTAAATTTCAGTCAGATCACAACCCAATATGTTGTGAAATTTCCCTATCCATATAAAGCACGTGAGCAACGTATCGATGAGCAAACTCGTCAACCCAAGAAGATATACTCTCTTAAGTTCATTAGACCTGAGATTATTTAAAAACATCTCAAGACCTACAACTGGAATGCCTTATACAATAAACCGGTGGAAGAAGCTCCCAACTTGATAGAGAAAGAGCTCCTATTTATTGCTGACCTAGGTGCCTCAAAAGAGGTAAGGGTCACAGACAAAACTAAACTGTGGTTCAACGAGTATTTAAAACAGGCGTTTGTGGCCAAGCAAAAAGGCTTATAGGAGATAGAAAAAATCAGGATTGAATGAAGACTTCACGGACTACAAGAAAAAAAAAAAAGAGACATTTTCTTGAAAAAGAAACGACATTCACGCTACGAAGAGGTCCTTAGAAAGCTTCTACATTCGAAAAGAATCGTGAGAAAAAAGGCCGCTAAATTTGGAATGGAAGAAACCACATTCGAACACTGGGCTAAGGAGTGCTTTGAAAGGCTACCAGTTGAAGGTAAAGCAAAAAAATGTCCAAGGATATCAGCTGGAGAATTTGGCACATCATATTTTAGCTAGAGGAGGCGTTTGCGAGAATGCTTTATGGAACTATTTGTAGAGATCTCATCAATCATCTACCATCTCATCATCTACCAAATCTACGATCGGCCCCGACGGGTTTCCTATCTTTATTTTAAAAATATTCAGTGCATATATTGTTGATGTGCTGTTGCACATTTCCCAAAACATCCTGAGAGTTGGAGTCCTCCCACAGAAATGGAATCACTACTTTGTGCGACTGGTGCCAAAAAAGAAGAACCGTAAGGCCTCTTCAGACTTTCTACCTATATCCAACAGTTATTCTCTTTTAAAAAGCCATCCTTCCTGCTTTAACCCAACAGTGTTTCGCGCACAGGCCACCCCATCTCCATACCGTAGTACCGAGACGATCCACTACTATTAATCTTTTGGAGACTCTCTTCAGGATGCAGCACGCATTAAATGAAAAAGCCCAAATTGACATCGTATTCCTTGATATAAAGGCAGCTTTCGATAATGTGTCGTTACCTGCACTTGAAAACATATTGAAAGTTTATTTCCGCATTGAAGGCAAACTATTGCAGATCGTCAAGACCATTTTGAAGCCAAGGCACCTCATTGTACAACACCAAGAATTCCGTGCAGAATACACCCTCACTTGGGACAACCAAAGTGAGGGTGTGTTCTGCCATCCCTCAGGGAGGAGTTTTATCAGCTTGGCTGTTTGCTGTCGCCTTGGAACTTTTTCTGGCCCGGAATCAGAATTTTATTTCCTACGCTGATGATATAAAGTATTTTGTTGTCTCTAACGAAGGATCTCAAGTGTCCAACGTCAATTTTCATGCCAACGCTAAGCTGTATGAACTGGAGACATACCTAAGCCTTTTTGGGTAACCTTAGCATTAGCATTAGTAGAGGCATATGATGCAAGAAAGCAAGCTTATTCAGCATCAGCCAAAAAAAAAAAAAAAAAAAACAACCACTACTCCCATTTCACCCCTCAATTCGTTCGAAATACCTGTCCAGCTGAGCCTTAAATTTGTTTAGGCTATCAACTTCAACAACAAGCGATGGAAATCTATTCCACAAACCAACTGCCCGCTGGCTAAAGGCGAATTTCCGCACATCTATCCGACATCCGTCCTTCCTCAATTTGAATTTATGCCCTCTCAGGTGATTATTCTGAGCAAGAGGAAGAATCCCATCGGCATTGAGCATGCTCAAGCCATTCAAAGCCTTGTACACCTCTATCAGATCACCTCGGCGATGCCTAGTCTCCAGGCTCTGTAATTTGCAAAACTTAAGCCTTTCTTCGTAAGAGCAACCCTTTGTTCCATTCACTAATCTTGTTGCCCTTCTCTGTACTCGTTCCATCAGCTCTACATCCTTCTTGAAATGAGGCCTCCAGACCTGTATACAGTACTCAAGGTGTGGCCTGACCAATGCCTTATACAAGGGAATAATCACATCCCTGTCCCTGCTAGAAAAATTCCTGTATATCATTGACAAGACACCATGAGCTACCCTTGCAGCTCGTCTGCACTGCTCAGAGAACTTCATATCTGCCTGCACAATTACCCCCAGGTCCTTTTCATTCTCTACCACTGTCAGCGTAGTACCACAGAGTTGATACGTTGATCTGGGGTTACTGTTTCCCATGTGTAGTACTTTACATTTGTCAATGTTAAACTTCATTTGCCACCTCTCAGCCCATCTGCTCAACCTTTCCAGATCCTGTTTCAGCAGCATAGTATCAGTAGTGTCCTTAACAACCCTGCCAACCTTTGTATCGTCTGCAAACCTGGACATTAAGCCTGATACACCATCATCAATATCATTTATAAATACAGAAAACAACAATGGACCCAACACTGAACCCTGAGGAACTCCACTAATAACATTAGTCCACGTTGAGCAGTGTTCATTGATTACCACTCTGTCTTCTGCCACTCAACCATCCCTTTATCCATAGCAGCAATTTGCCTCGAATGCCACACTTCTCCAATTTGTGCAGCAGTCTTCCATGCGCAACAGTATCAAAAGCCTTTCTAAGATCCAAATATATAATATCAAAGTTATTCCCTGCATCCAGTTCTTTTGTGACTACATCATAGTATCCAATCAAATTGGTCAGACAAGACCTGCCCTTAACAAACCCATGCTGTGTCTGAGCTATAACTGAATTCTTGTCCAGATGATCCTGTAGTGTTTCTTTAACCAGTGCCTCAATTAAATTTCCTGGAACCGAAGTTAAACTAACAGGTCTATAATTACTTGTCAGCCTTTGATCCTCCTTTGTGAATTGGGGTTACATTTGCACATCTCCAGTCCATGGGTACCTCCCCTGAGTCCAAAGAAGCTCTCATAATTATGGCTAGGGGTTTGCTTACTTCCTTTGCTGCCTCCTTTAATATAACTGGATAGATCCCATCCACCCCGGGTGCCTTTTTTATGTTTATCCTCAACAATTTCTCCTCCACTTCCCTCTCAGTTATTAGAAAATCATCTAGCTCACTGCCAATGTTTAGTTAACCTACGACATTCCCCTTCCTGAATAACCCCTCATGTGTGAATGTAGATGCAAAATACTCGTTTAGATTGTTAGCCACCTGAGCTGGATCCTCAACAGTTGAACCATCAACATCCAGTGGACCAATCTGATTCATCCCTTTCCTTCTTGAGTTTAAATAGGTAAAGAACTTTTTTCTGTTTTTCTTTGCATCCTTTGCCAAGGATTTCTCATAATCTGCCTTTGCCTGCCTAATCTCCTTTGTGACTTGGTTACAGACCAACTTATATCTATCATAGGCTTCCACATCACCCATTAATTTGTATGTATCCCATGCATTTTTCTTCTCTGCCATATGTCTCATTAGTTCATCTGACAACCATTTAGGCCTGAACCTTGAACAATATTTCTTGGTTGGTATGTAAAGCCTGGTAGCTTCCAAGATTAGTTCCTTGAATGCTTCCCATTTTGAATTTGCTGTTGGTAACATCATCAGTTGGTCCCACTGTATAGAATTTAAATACTGTCTCAGACCATCATAGTCGCCTTTACGAAAGCAAAAACCCTTCCCTTTACCTCTGATGGTAGTTACCTCCTTGAGTAAATCCCACTTCAGCACACTGTGATCACTGCCACCCAGTGGTTCATTTATCTGCAGATTCCTAATGCATGAAGGATCACTACTGATAATCAGATCAAGAGTATTGCTCCCTCTTGTTGCCTCACGAACATGCTGGTGTAGAAAACAATCATCCAATAAAGCCACAAAAGCCTTGCTAGTGTGTGAGTGACCAACCCACAAATTCCAGTCAATATCTGGGAAATTAAAATCCCCCATTATAAGACTCTCTGATTTACTGGCCCATTCTATTTCCCTGTACAGTGTCTTATTATACTCATCAGAGTCATTAGGCCTATAGCACACTCCTACTCTCAATTTTGATTTACCTATGCTTATGTCACACCAAACTGACTCAACACTGCACTGTCCAGCGATGTCAACTGGCTTCACTTCCTTGGATTTTATGTGTTTTTTAACTAATAGCATAACCCCTCCTCCCTTCCTATCCTGTCTATCCTTTCTGTAGACGTTGTACTCCCCAAATTCCAGTTCTGCATTCCTTATATCTGTGTGACACCACGTCTCTGATATCCCAACAATATCTGCCTTTGATGTTTTGAGTAATACCTCAAATTCATCAAATTTATTTACTAAACTCCTAGCATTAGTGTACACGCAAGTATACATGCACCTGTTTCTATTCTTAGCTACCCTAACACAACCCATGTGTTTACTTGTACCGCAATGACTTCCAGCAGTCTCTGAAATATCCTGCATCTTGTTTTTCAGGCTTCTGCTCATTCCAATAGAAGCAGTGCAAGAATCTCTTTCACCTCTGCCAGTGGCTACTGTTAATCCATTAGTCTTTGTCTCCCCCCAAGCTAGCAGTTTTCCGACCCACCTAACACTGCCTCGATAGCATCAGCAAATATTCTTGCACCCTTTCTATTTAAGTGTATCCCATCCCTGTAGAAGCAATCTCTCCTGTTAACAAGTACAGTCCAGGCTGAAAAAAATTCTACCCGTTCAGCCTTGCACAATCTTTCCAGGGCCGAATTGATCGACAAGGCTCTCATCATATACTCCCTCCTATCGTGTCTGGGCAGAATTGCAGACACTTTCAAATTCAACCCTACTTCACGGCTTTTTTTCAACAGTGACCTGTAGTTGTTAAGTAATTCCGCTGGTCTCCTACTCTTAATATCATTAGTGCCAACGTGTACAACTATATCACCTTTTGTGCCCTTAAAAGATGATATCTGCTCTACAACGTCATCAACCTTTGCCCCTGGCAGACATACCCTGGTCCTGTTCCAGCTATCCTTTTTACAAAGCATGTTCCCCGTTTCCCTGACAATTTAGTCACCAACAACTACTAGTTCCTGTTGGACCAGCGCATTCTGCCTTGGGGGCTGCCTCTGTGTTGCAAGATGACCAAGTCCAAGCTCTGGTGTTGATGTGGGCAGCTGAGAGCTTGATGGGCCCCTCAATTTATTTCCTTCGAGGGCATCCACCCTGTCCTTCAAGGTCTCATATAGGCCCATAACAACGCCGAGTTGTCGCCTAATTTCCTTGCACTCCTTGCATCGTGCACACACAAAGACATCCCCCATGGCAGTATCATGTCCCGTACCCGATTGCTCCGCAAACATCAAGCAAACAGTGCATCTTAAAAGGCCGTGATTCAGGGGGCAACCGCCCCCCTCAGTTCTCCCCTGAGTCACAGCACTCCCATTAGCTTGAGCCTTTTGCTTTGCTGCTCTGGTCAGAGTCATGATTTCGATTTAAATGTCAATAAAATTACAATTTCAGAACAAAATTAAAACCTTAAACTTGTATCTTAACACAGTTATAACGCTATATTTATTTTTCGGTATCGAGTGTTATCTACGAGTTCCCTTTATATAACTTCCGTATCAAGTATGTATTAATTATTTGCTACGTTTGTACTCTAAGTCGTTATATATATAGTTAAAAGTACAATTTAATTGACAATGAAGTTTAACAAGATTAATAGATGTACTGATTAATTGACAATATTATATTATGCACTATACTATACAAAGCTAATGCTATCGAATTCCGGATATGCTGTATCGCGCTTCAGTAACGAGTGTTATCTACGAAATCCCTTTATATAACTTCTGTATCAAGTTATGTATTAATTATTTATTTTTACTAATTATTTATGTTCCGTAACCTAAGTGGTTATATGTATAGTTAAAATTACAATTTAATTGCCAATGAAGTTCGACAAGATTAATAGATTTTACTGATTAATTTTCACGTAACAATGGCGGCCGTTTATGAACGGTAAACACGTGGATTTGATACCCTTTCCGATACTAAGTAATACCTACAAAATCTCTATCTAAGTTATTTTAACTTTAAGTACCGTAAATAGGAATATAAAGCTACTCTAGAAATAAGTTAATATGTCAATTTAAACTAATAAAGCAGAAAATAAATCAGAAAAAACTTCTCTATTCCAAGAGCGGCAGAAAGGCACGTCCGCACAGGAAACCCTCGACCTCAACCTAACCTTCCCTTTGTTACCCTCACCAATCTCGTTGCCCTTCTCTGACACCTGTAACCCTATAAGCGCATACACTGTCCAAGGGTTAAAATTGTATCAAGTAATACATAAATAATTTTTTTTAGAAAAATACTTTGTTTCGCTCAGTTTAGTGCTTATTATTTTCCGTTCCTTTCTTTGTTGTTTATTGAATCTTCTTCAGATTTCAGGTCGCTCCTAGTGAAGGTTAGCATTAGCATTAGTAGTGGCATTTGACAAAAAGAAAGCAAGCTTATGCAGCATCAGCCAAAAAAAAAAAAAAAAAAAAAACCCACTTCCACTTCACCCCTCTGTTCGTTCAAAATACCTGTCCAGCTGAGCCTTAAACTTATTTAGGCTATCAACCTCCACTACAAGGGATGGAAGTCTGTTCCACCAACCAACCACCCGCTGGCTAAAGGCAAATTTCCGCACGTCTATCCTACATCTCTCTTTCCTCAATTGGACTTTATGCCCTCTCAGTTGATTTTTCTAAGCTAGAGGAAGAATCCCATCAGCATGGAGCATGCTTAAACCATTCAAGGCTTTATACACCTCTATCAGATCACCTCGCTGGTGCCTATTCTCCAGACACTGTAATTTGCAAAACTTAAGCCTTTCTTCGTAAGAGCACCCCTTTGTTCCATTCACTAATCTTGTTACCCTTCTCTGTACTCGTTCCAGCAGCTCTACATCGTTCTTGAAATGAGGCCTCCAGACCTGTATACAATACTCTAGGTGTGGCCTGACCATCGCCTTATACAATGGAATAATCACCTCCTTATCCCTGCTGGAAAAATTCCTGTATATCATTGACAATACTCCATGAGCTACTCTTGCAGCCCGTCTGCACTGCTCAGAGAACTTCATATCTGCCTGCACAACCACCCCCAAGTCCCTTTCATTCTCTACCACAGTCAGTGTAGTACCACAGAGTTGATACGTTGCTCTGGGGTTGCTGTTTCCCATGTGTAGTACTTTACATTTGTCAATGTTAACCTTCATTTGCCACCTCTCAGCCCATCTGCTCAACCTTTCCAGATCCTGTTGCAGCAGCATAGTGTTTCATTATATTTCACGCTAGAGATGTGGGAGCATCTCATGCACCACTGCCAACTATTCGAAGACCTCCGCTGCCTCTTAATAACCAGACTACGGTGCCTCTTAATAACCAGAATTTCTCGCCAATAAACCAAGAACAATATCTCTTGGAGAGCGAAGAATTATAAAGCCTTAACGCAATTTTCGCAGGATCCTTTTACTAGATGAAGGACATACCCACAACCTTAGCAGGAATTTTCCTACAAACCAACCACTCGTCATCCAGAATAAAGTTCCTTAGATGCCTCAACCAAACAAAACCTTACAGCTACAATCTGAAGAACACTAATCATTGACTTTACCTGGAACTGACCACTGGCTTAAACTGGAGCCATATCTGGACTTGACCACTCACACGGACAGGACAACATGTCCCTGTAATGGCATAGTACGACCCCACAAAGACATTGTGTAGTTTTCTGCCGAAAAGTCATTAGGCGATCTGAACCGGATACCCTCACCTGGTTCACTTTTCATCCCTTGCCTTTGGCGGGGGGTATGGTTACTCTGCACCCCCCCGCCACCCCTGTCTTCACCTGGTGAGGTATGGGCCTTCCCCACCGACTTTTGGGGTAATCTTCACTATTGACCCCATATTTCTGTCTTCCCCCCAAGTCTTTGGCGCCTCCGTAGCCAGGTGGGGAGTAGCAGCAGTGCGTAGCACACACTTCTTGATTAGACCGGGTTCGAGCCCGTAACCACCAAATACAGAGGATGCGGAAAGGTCAGGGAATGACCACCACATATCCTCGGAGCAATTTGGCCATAGTTGCTAATGCTCCAAAAACCAAATAACAACAACAACCCGCAGTCTTTAATCTCTCCTCCCCCTCTAGCTATCTCTCGACTAGCGTTTGACCTCTGTCAAACTACACAAGCCCCACACTCAAAAAAAAAAAAAAAAAAAAGTCTACTCTACCCCGCATAACTTCTCTTTTGGCCTGACCCAATTTCTAGCGTTTCTGCCCCTCCCCTTTTTTTTAGATCCTAGTCACTGATATCTCGGGAAATTAGGTGGCAGGACCTGCCAGAGTAAATAGTAAATCTCTAAAATACTGGTGTACCTGGTCTGCCTCCACGAGGTATAGTGTGGGCAACGGTGGGTCTCATTTGAGACCCAACGGCTAAAAGACCAGATGAACAACGGTACAAAACATTACACACCACAATATCCATACACTTTTAAACCTCTGGCCTCTACAGTGTTCTGTATCACTGTACCACAATGTATACCACACGGAGTTGGGGGTATAACTATACGCTAAACTATATTTCACGATCACCTTATGTCTCTCGATGTCAGGGACAGAAGTTGATCGGGAAATTTTTCACCAATCAGAGATAAAACGAGGTAAAATCCTAAACATATAGCCAATTCAGCAAGCTGCTGCTGCTGATGATGATGATATTTTTATAAATTGCTTCTGTTGACCACAGGTTTTTTTTTTTTTTTTATGAGAACCCCAAACACGAGAGGTATTAGAACCTATAGTACTTAGTACCGTGTTTGGGTTGGAGGTTGAGGTTAGTATTCACTGTAATTATATTGCAATACTGTAAAATTATCCTGTGTTGTTGTGTGGGTGGGGGGGGGGAGATTTGATCCCATATCTGATCCAGAATATAACCCAGCTGTGGGTTCATTCTTTTTTTATAAGAATATAATGGGTTACATTCACTGAATTCTAAGATATTTTTTGCTGAGGCGATTTGAATACTTGAATTGCCCAACTCAAAGGTTACCTGTAAAAAAAAAAAAAAAATGCTTTTTTTGTGCACTCTTACTTGACCACTTGGCTACAGTGACTGTTAGATTATATAGCTGTTCCTATTTATGCAGTATACAAAAATTAGTTTCCCCGTGAACTGGATTCCATGTCTCATTGGAAGCATAGGATCGTTATATTTGTTACTTTTGAATTTGAACTATGTGAAGCATTTCTGCGTAATATTTTTAAGTAAAACATTATTTTTAAAAAATAATAATAAACTAGAGCAGTGGTGTCCAACCTTTTCCCACGGGGACGGTATTCAAAGTTAAATTTGTTTCGCGGCCACACAAAGTGATTCGAGAAAAAATTGTCACATTTTCTATATCTTGTTACTCATAAAAGGAAGTTTCTATTTTCACGTTACCATTTTTTATTTTCAAGACATATATATAAAAATGCAAATTCCCAGTACTTTTATGTGCAACAAATCTATGTCAGCGATTTATTTTTTAGATTTTATTAAAATTATAAAAATATGACTGACTTGTGTTTGTTTTTATAAATACTTTACTTTTGCTTCTGTTTGAAATACTTCACTTTTGTTTAAAAAATATATTTTACTTTTGCTTTTATATGCTCATTTTAGAAAATTTTCAACCTGAAAAGGATCACTGCTTTTCAATATTAAGGTGAATAAATAAATATAATGATAAACCTAAAACTGCAATATTCGAAAATTTTATTAAGTACAATACACAATAACATTTACTGTACAAAACATTTAACGAGATGATTCAGGCTGGATATTTTAAAATAATTGTTCAAAATTTGGTTGCAAATTTGTGACGCCAATCTCAATACATAATGAAGATTATGTCCTGATGGTATTTCTCCACTTTTTCTCAAAACCTGCACTCCTGAACTTATTCCTGTTCTCTGCCACCACCTTTATTCACTTTCTTATTCCAAAGGTGTTTTTCCTTCTGCTTGGAAATTTGATCATATCCAGCCAGTTCCTAATGACAAATCTCTCCCATCCCATTACTTCTACTCTTTCTAAAGTAATGGAGAAATCACTTAACCGCCAACTCTTAAACTATCTAGAAACCTTCCGTCTGATCAACGATCGCAACTATTCTGTCAGTGTCGATCCACAGGTCATATTCTGGCCTATGTTATCAATTTATGGACATATTCAATTAGTAAAAATTAGATAGTATGAATCAGAGCTGTACTACTCAATATGTTATACGTTGATAATAATATTAGTAAAAATAATAAGAGGAGTTTACCTCAATTTGGACATATTCAATGGAAAAGTTCGGTGAACATAAGAGTTTCTCTTGACATCTCCAAGGCTTTCGATCGTGTTTGGCATAAAGCTTCCATCTTATGGTTTGCCAACTGCTTTTTTTTTTTTTTTTTTTTTTTTTTTGTAATTGGTTATCCAGTTTTCTCTCTGATCGCTCACTGTGGGTGATGGAAGATGGCTCTCTGTCTTCTGACTTCATTACTAATTCTGGTGTCCCCCAAGGTTAAGTTCTTTCCTGCCATTCTTTTCCTCTTGTATATTAATGACCTTCTTTCATTGATCGGAAATCCTATCCATAGTTTTGCTGATGATAGCACATTGCATTCCACTTTCCAGTTTGAAAAACTTTGCCCTGCTCAATCAACTTCAACTTCTCAAATATCCACAATCAATTCCTTAAATGTCGATCTCCAGTGAGGCAAAGACAAGATAGTTGATTTCAATCCTTCTAAAACTCAGTCCTATCTAGGTGGTACATGACTTTCATCAATCGGTGAAATACCACCACTTTGCTTATTGGAGGCTTGAAGTGGTGAAACCCATGTTTAGTCTCTAGAGCAAAGTTTCCCGCATCCTCCTCCCCCCATACTTCTCCTTCAACCCATGCATGGTACTAAGTACTCTAAGTTTTGATACCTTTCGTGTTTGGGGTTTTCATAAAAAAAAAAAAAAAAAAAAGCTTCTGATTGATTTGCGGTATTTTCTGGATTTAATGTTTAAAATAGCGGCATGAGAAAAAATTATTAACAGAGGCAAGGAAGTTCGCCATGGCTCTACTAATAAATTCATGAATTGATTTATTTATGAAAATAACAAAATTAAAGTTTGTTTCATAGATAAAGTAATAATAAGCTGGACATCAGAGTTGATCAATGGTTTCAACCGGTATGCCCAAACTTTTTCAAGTGTGCCACGAGAACTGCAAACATTCCATTCAATTAGCAACCACTATTTAGATATGTCGTGAATATGTATATTTTAAGTTCAATTGCGATAAAAACATTGGGAACCACTGGATAGATAACCGTGAAAGTTCACACAGATGTTTTAATCTAAACAATTTGAGACCTAATAGCTATTAGACTGGTGACAAATTATCAGTTTCAATGGCACTGGAGCGTGTTGCTTACTTTGCAGGCAACATAGAGGCAATCTCCAAGGCAGAAGGCGCTGGTCCCAAAGGAACTAGTTATTGTTGGTGACTATATTGTTAGTGAGACGGGAAATATACTATGCAAGAAGGATAGATGGAACAGCAGCAGGGTATGTCTGCAGGGGCAAACGTTTACTACGTTGTAGAGAATATGTAATCTTTTAAGGGCACAAAAATTGATATTGTTGTACACGTTGGAAGTAATGACATTAAGAATAAGAGATCTGCAAATTTACTCAACAAGTAGTGGTAATGGTGACTATAGTGGTCTCAGACAGTTTTGAAATTTTGTGCAGTGGGATCAACTGACGATGTTACCAACGTTGAGTTCTAAATGGGAAGCTTTCAGGGACTGAATTTTGGAGGCTGCTAGGCCTTTCCTTCCAATTAAAAAAATACTGTTTAAGGTTTAGGCCTCAATGGATGTCAGTTGAATTAATGAGATTCGTGGCAGAGAAGAAGAATGTATGGGATGCATATAAAGTATCAGGTGACACAGAAACCTGTGGCAGATATAAACAAGTCTATAGTCAAGTCAAAAAAGGAGGTTAGGTAGGAGAAGGCAGATCACGAGAAATCCTTGGCAAAGAATGCAAGAAAAAACCGCAAAGTGTTCTTTACTTATGTAAACTCTAAAAGGAAAGGGATGAATCATATTGGACCATTTACCATAGATGTGTTGGCTATTCATGATCATGTTCAGGCAGTGATAAAATGAATGAGTATTTTGCATCAACATTCACACATGAGCAGTTATTCAATGAAGGGAGTGCCAGACGTTTATCAAACTCTAAGAGGGAGTTAACTGATTTTGTAATAACTGAGAGCAAAGTGGAGGAGAAATTGTGGAAGTTAAACATAATGAAGACACCTGGGGTGGACAGGATCTATTCAGTTATATTAAACGCAGCAAAGGAAGTAAGCAAACCCACAATCATAATCATGAGAGCTTCCTTGGACTCAGGGAAAGTCTCCGTGGATTGGAGGTGTGCAAATGTACCACCAGTTCACAAAGGGGGGGGGTCGAAAGGTGAAATAAGTAATTATAGACCTGTTAGTTTAACTTGTGCTTGGGGGAAAATAATGAAATCACTGGTTAAAGAATCATTGCAGGATCATCTAGACAAAACTGCATTAATAGATTGACAGTAGCCACTGGCAGAGGTGAAAGAGATTCTTGCACTGCTTCTATTAGAATGAGCAGAAGCCTGAAAAACAAGATGCATGGTATTTCAGAGACTGCTGGGAGCCATTGCGGTACAAGTAAACACATGGGTTGTGTTAGGGTAGCTAAGAATAGAAACAGGTGCATGTATACTTGCGTGTACACCAATGCTAGGAGATTAGTAAATAAATTTGATGAATTTGAGGTATTGCTCAAAACATCAAAGGCAGATATTGTTGGGATATCAGAGACGTGGTGTCACACAGACATAAGGGATGCAGAACTGGAATTTGGGGAGTACAACGTCTACAGAAAGGATAGACAGGATAGGAAGGGGGGAGGGGTTAAGCTATTAGTTAAGAAACACATAAAAACCAAGGAAGTGAAGCCAGTCGACATCGCTGGACAGTGCAGTGTGGAATCAGTTTGGTGTGACATAAGCATAGGTAAATCAAAATTGAGAGTAGGAGTGTGCTATAGGCCTAATGACTCTGATGAGTATAATAAGGAACTGTACAGGGAAATAGAGTGGGCCAGTAAATCAGAAAGTCTTATAATGGGGGATTTTAATTTCCCAGATATTGACTGGAATTTGGGGGCTGGTCACTCACACACTAGCAGGGCTTTTGTGGATTTATTGGATGATTGTTTTCTACATCAGCATGTTCGGGAGGCAACTAGAGGGAGTAATACTCTTGATTTGATTATCGGCAGTGATTATTCATGCATTAAAAATCTGCAGATAAATGAACCACTAGGTGGCAGTGATCACAGTGTGCTGAAGTGGGATTTACTCAAAGAGGTAACTACCATTAGGGGTAAAGGGAAGGGTTATTGCTTCCGTAAAGGCGACTACGATGGACTGAGACAGTATTTAAATTCTATACAGTGGGACCAACTGATGATGTTACCAACAGCAAATTCAAAATGGGAAGCATTCAAAGAACTTATCTTGGAAGCTACTAGGCTTTACATACTAACTAAGAAATATTGTTCAAGGTTTAGGCCAAACTGGATGTCAGAGGAACTAATGAGACATATGGCAGAGAAGAAAAATGCATGGGATACTTACAAATTAACACATGACACAGAAGCCTATGATAGATACAAGTTGATATGCAAACAAGTTACAAAGGAGGTTAGGCAGGCGAAGGCAGATTACGAGAAATCGTTGGAAAGGGATGCAAAGAAAAACAGCAAAGAGTTCTTTACTTATGTAAACTGTAGAAGGAAGGGGATGAATCAGATTGGTCCACTTGATATTGATGGAAAAACTGTTGATGATCCTGCTCAGGTAGCTAACAAACTAAATGAATATTTTCCATCTACATTCACACATGAGGAGTTATTCAGCGAGGGGAATGCCAGCAGTGTATTCAACTGTAGCAGTAAGCTACAGAATCTTGATATAACTGGGAGTAAAGTGGAGGAGAAACTGTTGAAGATAAACACAAGAAAGGCACCCCGGGGTGGATGGGATCTATCCAGTTATATTAAAGGAGGCAGCAAAGGAAGTAAGCAAACCCTTATCCATAATTATGAGAGCTTTCTTGGACTCAGGGGAGGTACCCATGGACTGGAAATGTGCAAATGTGACCCCAATTCACAAAGGAGGATCAAAGGCTGACACAAGTAATTATAGACCTGTGAGCTTAACTTCTGTTCCAGAAAAATTAATGGAAGCACTGGTTAAAGAAGCACTGCAGGATCATTTAGACAAGACCTCAGTTATAGCTCGGACACAGCATGGTTTTGTTAAGGGGAAGTCTTGCCTGACCAATTTAATTGGATACTATGATGCAGTCACAAAAGAACTGGATGCAGGGAATAGCTTTGATTTTATATACTTGGATCTTAGAAAGGCTTTTGTTACTGTTGCACATGGAAGACTGCTACACAAATTGGAGCAGTGTGACATTGGAGGCAAGGGGGTGGATAAGGGGGTGGTTGAGGGGGAGAAGACAGACAGTGGTAATCAATGGACACTGCTCATCGTGGACTAATGTTATTAGTGGAGTCCCTCAGGGCTCAATGTTGGGTCCATTATTGTTTTCTGTATTTATAAATGATATTGATTATGGTATATCAAGCTTAATGTCCAAGTTTGGAGATGATACAAAGGTTGGCAGGGTTGTCAAGGACACTACTGACACTATGCTGCTGCAACAGGTTCTGGAAAGGTTGAGCAGATGGGCTGAGAGGTGGCAAATGAAGGTTAACATTGACAAATGAAAAGTACTACACATGGGAAACAGCAAACCCAGAGCAACGTATCAACTCTGTGGTACTACACTGACAGTGGTAGAGAATGAAATGGACTTGGGAGTGGTTGTGCAGGCAGATATGAAGTTCTTCTGAGCAGTACAGACGGGCTGCAAGAGTAGTTCATGGAGTATTGTCAATGATATACAGGACTTTTTCTAGCAGGGATAAGGAGGTGATTATTCCCTTGTATAAGGCAATGGTCAGGCCACACCTAGAGTACTGTATACAGGTCTGGAGGCCTATTTTCAAGAAGGATGTAGAGAGGAGAGAGAGAGAGAGAGAGAGAGAGAGAGAAGAGAGAGAGAGAGAGAGAGAGAGAGAGAGATAATCTTTAATGCCCTTCACGGCCAAAAAGCCAGGGTTTACATTTTTACAACCTCCCGAAACTTCCGGGAAAATAGAACAATTAATTTACAAAAACAGGTAATTTTACAAAAGAAAACATATTTTATACAAAAGGAGAGAACTCCTTACGAGAGTTAGGTCTGATTGAGCTGACTTAAACATCGAGATAAGAGCACCAGCTCAATCAGACAGGAACAGATGCAAAGTACACATGTCAATGCTGATTAGTCCTACTAGATATAATTTTTTCCTGTAAGTTCGGTCAACAGCGAATTTGTTCAGGTCGGCGTCAAGTGCCTGGGTTTGCTTGAACATCTGCTGAGGGAGGAACCTGTCCGAGAGATGGAGTCGCGCTGAATGCGAGTAGAGCTCGGGATTGGCCCTAAGGGCAGCAGGGGGGATCCTCCAGCCACAGGTATCCCAGAATGAAGGTGTTGCGATTATGCCTGTTATCATCTTGACTGTTGCTAGGAGGCGTTGGTCTTCGACTAAGGTGGGAAGCCGTGGAATCCCGAGAGAGTTGGCGAGCTGCGTGGTTATGAATCAGAGCTGGAAGGTTGTGCTTCCTGTTGGCCCCACTTTAGGGCCAACAGGAAGCACAACCTTCTTGTTGAGCGCTGGAACGAGTACAGAGAAGGGCAACAAGAATAGTGAATGGAACAAAGGGGTGCTCTTACGAAGAAAGGCTTAAATTTTGCAAAATTACAGTGTCTGGAGACTAGGCACCAGCGAGGTGATCTGATAGAGGTGTATAAAGCCTTGAATGGTTTGAGCATGCTCAATGCTGATGGCATTCTTCCTCTAGCTCAGAATAATCACCTGAGATGGCATAAATTCAAATTGAGGAGAGACAGATGTAGGGTAGACGTGCGGAAATTTGCCTTTAGCCCGCGGGTGGTTGGTTGGTGGAACAGACTTCCATCCCTAGTAGTGGAGGTTGATAGCCTAAATAACTTTAAGGCTCAGCTGGGACAGGTATTTTGAACGAACGAACAGAGGGGTGAAGTGGTGTGTGTTTTTTTTTTTTTGGCTGATGCTGCATAAGCTTGCTTTCTTGCATCAAATGCCTCTACTAATGCTAATGCTAATGCTAATAGTTAAGGCACAGCATGGGTTTGTTAAAGGGAGGTCTTGTCTTACCAATTTTATTGGAGACTATGATTTATTCACAGAGGAATTGAATGCCAAAAATAATTTTGGTATCATATACTTGGATTTCAGGAAAGCGTTTTATGCCTTTGCACATTGAAGACTACTGTTCAAATTGGAGAGATATGGCATGAAGGTTAATCTGTTACAATGGATAAAGGGATGGTTCAATGGGAGGAGACAGAGTGGTAATCAAAGGACACTGCTCTTTGTGGACAAATTTTCATTATTGGAGTTCCCCAGGGTTCGATGATCGGCCCATTGTTTTGTATAGTTATCAATGATATTGATGAAGTTATATATCAAGTTTAATGTCCAAGGTTACAGATGAGACAAAGGTTGGCAGGGTTGTTAATGACAGTAAAGACTGTATGCTAATTCAACTGGATCTAGATAAGTAGGCAAATGGGCTGTGAAGTGGCAACTGAAGTTAACCATTGACAAACGCAAAGTATGCTGCATATGGGTGTCAATAAACGAAGAGAAATGTACCAACTGTGTGGTACTACACTCAGGGAAATGGAAAGTGAAAAAGACCTTGGAGTAATTGTGCAGTCGAATATGAAGTTCGCTGAGCAGTTCAGACGGGCTGCCAGGGCAGGTCATGGGGTCTTGCCAATGACATATATAGGAATTTTGCTAGCAAGGACAGGGAGATGATTATTCCGTTATACAAGGTCAGGCCACCCTTTGATAGTGTGTACGGTCTGGAGGCCTCAGTTTAGGAAGGATGTAGAGTTGGTAGAACCAGTAAAATGATGGACAACAAGATTGGTAAGGGGAAAATGGGTGCTGTTCTCTTACCAAGAAAGGCTTAATTCTGAAATTTTCAGCGCCTGGAGAGTAGGCACCTGCAGTGGTGGTCTGATTGAGGTGTATAACACCTTGAATGGGTTGAGCGAACTGAATGCTGATGGGATTCTTCCTGTTGCTCAGAATAAGGACCTGAGGGGACACAGTTTCAAATTGATGTAAGACAGTTGTAGAATAGTTGTGCGTAAATTTGCCTTTAGCCAGCCAGTATTTGATTGGTGGAACAGACTTTCATCTGTAGTTGTGGAAGTTGATAGCCTAATTAAATTTTAGGCTGAGCTGGACAGTCCTGTGGAACGAATCGAATGGTAAAATGGGAGTTTTTTTTTTTGTCTGTTGCTTGCATAACCTCGTTCTTTTACGTCGTATATGATAATGCTTTTTCTAATGCTAATGTCTGTGCATTTTGTTAGCTTGACTGAAGTGGTGTGTGTGTGTGTGTTGTGCACCGATTTGCATTTTTATAGCTGGAAGAAAATCTTGCTTCCACAGCAGGAGATGGTCTAACTACAGCTTCGAAGAAAACGTTAGGAATTCCTCCAGCTTTCAACCGGAGTAGAACTTATACCTCCCCAAACCAGATGTACAGGGCGATGATCATGCTGGCCAAACTACCAGCATGATCATCACAGAGGATCAATAGATAGATCTATTGGGAACCGCGTAGTCGATTTTGCGAAATTGGCAGAATAGATAATGCATGGTTTCCGGGAATTGCAGTTTCTAACATAGGAAACACCAGTCAGCAATTTTTCAGTATTTTGAAGCGTTGTGGAAGGCTCATATTTCATAGTGATTCCTCAATTTAGCTCCATATTTTACGCATAAAAGGAATATAAATGGTCAGTGTTAAATGGACTCACCTGTGCGTGTGAGGCTCTCCGGCGTTGATAAGGTGCTCGTTCTCAAGACAATGGAGTCACTTTTTCCTTTAGTATTGACAGCAAAAACGACCAATAAGAAGTTTGTTCCTGGAGGCAGACCCCTAACTATGAAGACTGGTATGTCGGATGTTTTGTTCGCGACGCAGTCTACTAGGATTCGTGTCGTGAACTTCCAAAACGAAGTGTTGCAACATCCCTCCGTCGTAACCTTCGATACACTCGACGCGAAATGACCGCTCTGTTTGATGGTGACGGTGCAGCTCTGGACTGTTTCCGGAGGACCTGATGGAAACAAAGTTCGTTCTGTAATGAGGGAACAACACAACACATTAACACCTAGATTAAAAGAATTAGTGGGCCTTGGCACACAGTATTATTATTATATCACAACTGAGGGAAGGTGTTTGCAAAGCGGACGTAGACAATAGTCTCCTTACACAGCTGCTCTTATTACAAATAAAACCACAAGTTCTCTGAAGGAAGAAAACTATCCTTTCGATACTTATATTGTTAACCACTCGTTCTGCCCGGAAGGACTTGTTAAACAGTATTATTCAGTTTTTCTCGTTCTACGAAAAGCAGTATTTGTTATAAAAATAAACAATCTAACTCAGGAATTTTCCACCCGGTGCGGAGAGAAACGGGGGTTATAATCCACTCTGATAGCTCTCTCTCTCGTTCTTTCTCTCTCTCTCTTTGTATTTTACTGTTCGCGAGGACTAATTGGATAAAGTGAAAGCGTCATTATTTGCATCTTCTCTTACGTCTGAACTGCCGGAAGGCGCAGTGCATGAGCTAATGGTTATGGACGCTGTTGTATTCCATGCGCAATTCATCTTTCACTACCCCGTTGGGATATATATAAATAAGTAAAGTAGCAACTGTCCCATAACGACTAAAGGCTAGGGGCTCACATCAGAATTAAATAATTAATTATGTATACAACGAATAAAAAGTAATAATAACAAAAATGTAACACGTTATTACCAATCCTCACTTCTCTGACCTATTAAGCTTTCGCTACATTTCAATATGAATCCTTACATAATGCAGTATCAGCTATATTTATATGCTGCATCATGCAAGGTTAAATTTACATTAATATACACGAATGGGAATCGTGTATAGAAGAACTCTTTATGATATTCAGAACGCATCGGATTTGATCGCATCTCTATGTGTAGGAATTCATTAATTCGTTTTTTTTTCCAATTTTTTTCATCTTATTTTATCCGTCACATATGGAAGAGAATTAGAAGCATTCCACAAAAAAAAACAAAAAAAGATTGAGATAATCTCTTTCTTTTTAATGTACTAAAAACGTGGAAGTTATTGAGCCCTGTAGCTCTAATTTTTAATAAGATATTGAGAAGGCACATTGCTGTATAGAACTCCCTTCAAAGCTACAAGCCAGGAGTTTACATAAAACAAATTACACAACATAATAAACGAAGATGAAAAAAAAAACATTATGACTTCACAAAGTATATGGTGGGTGACCACCCAGGTGTGAACCAACGTCACTTTGCTTATTGGAGGCTTGAAATGGAGGAATTCATGTTTAGTCTCTAGAGCTAAGTTCCGGTCAACCCTTCCCTATCTCTTCCATCATGCAGTATGATTGATGACTTTTGAAGTTATGATGAACATCGTGGCGAGATCCAATATTCCTTACATTTCCAGGGTACAGCTCTAAAACGGTGTTCGCAGGCCGGCCGCTAGGTAGTACACCGGACTGAACCTATTGGTAACTGTCTAAGAGGCGTCCGGATCAGCTGGTGTAAAATCCTGCTACCTCTACTCTGCCAGATAGTGACTGGAGGAGATCCGAGTAGTGTGTGTGTGTGGGGAGCATTGTCGAGGCCACTTTATGTCAAGGCTCTGGGTATATTCTTACCATGTGTACGCATATCCAAAAATTTCATTACTTCATACAGCATGTCCCACTCAAATCTCAAATTTTCTCCAATAAAATCAAAACCAAACCAAACCAAACTCAATTTTTCTTACCATTCAATACACCATGAATTGTCAGACTAATAGAGTAAGCTTATTTTCTAAAAGATCTAAACCTCCCAAGCACTTCCTAATTAATTTCACAAATATACGTGGTCTCAATTCTTATCTCAAAAATGTCCATTTCCACTTGCAGTCTGCCAAACGCCATGTACTCTTTCTGAGAGAATCTCAGTTATCGATTGATTAAACTACTGCTCATCTCAGATGCCCAACTTATTCGCTGTATGATTCCTTTCGCATCAAAGGTGATACTTGTGCATATGTCCGTTTTGATATTCCCTATCAGAGACTTGGCAATTTTCAATCTCCTCTCTTTGATGTTCTTTGGCTTAAAATCTCTCTACCTCATTGTGTCAAATTCATCTGTTGTCTCTACCGTTCTCCAAACTAAACTAATCACTTGGAGCTCTTTGACTATCTCTCTTTGCAACTTAACTTTCTCCAGTTCAACTTTCCTAACAGTGAGGTAATTTTTCTTGGTGATTTTAATGTTCACAACTCCAGCTGTCTTCCCTTTTCTAGTCACACCGACCCAGCTAGTCGAGATGCTGAGGCTTTTGCAATTATTAATTACCTTGCACAGATTGTTCATTTACCTACAAGAATACCGGACATTCCTAATCATAAAGCCAATACGCTTGATCTTTTTCTCACAAACAACCCTTCTAAGTATACGGTCGAACTGACAGGTCCTTTAGGCACTTCCGATCAGAACTTGGTATTTGTTTCTTCTACAATGGAACCTTTATCTCATGGCTATTTCCAACCTCGTGTTGTTTGGCATTACAAGAATGCAAAATTGGGATGACCTGCGAGACTTAATTTCTTCTTTTCCTAGGTAGGGTTACTGTGTCAAATATTGTGATGTCAACTTTTGCTCAGATCGCGTCAGTGAAATTATTCTTGCAGGAATGGAATTCTTTACCCCCACTCCACTTTAAAATCTCGCCCTTTATCTAAACCTTGTTTTCCAATAAATGTGTTAAGGCTGTTCAAGAGAAGAATGTTACATATCGTGATTGGCTTGTTTCTAATTCTCAGTTTCATTTTCTGCCTACACCAAAGCTCGCAACAATTGTAAAGCAGTTATTAATTAGTCCAAACTAGAGTTTGAACAGGCTAAGAGTAGAAAACTTGCTTCTTGCCCTAATGGTAGCAGAGCATTCTGGTCTCTTAGCAAAGCTATTGGCCGCAACATTTTCCCATCTCTGCTCCCACCTCTGTCCAAACCAAATGGTTCTATTGTCACTTCAGCCAAGAATAAAGCTGACCTGCTAGCATCCCATTTTTCTTCTAACTCATGTATTCATGATCTTGGTAAAACACCTCCCACCATTCCCAACACGTTCCATTCAATGTCCCCCTGTGGTCTTCCGTCAAAAGGATGTCAGAAGGATTTTGATGAATCTTGATGCTAAGAAAGCTCTAGGTTCCGATGGTAGTTCTCCACTTTTTCTCAAAACTTGTGCACCTTAACTTACTCCTATTCTTTGCCGCCTTTTTTCACTTTCTTATTCCAAAGGTGATTTTCCTTCTGCTTGGAAATTTGCTCATATTCAACCAGTTCCTGAAAAGGGTGACAAATCACTCCCAACCAATTATCGTCCCATTGCAATTACTTCTACTGTTTCTAGAGTAATGGAGAAATCAATTAACCGCCAACTCTTAAACTACCTAGAAACCTTCCGTCTGATCAACGATCGCCAGTATGGATTCCGTCAGCGTCGATCCACTGGTGATATTCTGGCTTATGGTACCCATTTACAAAAGAGAAACAAAAGTAGTTGCTCTTGACATCTCAAAGGCTTTCGATCGTATTTTTCATAAAGGTCTTCTAAACATGCTTCCATTTTATAGTTTGCCAACTGTTTGTAGTAATTGGTTATCCAGTTTTCTATCTTACTGCTCACTGACGGTGATGGTAGATGGCTCTGTCTTCTAACTTCCCCACTAATCCCGGTGTCCCCCAAGGTTTATTTCTTTCCCCCACTGTTTTCCTCTTGTATATTAATGACCTTCTTCCATTGACTGGAAATCCTATCCATAGTTTTGCCGGTGATAGCACAGTGCATTCCACTTTCTATTTTGAGAAACCGTGTCCCGCTCAATCAGTTTCAACTTCTCGAAAATCTGCTACCAATTCCTTAAATGCAGATCTTCAGATAATTCTCCAGTGGGGCAAAGATAATTTAGTTGATTTCAGCCCTTCTAAAACTCAGTCTTGTCTTATACCTCGCAAAAAGGATTCTTCAGCTCCTATGCTTATCTTTAGTGACACTCCGATTTCTAGGCAAAATGATATATTTCTTTTGGGGATTACCCTGACTTCTAATCTCTCTTGGCACAAGCACATTACAAATATTGCTTCCTCTGCATCTAAAAAACTTGGTTTTCTCTTTCGCTCTCGGCGTTAGAAGAAAATATGTATTGTACAGTAAAGATACAGATACAATAACGTGCCCGCCACAGCCAGGAGCTTGACAATGATATGGGGTAATATAAAAATATGTACAGTATAAAAATTTGTACAGTATAAAAGATAACATAACAATTAAAAACGTAGCATTAAACTTTCAATAGATATGAGTATATACATAGTTGTGAGGCACACAGTACACCAAGGTATGTACAAAGCACATATTTTAGGATATTCACACAAGTCAAAATATTTCACAGTGCCAAATTGATGTTCGGTATTGCATTTTCTTGTGAAACATTCGTCCATTTGCCTGCGACGTTCCGTTCTCCGCCTCATAGGAGATAGCAGATGGAGAATCGGTATGAGTCGACATCAGGGGCCAAACAAAAGGGGAACAAGTTCGGCTAACGAGCGCCTGTAATTGCGATGAGAAGCGAATTTCTGGAGGTCAACTCCGATCATTAGCAGGGCTTGTACTGTAATAAGTACTTGTCCAGGTAGGAATCTGTCACTGATCTTCAGCCTGTTCCGTTGTAGCTGAAGAAAAGGGGTGGCTCGTAAGGAAGGAAGTGGAACATGCCACTGGCATATATCCCAGGAGTCAGGGGAGTTGATTTTGCCAACCAGCATTTTGACTGTGGTCACAGTTCTCCTCATGCTGATTATTTGAGGCAGCCGCGGGATTTGGAGTTGGTCGGCCATGCTGGTGGGCCTCTGCTGAGGGGGAATTCGATGTTTGTGGGTTGCCCACTTCAATATCTGGTATTCACTGGCGAAGATGGGCTTCACGAGAGAAGGTGCTGCGGATGCCCATATTTCAGAGGCATACAGAAAGGTAGAATACAGAACGGTTTCCAGATATCTGATTGTGGTTCTTGTGTCTGTGTTATGATGAAGATGTGGACGGGCAATCCAGCACATTCGGCTGATCTTGCGTAGAACACATTCGATATGACAGTTGAACCTAAGGTTTGGATCGAAGGTTACACCGAGATCTTTGTGTTTAGTTACACTTGGAATAACTGCATCCTCCAGTGAGGGTTGTATGAATGTGGGACACTTCTTCAGAGAAAAAACCATAATAACGGATTTTTGGGGGTTCAGTTTAAAACCCAAATGGTTGAGATGGCTAGAAAAAGCTGTGATCTTATTACAGATATCCGATGTGATCACTCCCCTGTCGGCTGATGGTGGTATTTCTGTTAGGAACTTTATATCGTCGGCGTAGGTAATAACATCATTATAATCTGTTATTATACACAAACGGAATAAGGAGGGCGGTAGAAAGTAACCCCGATAAAATGCCACCTTGCCGTACACCAGCATTGATGGATCGGGTATAGCAGAGGTTGCGATGAGTGAAGTACACTGTTCTGTTACTTTTCTTCCAAACAGCTGCTCACTCTGTATAAATCGCAAATCCGCCCTGCCATGGAATATTGTTCCCACATCTGGGGTGGTGCCCCCAAAACCTCTCTCAGGCTTCTTGATTCCATTCAGAAGAGGGCAGTTAGATTAATTAATGAGTCATCTCTAACAGTCTCTCCACTCACTGTCTCATAGACGTATTGTTCCTGCTGCATGCCATTTCTTCAGATATATCCATGGGCACTATTCTTCTGAATTGGCTTCTATAATTCCCGCTCTCTCTTTCAAAACAGTCCGAACACGTGCCCCCACCAGCCAACATCCATTTACTGTCCAACTTCAAACTCACAGAACCAATTTTTCATCTTCCTCGTTTATTCATTCAATTGCCGTTTTGTGGAACAACCTTCCTTCATACGTATTTCCTGAAAATTACAATCTACAGAAGTTCAAGTCCAATGTCAACAAATATCTTTCGTCTTCCCAACCTCCAGCCCAAGCACGGTACTAAGTACCATAGGTTCTAGTAACATCTCGTGTTTGGGGTTTACATTAAAAAAAAACGTATTCAGCCTTTTATTTATTTATTTATTATTTATTAAATCTGTTTACTGCTCTGCCAAAGAGCCACCCCCTGGACAGCTAGAAGCTAGGGGGGTGAAATTACACACAGAGGTTAAGACAGGGACATGTGCCTGGTGGTTACATGGGGCCCATGTATGCTTAACCCGACAGGTACAGAACTTAGTGTTTATTATTTTACATAATTAAAAGAATTAAAGGATATTATTTTCTCTAAATTGCTATAAATTACATAAGCATGAGGGAAATATACAAAATATAAAGAAATGAGGCAGTCCTTCACCGGTTGTTACACGTGGTATCTCTTCAATTCTTCAATCTTGAACGTAATAGTGCAGCCAGGCGTCTTTGGAGTAGTAGATTCTAAGTAAGAGAGGACCAGTGATGGCTTCACCTATCTTTAACGGGATGCATTGTGGTGGCATTTTCCTTCTGGTGGCGTCTCATAAGTGTATGTTTGCATATGTGTCCTTTAGCTTCTGACGTCTGTATGAATGCTGTTCGCAGAATCTATCCAGGTCGATGGCTAGATTGTTCATCAAATCTACCGTGTTTCCTGGGAACATGCGTCTCAATCCTTTCAGGTTGTTCAAGCTGATTGTGAGTGGGAGCCATGGGTCCATTTGATTCCTTCCCGCAATGCGTGGAGTTTTTATTAAATCAGTGATGTCAGGGGTGTCGAGTCGTCTTGTGATTAGTCTGGCAAGTGTAAGAAGGTTTGCTGCCACAGTCTGTTGTTTCCATGGGGTGACTTCCAGATTTATGTAGAACTGAGCCCTAGAAATGGTGTATTGGTTGCCAGTCCACCAGTTGAGCCATTTCAGAAGCCAGTATTCCAGGCTGAGGAACTTGTTGAAGTGTGTTGTGGGAGCAGAGGACCAAATGGTTGCGGCATAGAGAGGTATAGGATAGACACATCGGACAACATATTTCTTTACCAGGTCGGCGTCATGAATTCCCGTTAGTTCCTGGCGGATCGCCCACATAGCGGAGTACATTTTTGTTTTTAGGAGGTGAGCCCATCATCCCACACTAATCCGAGATCTTTGTGCGTTTTAACTTTCTGAATGGGTGATCCATTGATAGTAAGATTAATGTCATTGCGTGACTTCTTCCAGGTGAAGGACATTTGAGCTGTCTTTGTTTGGTTAATCTGTAGTCCGATGGAAGCCAAATATTGTTGAAGGTTATGTATGGTTTTATTTGCCTGCAAGGTAGTGCTAAGAACCTGAGTTTGGTCAGAGGATGTAATATAAAGTTTCAGGTCATCGGCGTATGATTGGAAGTCAGTTTGGTATGCAAGGAAGGGCTCCAGCGCTGCGGCAAATAGGGTTGGTGATAGCACTCCCCCTTGCGGAGCACCCCTATTAGTAATGCAAGTTGTCTGAAATCTGCGATGTGATATAATGAGATGTCTATGCTCCAGGATTGATTTAATGATACGGAGAATCCTTCCAGTGATGTTAAAATACTCCTGGAGAATGGTGATTAGAGCTTTTATATCTATTTTGTCATAGGCCGCTTTTATGTCAAAGAAAATAACATCAAGCTGTGTCCTGTTGTTGAGGGCTTTCTGGATTCTGGTAAGGGTGTCTAGGAGGTTGCTGTTAGTAGATCTCCCCTTAATCACAGTGTGGAGGTACGGAGGCCTGTGATTGAAACAGTGGTCTGCAATGGTGGGCTGGATTGCTTTTTCAAATATCTTTAGGAACCTACAGCCGATGACAATCGGCCTGAAATCTTGAGAAAGTCTGATGGTCAAGTCCTCGGGAGCAGGTTCTTATATTCTGTGACGTGATCCTGGGAAGCAAGTTGTCCGATTATTTTCTGCCTATGTTTTTATCGACTGTAAACTTGTAGACAGAGGGTGGTAATCAATGGGTGCTGCTCTTCTTGGACTAATGTTATTAGTGGAGTCCCACAGGGTTCGGTGTTAGGTCCACTGTTGTTTTGTATATTTATCAATGATATTGATGAAGGTATATCAGGCTTAATGTCGAAGTTTGCAGATGATACAAAGTTGGCAGGGTTGTTAATGACAGTAATGGCAGTGTGTGCTACTGCAAGAGGATCTAGAAAATTTGGGCAGATGGGCTAAAAAGTGGCAACTGAAGTTTAACCTTGACAAATGCAAAGTACTGCATATGGGTAGAAGTAACCCCAGAGAAACGTACCAACTGTGTGGTACTACACTTAAGGTGGTAGAAAATGAAACAGCCCTGGGAGTAATTGTGCAGACAGATATGAAGTTTTCTGGGGTATATGAAGTTGTCACTGATATATAGGAATTTTGCTAGCCGGGAAAAGGAGTGATTATCCCTCTGTATAAGGCAATGTACTGCGTAGAGGTCTGGAGGCCTCATTTTAAGAAGGATGAAGATTTACTTGAGCGTGTACAGAGAAGGGCAACAAGATTGGTGAGGGGAATGAAGGGATCCTCTTACCAAGAGAGGCTTAAGTTCTGCAAATTGCAGTGGCTGGAGACTAGGCACCTGCGCGGTGATCTGATTGAGGTATATAAGGCCTTGAATGGGTTGAGCACGCTGAATTCTGATGGGATCCTTCCACTTGTTCAGATTACGAACCTAAGGGGGCATAAATTCAAATTAAGAACAGACAGATGTAGAATAGATGTGCGGAAATTTGCCTTTAGCAGCGGGTGGTGGAAGAAACTTCCATCTATCGTTGTGGAAGTTGATAGGTTGAATAAATTTAAGGAGGAACTGGACAGGCATTTGGAGGGATTGGTGTGATTTTTTTTTTTTTTTTTGTCTGATGCTGCATAAACTGATACATATGCTTTCTTGCATCACATGCCACTGCTATTACTACTACTATGTTTAATAAATATTTTATTTCTGGTACTGTACCTGGGTTCTGGAAGACGGGTTTATTAAAATTAATAGGGAAACCTCTCAAACCAGTTACTGATCCCAGAGGCTACCGGCCTATTTGTTACCAAATACTGGAAAAGTATTGAATGATCTATATTAATCAGATTGGAGCTTTATGTTTGGTCAGGAATTTAGATTTTCCACATCAATTGGGTTTTAAAAGAAAATGCTGGACAGAGGATGCAATACACGATCTTGTTAATTATAGCATAAATTCTAATTGCAGATATGTCTTGGCCCACTTAATTGATTTTGAGGGGGCTTTTGACACCGTTATTCATGAGACTGTGTTAACCTCTTTAAGAGCACTACAGTGCCCGGATTTATTATACAGAATAATAACAGAATATTTAGCTTAGTTGTGAGGCGCGCGGATGCAGAAGACACGTGCCTTGAGTGACTTGAGTTGAAGCCCATGAGTGCTGAATACGGTGCTGTTTCCTGTATTCTGTCTATCGTGTGAACTTCTCTAACCGTTTAGTCGTCCAGGAGTATTAATAGAAAATTTAATTTAATTTTTAAATTGGAGGAGAATTATTGTTAGGGCACACATTCTAAATTTGAACGAGATATTAACAGGGGTTGCCCAGAGTGATCAGTGCTAGGTCCAGCCTTCTGGAATTTGGTACTTAATGTCTGCATGATGCTACACTTGATTGTCCTAAAACCACGATGCGAATGATTTGGGGATGTGCGTGCAAGGAAAATCAAGGAGAGATATCGAAGGTAAAATTAAGACGGTTGTGGATAGTCACACCAATTGGGCTACAGATAATAAACTTAAGTATATCTTCTACTAAGACGGTTATGAAGGGAAGCTTGATTACAATAGACCTCCGCGTATACTTATTAATAATAAGCAGATACTTTGGTCTTTAAGGTGTCTTGGTGTAATTACAGATGATAATATGTCGTTTGTGGCACCTCTTGAATATCTGAGTGGCAAGGTTCAAATATTTAATGCCTGTATTGTAAGGATCACTTGAAAGGACTGGGGACTCGGTAAAAGGGGCCTTGGGTTATATTATAAGGTTATATTCTTAGCTATATTAGATAGTATGAATCAGAGCTGTAATACTCAATATGTTCTACGTTGATAATAATATTAGTAAAATAATAAGAGGAGTTCGCAACACAAATTAATGATCTGGTATACAACATTTCTTGCGGTGATTGCGACTCGTCTTATCAAGGTTCTACGCGGTTTACTCTTAATATTCGTGTAAATCAACACGAGGCCTCAGTTCGTGATTCTCGATCAGCAGCGTCAGAATTAGCCTTTCATGCTAACCAAGTTAACCAAGTAGTGAATAACATAAAAGAAACGCGACTTCCTAAATTGAATACACATGATGGTTTAGCTTTACGAGAACTTTGGGAAAATAAGGACATTATTATACAGAGCAGATAAAGGAGATACAGTGGTAATACTAGATAAACATGATTATATTAATAAGTTAGATTCAGTTGTGTTTGATACCTCCACTTATCGTGAAGTAGACCCGGGACTGTTTACCAATTTGGTAAATCAATACAATAAAATGTTAACCACGTATGGTAAAAACGACTACATTATTATGGTTCAGTTAAAGGAATCGAAGTTCAGAACATACAATATTCCTGCACTTTTCAGTCAGGTAAAATTACACAAGCCTGGGTTTCCTATTCGACCTATTGTTTCCTACAGGAACTCGGCATTTTCATCCTTAGCCACACATGTATATAACATTATAAAACCCTTTAGACAGGTAATACAATTTGGGATTAAGAACTACGATACATTATTTAATAAGCTTAAAGACTGTAGACTCGGCGAAAATGACAATTTATTCTCACTAGATGTTACCTCGTTATATACGAATGTAAACGTTGAATACACATTAGATATTATTTGGGATATGTTAAATAAAAACTCGACACCGATTAATTATACGAAGCTACCTATTAAGGAAATTTTTGACTTAATTAAACTGTTAGTTGAGGCCAACTACATCATCTTTCGAGACAAAGTGTACAAACAAATTTTTGGTTTGCTAATGGGTTTGAGCCTGAGTGGCTTAATGTCAGAGATCTATCTCTCAACGATTGAGCAGATACATTTGACACCTTTTCGACCCCGTATCACTTACTATGGGAGGTATTTAGATGATGTTCTAGTTATTACCGATAGTAGTACTATTCAAGACATTTTACATTCGTTTAATAATATTCATTCTAGACTCAAATTTACATTGGAAAGGGAAGATACGGATACAAAGTCATTAAACTTTCTAAATTTCACGCTTACCCGGGACTCGAACAAAATACAATTTAGCATCTATCGAAAACCCACAAACACCGGTATGCTTCTACATTATAATAGCTACCACCCGTTCACCTACAAAAGATCGATTATCTTTAATCAATTTCTAAATGCCTATAAATATTCATCGACGGATTCTGCTTTGGACTCAGAAATACAAATATTAACTAGCAGGTTCTTAAACACGGGTTATCCCCTTGCCACAATAAAACGAATTAGGGTACAGGCTCAGGAAAGGATACAAAATACTACACCAACCAACAATAGTAATATCAAAAAATACTCTATTTCTGTCCCATATGTTGAACAGTGGCACAAACAGCTTAACAGATTCTTTAAAGATACCGAATTTAAAATTGTGGCCAGGCCAATACGGAAGTTACACACTATACTGAACGATCGCGCAGTCTTTTCCTCGTTCACAACACAAATTAATGATCTGGTATACAACATTTCTTGCGGTGATTGCGACTAGTCTTATCAGGGTTCGACCCGATTTTCTCTTAATATTCGTGTAAATCAACATGAAGCCTCAGTTCGTGCTTCTCGTTCAGCAGCGTCAGAATTAGCCTTTCATGCCATTAACGAAAAACATACTTTTTTATTTAACGAAGCCAAAATACTTAACGTTCAACGTAATTATACGCGACTATTAATTGCAGAAACCCTTGAAATTAAATTAAACGAGAATTCTGTTAATGTTCGGCGTCCATATTTGATCTCCGATGCGTTAACCTTTACGCGCATGCGCCAAGACAAATAATCTCTATTTAAGTATCAGGTTTAACCCGATTCGGTAATTTTCATTCCTGTGATCACGACATACGGTCGAAAAGCGTTGTCAGCTTCAGGAAGGAAAATCGTGTTGAATTTTTTCGTTAGATTCTTTTAATTGCGTTAATTTGATTTTTAATTGTTTTAAATTGTGTTAAATTGATTATTTAATTATTTATATTTTACTTTAATGTACTGGTAAGTTGTCGATTTTTTCGTTTTTTCCGTTATAATTTCTGGAGGGTATCATATGGAAGTGTTCTACGTACTATATTGAGGTAAACTCCTCTTATTATTTTACTAATATTGTTAGCTATAGTATCATACGCTACTTCTGTCTGGTTTAAGAGAATTAATGTAATTAAATTTAGGAATAAGATTAACTCAGTTCAGCGATCCATGTTGCAAACAATATTAAGAGTATGTAATGCAATTCAGATAATTGCTGGCACCCTTCCTTTAGATTTAGATATAGCGTTTAGGGCATTCAGCTAATTTTTGAGAAATGGAATTCAGATTTTATTTTTGGGTATTTACGAATGACATTTTGGTAGATAGGAAAATTGAGGAAAAGAATATATAGTTAAAGTTAAATGAAATATGGCAGAACCGTTGCAGTCGAGTGTGGGCGCCAACAGAAACTGTTATACATAAACTAACTAAACTTATTTATCGTAGCATCTATGTGAAGTGTTATCGCCTCCCTCTTGTTCCTAATAAATAGCGCCCTAGCTCGGGAGAGGGCAGTTCTCTCCGAAGATTAGCCTGAATTTTTCCACATGTTCTGCTTAACATGGAAGCTTTCAGACACTTTTGGATTCCACCAGGATGTGGGAATTATGTTTCCTTTGGCTGGCTGGACAATATTATAGAGGCGTTAATTGGAGCTCTACCGAAGCTCCAATTAACGCGTTAATAGCCGGAACTTAAGCTATAAAAGTTCCCCTCCTTTTTCGTATTCTCACTGCGCTTTCTGACTGTAGGATTCTAAGCTAGTTCAGGGATTCCTGGCTTGAGGAGGGTTAAGTATTTCCCTCAGATTTAATGCAATCTGTTTATATCATCAAGCAAGTGTCAGTATCTATGAATAACTGTAAGCAATAAATTTGGTAAAAAACCATTTTTAATACACACTCATGAATAATTACAATGTAGATATATATCCATATACATATTTGACAATTTCGTACAATCTCACACAATTGAAGGGTTAGGGTTAATCAATTATAATCTCTTAAGGGATAAAAGCAACGCTTACTTAGAGGATGAATCTGTATTATCCTTTACCTTAAAAGATTTTTTCACCTATTCTAGTATACTACCAACTTCTTTCGTCTCACTTTATATTAACGTTACTATGTATAAGTATAGTGCGAAAGCATCAATAATACATAGCCAAATCTGAATGAACAGAATATTAGCAAAGCGGCATCGTTTTAAGTTATATCTCATATTATGAATACCTTCACAACGAGTTGCCATGATATTGCACTACTTCGAATAAGTAACGCTTCACCTAAGGAGAAGACTAATGTTACTTATTCTCAGATGGATACCACCACCCAGACGGCACCGTTTCAGGGCTATTTTGAATATGTGTGGGATAATAACTCAACTATCCACTTGTCCCTAAGGCGCCTCCGTATCCAGGTGGGAAGGAGCAGCAGTGCGTAGCACACGCTTCTTGATTAGACCGTGGTTCGAGCCCGTCACCACCAAATACGGAGGATGCGGAAAGGTCAGGGAATGACCACCGCATATCCCGGAGCAATATGGCCTTAGTTGCTAATGCTCCTAAAAACCAAATAACAACAACAACAACACTTGTCCCTATTAGACTTAGAAAAGCAAAAAGGTAGAGGGAAAGTAATAGTAGGAGTGGAAGAGGAAAAGAAACGGTGTAGAAGAATGAAAGGGACAGTAATTCCTTCAACTCACACCACTCAAAAACTCATAAACTCCTCAAATAGGCAACGCTTCCCCAGTGGAGAAGGCTGTTGTTGCCTATTCTTGGAAACTCCGGACATCATCAGGCTCTCCCCCTGGTGCCGTTTCAGGGCTATTTGGCCCTTCTTCGGTGAGTGGGTAGGTACGCAAGTGATGCAATGATAGCAAACAGTTATGAAGTATAACTCTACAATATGAGCGATGCCTGATGGTGCATGATGTATTTAGACTATAAAGCATTTAGGGCGTAAGCCTCAAGCTATGGAAAAGTCTAGACTATCTCTCATATGGTGGAGTTATACTTCATAACTTTTGCCATCACTGCATCACTCGGGTACCTACCCACCCACCGAAGAAGGGCCAAATAGCCCTGAAACGGTGCCGTCTGGGTGGTGGTATCCATCTGAGAATATGTAACATTAGTCTTCTCCTCAGGTGAAGCGTTACTTATCGAAGTAGTGCAATATCATGGCAACTCGTTGTGAAGGTATTCACAATATGAGATATAACTTAAAACGATGCGGCTTTGCTAACATTCTGTTCATTCAGAATTGGCTATGTATTATTGATGCTTTCGCACTATACTTATACATAGTATAGACTTTTCCATAGCTTGATGTTTACGCCCTAAATGCTTTATATTCTATTAACGTTACTTTAACTATTGTACATAATCTGTCATATGCACTCTGCTATCTGTCCTTCTTCTTTGGGTACACATGCAAAGTATATGTGTATAATTAGAATCAAATTGTTAGTTGTAGAGTTCTCACTATATTCTTATTACTTTCGGTGCTACACTTTACAATTTCCGTCATCATAATCCGTCTCATTACTGTTCCACTCTTACAATATTAATAGTTCGTTACGCCTCCTATTATAACTATTTAGAGTCATTTCACTTACTTGAGATACCCTTTCATTCTTGTTGGAATTTCAACTGGCAGTTCCTTCTCGGGTTTTAGAAATGTTCTCAAATAGCAAGGGTTCCGGATTTCAGGACGATTACGAACATTGGCATCCATGGGCGGCGTACATCCTGGCGAAGGTGTATACATTCGATGAAACGGCCACTACCGGAATATACGATCGGGATTTCTTGATTCCCTAAAAGGCTTCGTCACAACCCAACGATTCTATCCTTATAGGCAGATATTTACCATTATCCTTACACGCTAACGCTCTTTATCATTTCGTTTCATTAGGGCCTTGATAATACTAAGAAAAACTCCCCTTCTCCATAACTGTTTTTACTACCGTACTCCTTACCGAAACTTTCTCGACTTCACTCCTTGCTAAAACTTTTTAGACTCCTCGCTTTTTCCCTCTCTTTTTATTCCTTGAAGCTCTCTACCAATCAGAGGGCTTACCACAAAATTCTTCATACCCTTTTTTGAATTTGATCCTCCTTTTTCTCTAAGGATCATTCTCCCTTTCACATTCCTAATTAGTTACGTTCTATATTAGGAAGTGATCGACAACGTATTTGATGGATAACTTCACCAGCGTACTGCACTGCTACATTCCTGGTGTATAATTCAGCATACCTTCAGCGTGACTACGCTTATCTTTCCCACTAGCCCGGATTTTTGTTGGTTTTGTAGGTTACACTAACAATTAAAGAGATTTGCATTAATTTACTCATTTAACTGAATTATTACCTTTATCTCTTTAATTTTTTTTATTTCGTTAATTTTACATAGGTCGTACTGAAATTGTGTATAAATTTCTCCCCCCCCTTTTTTTCTTTCGTAGTCCAAATGTTTCCGTCTAATTCTCTAACAGCCCATACATTGTAAGATCAATTGCTTACAAAGCCTTTGAATGCTCTGTGATGGTTAGTTTCTTTGTTGCAGCATAGAGAGAAACGGTGGCTATCCATCTTGTCATCAGGTCAATTCTGAGTTCGGGGTCGCATTCCTCAAAGCAATCCCATAGGATTGCTTGAGCCACATAAACTCACTTTTCAGGATTGAGGTATTTGGGGTCTGTAATTGTTTTCGTTGTGACTTTCTTTCTTCCAGAAGTGATGGGCATTTCTAATTGCACATGAGAGAATGATGGGGTTATGATCAGACTATATGTTGCTTATAGGGTTTTTATTAGCCACACAATTTGCTGACAGGAACCCAAGGTCTAATGTGCTTTCGCCCTTCGTGGGTGGTGTGCTAACCAGTTTAAGACAAATATACCTAGACGCTGACTCAGTCTCCTCTAGAAGTTCTCCTGAGTATTCGGGAGATTGAAATCTCCACACAAGACATGTTTCAGTGATGACTGGAGTGGTTAAGTAGTTGTTCTGATGAGAAGTGAATGAGAAGTTCATCAACTGCTTGTCCGTCTAGAATTGGTGGGATATACACTGCGACAATATGAAGAGAATTGTTCTGCCTGTTATTGTTTTTAGTGTAACTAGAACTGCTTCGAAAGGGTCATACTGGCTCGATACTGAGTGGAGGATAAAAAATAACTACTCACTGAAAAAAATTGCAACTCCTCCTTATGGGTATGGTGAGGCTTTCCCCCCAACACGAAGCAAACAAGTGTTGCCATAGCAGAGGAGAGCTTCCAGATGGTGTGAAGAGGAGCACGAGCTTGTTTTTATTGCCTTCTGTGATTCGAGTTAGCTGGTAAGACCTTTTTCTATAAATTTATTTGGAGCAGAACTTATTCAAGTCGAAATAATGATGCTGTATTCCGTTAGTATTTGATTTGGGTGGAAGTAATCTGAGATATAAAGTATCCGATGATTCGCGCAGAGCATCGGAGTCCACCAAAGTTCTGTTTTAGCTGTTATAAACGCCAGCCTTAGTGCCGTGAAGGGTTTGTAAAGTTAGGGTAACTGCGTGTACCTATGAACCTTATTATAAAGATCATATTCATTCTCCAGTAACACGAATCCCAAATGTACGGTGTCGAGATTTGGCCTGTGACCATCTTAACTATACTTCAATAATATGAGGTAGTCGCTGCATCCCCAGTGAAGTAGCGAATGTTGTAGTTCTCTCTCCTGCTGTGGGAGGCACGCTTTCAGGTATGCCCATTTAAGGAGCGAGAATTCTGCAGCGAGGACTAGCTTCTTCGTTGCAATAGCTGTTGATGCCCACACTTCAGGGGTATAAAGGAGTGAAAATTAGTCTGAATTCCTTCTGCTCTTTTCTTTTGGCAATGGGAAGTTCTGTATCATCATTGTGTACAGGAGACTAGCGGTCAGGAGTCGTCCTACTTAAGATATTATACAAAAGAAAACACAGGTGTCTAAATATATATACTGAGTGATCACTGAATTATGACCACCTACCTAATACTTCGTAGGTCCTCATTTTTCCCTCAGTACAGCAGCTATCCGACGTGTCATTGATTCAAAAAGAGATGTCGGAACACTTCGGGAGGTATGGCCAAACAAGCTGTGTATAATGCGGTCAGCAATGCAGGCATGGAGATGATTAGTGTATCTACACGCCTGATATGCCTTTTCATAGTGTCCCACGAGTGCTCTATGGGATTGATATCAGGGAATTCGGAGACCAACCGATGTGTTGGAAGTCAGAACTGTGTTCCTTAAACCATTCCTGCACATCAAGTGCCTGATGGTTCGGCGCATTATCATCTTGGAAGACACCATCGCCATTCGGGAAAAAAAAAATTAGCATTAGCAAAGACACATGATGCAAGCTTATATAGCATCAGCCAAAAAAAAAAAAAAAAACACCCTTATTTCACCCATCCACTAGCTCCAAATGTTTTTCACGTCCTGCCTTGAATCTGTTTAAGCTATCAACTTCTACAACGACAGATGGAAGTTTGTTTCAGCAATCAACAGCCCGCTGGCTAAAGGTAAACTTCCGCACAACTGTCCTAAAACCGTCTTTCCTCAATTTGAATTTATGCCCTCTCAGGCGATTATTCTGAGCACGAGGAAGCCTCCCATTAGCATTTAGCATGCTCTAACCATTCAAGGCTTTATACACCTCAATCAGATCTCCAAGCAGGTGCCTAGTCTCCAGACATTAATTTGCAATACAAAAGCCTTTCTTCATAAGAGAAACCCTTTGTTCCATTCAGTAATCTTGTTGTCCTTCTCTCTACTCGTTCCAACAGCTCTACATCCTTCTTGAAATGAGGCCTCCAGACCTGTATACAGTACTCAAGGTGTGGTCTGACAATTGGTTTATACAAGGGGATAATCACGTCCTTATCCCTGCTAGAAATATTCCTGTATATCATTGACAATACACCATGAGCTGCTCTTGCAGACCGTCTGCACTGCTCGGAAAACTTCATATCTGCCTGCACAACCACCCCCAGGTCCCTTTCATTCTCTACCACTGCCAGTGTGGTACCACAGAGTTGATAAGTTACTTTGAGATTACTGCTTCCCATATGTAGTACTTTACATTTGTCAATGTTAAATTTCATTTACCATCTCTCAGACCATCTGCTCAACTTTTCTAGATCCTGTTGCAGCAGTGTACTGTCATTAGTGTCATTAACAACCCTACCAACCTTCGTATAGTCTGCAAACTTGGACATTAAGCCTGATATACCATCAATCAATATCATTTATAAATACAGGAAACAACAATGGACACAACACCAAACTTTCCACTAATAACATTAGTGTACGAAGAGCAGTGTCCATTGATTTCAACTCTGTCTTCTCCCGCTCAACCATCCCTTTATCCATAGCAGCAATTTGCCTCCAAAGCCACACTGCTCCAATTTATGTAGCAATCTTCCATGTGCAACAGTATCAAAAGCCTCTCTAAGATCGAAGTATATAATATCAAAAGTTATTCTTTGCATCCAGTTCCTGTGTGACTACATCTTAGTATCCAATCAAATTAATCAGACAATACTTCCCATTAACAAACCCATGCTGTGTATGAGCTAAAACTGAAGACTTGTCTAGATGATCCTGCAATGCTTCTTTAACCAGTGCCTCCATTAATTTCCCTGGAACAGAAGTTAAGCTCACAGGTCTATAATTACTTGCGTCAGCCTTTGATCCTCCTTTGTGAATTGGGGTCACATTTGCAAATCTCCAGTCCATGGGCAGTTCGCCTGAGTCCAGGGATGCTCTCATAATTATGGCTAAGGGTTTGTTTAATTTCTTTTCCGCCTCCTTTAATATAACTGGATAGATTCTATCCACCCAAGGTGCCTTTCTTGTGTTAATGTTCAACAATTTCTACTCCACTTTACTCTCAGTTATTACATTAGCTTACTGCAGAGTTGAATACACCTCTGGCATTCCCCTCCTTGATAACTCCTCATGTGCGAATGAGGATTAAAAATATTCATTTAGTTTGTTAGCTACCTCAGCAAGATCATCAACATCGATATCAGGTGGACCAATCTGATTCATCCCCTTCCATCTAGAGTTTACATGAATAAAGAACTCTTTCTGTTTTTCTTTGCATCCTTTGGCAAAGATTTGTCATAATCTGCCTTTGTCTGTCTAACCTCCTTTGTAACTTCCTTAAGGACCAGCTGATATCTATCGTAGGCTTCTGTGTCACATGTTAATTTATATGCATCCCATGCATTTTTCTTCTCTGTCACATGTCTAATTAGTTCATCTGACATCAATGTAGGCCGCAATCTTGACAATATTTCTTTGTTGGCATGAAAAGCCTATTAGCTTCCGAGATTAATTCTTTAATGCTTCCCATTTTGAATTTGCTGTTGGTAACATCATCAGTTGGTTCCACCGTTGAGAATTTAAATACTGTCTCAGACCATCGTAGTCGCCTTTACGAAAGCAAAAACCCTTTCCTTAATCCTTGATGGTAGTTACCTCTTTGAGTAAATCTCACTTCAGCACACTGTGATCACTGGCACCTAGTGGTTCCTTTAAATCGCAGATTTTTGATGCATGAAGAATCATTACTGATAATCAGATCAAGATTATTACTCCCTCTAGATGCCTCCTGAACATGCTTCTGTAGAAAACAATCATCCAATAAATCCACAAAAGCCTTGCTAGTGTGTGAGTGACCAACACACAAAATCCAGTCAGTATCCGGGAAATGAAAATACCCCATTATAAGACACTCTAATTTACTGGCCCACTCTGTCTCTACGCAATTGGTGATTATACACATCAGATTCATTAGGCCTATAACACACACCTACTTTCATTTTTCCTTTCCCAGTGCTTATGTCACACCAGTCTCAACATTGCATTGTCCACCCAGATCAATTGGATGCACTTCCTTGGATTTTATGTGTTTCTTAACTAACAGCATAACCCCAACCTCCTTTTCTATCCTATCTATCCTTTCTGCACACATTGTACTCCCCAAATTCCAGTTCTGCACTGCTCAGGTCTGTGTGACACCTGCTCCATTGGAGAAGAGACAATCACCAAGTTTTGACCTGAGGTGCCTACAGGACCTCTCACTTCGACCGTGTACTTATAAGGGTTGTTTTTGAGAAAAAGATCAAGCGTGTTGGCTGTATGATTAGGATTGTCCGGTATTCTTGTAGGTAAATGAACAATCTGTGCTAGGTCATTAGTAATTGCAAAAGCCTCAGCATCTTGACCAGCTGGGTCGGTGTGACTAGAAAACGGAAGCCAGCTGGAGTTGTGAACATTAAAATCATCAAGGAAAATTACCTCACTCTTAGGAAAGTTGGGCTGGAGAAAGTTAAGTTGCAAAGAGAGGAAGTCAAAGAGCTCCAAGTGATTAGTGGAGTTGGGAGGACGGTAGAGAGAACAGATGAATTTGACACAATGAGGTAGAGATTTTAAGCCAGAGAAGATCAAAGAGAGGAGATTCCAAATTGTCAAGTCTCTGACAGGGCATATCAGAATGGACATATGCACCTTTGAGGCGAAAGAAATCATACAGCGAATAATTTGGACATTTGAGATGAGCAGTAGTTGAATCAACCGATAACTGAGATTCTGTCAGAAAAAGTACATGGGGTTTGGCAGACTGCAAGTGGAAATGGACATCATTGAGATTAGAATTGAGACCAGGTATATTTGTGTAATGACTTAGGTAGTGTTTATTATTAATTTAGGAATATATGTAAGAATATATTTAGGAATATATATTAATTTAGGAATATAAAGTAAAATAAAGATAATAAAAAAAGTATATAAAATAAACTAAAGATAATAATAAACAAATAAATGAAAAAAAAATAATAATAATCAAGCAACGACATGGAAAATCAGTGTGTGCCAGCATCACAGGAGACCCAAATCCTGGGTACTAACAAAAGAGTTCGCCTCGTGAGGCCACAATTTATGCCCCTTTAGAAGCTATGGAGTAGCAGAAAATAAAAACTCCGATCCATGGAAGGGAAGCTCGTATCGGCATGAAAGTCTCTCAGACTTACCTCTCAGGTAAGTCTGAGAGGACGCACCTGACTGGTGCGTCCTCTCAGAAATAATATCATGTAAGGGATGATTGAAATCAGTTTTTCTGGGAAGAAGAAACATCTGGCAAGATATTCTATCTACGTCCTGTCAAGTAAGGAAGTTATTTTTTTAATTTTGATAACGGTGATAGGTACGCAGAAATACGCACGCAAAAGTTTCAGTAGAATCCAAGAGCCTACTAAATCAAGTATCAACGCGGGTTTTCCCTCTCTTCTTCTCCATGGTTTGAAGTTTAGGTTACATTTCCATATCCGTGCAAAAAAGCCTGTTGAACAGTTACCATGTACATAAAATACTGATCGGAAGTTTAAGAATTTGCTGTAGATGGCGTAGATGTATTTGATAGAGTTCTGACAATTGAAGAAGTAGGAGGTGGAGGAGCCAACATCTCTTTTCTGTTTCTAAATGCTGCTAGTCCAAATATTTGGAACGCCTGAAAGGACTGTTCATTTTCCTCGAACAAAGTTTCATTTCCTTCAGCAAAATTATTATGGTAAGATTTTATTGTTGGTCATTGGTCGTTGTAGTTGGAGTAATGAAAAATCACATGAGCTCAAGTTTCTTCGGACCTGCGGGAACAAAGCTATGAGCTGACAAGGCCGAATTGAAATAATTCTGAATTTAGGGATCCGTGACCAGTGATTAAGGTATGGGAAACCACTGGTGCGCCTGACCCATTACACACTATGGTTGCTATTACATCATGCGTTTTATGCATCGCCAATCTGGTCTTCTGCTCCGCTGTAGCATGTAAACAGATTCCTGGCAGTCGAGTACTAGATGACGTGTTGGGTAAATAGGGTGATGAGCAACCCATTCATCTCCAGGTTTTTATATAGCAACCTAAATATTATTCCTAGAGAGTTCAGCTAGTATACAGGAATATTTTTTGTCTTTCTCAGATGCTTACCTGTGTGTTTGAAATCCCCAGTCTGCAGGGATTTTTCACTAATCCACGTTCTGGACCAGTAATGGCAATGCCTACCTGCCGTTGCCTTCTGTGCGGTCCAACTTCTCCTGACTAAAGAATTTCTTTCCGACCAATGCATTTAGCCTTTTTAATTCATTGGTAATAACCCTGTGAAATACTTTGAAAGCAAGCAGTACAGAGTGAAGAGCCGCCCTGAAGCCCACAGATTACTTCAAGTATAAAACGGGAGCACCCGTGATGAAACTCATGGATAAAGAAGATGGAAAGAAATGGAGAAGTAATACTGTAATTAAGAAGTAATAATCCTGTACCAAGTGAAAAAGCAATACAAATTACAAAAAAGAATTATTCACTTTGCTCTTCAGAGAGAGAGAGAGAGAGAGAGAGAGAGAGATTCTTTATTGCTCTTCACGGCCATAAAGCCAGGGGTTTACAGCCTCCCGTTACTTCCGGGATAGTCGAACAATTATTTACAAAAAAAAAAGTAATTATACAAACGAAAACATATTTTAATACAAAGAAGAGAACTCCTCACGACAGTTAGGTCTGATCGAGATGGATTAACTTCGAGATAAGAGCACCAGCTCAATCAAACAGGAGCAGATGCAAGGTACACATCAGTCATTGCCGATTAGTCCTGCTAGTCATAATTGTTTTCCGGTAGGTCCAGTCAGGGGGCGAATTTGGTCAGGTCGGTGTCAAGTGCCTGGGTTTGCTTGAGCATCTGCTGAGGGAGGAATCTGTCCGCAAGATGGAGTCGTGCTGAACGCGAGTAGAGCTCGGGATTGGCCCTAAATGCAGCAGGGGGAATCCTTCAGTCACAGATACCCCAGAATGAAGGTGTTGCAATTGTTCCAGTTATCATCTTGACTGTTGCTAGGAGGCGATGGTCGTCGATTAAGGTGGGAAGCGGTGGAATCTCCAGAGAGTCAGAAAGCTACGTGGTGCGAATCAGAGCTGGAAGGTTGTGCTTCTTGTTGGCCCACTTTAGGAACCAGAATTCGGCAGAAAAGAGTGGTTTCTTTATTAACGTTGCCGCTGACGTCCAAAGTTCAGCAGCATAGAGCAAAGGTGAAAAGATAACTGTTCTTATGTACTTCACAGTTGTCCTTTTATCGGTGATATGTAGGAGATGTTGTGCTATCCACTGGAGTCGTGAAGTAGTGTGAGGAATAGTGTCTATGTGGGCGTTAAATCCAAATTTGGAGTCGAATACAACGCCTAGATCACGATGTCTGGACTCAAGGGGATGCTGGAGTGATGAAGGAGTTCGCTTCAATGTGTGCACCATGAATTAGGACAGCAGGATTGATCTTGAGCCCAAACTGGCAGAGGTAAGATGTGACTGCAGTGAGAGTGTTGTTAATTTCCGCTTTAACCAGATCAAGGTCTTGACCAGGGATGATGGGAGTGAGTATCTTGATATCATCTGCATAGGTCAGTAGACACCGAGAATTTGCAACCAGTGGGGAGATAATAGATGAAAACAGAAGGCCCGAAAGGACCCCTCCATGGGGGACTCCTGCAGTGATGGATATTGTAAGGGTGCGATCTCTTCTATGATGCTTTATAACTCTGTCATGCAGAAGAGAGGAGAGAAAGCATAATGTTCCCTGTGATCTGGAAGTGTCATTCCAGGAGAGTGAGAAGTTGGTTTACTTGGACGGCATCAAATGTGGCCTCAATGTGTAAGTAACAACTCTTTACTTTTTGGTAAAGGCAACTCTTGCCTTTACCAAAATGCTGACAAGACAGTATTCGTGGTCGCTAGCAGATTATTGATCTGTTTGGAAGGGAGTAGTGAATTTGGGCTGGATTACTGGGCAAGATCTGCTTAGTGAGTATGGGGAGTATGACCTTCTCCAGGAGCTTCAGCAGGCTGGAGGACTTGGAGAAAAGTCGGTGGTGCTTAGGTTGCAATGGCGACTGAACTTTAGTTAAAAGTTTGATGAGATAGTTATTCCACTGCTGTGGGAAAATCTGGTTCGAGAGTATATAAAAGTGGCCGAATAATATACGGACTTAGGTATTTGACCATGAATTGGGGAACTCCATCATCACCGGTGGTTGACAAGGCAGATAGAGAATTGATGGCTACGATCAGCAGTTGTTTAGTGATCTGAATGATATTCAACACTCCGTGCTGGGTGGGCTCAGTTGGTAAAGCCAGATCTCAGTTTGACACAGGATTATGTGTTAAATCTTGTGAAGAAATCAAGCCACAATTCTGGATCAAGTTTCAGAGGAAAGTGAAGGTTCACTTTCTTGTATGAATTTTTCCTTTAGCCAGATCACGATTAACGTACAATTTCACTAGGGGGCAATTTTTTTTTTTTTTTTCATTTCTTGAGTAAAGCGGCCCCTAGCCAAAAATAAATATTTATAATATTTTTTGTAAATATTGTAAATAAATGCTCTTTTTATCTTTTTGTACACCCTTCTAGCCAGCCGGCTGTGTAAAATATGTGAAATCAATCATTTGCTGCAATACTTAAGGAATTTATTAAAAATAAAATACAATTTATTCATCAAAATAAAAAAATAATAATAAATAATAATAATAAATTGGGCGCGATGGACCAGTAGTTACGACACTGAACTGCCAGCCTGATGGACCCGGGTTCGAGTTCCGCCTCGACAGAAGCAAACGCGACTCCATCACGCTGGGAGACCGGTATAATAAAAGTAATAAATTAGAATATTAATAATAAATAAATTAATATTAATAAATAAATAAAACATCGTGAAAGTTGCTCCAATGGACCTACCCAGCCCGGCTAAGGCAGACTGCAAGGCCATCTGGTGTCACTCCCGAGAACTGCCAATGGACATAAGCCAAAGCTAAACAGGTCCACTTCCATAGATGGATGATATCACAGAGAAAGATGATGTCGAGTGTGGAGCAAGATAAAGTCAATCGCGTTCAGGCCTTGGATAGAACGGTCGGTTCGAAAAATCAAAGACGGTCTCCCAAGGAAGACAGTGGCGCTGTCCCTCGTATGGCTACCACAAGAGAATGGCAAGAACAGCCAGCCCCACCAACTGGAAGTGCTTCCTGCGCAACTGCCTTAGGGACCAGCCAGGAAGGAAGGAAACGCCAACGCATGAAGTGCAGCATCGAAATGAATGCGTACATCATGCCAGTATACTATGAAATAATGAAGCTGGAGAACAAATATGATAACGTACAGGGCGAGACTACATACCAATGTGGCTGGAACGATTCCAAAGATATTCAGGTCACCGAACAGCGAATCAGAGAAAGACCATCATCACGAAGAACCCGATAGCTCCTGCTATCTTGGATAAATCAATCAGGACGTGAGCGATCAACTACAAAGGATAAAGAATATGGAACCAGAGGAGGAAGAGCAAGAAAAAATACAACCCACAGTAGCTGAAGGGGAAAGAGACAAGGTTTTTTTGATGATGATGCTGTTGCTGTTGGTTCTCCAGGATCCCAGGCAGAAATGATTGACCTCTAACTAAATCATCGAATAAAAGAGCTCCTGTTTGCAATTGCTCTACCCTGCTTTTAGTCTTTCATTATCTATTAGTAATGCTGTGGTAATTACTTCTATCCGCTTATCCAACGCAAAATTTGAAACGGCCTTTGTTACCTTGTTACTCTCACTTGTATAATCCACTAATAGTTTTTTAAGCTTAGTAATCAACTCATATATCGAATTTACATCTCCCAGCCTACATTTTTGCTCATGAATGTTACTGACAATGATGACACTCTCCCTTACATTGAGTCCTGTGCTTCTCCTACTAATGTCACTGTAAAAGCCATCTATATCAACCTCTAAATCCCCTTGTTGAAAATCTGCCTCATCCAATGACTTAGGTTCAGAGAATATTTGTTGATATTCAGTCCCATTCTTAATCTCCTCTATTTGCACCCCTGATCACAATTCTCTGTCTGCTTTTCAACAGGCTGAATAAGAGCTATATTTAAATTAGATCCGCTACTCCCAATTGCTCCTGCATCTGTAGAAGCTTCACCACTTGATCCCCCTGGGTTAGCTAACTTAGGATTTTTTCCATTTAAATACTTTGCATCCATTAACTTCTTATTTTGATCTGAATGTAATTTTGGAATCCTAGAAGGAAGTGAGGGAAAGCACCAATCTTTTTCTGTCCCCCCTCAATATCTTCCTAGTAAGCTTACTTTCCATTTCCTATAACATAATCTGAAAGAGCATAACAAATAAACCATAAGAAACAACGAAACCTAAACTTACTGTTATCTTCCCACTGTACAAACAGTTTACTATTTCCAACGATCATTTACTCTATAATCCAGAATGCACTCAAAATTCCGGTATTTAGACCCCCAATCAATAACCCACAATCTTCTAATTCCGCCAAATTTTTTTTTAATCACAGCTCAGCAGAAGCGTAAATAACTTCTTAGGCCTCAATATTAAACACAGTATAATAGGTTCCAATATGGTTTGAAACCTACTGTACTGAAAACAACTACATGATGTAACAAACTCATATTACTTACTGTTCGTACTAACTGATGTAACATACCAAGTTACTAAATCTGTACAGTCTTTGTTTACCCCTTCACTAGAAACGTCGTATCTAATTACCGGACATGGATCCACGAATCAAAAATTACACTATCTGGATCTTCACCCAACAGATCTCGATTGTGAAGCCAAAGAGAACTGGTGGCACATGTTATTTGAGTGCATTATGTATGGAGGCTTAGAGTGGAACAAGTATTCTGCGTGTTATCAAACACTCAGTCTAAAACACTGATGGATCCAATATCTTTCTATTACAGAAGATTTATGAGAAGTTCGGTTGGTCTGCCTCCCTAAAATCCACACCTTCTCGATGGTAAGACCTGGTACATCATTTAGATGGCAACGAACGTGTAGTGGTTCTCTTCAAGACGCCTGGTCAGCGTGAAGAGGAAAAGACCAAACCCTTCAGCATATGACAGAACGACGAAACAAATGGCCCTCAGTCCCCAGCGACTTTCACTCCCCCTCTTACGGCAGCGAGAGGATCAGAGTAGAAGCAGAGAGTGCTAAGAATCTCTGGGTACGACCAGGCTGCCATGCACGGAAACTGAACTTGGCCTGTTACAACGCAAGTTCGCTCGTCGGTGAAGACAGGATATTAGAGCTGAAAAAATAATTAGAAAATGTGAATTGGAATATCATCGGTTTGGATGAAACAAGAAGAAATGAATCACTTATAAGTTTATCAAGTGGAAATCTGCTGTACACCAATGAAAACAGCGAAGTTGGAGTTGGGTTTTATGGTCCATAAAGATATAATAAACATTTTGGAATTCAAAAGCACATCAGCAAGGGTGTCAAGAATAATACAAGATTTCTAAGAGGTACAAGCTAAAGGTTATAATGATTTATGCGCCAACATCGAGCCATGATGATGAAGAGGATGAACACCGAAATTGAGTCTTCTAGATGAGCAGAAAATCCAGTACACTATTATTATGAGCGACTTCAATACTAAGGTTGGAAAAAGACAAAACAGCGCAGAAAGGGGAACTATAGGATATTTTGGAATTGGTGAAAGAAATGAAAGACTTGTGGAATTTGCAGAATCTCAAGGATTGTCAGTAATGAACACTTTTTTCCAGAAAAGGGTGAACAGAAAGTGGACATGGAAGAATCCAAATGGATTAACAAGTAATGAAATCGACTTCATCCTCACGGACAGAAGATATATTCTGAATGATGTTACCGTCCTGAATAAGGTAAATGTAGGAAGTGATCACAGAATGGTAAGATGTACACTTGATATAGAGGTAAGGAAAGAAAGAAAAAAACTGATGTGAGTAAATAATACGAAGGTCTGAGATAACAGGAGCTTCTGCAGACTGCTCAGGACCAAGATATCGATGAGGAATATTACAACTTTCTGAAAGTGATAAAGCCCAAGAAACTTATAGAGAAAAAGAAATCCAAAGAAGAAAAGTTAGTCAAGAAACACTTGTTATGATGAACCGAAGGCGACAAATGTAGAGAAGAAAAACACTGACAGGGAGAAAATTGAGTATACTGAGTTATGCAAAGCCATTAGAAAGAGACTCAGAGAGGACATAAGAAGATTTAACACAAGAAAAGTAGAACAAGCATTAAGGGAAAACAAAGGATTTAAATCAGCAGCCATGAGCAGTAATACAGAAAGACAAATGATACTGAAACTGAAGAATAGCGATGGTGTACTTATAAACAGCAGAGAAGGCATAATTCAAATAGCAGAAGACTACTATAGAGAGTTATACAAGGAGCGAGGGAATGATACCAGCAGTGGGGAAGATGGATTGCAAAGTAGGAACACATACGACATACCCGATATTCTTCCTGATGATGAGGTAGAACATGCATTGAAGAAAATGAAGAATCGGAAAGCCCCGGGGGAAGATGAAGTTACTGTAGAGTTGTTAAAATTGGGAGGAAGAGACATAACACAAAAACTGGCAAGGCTCTTCACAAAGTGCATTAGAAAAGGTGTGACACCTAAGCAGTGGAATAATGCCATCATAGTTTTGCTGCATAAGAAAGGAAATAAATTGGAAATTTTAGACCAATTAGCTTGTTATCCCACATCTACAAGTTGTTCACAAGGGTCATTACTAACAGAAATAAAATAATACAAAATATAATTCTTGATGAGGATCATCAAGAAAATCGATGAGAATTGGTTCTCATCAAGAAATAATATTTGATGAGAATCAACTGAAAGAGTAAGCTGGCTTTAGCACAGGATTCTTAACTATGGATAACCTTCATGTAATATCACAGCTGATGGAGAAAGCAAATGAATACGAAACACCATTATGCCTGGCATTTGATACAATAGAGGGTAAGGCAATGCTTCGGGCACTGGAAAGACAAGGCATAGATACCCCATACATTATGAATTTGAAGAAAATATATGAGAACGCTACCTCCTTTAATACACTAGACAAAGAAAGAAACAAATTTAAAATCGAGAAAGGAGTTAGAGAAGGAGGCACAATATCTCCGACTCTGTCTACTGCTGCCCTTGAGGAAGCTTTCACATTAGACTGGTCGCAGAAAGGAGTCAATGTGAAAAGAGTACCTAAACCATTTACGATTTTCAGATGACATTGTGGTCATAAGCCACGATCCCAAAGAATTAGAGGAAAATCTTAATCAATTATGCAGAGTTGGTAAGGATTTTGGACTAGTAGTAGTGGCATGTGATACAAGAAAGCAAGTGTATGAGCTTATGCACCAGCAGCCAAAAAAAAAAAAAAAAATTCCCTTTCCCTTCACCATTCCCTTCAAATGCCTGTCCAGTTCCTCCTTAAATTTATTTAACCTATCAACTTCCACAACGACAGATGGAAGTTTGTTCCAGCAATTAACCACCCGCTAGCTAAAGGCAAAATTCCGCACACTATTCTCCATCTGTCTTTTCTTAATTTGAATTTATGCCCCCTTAGGTTCGTAATCTCAACAAGTGGAAGGATCCCATCAGAATTCTGCGTTCTCAAACCATTGAAATCCTTATACACCTCAATCAGATCACCGCGCAAGTGCTTAGTCTCCAGCCACTGCAATTTGCAGAACTTAAGCCTCTCTTGGTAAGAGGATCCCTTAATTCCCCTCAACAATCTTGTTGCCCTTTTCTGTACACGCTCAAGTAAATCGACATCCTTCCTAAAATGAGTCCTCCAGACCTGTACGCAGTACTCGAGGCGTGGCCTGACCATTGCCTTATACAGAGGGACAATCACCTCCTTTTCCCTGCTAGCAAAATTCCTATATATCATTGACAAAACCCCATGAACTGCCCTGGCAGCCTGTCTGCATTGCTCAGAAAACTTCATATCTACCTGCACAATACTAAGCCTGATATACCTTCATCAATATCATTCATAAATATACAAAACAACAGTGGACCTAACACCGAACCCTGTGGGACTCCATTAATAACATTAGTCCACGAAGAGCAGCACCCATTGATTACAACCCTCTGTCTTCTCCCTTTTATCCATTGTAGCAACTTACCCTTAATACCATTCTGCTCTAATTTGTACAGCAGTCTTTTATGTGCAATAGTATCAATAGCTTTCCTGAAATCCAAATATATGATATCAAAATAATTTTTTGCATCCAGTTCCTTTGTAACCACATCATGATATCCTATAAATTTTGTCAGACAAGACTTTACCTTAACAAACCCATTCTGTGTCTGAATTATTGCTGCAGTCTTGTCTAGATGATCCTGCAATACATCTTTAACCAGTGACTCCATTGTTTTATCCGGAACAAAAGTTAAACAAACTGGTCTGTAATTACTCGGTCACCCTTCAATCCCCCTTTGTGAATTGGGGATACATTTGCACTTCTCCAGTCCGTGGGAACCTCCCCTGAGTCCAAGGATGCTCTCATAATTATGGCTAAGGGTTTGCTTAGTTGCTTTGCCGTCACCTTTAATATAACTGGATAGATCCCATCCACCCCAGGTGCTTTTCTTACGTTTAACTTCAACAATTTCTCTTCCACTTTGCTCTCAGTTATTACAAAATCATTAAGTATCATGCTACAATTTGATAACCTTCTGCCATTTTCAAACCTTAATAATTCCTCAAGTGTGAATGTAGATGCAAAATACTCATTGAGTTTGTTTGCTATCTGAGCAGGATCATCAACAGTCGAACCATCGATGTCAAGTGGACCAATGAGATTCATCCCCTTCCTTTTAGAGTTTATATAAGTAAAGAAATCCTTGCTGTTTTTCTTAGCATCTTTTGCCAAGGATTTCTCGTAATCTGCCTTCACCTACCGAACCTCCTTTGTGACCTGATTACAGATTAACTTATATCTGTCATATGCTTCTGAGTCGCTTGATAATTTATATGCATCCCATGCATTTTCTTCTCTGTTACGAGTCTCATTAGTTCATTTGACAACCATTTAGGCCTAAACCTTGAACAATATTTCTTAATAGGTATGAAACTTTTAGTAGCATCCACGATTAATTCCTTGGATGCTTCCCACTTAGAATTTACTGTTGGTAACATCGTCAGTTGATCCCACTGTACAGAATTTAAAAACTGTCTGAGACCACTGTACTCCCCTTTACGGAAGCAAAAACCCTTTCCTTTACCCCTGATGGTAATTAAATCTTTAAGTAAATCCCACGTCAGTACACTGTGATCACTGCCACCTAGTGGTTCCTTTATCTGCAAATTCTTAATACACGAATGATCACTGCTGATAACCAGATCAAGAGTATTACTTTCTCTGGTTGCCTCTCGAACATGCTGCTGCAGAAAACAATCATCCAATGAATCCACAAAAGTCTGACTAGTGTGTGAGTGACCAACCCACAAGTTCCAGTCAATATCTGGGAAGTTAAAATCCCCCATTATAAGACATTCCGATTTACTAGCCCACTCTATTTCTCTGTACAATTGTTCATTGTACTCATTCGAGTCATTAGTCCTATAAGACACTCCTACTCTTATTTTTGCTTTCGCAGTGCTTATGTCATGTCAAACCAAACTGAATCAACAGTGCACTGTTCATCTATATCAACTGGGTGCACTTCTTTCGATTTTATGTTTTTCGTAATTAACAGCATAACACCTCCTCCCTACCTATCCTTTCTGTACACATTGTTCTCTTCAAATTCTAGTTCTGCATTCCTTATTTCTGTGTGACACCACGTCTCTGATATCCCAACAATATCCGCCTTTGATGTCTTGACCAACACTTCAAATTCATCAAATTTATTTACTATACCTCTAGCATTGGTGTACATGCAAATATACATGCACGTATTCTTAGTTACCCTAACACACCCATATACCCACCTGTTTCACGATGACTGCCATCAGTCCCCGAAACCCCCAGCACCCCTCGCTCCATGTCGCTACTTATTCTAATAGAAGTTGTAGCAAGAATCACCTTCACCTCTGCCTGCGGCTACTTTTAACCTTTTAGTTTGAATCCCTCCAAGATAGCAGTTGTCTGACCCATCTAACATTGCCTCGATAGCATCAGCAAATATTCTTGCACCCTTTCTATTTAAGTGTATCTGATCCCTGTAGAAACAGTCTCTCCTGTCAACAAGCACAGACCACGCTGAAAAAAATTCTACCCCTTGAGCCTTGCAAAGTATTTCCAGGGCCGAATTGGTTGACAAGGCTCTCAACATGTGTTCCCTCCTATCGTGTCTAGGCAGAATTGCAGACACTTTCAAATTTAACCCTGACTCACGACTTTTTTGCAACATTAACCCGTACTTGTTAAGTAAATCTGCAGATCTACTCTTCATGCCATTGGTACCAACATGTACAACAATATCAGCTTTTGTGCCCTTAAAAGATGATATCTGCTCTACAACGTCATCAACCTTTGCCCCTGGCAGACATTCCCTGGTCCTGTTCCACCTGTCCTTTTTACAAAGGATGTTTCCCGTTTCCCTGACAATAGAGTCATCAACAACTACTAGTTCCTTTGGGACCAGCGCATTCTGCCTTGCGGGCTGCCGCTGTGTTGCGTGATGACCAAGTGCAAGCTCTGGCATTGGTGTGGGCAGCTGAGAGTTTGATGGGCCCCTCACCTTTAATCCTTCGAAGGCATCCACCCTGTCCTTCAAGCTCTCATATAGGCCCATAACAACAACGCTGAGTTGTCGCCTTTCCCCATGAAAGACTCACAGTGGACTTCCGACAGCTGATATGGACTCTAACATTGACTGTGAAACTTCCTGCTATGCTGGCGCCATTAGCGATCAGTACCTCCCTCTCTTGTGAGGTGCTCCTATCCTTCTCTTCCTGTGCGGGGGAAAGAGACGGTGTGTTGTCCCGTCTCCTCCCCTCACGGCAACCGCACTCTTCGCCTGGTGAGGCATGGCTCACCGCTTCTCTGGGGCCGTCTTCCCTATTGTCCCCATACTTCTGTCTCTCATACCGCAGTCTTTAGTCTCCCTTCCCTCTCTCTAGTTTACTGGAATGAAAATCTACGAAATCTACTTCAACACCGACTGACTTGGTCGCAGTATGAAAAAAAGCATACAGAAGTTCTTCCTGGCAAGATGGAATATTGTTATCATCATTTACATCGTGCTTTAGTATCTGAGGCCATATTGCATAAAAAAACACATGCGGGGAACTCTATTGTCTCCGCAAGCTACCGTACTACTACAGCCGTGATTAAGGGGGACTTTATGAATTGCAGCTCCACTGGGTTCGAATCCAGACGTCCGATTGAATGAGACGGTGCGAAACCACTGTACTGTCGAAAGTACAGTGGTTTCGCACCGTTTCGCAATTCAGACAAAAATAAATAAATCGGTAGATGTAATCATTTACGGAAGTTCTTTATATCATAATTTTGTACGGTCGAAAGTTCTAGTAAGATTCGAATCGAGCCTTTAAAGCATGATATCGAAGGACGGCAATCGTAACCACTATTGTGGTCGCGAGGGCTGCTTCGTACACCATTTCTTGTGGTTGAGATGTCCGTTTTCCCTTCAAAGCTATACGGCAGTTGAGTCTATGGTGAAACTATAACTGGTATCGTTCAGAGCTCATTTTTGTTGCTGAGTCCGCTGGGAAACACTTGTTTATCGGAACTGACATACTGGTCGCAATTCTAACAGCCAAGCACGTGTCACCCTAAAATGTTATGGAGTTGTCGTGCGTTTAAATTTTTAACACAATAAAGTTTGCAGGGAAAATCAGCACGCGTTAAATGTTACACAAGTTAGTGCAACGCATCATTTCAGTTCATAGCCAACTACTTCCGTTGTTATAAATTGGCATCATTAAGTATATCTCATATTGAGAATACCTTCACAACGAGTTGCCATCATTAAGTATGTCTCGTATTCACAATATGAGATATACTAAATGATAACAATTTATAACTACTTAAGTAGTTGGCTATGTACTGAAATGATGCAATTGCACTAACAATTGCATTGATAATGATAATAATAACATTATTTATTATTATCAGTTTATTAATCAAACACCGCTGTACAGAAGTCATCTAGGCCGGTGGCTCATACATATAACTTATTCGATAACATACATAGCTCATACATACATATCGAACATAACTTATTAGATAGGAACACATATAGTTACATCAAATAAAATATCAGAAAATACATAAATAAATAAGAATAACTAGTGATTTTTCATTTGAATTGAATATCATAGTCATTCTGCTGAACGGAATATCGTCACTACTATTAGTCTTTTGAAGACACTATAAAGCGTTCATTGCTGTTTTCATGAGTTCGTGGGCTTTTAAAGTCCATGAACAAAACTCATCTTTCTCGAAATGAATTCTTCTTACTTATGTAGTTCAGTGTACAGGTCCTCTGCAATGAGCTTCCTGTAGGTTCTGTCATGGCAGTATCTGTCCGCGTCTATTTTGAATTCTCAAAAGATCTCCAGAGTACTGGCAGGAAACAGCCGCCTTAATCCGTCCAAGTGATGGAGAGCGGCACGAAGACTATGAGGGTACTGGATCCGGGCCCCCGTCGAGGCCTTACCACAATATTTTTAATTTGAGGGGCATCGAAACTCCCAGTCAGAAGTTGTGCTACAGTGCAGATGTTACGTATTATGATCATCTGAATCCATGGAGCTATGTTTAAGTTTGTATACAATATGGATTTTGAAATTGCGAAGGGCTTCCCGGCAATCCTATTCAACCACCGGAGCACCCAGTATTCCAGGCCGAGAAATATTTTCTAATATAACTATTTGGAGCAGAAGACCAAATTGTCGAAACATATAGGGATACAGGAATGATAAATCTTTGGATATATTATGTAGCTCTTTCCATAACCTGAGTCCTTAGCCCTAAACTATATCGTAATGTTACACGTTGTTAAATCCCAACGAAATGTTATATCTCAACATTATACGTTGAGAGTTTTGAGACTCGAAACGAATACGGCGAACATAAAAAGGTCACGAAGGAATGAGTAGGATGAATATTTACTAGAAGATAGTATTATGTACTCGTTATACAGTTTGTTGGGTTGTTTTGTTGTTTACTGGCGCATTGACAATGGAGATCCCAGTGCGCCCGTTATACAGTAATATTATACAGTAATATTATATTAAAATTCGTTTGCTTTTAAATAATCGTAAAAATCCTTTTGCATGCACAGAGAGTTTTGTTACCTGCGGGGATCACGATGTACAAGCACGGTTCCTTCTGCAGACCGACGCTGTTCTGTGCCCAGCAAAGCAAAGTTCCATAATCGCCCTCCGTTCTTGGGATGTACGTTGCCACGCTGCGAAGACCTTCGGTCACGAACGTTACTACCTGCAAGCTGTCGGCAGAAGTGTTGAATTCCCAGCGAAAGGTCACCTGCTTCGGATCGGCGTCCACATCACAAATCACTTTCACAGCTTCGTGTCGAGCTGCTCCGTAGATTACCTTCTGTCCTAGTCGGCACACAGGTGCATCTTAAAAATAAATAAGAAAATAAACAAAATAACTCCACCTGCAGCAGGTGCGAAACAAGAAAACAGGAGTAAGAGTTGAGAAAGGAGTTCAAATATGGAAATAAATACAAAGACGTCAGGGAACTCAGCTTTGTAGCAAGAGTGATGATACAAGTGAATGGGTCAAGGCCAAAGTATATAACGCCCAAATTAGGGAAATTCTCATACGCACAGCACCTCACCGTCCCGTTATCGAAGTTCTCACGACTCGGTTAAATAAGGCTATCGAAAACTATAGAGATGCTATGTAAAGAAGCAGCGCAATGGCTCAAATTTAAAAGCAATTTGAGTAATCTTGTGCTCTGTTCAAGAGCACGAGATTACTAGAGAGAGACGGTAACATGTGGACATGTGTGTGTATAGGTAGGGTGGCTCCTAGAACGTCCGTTCAAATCCACCTCGTTTCTTTGTACGTTGAACAGACTCTGCAAAACAGGCCAGCGTGTAATAGTGCAATGTTCGTGTAGTTTAATGCATGTTATGTTGTTGTGTTATGCTGACCTCTTGGCTACCCAGAAGCAGCTATCACCAGGAAGGCTGCTTCTAGATACTCGTCCACACCACGGGAAGGTGGGCCAGTTCCAGTAGATGGGACGCATAAGGTCTCAGGTTATGAGACAACAACACTTAAAAAAAAAAAAAAAAACCCTCTGGGGGCCCAATCCAGAGCTAAAAAAAAAAAAAAAAAAATATATATATATATATATAAATAAATAAAAAAAAAAGAAAATAAATAAAATAAATAAAAAATAATAATAAAATAAAATAAAATAAAAATAAGTAAATAAATAAAATAAAATAATAATAATAATAACAAATAATAAATAAATAAATAATAATAATATAAAAAAAAAATTCTCCTCCTCATCATCACCATTAGTCTCTTGGGCATTCTGGACACACTTCGGTAATGTTTTCAACACACTATTTTGGTTCAACTGTTTAACAGGCGTTTCCTCAGTTCAAAGGCTCCCTTTGCAAAATCCTGGAATAATTGAAATACACTCCTATTAGATAAGAACACCTCTTCTCGACCTAACTCATTTTCAGCAATGATTTCCCTGATTATTTCTCTGACATTATCATAAATTGTACACACATAATATATGGTGCCAACTTTCAACCTCCCCACAAAAACAGAGATCTGTATCCGAAAGTCCCAACTGAAATAATTTCGGTTTCATCGAGCCGTGACCTGTTACTAAAAATGATGTTTGTAAACTTGGTGTAAACCAGCTTCGAACTGTTCTGTCACTTAAAAAGGTAACATCCAGAATAAATTTCTTTGTCACTCAACCAGAAGATACAGTGTCCCATCTTGTTTGCCACAAGTTAACAATCTCATTTAAACATCTTCTCTTCTCCCTCTTAATGTCAGAATTTATGTCAACTTCTATGCCAACAAGTCTAGTAGATATTTTCTTCTTAATGCCATAGCACAGCCCTCGATAAGCCACGAACAAATCCAAGGGGACTGCCCCAGCCATCACTTGAAGTGCAGTCGTAGCTACAGTTCTACATACCCTTAATATATTGAGAAGCATAGTTCTTTGTAGTGAGTTTAATTTAGCCTGAAATCTAACAAGAGCCACTCTGTGGGACCAAACTCCCGCTGCATACGTAACCATAGGCAGAAACACCACCTTATAATATAAAAATAAAGTTTTATTGGACACACCCCAATCTCCTCTTGATACTCTTGTAATATAACCGGCAAATTTCCTGACCTTGCTATGTAGATGTGTTATATGCGCATAATAAGACAACTTGTGATCAATAATGAGCCCCAAGTATTTAGTTTCAGAACCCATAGTCAGCTGTCTCCCATTTAATTTTATTTGCGGCAGTCGTCCCAAATCAAGTTTTGTTTTAAAAAGCATCATTTTGGTCTTTTGGGGGCTAATGGTAAGCTTAAATCCTTGTGCCCAGGTATTAATATCATTTATTACACGGTTTGCATTTTGCTCCAAATCGTGTCGTGATCGACCTGCCACAATTAATGTGACATCATCAGCAAAAGCTATCACGTGACAATTTACTTGTGGTCGAACCAGCCAGTTCTGTAGCACCAAATTCCAAATGGAAGGACCTAATACAGAGCCCTGAGGGCAACCTCGCGTGATTTGTCTTTGAAGGAGAAAATGTTTAGACCTTACAGTCACATCTCTCAGAAAAATAACTCCTGAACAGACTGCATAACTGCTTAGAACACTCAGCACGACACAGTTGAGAAAGAGCTGCCTCCCACCATACTGAGTCGAACGCACCTTCAAAATCTATATATATAGCAAGTTCATATTTTGAATCAGAGTTTGAAATGTATGTATGAAAGTCCAGAAGAGCATCCTCGCACGATTGCCCCGGTGTAAAACCATACTGATTAGGTGTAATCATGTCATGGCGTTCTAACAATTCTTGTAAACGTATTGCCATTAACCTCTCTAACACTTTCCCCAGATTAGCCAACAAAGCAATTGGACGGTACGATTTAGGCTCAATTAAAGGTTTCCCAGGCTTCCTAATTAGCCTCAATAAAGCAATCTTCCATTTCAATGGAAACAGTCCTTCCTCTAAGCACTTATTATATAACAAAAGTAACATGTTAGGTATCAACTTAAAAAACCTCACTATAAATGCATTCTCAATCAAATCTATTCCTGGACATTTTGCAAAATTAAGTTTCTTTAACACCCCTGCAAGTTCATCTATTGTAAACGCCATGGTATTACCTCTAGCTACATAATACTGATTTTTTCTCCGCAGTTCGGATTGGCACTGTGAGTCTAAGATGGGATCGTCAACCAGGAACAGCCTAGTTAATATTGCATCTACTGAATCCTCCCAGCTAATAGTCTCAGTAGAATCCTCTTGAATTGTATTAAATACCTCCAAACTTCTCAGTTTATCTCTTGACAACTTATATAGCAAACCCCAGGGATCATTTCTCCCCGATTCTTTTACAAACAATCGCCAGGTTTCTCTCTTCCGAGTTGCCATGGTTCTCTTGTAATTATTCTTAAGAGATACGTAATTTTCATGCAATCTAACTACCACAGAATGACCCCAGTTCCGATGCCGCTGGTACTGTCTCCTAGCTCGATATACAGCCCGTCGTAAGACAGTCAGTTCGTTTGTCCACCATGGGCAGGATTTTAGTTTAATTATCTTCTTCCTACCTGACTTATATGCCGCTCTTACTATTGAATCCTCTATAGTATTAGCTAGATATATTGCAGATTCACGAACTATCTGTTGTTGTTTATCCGAGGAAAAGTCCCGAAGAACAGAAGCTTCATACATGGACCAATCAAACGATTTCAATGAAAACCGTACAATGTGCGGTATCCGATCTTGAGTACCAGTTAAATCCGGCACATTCTTCACATAAAACAATATGGCTCGATGATCACTTTATGTCCAATCAGGCATTACCTTCCAGTTACAAATACAATGTCTAATACCAGAAGTTGTTATAGTTAAATCAATATTAGATTCACCCACTGGTCCACAGAAAGTAGACAGTTGATTTGACTTGTTCATTACAAATAAATTATGGCTCGATAAAAACTCTTCCAGCAATAAACCTCTCATGTCAGATGTTGCACTGTACCACAACGGAGACTTTGCGTTAGCGTCTGTCGAAATAATCACTTGTTTAGGCCTTAAAATGAGCAACAGATACTCTAAATAATCCACGCAATTATTAAAGTCCATTGAAGGAGCACAATACAGAGATATAAAATAGAATTGAACATTTGCCGAGGCCACCATAACACATGTAGCGAACTGGTTGCATAACCTATGAACAACCACTACGTCTAGATCTCTATTATTGACCACAATTCCAGTTTTAGGCTCTTCCTGCACCGGTTGTATTATTCGTGACGTTAAAGGATAACCAAATATTTTAGATGTTTGCTCACCTGGAACTCTAGCCCAATAAGGTTCCTGTATTGCCAACAAATCAATTTGAAAATCCTCACTAATCTTCCTAATCTCGTCCGCTACCAATCTCGATCGTTGTCCATTAATCTGCATTATTTTAATTCCTGTAGAATAAAAAACTTCAGTTAACTCAGGATCTTCGTCCAACCCCCTTTCTCTTCGTTCATTACAACTATTCATTAGCAGTCCGAGGTTCGTACCATTTCCAGTGCTCTTTGATATTCTGGGCATCTAACGTCCCTTACTGAATGGCAAAAATCCAGCTTACGGCGTTTTGCAGTTAGCACAGCTTGGCTCCTGATCTTTGTTTGGGCATTCAGCGTATACATGCCCCCCTTTTGCACAATGACCACAAGTAGGGGAGCTGTAAGTACAATATTTCGTAACCTGTCCATATCCAAGACATAAAAAGCATCTGGGAACTATAGTAAAGGGGCGGTGCCTATGCGCACTTACTGCCAAGTATAAACGATCCAATGTGGATATAAGCTTATATAACCTTGGGGAGAGAGTAATAACCCAGTGTACAAAAGCTGTACTTCTAGACTTGGTCGTAAACCTAAAACTTACGTCTTTCTTAACTTCCTCGAACGTGATCCCGCGTTCTTCCAGATTCTTACAGTATAATTCTTCAATGATATCTTCCTGACTTAACTCCTTAGGAATATCATATATAATCACAGATGGGTTGCCCTTTTTGGGAACACCCGTTGTTATTCCAACAGACGCCAAAGAATCCGATGCAGCTATATTCACCAAATCCGTCTTCATAGCTGTTTCTAATAACACACCTTTATTTCGCACCAACCGCAGAGCTCGGACTTTCACTGACTTAAATTCATTTTTTAAAGCATTTGCCACAGCAGTTTTCACTTCAGAACTCGATTTAAGCTCACTACTATCAGAAGCTCGAAGAATCATAAGATTTTCCCCAGACCTGGGTATTCCTTCCTTGGGACGAGTACCACTCGCTATCTCCGCATACATACGCTTTACTTCCACCCCCTGCACTTGCGCGTGATCTTGACTACCTATTACACCCTCCTCTTCACTCACTACTTCTTTGTGGGCTTCAGTCTTACTATAAGGCTCAGACGAAAATGTTTGAATTAAATGTTCTAATAAATTCGCCCGTTTACTAATCTCAGCATTTAAAGCTCTAAGTTTTTCATTTTCTATTAATACAGCCGTAGTCGCTGTTTCTAACTTAGCCCACTTGTCCATAATTATGTCTCCTGCCTTCTTTGTAACCTTATTAACGTCTGCCAAGAGGAAGCTCCTAATATCTTTCCTCATTTTAGAGATCCCCTCACACATTGACGATACATCTTTCACATTGTATAGCTCATCAGTCATAGTTTCAACATCCTGACTTGGTATAAGTTGCACCTCAGTATTATTCACAGCTACTTGTTCACTAACTTCCTCTTCATGCGCTAACTGAATATTCGTATTCCCATAAGCTCTAAACTGATTCTGACTACGTCCTCGAGAGTATACAAACTCCCCATATTTTATAAACTCTTCCCGCGACTGTGGCATTTTAGGTGGAAGTAGGGGGGGAACCGTCCTCCCCTGTATCAGATCCCACTGTACGTTTCCTAACTGTTCCACTTGATCCTTCCATAATTCTTATTAAATTCAATTATCCAGCTACACAGCTAACAATATGTTAGTTCTTGTTATTTTCAAACAGTAAACTCAAACTAATTACTTTGCAGTGAAAACTAATCAACTGCTAGATTATCCAAAAAAAAAAAAACACATGCAGAACAATAAACCAGTACGCTATTCTTTTCTACTGATCCTTATTGATATTAATAAATATTAGTTTCCAAAAATAAATAGTTTTCAAACAAAACAGTAATTCTGACTATGTATAATCAGACTACTCCCACCTCATAAAAGCCGGAACAACCGCTACTATTTCTATCTGCTATGAGGCAAAGAGACGGTAAGGAAAACTTATTCCTCTATACCTTTTACCTTCTTGGTGGAACAGAATCTGAGCAGAACAGAATCTGAGCAGAACTTTCTCTTAACGCCATACTGCTCCAACTTGTACATTAGTATTCTACGTGCAATAGTATCAAAATCTTTCTTAAAATTCAAGTATACGATATCAAAATTATATTTTGCATCCAGTTACATTGTGACCACATCCTGGTCTCCAATCACATTGGTCCGAAAAGACTTTCCCTTAACAAACACATGCTGTGTCTGAATTATTGCTGCAGTCTTGTCTTCATGATCCTGCAATGCATCTTTAACCAGTGACGCTATTATTTTCCCCGGAATGGAAGTTAAACTAACAGGCAATTACTGTAATTACTCGTGACCCTTTTCGATCACCCTTTGTGAATTGGGGATACATTTCCACTTCTTCAGTACGTGGGGACTTGAGATGTGCAAATGAGTCCATGGATGCCCCCATAATCATGGCTAAGGGCCTGGTTACTTTCTTTGCTGCCTCATTTAATATAACTGAATAGATCCCATCCACCCCAGGTGCTTTACTTATGTTTCATTTCAGGAATTTCTCCTCCACTTTGCTCAGTTATTACAAAATCAATTTGCCCGATGTTGGAGTTTAATAAGCTTACGTTCTCCAATTCCCTAAAGAATCTCTGATGTGTGAATGTAGATGCAAAATACTCACTCAGTTTTACAGCTGCTTGAGCAGAATTCTCAACAATGGAACTATCAATTTCAAGTGGACCAATCTGATTCATCCCCTTCCTTATAGAGTTTACATTAGTAAAGAAGTCTTTACTGTTTTTCTTTACATCCTTTGCCAAAGATTTCTCATTAGTCCGTCTGCCATCCATTTAGGCCTAAACCTTGAACAATATTTCTTAGTTGGTATGAAAAGCCTAATAGCTTCGAAGATCAATTCCTTGAATGCTTTCCATTTATAATTTGCTGTTGCTAACATCATCAGTTGGTCCCACTCTATAGAATTTAAAAAATCCCTGAGACTATTGTAGTCACCTTTAAGAAATCAAAAACCGTTTCGTTTATAACTGATACTTACGCCTTTGAGTAAATCCCACAGCAATACAGTGCTACTCCCAAAGAGTGGTTCTTTTAGCTGTAGATTCTTAATGAATTAAGAATTCTTAATCACTGCTGATAATTAGATCAACAGCATTACTCTCTGAGGTTGCCTATCGAACATGCTGCTGTAGAAAACAACCATCCAAAAATCTACAAAATATTTGCCGGTGTGCGAGTGAGAAACCCACAAGTTCCAGTCGTTATCTGGGAAGCTATAAGTTAATGGGAAGCCCCCTTTATAAGACAACTACTGGCTTTATCATCTGCTTCCAGTACGCCTCTCCTCGTGGAAGATTTTAAAGATGTATTTCATTGCTGTGTGTCTTGGAGCGGGAGTGACCAATATCAACATGCTTGCTTTGGCCGTAATCTCATCATGAATGCTTTCCACCGGCTGTCCTTTTAAATGCTTTTGTATATAGTTAAAATTTTTAAATTTTAAATTTCCTTGCGTTGTAATATCTAATAGTTAAATTGTAGAATTCTTAAAGTACCCATTTAAATTGACTCAATTTAATAGCATAGCTTAATTTGCGGTACTCACCTTTTTATATAATCTGCAATTGACGTGTTGAGATAGAATAAAATGGTAGTTGAGTTTAAAAATTGGAATTAATATGCATACGTTTAAATTTTGGAAACAAAATTTAAAATATGCTCAAGGAAATAGAAGTGCACGTCTTCATCCTTGGTTGTCATGAGTTAAAAGTTGAAATGATAAAGCTAGGAAAGTTAAATTGAGGAGGCCAAGAGCCGTAATGAATTGGCTTTCGTTGTTAACGTCTTCAGTTGGCGATAGTGGGAGGGAGTGAACGCGTGTATTTTAAAGCCTCTATGTTCCCGTGATACTCTTTGATACATGTGGTAATCTCAGGTGCATGAGATTCCAAGCCGATGAGAGGTTATAGGGTAGTTTGGCCTTTAATACGTTAAGTTTAGAATGATCACGAAACCACTCTATGATAAGGGCTTCGTACTGAAAAACTTTAAAACTAGATATTAATTAAATGATAGTTGATGGCTGAATCAACTAAGGGGGTGTGGTTGTGGGCTTGTAGATGTAACATGAGTTCTGTATTTGATTGTCCTGTTCTAAAGCTATTGTAGTGGTAATATGCACGTGCGTTTGATGTTTTTGTGGAGCCATATTTAAAGGTTGTACTACCAATGTAGCATGCATTACAGTTTTGTTGACATTTAATTAGATAAACGATATTGTTCGTGTCGCTGATTTGATATTTATGTGTGTCTTTATATGAATTAAACATTGATCCTAGTTTATTATACGTTGAAAATATGAGAGTGATGTCTGTACCGGTAAATAATCGACGGAACTGTCTAGCAAGATCACTGTGGTAAGGAATAACAACATGTGTGTTATTGCATGTAATCTGTTTGGATGGTTTGCTGATATTATTTTGGACGGTGGTGATAATTTTTTGGATTAATTGAAGAGGATATTTTCTGGATATGAATTTTTCTGTAAGGTATTGGAGTTCGTTGGATAGGTCTTCTTGTGTAGAACTGTATTTGATGGCATTATAAATTTGATTATAGAGGACAGTTGTTTTTGTACGAAGTGGATGGTGCGACTCGAAATGTAAATATTTTCCGGTATGGGTATTTTTTCTGTAAATTCTAGTTCCGAGTTTAGTATCTGTTTTATATATGGTGAGATTAAGGAAATTAATCTGTCCATTTTCTTCTAATTCGAGGGTAAATTTTAATCTGTCGTGCATTGAATTAAATTTAATAAAAAGGTTATCAATTATGGTTTTGTCTCCTATGATAAGGATGCCATCTGCGTATCGGGTATATAATTTAATCTCTGGAGGGAGAGGTTGTAAAATTTGATTTTCTATGGAGGCTAGGTATATTTCGGGTAGGGGGGGGGCTGAGATTCCCAATCCCATAGGTGAACCATTTTTTGTTGGTATATCTGATTGTGGAACGGGAAATATTTAGCATCTAATAAAAATGATTTAAGTTCTAATATACTATTGATTGAGAGAGAGGTGCGGTTGGTTAAGGTGCTATCATCCATTAGGAAATTACGTAAAGCTTGTAGTGTAGATGGCAGGCATACATTAGTGTATAACGAAACTACATCGAAAGATGCTAAAATGTCTTTATTGGAGATTGTAATAGGACTTGTTTTTTCAAAAGTGGTGTTTTTCAAAAGTGGTGGCGTTATTAATTTTATATTTCGAAAATCTTGTAAGGGAGGAAATGATCTTAACAGGAAAGGACGATAAATTGGCAAAAGCTGATTTATTGAAGGAGATTATTGGTCTTAGTGGGTGGTTGGGTTTGTGTAGTTTGGTAATACTAAACATGTGGGATGGGGTATGATATTTCGTATTCCGACTTGTTGTCAAGTGTGTGAGGTGATTTCTTTATTTGTCCTTAATTTTCTTAAGATAATGTCAAGTGTATTTTTGTGTTTGGATATGTTGTACGTATTATCGGGTTTGTATGTACCCTGGTCAGATAGGATTTGTTTCATTTTGTCGATATATGTATTTTTATTAAGAATCACTATGGTATCGCCTTTGTCGGCTTTCTGTGTAATAGCGTGCGGATTATTAGATTGGGATTGGAGTTTTGAATTAAGGATGGAATTGGCCTGATGTATTATACGCCATTTGTCTGGGTGGTTGTCCAGTTTGGTCTCAGGTTCTATGATGCATTCTTTGGAGGGGTATTGGTTATTTTTTATAGCAAAATTAAATCCGTATTCAAGGCTAGCGAGTTCAATTAGTATTAGTATTAGTAACGGCCGCATGGTGCAAGAAAGCCTATGGCTTATGCTGCACCAGCCAAAAAAAAAAAAAAAAAAAAATCCGAACAAAACAATGATAAAAACAAAAAATAAATAAATAAATAAAATAAATAACTAAATAATAATAATTAATAAATAAATAAAAAAATAAAATATAAATAAAAAGGAAATTAAACCTATCATCCTATGCGCTTCCCTTACCCGAAAGTACTATCCAGATGACCTTTGAATTTCCCCAAACTGTCAGCCTCTACCACCCATGTAGGCAACTTATTCCAGTAATTTATAACTCGCTGGCTAAAATAAAACTTCCTGCAGTCCAATCTAAACATTTCTCCCCGCAACTTGAATTTATGTCCCCTAGTTCTAGCATCATTTATAATCTTGAAAATTTCGTCCTCATTCAGAGACTTAAACACCTCAATCAAATCTCCTCTAAGGTGTCTAGTTTCCAAACTCTGCAACCCACATATTCGAAGTCTTTCTTCATAAGGACGCCCTTTTGCCGATCTCACCAGGCGAGTTACCCTTCTTTGCACCCTTTCAAAAAGCTCGATGTCTCTCTTTAGGTGCAAGTCTCCATACTTGAACACAGTATTCCAAGTGTGGTCTAACAAAAGCCTTATATAATGGGATTATCACGTCCCTATCTCTACTTGCAAAAGTAGAGATAGATCATCGATAGGACACCATGGGCCTTCCTTGCAACCTGTTTACAATGCTCAGAGAATTTCATGTCTGACCGTATCGTAACACCCAAGTCCCTTTCCTCCAGTACTGGGTTTAGTTGAACTCCACCAAGTGAATAAGTTATTTTGGGATTACTGTTTCCCAGGTGTAATACCTTACACTTTGTTGGATTAAAGCACAGCTGCCATTTTTCTGACCATTCCTGAAGTCTATTTAGGTCTCTGAAGAAGCTCAGCTTGACAGTGATCATTAACTACTCTACCAATTTTAACATCATCTGCAAATTTAGACATCACGCCCTCTATCCCTTCATCAATGTCGTTTATGAAAATTAAAAACAACAGTGGTCCTAATACTGATCCTTGGGGTACCCCACTTCTTACATCAACCCAATCTGTAGAGTAGTGGTAAAGGGTTGTGAAGAAATGTTTACTGTAGAAGATTTTGAAGGGGTGTGAGTTTTTTGTGTAAGAATGTTCCATTTTTTTGACGTGTCTTTGTTCGATATCTTTTACCGCGGCTTTTATACGTATTTCATTATATGTGGTGAATTCTGTTCAGATCTGGGTTAAGTGTCATATTTCTTTTTAGACTAAATCTTAAATGATGTATTTGAGATAGTTGTTGATGCTTTTTATTGTATCTTTTTCGCAGTTCTCTCCGTACAATATTAATACAGGTATGGTGAATAATGTATGGATATTTCTTACAGGTATTTTTGGGGAATGTACGGGCGAATTTTGGGATTATATTGTAGGTAAGGCATTTATGTAGAAAGGAAATATGGACTTTATTGGTAAAGAATTTTACGAGAATTTTTGAGAGTTGTGTTACTCTATTTGACAAGTTCAAAGGCATCAGGGATCAAGGGTTGATAGGCGGTGCAGTAAGTTGCGTTTAGTTCGTTAAAGAATTTTGTATTTTGACAATTAGATAAATTGTAGAATTCTTAAAAGTACCGATCTAAATTGACTCAAATACAAAGACTTTTAAATACACGCGTTCACTCCGTCCCACTATCGCCAACTGAAGACGTTAACAACGAAACCCAATTCATTACGGCTCTTGGCCTCCTCAGTTTAACTTTCCTAGCTTTATCATTTCAACTTTTAATTCATGACAACCAAGGATGAAGTCGTGCACTTCTATTTCCTTGAGAATATTTTAAACTCAGTTTCCAAAATTTAAACGTATCCATATTAATTCCAATTTTTAAACTCAGTTTCAAAAATTTAAACGTATCCATATTGATTCCAATTTTTAAACTCAACTACCATTTTATTCTATCTCAACACGTCAATTGCAGATTATATAAAAAGATGAGTACCGCAAAGTAAGCTATGCTATTAATTTGAGTCAATATCTAATAGCTAAATTCAAGGTAAAATATCTGAATTTCTGAGTAAAATCAATACTAGTTTAATTTACAAAATTTTCTTTCTTTTTTTTTTGCTGGGTCCCTTGCTCGGGCAACCTGGGAGTGGGAGTGCTGGCGCCCACCTCTATTAACTATATCTGGTGGGTGCGGGATTTTGTGCGTTTCAGCACTACAGGTGATAGTCGACTCAGACCAACACATTAAGCTGGCACGCGACACACAAGCGCCAACACTTTTCGTCCCGTTCTGTAGAGGTTCTGCACCACCACAGATGAACAATATGGAGATGGGCCATCAGCAATAACATAGGAGCCACCAGCAAATTATAGGTTCTAGGATCATCAAGGACTAAAGCCATTTTGCTCCATGTATATCCTCTGTAAATTGCATCTGTTCTATGGTTGATTTTCTGTTTGCTGGCCAAAATATTCGAGTTTCGGGGAGAAAAACCATGCTACAGTCGCTTGAGACCGACTAACTCAGCCACGTTGTGAAAATTCCTTACATCATCAAGGGTACTCGAACTAAGATGTTTTTCGGGTGTGGGAAGAACGGAAATTCCACCAAATGTGCTACACACGAGGGCAAACAGTGTGTCATTAAGGGCAAGTTACTGCCTTGGATAAAGGGGTGCTTGAATGGGAGAAGACAGCGTGGTGGATATTAATGGATACAGCTCTTCATGGACTAATGTTATTAGAGGAGTCTCCAGGGTTCAATGCTGAACCTATTATTGTTTTCTAAATGATATTGATGGACGTACGCCAGACTTAATGTCGAAGTTTGCAGATGATAAAATGGTTGGCAAGCTGGTTAATGACAATAATAACCGTAAGTTACTGCAAGAAGATCTAAGAAAATTACTCATATGTGCTGAGAAATAATCGTTGAAGTTTAACATTGACAAATGCGAGCTACTGTGTACATGTAGCAGTAATCCTAGAGTAAAGTACATCAGGTGTGAAAGAAATATACAAGAACAGTAATAAATAAATAAGAACAGTAAAATAATAAATATACAAGAACAGTAAGTCTTAATTGTTTATATAGTAAGGTTAGCAGTGTCGTCAATAAAATGAGCGAATTCGAACTGCTGGTTAAAACAAGTAACGCGGACATAATAGGGCTTACAGAGACGTGGTGCCACCCGGAAATTGGGGATGATGAGTTTCAGTACGGCTTGTATAATGTATTTAGGAAGGATAGAGTAGATAGAAGGGGTGGTGGGGTAATGCTTCTTATCAGAAACATCCTGAGTGCGACGATAGCTTTCCCGGATTCAGACATTTCACATGCTAGTACAGAGTCTGTATGGTGTGAGATAGTTGGAAACAAAGGTATAATGCGAGTAGGAGTAATCTGCATAGATTATGATGACGAAAGCCTCTGAAAATGGAATGGGCAAGTAAGCGTCAATGTCTTATTACGGGTGATTTCAATTTGACTCTAATTGAGTGGAGTAAATGGGAAGGAAACTCGACGTGGGGAACAAAATTTTTAAATCAACTAGATGACTGTTATTTGTGTCAAGATGCCAGGGAAAGTACTAGAGAAAAGAATATCCTAGACCTCATCATCACACATGAATCAGACGACATAACAGGGCTGACAGTAGAGGAACCAGTAGCAGGAAGTGATCACGGAGTTCTACGGTGGATGATGACGAGAGAGGCACCAGAAGTAAAAGCAAAGGAATGGGTTTTAATTTCAGAAAAGGAAATTACTTTTTAGATTAATTGGGCAGATATGTCTCTATTAATTGGGCAGATATCGCACAGAGGACGAATACAATTGAACTGTGGTACGCTTTTAAAACATTAATCACAGATGCCTTGAATGCGTATATACCATTAAAAAAATACTCCACGAGAAGGGTTCCAAGTTGGATGAATAGTGAAGTTGCCACATTACTTGAGCAGAAAAAGGTGGCATGGAAAGGTTACAGAGCAATAAAAAGTACTGAAACCTATAACAGCTAAAAGGTGATGTGTAATAGAGCCACAGAAAAGGTTCGACAGGCAAAGGCAGTTTATGAGAAATCACTAGCAAACAGAGCAAAGAGGGGGGATAAAGAATTCTTCACATATATAAATGCCAAGAAAGCAGGACAAACCAGATCGGACCTTTACGTAAGGGAAAGGGGATAGTAATAAATACACCAGCTGCCGTTGCAGATGAACTCAACAGTTATTTTGCATCGATATTTACAAATGAAAAGCCTTTTGTGGCAAAGGGAAATTGTGGGAGCGAAGTTAAAAAATATGTAATTAATGATATTGAAATCTCGCAAGATTATTTAATGAAAACACTTTCGAGCCTACAGGCAAGTAAGGCTCTTGGAGTTGATGGAATATACCCTATAATCTTAAGGGAGGCGGCAAGTGAGCGCATTGAACCATTGAGGCTAATTATGCGAGCATCACTACACAATGGGGAGATTACGTTGGATTATAAAAGTGCCAATGTATCTCCCATATATTAGGGTGGTTCTAAGAGCGAAGTGGGAAATATCGACCTGTTAGTCTGACTTCAGTGGCAGTGAAAATCACGGAGGCAATGATCAAGGGTGGTTTTCAGGATCATTTGGATAGAATTGATATTCTAAAGGATTCTCAGCATGGTTTTGTAAAGTCAAAATCTTGTTTAACAAATCTGGTTCGCTATTTTGAAATGGTAACTCACGAGCTGGATTTAGGGAATAATTTCGACATTGTTTATTGAGATTTCAGCAAAGCTTTTGACTCAGTCCCACATGAGCAGTTGCTTTATAAGCTTGATCATGTTGGAATCACTCGGAAAATCCTTAGATGGATATCAGGATGGCTTCAGGGCAGGAGGCAGAGGGTTGTGATAAATGGCTATTCCTCAGATTGGGTTGATATGAGAAGTGGGGTTCCCCACGGATCAGTGTTAGGACCAGTGTTGATTTTAATTTTCATAAACGACATTGATGAAGGGATAGAGGGCGTGATGTCTAAATTTGCAGATGATGTTAAAATTGATAGAGTAGTTAATGATACACTCAAGCTGAGCTTCTTCAGAGAGACCTAAATAGACTTCAGGAATGGTCAGGAAAATGGCAGCTATGCTTTAATCCAACAAAGTATAAGGTATTGCACTTGGGAAACAGTAATCCCAAAATAACTTATTCACTTAGTGGAGTTCAACTAAACCCAGTACTGGAGGAAAGGGACTTGGGTGTTTGCGATACGGTCAGACCTAAAAATTCTCTGAGCATTGTAAACAGGTTGCAAAGAAGGCCCATGGTGTCCTATCGATGATCTATCGAACTTTTGCAAGTAGAGATAGGGGACGTGATAATCCCATTATATAAGGCTTATGTTAGACCACACTTGGAATACTGTGTTCAAGTATGGAGACCGCACCTAAAGAAAGACATCGAGCTTCTTGAAAGGGTGCAAAGACGGGTAACTCGCCTGGTGGGGATCGGCAAAAGGGCGTCCTTATGAAGAAAGACTTCGAATATGTGGGTTCCAGAGTTTGGAAATTAGACACACCTTAGAGGAGATTTGATTGAGGTGTTTAAGGCTCTGAGAGGCATCAGTAAAATGAATGAGGACGAAATTTTAAATGATGCTGGAACTAGGGGACATAAATTCAAGTTACGGGAGGAATGTTAGATTGGACTGCATGAAGTTTTATTTTATCCAGCGAGTTATAAATTACTGGAATAAGTTGCCTACATAGGTGGTAGAGGCTGACAGTTTGGGGAAATTCAAAGGGCATCTGGATAGATCTGCCGGTGATTGAAACGCATGGGATGATAGGTTTAATTTCCTTTTATTAATTATTAGTTTTTTTTTTTTATCATGGTTTTATTCGGTTTGTTTTTTTGGCTGATGTAGCATAAGCCATAGGCTTTCTTGCACTATGCAGCCAGTACTAATACTAAATCAGGTGTGAAGTTGTCTGAGCAATTCAGACAGGCGGCCAGGACAGCTCATAGGAATTTTCAATGACATACAATAAATTTGCTAGCAGGAATAATGTGGTGATTAACCGCTTTCACAAGGTAATTGTTAGGTCTCATCTTCAGTTATGCATACAGAGATCTGCTGGAACAGGTACTGGCAACTTGATTAGTTAATGATACGAAAGATGGCCTTACCAAGACTGGCTTCAGTTCTGCATATTACAGGTTCTGGAGGCTATGCACCTAACATCTTCGAGATGATCTGATTGAGATGTTTAAGACTTTGAAAGGATTGAGCATGCTCACTGTTGATGGAGTACTTCCCCACGGCTCAGATTACTCACGAGGGGGCATAAATTCACATTGAGGAAGGATGGTGGCAGAATAAATGTATGTCAGTTTTCCTTCAGACGGCTGGTTATTGATTGTTTGAGTGAACTTCCATCTGTTGTGTAAAAGACAACAGATGGAAGTTTGTCTTGGACCAGGATTCAAGTCCGTGACTGTTAAATGCTATTAACAATTTGCACGGATTGATTTATTGTAAACTGCACTGGCCTGTTAGTTGTTCTGGAGTACAAACAAGAACATTTTTTTTTTATTTTCTCTTCCCTTATTATTCATTTAGTTTTCATTGCTAAAATTGTTTTCTAGAAATTTTAGCAATGAAATCACATTACTCAGGAAATGCAAGAAAGGTAACAAAATGTATATTTATTTTTATAAAATTAGGGTTACCCGTAATTGATCTCATAAACCCGTATTTATGTCTGTAAATTGCGCGTGTTCTCTGGTGGATTTGCCTGTTTTGCTGGAGGATAAAATCCCGGTTTTTGGAGGGGAAGGGAACCTTGCTATCTCCGGCTGAGACCGGCTAACTCAGCCATGGAGTGAAAAAAGCCCATTAACCTTCCTCGCGTCATCGACGGGATTCGAACCCGGGCCTTTTCCACCCGGTGTGAGGAAGACGGTGATGATACCACTGTGCTACCAGCGTAGACAACAAAATGTACAAAGGAATTTACAAGTGTAAAGAGTTAACAATTAATTTCAATACATGCTTCGATGGCTGTTGAACCTTGACAAGACACCACCTGCCCATTAAAAAAGGGCAGGTGGTGGCTTGTCAAGTATCCCACATGCGCCCCCTTTTCCACCATCCAAGGTTTCAAGACCTATTTACATTCTTTCACTGTGCCAAAATCAGGAAATGACAGCCTGGCGTAGTCTATGTTAGGATTTTTTTTTCTTTCACACCTTGTTTATTTTTGAGGGGGAATGGTTGTGTTGGGGTGGGACCTAGTAAAGAAATAAACAACAAAAAAAACAGGCTTTGTGAGTGAGAAAGACAATGTATTTTTTGATGGGGAGGAGTTGGAAATATCTGCTGATAAATTGTGGTATGTTGCAAATGAATGTAAATGAGATTTCACTCTTCGCAATGAAGTTAGCTTATTGTCTCGAATCGGCGAGGTTTACTGCTTGGATTGTGTAGCCTAAGCAAAGTGTCTTAGGAAGTTGCTAATGCAAAATGAAGAGACAACTTACACTGCACTCGAAGGACGACAGGATTGCTCTCGCCTTCTCCCTCGCTGTTTGCCGCCAGACATCTGTAATGACCCCTGCTGGAGCGGTGGACTTTCTGGAGTACGAGTGACTGGTTGCTGACGATGACTCCTGCCGACGTGTTAGTGTGCAGCTCGCGCCCCTCAAATCGCCAGCTGATTTCCGACACCCAAGGGTTGGCTCGTATGCTGCACTCCAGGTAGACGTCGTTTCCTTCCTGAATGTGGGAATGCCGAAGTTTGCTGCCGAGCCTGAGGGTGAGTTGCGGCACGTCTGGAAATGCAAGAAACAGGTCAGATAAATTGACGCAATTGAGATATTTCTACTTAATAACTATCAGCAAGAAACTAGCAGTAAATTTTATTGCCGTCTTAATAAAGAAATTACAATTATGAAAGGACAAAATAATTACAGGTCTTCCTTTCACTGAGCACAGCGAATGCATTCACAAAACATTCGGATTGCAGTGTGCGAAAACGCCTGCCACGTTATTAATGGATGCCAGAAGACAAGACATTTATTCTAAGAAAGGGGGCGTTCGAAAATAGCGGTGTAGGGAAAGAATTACAAATCAGAAAGCTTATTTCCTTCCACAAGGCCGTTATTAAGATGTCAGCAGAAATGAGTCACGCTGTCAGCAAGCAAATAACTCTGTTGGCCACAAAAAGCTCTTGTTGCGCATTTGTTCTCGAGAAACCACAGAGAATTTGGGCAACGCCTGCGTATCGTAGGTCAACACAAACTCTCTGGACAAATACAACCAACCACCGTGTTCACACCCCTTCCGGGCGGCGTTAAAAAGGACGCGATGACTGCTTTTCTTGAGGCTACCTTTTTTCGAGGTTACCATCATCGATCGATATTTGAGTATCAGAAGCTCAACATTAGAGAAGCCCGGTGGCTACTCTAATGATAGTGGGATACTCGCACGTTTATTTATCGTGTATATCCCCTTACCATAAAAAAGAATACCCTCACTAGAATGCATTTTCTACGAATAAGTTGAATAAAGGCAGTTAACGGCCAAACAAGTGCAAAAACAGCAGTGCAGAAGAGACTTCTGTTTTTTTTTTACTTTGTTTCATTTAATGGAAACAATATAATTGAAGATTTTTGTTGATATTAGACTTAAATTTATGTAGATTATGGTAATTTTGGGAAATACATGTGAAGGAATGTTGTTCCACAAAAGAACAGAAATAGAAAGAATAAATGTGAAAAAGAAATATTACTTCAATAATTTTCAAGTGGGGTCTCTGAGTGTGACGCTGGACAGTAAATGAATGCTGATTCATTGTGGCACGTGTCTGAAAGAAAGTAGAGGGATTATTAAACCGAATTCAGAACAGTGCCCATGGGAGTATCTACAGAAAAGGACAGCATCAGAACGTCTGTGAGACAAAGAGTGGAGAAACTTTGTAAGAGATGAGTCATTAGCATTAGCATTAGCATTAGTAGAGGCATTTGATGCAAGAAAGCAAGCTTATGCAGCATCAGCCAAAAAAAAAAAAAAAAAAAAACCCACTTCCACTTCACCCCTCTGTTCGTTCAAAATACCTGTCCAGCTGAGCCTTAAACTTATTTAGGCTATCAACCTCCACCACAAGGGATGGCAGTCTGTTCCACCAACCAACCACCCGCTGGCTAAAGGCAAATTTCCGCACGTCTATCCTACATCTGTCTTTCCTCAATTTGAATTTATGCCCTCTCAGGTGATTTTTCTGAGCTAGAGGAAGAATCCCATCAGCATTGAGCATGCTTAAACCATTCAAGGCTTTATACACCTCTATCAGATCACCTCGCTGGTGCCTAGTCTCCAGACACTGTAATTTGCAAAACTTAAGCCTTTCTTCGTAAGAGCACCCCTTTGTTCCATTCACTAATCTTGTTGCCCTTCTCTGTACTCGTTCCAGCAGCTCTACATCCTTCTTGAAATGAGGCCTCCAGACCTGTATACAGTACTCTAGGTGTGGCCTGACCATTGCCTTATACAATGGAATAATCACCTCCTTATCCCTGCTGGAAAAATTCCTGTATATCATTGACAATACTCCATGAGCTACTCTTGCAGCCCGTCTGCACTGCTCAGAGAACTTCATATCTGCCTGCACAATCACCCCCAAGTCCCTTTCATTCTCTACCACTGTCAGTGTAGTACCACAGAGTTGATACGTTGCTCTGGGGTTGCTGTTTCCCATGTGTAGTACTTTACATTTGTCAATGTTAAACTTCATTTGCCACCTCTCAGCCCATCTGCTCAACCTTTCCAGATCCTGTTGCAGCAGCATAGTGTCAGTAGTGTCCTTGACAACCCTGCCAACCTTTGTATCATCTGCAAACTTGGACATTAAGCTTGATATACCATCATCAATATCATTTATAAATACAGAAAACAATAATGGACCCAACACTGAGCCCTGAGGGACTCCACTAATAAGATTAGTCCACAATGAGCAGTGTCCATTGATTACCACTCTCTGTCTTCTCCCCCTCAACCACCCCTTTATCCATAGCAGCAATTTGCCTCCAATGTCACACTGCTCCAATTTGTGTAGCAGTCTTCCATGTGCAACAGTATCAAAAGCCTTTCTAAGATCCAAGTATATAATATCAAAGTTATTCCCTGCATCCAGTTCTTTTGTGACTGCATCATAGTATCCAATCAAGTTGGTCAGGCAAAACTTCCCCTTGCCAACTTGATTGGATACTATGATGCAGTCACAAAAGAACTGGAACGTTGCTCTGGGGTTGCTGTTTCCCATGTGTAGTACTTTAAATTTGTCAATGTTAAACTTCATTTGCCACCTCTCAGCCCATCTGCTCAACCTTTCCATCAGTTAGCCCGACTTCCCTCTTTTGAATGGAGTCGAGAAGCCTGAGAGAGAGAGAGAGAGAGAGAGAGAGAGAGAGAGAGAGAGAGAGAGAGAGAAAGAGAGAGAGAGAGAGAGAGGTTGGGAAGGGGGGTTGGAGGCAACACAAAACCTCTCTTTTGAGATATAGAGGAAGCAATATATTTGATGCGCATATGCCGAGAGAGAGAGAGAGAGAGAGAGAGAGAGGGAGAGAGAGAGAGAGAGAGAGAGAGAGAGAGAGAGAGAGGAGAGAGAGAGAGAGAGAGAGAGAGAGAAATCAGAATCGTTCATAACAGAATACCTGATCTTGTCCGGAAATGAACGGAAGGGATTTGTCACCCTAAAAGGAATTGGCTAGATATAAGCAAATTAATAAGCAGAAGCAACCGCACCAGTGGAATAAGAAATCGTAAAAAGGCAACACAGAAGAGGAGCACAGGTTTGAAGAAAGGATGAATGTAAGAAGGATGTAGAGTTGCTAGAACGAGTACAGAGAAGGACATCAAGATTTGTGAGAACAAAGGGATGCTTTTACCAAGAGAGGCTTAAATCTACAATATCTTTATTGCAATTAGCGAAATTAAGTAAATTTTACACGGATGCCTGATGCAATCCCATAACAGGGGATATACAGGGGATACTCATGTGTTGTTAAGGCAGATCCCAGAGTTTCGTACATCAGCGGCCATTGTACATCTTGTATAAAAGCTTACGCCCAAACCGGCCATTTTTATGTAGCGTGTTGGATGTGTAAGTGTAGTGATATGGTGTGTTGTTATGTTTTCGGCGGGTGCCTGGCTCCTAGCAGTTGGCAAGTTGCAACTTCAGGCCTTTCATCGATCAGAATCAACATGGTTTCTGCAGTGGCAAGTCAGTAGTCACAAATTTACTTCCTTTCTGGAAATACACCTCCGAAGCTCTTGATAACCACCTACACGTTGATGCAGTCTACACAGACATATCTAAGGCATTTGATAAAGTCCCGCACGAAGAACTTCTGGAAAAACTTAAGCTATATGGTATCCGTGACCCTTTGCTCTCATGGCTACGCAGCTATATTACGCATCGTTCCTTGAGAGTTATCATCGATCAAGTGAACTCAGACTGTTTTATACCACTAAGCGGAGTACCACAAGGCTCTCCCTTAGGTCCTCTTCTCTTCACTGTTTTCGTAAATGATCTTCCTTCTTTCATCTACACCTCCAATGTGCAAGTTGCTCTCTATGCAAATGATCTTAAGATCTACTCAGCAGTGAAGGAGATTACCGATGCTCAACAGCTTCAATATGCTCTCAATAAATTCTCTCTGTGGCTATCTCTGAATGGCTTGTCTGCTAACCCCTCGAATTGCAAAGTAATCTCTTTCTCATCTTGCAGATCTCCACAACTAATGAATACGGAGTGCACTGTTAACTCTGTGATCATCGAAAGGTGTGACCAAGTTAACGACTTGGGGATTCTCTTTTCCAGCAGTGCTAAATTCGATGCCCATGTCCTTAAAAACACCAGCAAAGCATTCAAAACACTGGGATTCATCAAACGTAACACATACAAGTTCAAAAACTACAGATATGCGGTTATCCTTTATAAAACTATTGTTCTGCCAATCCTTGAATTCAGTTCACCCATCTGGAATCCTCACACAAAGACTTTAACTAACAAAATTGAAGCAGTCCAAAAAACTTTTGTCCGTTACCTTACGTACCGCAATCCTCTATTCTATCACTCAGTGTATTATGAATTGCTGTGTGATTACTTTCATCTGAGGCCTCTGTGCACTAGAAGAGTTACTGCTGACATCACCCTCCTAGCCAAAGTAATCACTGGAATTTATGAAGCATCTGATATCCTGAGTAAAATAAACTTCAATGCTCCCTGTAGACAAGTCAGGAACCTTACACCGTTTCGCCTTGACTCTGCCAACACGGACTTAATGAAGTTCAGTCCACTGAACAGAATCAGCAAATCAGCAAATGACTCTCGCATTGACTTCTTTGACAACTCCCAATCACTGATGAACTCCATCCACAAGTTTGCCTCTTCTCTTAAACTGCAAAGTGACTAGCTCTCATCGAATTATTGTAGTTTATTATTATTTTTAAAATTATTTTTCTATTCTCTAACGGATTAATTATTACTTGTTTTACCGGTAACTTAACTTAATACAATCCTCTTTTGTACATATGCTTTTATTGTTTGAATCTATATCAATGTTTATCGTCCTGTTGGATTTCATATTATTGTTATTATGTTTATTGATCTGATCTCAGATACACTGTTAATGGTTACCTGTTGTGTATCTTGCTATTAATAAAATAAAAATAAAATAAAATAAAATAAAAACACTCTGTCACCACGCCACACCCCGCCACCTGCAGGCGTCCAGGCGTCTACTATTACCTAGTGGACTTAAGGTGAAATGAAAACGCTAGAGAAGTTTGGGAGCTGGAGAGGTAGGAAAGAATAGAAGAGAGGAGGATCAAACAGAGGAACCCTCCAATAGTTAGAAGGAAGAAGAAATAAAGCAAGGCTAAAGGAAAGAGAGGTGGAGAAGTGGACTGATTTCTCATGCTATGGGATCCCATGGAGGAACCCATCCTAGAAGCTAGGATCAGCAAGATTTCTTGAAATATAATTATGTCTAATCTCTTGTAGACATTGCTCCAGGAACTTCCTCGGCGAAACAAGTTTTTTATTTATTTTGTTTTATTTATTACCATTTATTCATTTATTTATTTACCCTAATCACGCTAGAAACTGGTTCCACGTCATCAGAACATCAAGAATTTGCACTGTATACAGGGACACGTTCAATGTCCAGCAGGATATATTTGATTACAATGAGTATCCAATCAACATCAACTCGTGATTAAATTATCCCAAATTAGCGAGTCTAAGCTCCTTTCTTCTTTTAAAAGCACGTGAGGCAAAGGTGTTCAGTGCTATAAATGCCGCTTGAGATCGAATAAGCGCTGGTTTATTTCCTATTGTGAAGGTATCTGAAACAAGCTGCAGTTCACGCCTGTAGTCTTGATAATATTGACAATCGAAAATAATGTGGCCAACATTCTCTTCCTGTCCACAGAGACAAAGCTGGGTAGGAGACAATCCTAACCTCAATAATTTGCTGTTAATACTCCTTTGGCCGATGAGTAAAAATGTACCATGCAAGCCAAGTACAAACCACAGATTCTCTCTTCCTGAACCCCTTCACTGATGGTAAAAACTCTCTGGTCACGGCGCCAAGTTCAAAAGCTGATCAGTCTCTTTCCCATTTATCTACATAAAGGGAACGAAGCCTTCTTTTCTCAGATGTTAAAGAAGCATCTAGGTCGAGTTGCACATCATCCAAAGTAACAGGTATTGATTTCTTCAGGTGATACATCATATATCTGTATTGTATTTCACAGTGTAGGGGTAATTTTCCCGAATAACACGTGCAAAGCCATAGGCGTTTTTCTACACGCCCGTGACATCATCAGGAAAGCAGCACGATGGGCCTGCAGAAGCTGTTTCATAATTGCTGGCCCTATGTCCCTATGTCCTCACGTTGGCCCTGTGTCCCCACGCTCCAGCTGCATAAGCAACGATAGGAAAAAAACCACAATTATAGTACAAAGGGTACTAGGAAAGTTTTGCAATACAGCTTTGTTTATTTAATTTTTTCAAAGTAATTTCCTCTACTTTCAATACACCTCTCCATCCTCCGAAACCAATCTTTAAACCAGTTCTGCCAAGTTTCACTAGGGAGTAAAGCACACTCGTTGTCCCAAGCCCGTAGAAGGTCCTCATCACTGGAAAACCGCCTCCCTTTTAGCTTCATTTTCACATGCGGGAACAGTGCAAAGTCGCAGGGAGCAAGGTCTGGACTGTAGGGAGGGTGCTCGAGAAGTTTCAGTCCTGTCGTGGTCAAATATTCGGTGCAGGCTTTGGCGCGGTGAGCTGCAGCATTATCGTGACGGAGGTACCAGGTGTCCATTCTTGACTTTGGCCGCAGGTTCTTCATAGATCCAATGACTTTAGGCAGGCATTGTTCAGTATACCACTTAGCTGTGACTGTCTTCTGCGTGTCCAAAACGACATGTTCCACAATTCCACTCGATTTGAAAAATACAGCTATCATTTTCTTCTTTACAGATCGGGATTTTCTGACAATTACGGGTGTGTCGTCATCATCAAAGACCCAAACTTTGTTTTGAGCCTTGGTCGGCAGATCGTAATAGTACAGCCAAGTCTCGTCACCTGTCACGTTGTTGTTCACATACCGAGTTTGTCCCTTATCAAACTTTTTTAACATCTCCCGGCACCAAGTCACACGTCGTGTCATCTGCTCTTCAGTCAGTTGATGCGGCACCCAGAGAGAACAAAGTTTCTTCACGTGCAAATGAATTTGCAGAATCGAACGAATTGCTGGTGCATTTAGGCCCAAAGTATCCTCTATCTGTTGGTAGGTCACTCGCCTGTTTTCGTCAAGCATTTTCCTCACAGCAGTAACGTTTTCCTCCGTAACTGACGTTCGTGGACTTCCGGGCCTCTCAGAATCCTCCAGAGTGAAATTTCCCCTTTGGAATTCCCTATACCACCTGAATATCGTTGTACGATGTGGACAATCATCATCTAGTGCAAGAGTCATTTCTTCTAAGCACTGGTCTATGGTTAAACCACGCACGAAATTATACCGCAAAACTGTCCTTATCTCATTTCGTGACCACGATGCCATCGCAAGCACTTTGCACTCTCACTACTAATGAATAACTGAGCCCATCGACTTGGCGCGGCGGCTACTATGCACGTATGAACATGTCTCAACATGCAGCAACAAGCAGCTTCCTGTGATTCATTGTTGCGTCATATTGCAAAACTTTCCTAGTACCCTTTGTATAACCTCAGTGAATGGCCACTCAGGCCCCATTCCTGCCTGGTTACCTGTCTCAGTCTGGATAAGAAAGACTTACACTTTTCTTTCACATACTTCGCATATGCTTCCTTCTAAAGCATATGCGATGTTTTAGTTGTTGAATTTTGCAGTTTGTGAATTGCATATCAAGTTGAAAATTCTTGTAAGACGCAGTTTGCTGTGTCTTCCAGATTCTTCCTTGAAATTCTATGGACAAGGATGGTAAGATCGTCTTCATAGACAATCAGCTTTGTTCCTTCAAAATTTCCTGGTGAGCCATGAATAAACACAACATTCCAACACAGGGGGCCAAGAATTGATCCCTGTGGGCAAACCCTTGTAACATGTCTACAGACTTGCTTAGTACCATTCTTAACTATGATGAGCGCTGGTAAAAATAGCTTGTAAGTAATTTCAAGATTGGTCTAGAAACCCCAGCCTCCCGGAACCTCTCCAGAGCACTCTGCCACCAAACGGTGCCAAAGTCCCCTTTGAAGTCCACAAAGAGGCCAAGTAGGTATTTTGTATCAGTTTCATTTGCAAAGTAAGAAGTCTGGCAATCGCATCCTCATTCCCCTTATCACGATTAAAAGCAAATTGATCCGAAGATGATAATGCTTTATTGGTGTGAATAAATAATAGTCGATTAGCGATCACTTTTTCCAGTGCCTTGCCCATAAGTAGCAGCAAGGTAATCGACCTGTATGAAGCGGGGTAGTCCTCAGGTTTCTTCGGATGTTTAAGGAATATCTTCAGGTGGGAAGGAGCAGCAGTGCGTAGCACACGCTTCTTGATTAGACTGGGGTTCCAGCCCGTCATCACCAAATGCGGAGGATGCGGAAAGTTCAGGGAATGACCACCGCATATTCCCGGAGCAATATGGCCTTAGTTGCTAATGCTCCTAAAAACCAAATAACAAAGAAACAAACAAACAACAACAAGGAGTATCTTAAAATTTGCAATTTTCCAACCTTTAGGAAAAATTCCATGTTGGAGACAAGAACTAAACAGCTTGAGAATAAAAGGAGAAACAACTCTCTAGGCTTTTTTGAGGATGTCCACTTCAAGACCATCAAAACCTGGACATTTCCCAGAGCGCACTGAATTTATTGCATTATCTACTTCTTCAAATGTGAAAGGAGCCTCTTCAGACTGTCCAATATAAGTCGAATTTTTAGATTTAATTTCCACCTGCTCCGAGAATTCATACGTTCCATTGTCCTGGTGTATGATTATATCAAGAATTCTATTAATAGTAGACGTCTACGAAAGGTTGTCCTGATTCTCTGCAGTTTTAACTGAAGCAAACACCTCTCCAGGAGAGATCATGTTACTGAGTAACTTGTACACTAGTCCCCAGGGATCAGCATTTCCCTAGGAACTCACCATACTTTCCCATGAAGCCTTTTTCTGTCTATATACAAATTTTTGTATATATATATATATTGGTGATATTGCTGTTGAGCTTGCTTATATCTATTTTGTAACACCAGTATTTCCAGGGATGAACGGGTTCTATCCCCTTTTGCTCTCTGAAATTCACGTCGTATTCGTCTAGTTAGCAATTATAGGTTCGATAAAGTGGTGACCACCAGCGTACATGATAAGGTTTCCTCTTGCTGACATTCATCGATTTGTCACACGCTGTAGTATATTGTCCTCAATGAAATTTACCCTGTTGTCAATGGAAAGAGTTTTCATGACATTCAGCTCGTCCGATGAAAGAGACTCCTTGAGGGAACTCTCAAAACTTTGCCATTTGGCCGATTGTGTGTGATATTGTGACACGGAACATGAGGAGGATTAGAATATAAAGAAGACTAACTACTTAAACATTTAAAACAGAAGAAAGTAAATATAGCAGTAATAACAGGAACAAAGAAAAATTAAAAGGTACGAAAGATTATGATTCTTATACAATGATATACAGTGGAGGAAGGAAAGGAAAGAGCTAGTGGAGGGGGAGCAATATTAATAGATCGGAAATGGAAAACCAAAATACAGAGCTACACATTTAAAAATAATAGAATTATAACAGTAGGATTTAAATTAGACAGAGGCTATTTATGTATAATTGGAATTTATGCTCCAGAAGATGGAAAAGAGGAAGAAACAGATAAATTTTATTTAGAGCTACTGAAAGAACTTGATAAGAATATAAAAAAGGACCATGTAGTTATTTTGGGAGATTATAATGCTCGGGTAGGGAATAAGCCAATAAAAAATATTATGGGATGTTATGGAGAAAATGAAGTAAATGGAAATGGATATAAATTAAGAGATTTTGCAGCATTTAATAATTTAAAGATAACAAATATTTTTTTTTAGAAAACGTGATATGTATAAATATACATGATCAGCAAGAGGTACACAATCAATAATAGACTATATAATAGTAAATCGATATGATATTAATTCAGATAATTTTTAGTGGCTTCAAAAATAGAGTTATGGGCTAAATGGAAGAAAAGAAAAGCTACTAAACAGGGGAAGGAGGAGTTGGGTTATAAAGTATATCTACTTCAAGAAGAAAGTATACAAAATTTATATGAAAAAAAGGATTAAAGACGAAATAAATAAAACATCGGTGAGAGAACAAATAGAAGAAGACTGGAATAATATAGGAAATATAATTCAAAAGAGACATTAGGACAATTCAGGAAAAACTATAAGAAGAGGGCGGGTAAAGATATGGAATGAAGAAATAGCTAAAGCAGTGCAAGCAAACATCTTAAATATATACAAAACAGGACAAGTGAGAATGAAGAAATATATAAACAAGAACGCAATAAAACTAAAGATATAATAAGGAAGGCTAAAGCAGAGTCATGGGATAGATTTATAAACGCAATAGAACATGATGTTCATGGAAGACAAATGTGGCATATAAAATGATGAAACATTTCAATAGCACAGAGAAAGACACTTCAAGAATAAATATAATAAAGAAAGAACAATGGAAAAACATTATGAAGAATTGTGGAAAGACCCAACATATCAAACAGAAGAGATACAGTTAGACGCAGTTAATGACACAGATCCGATAATGAAGGAAGAATTGGAAAAGGCATTGAAAGCTACAAAAAATAGAAAAGCAGTAGGAATGGATGGTATATAGGTAGAACTGATCAAGTATGGAGGGAGTTTTTAAAAGACAGGATACCAAATTTATTTAATAAATGTTGGGAACAATATAAAATACCAGAAGAATGGAAGACAGCAAAAATTAATTCAGTATTTAAAAAAGGAAATAGAAATGATACAAAGAATTATAGAGGGATTAGCGTACTAAATACAGTATATAAAATGTATAGCAAAATAATAAAATTATCTCTGATGAAATATTAATAGAAGAACAGGCAGGATTCACAAAAGGAAGATCTTGTACAGATAATATTAAAACAAATAATAGAAAAACGAAAAGAGTTTAATTTAGAAACGCATTTAGCATTTATAGATTATAAAAAAGCATTTGATCGAGTAAACAGACGAAAACTATGAGACATATTGAGTAATAAAGGATACCCAAAGCATCTTTCAAAAATAATACAGAGTTTATATCAAGGAACAAAAATAGTATTAGATACAGGTAATAAATTAATAAAAGAAAGTATAATAAATCAAGAGTTAGACAGGAATGTAGCTTGTCACCAACGCTGTTCAACATATATATACAGTATATAGAGATATGTAAATGGAAAGAAGAAATTAATACAGGGATATATTTAAATACAAAGAATAGGATTAATACACTGTTATTTTCAGAATATCAAGTAATTATTCAAGATGTCTAAGAATAAATAAACTCATACGCCGACCATTAAATAAAATTTTTACTGTAACTGAAGTTTATACAAATAATATCAAAAAAAAACAAATTATTTACAATAAACTGATGGTTGTATATTACGAAATGCTAAAATAAAATCATTATTATAAAATATGCTAAAATATAAAAGCGCTAAAAAAAAACTAAGGCTTTCGAGAGCGTCAGCTCCCTTCCTTAACAGTAATAAGACTTCTTGCAACATCTCTTTTGTATTGCAAGCTCACGGTACGTCAACACGTGGTATTCCTCCACGTGGTTCTATCGGCACATGGCAGAACCGGAAGCGGAAATGATTCGGGTACGTGGCAAACAAAATCGTTCATCCGACCTTAATACAATTGCTTCGAAAATAGGATGAATACGCATACCTCTGTCTCTATTCATAGTATTCTTACTGGATGAGCCATTCCGTAAACCCTCGAGCCATTTACGCTCCCAGTATCCGTGTGCACGATCCATAATAATAGCGTCCTCCGGGGAGATTTGATGCTGCTTCTCCCAAAAATGTTCGGCCACAGCAGACTTATATTATAAGTTTTCTGTGGCCGAACATTTCCAGATCGGAACAGGCGGATCGCCTAATCCATGAAGGAAGATAAGATAAAATAAGTGTATGATACCTAGGGTTATCAGTTGTATCCGATCTGGTTCTAGAGATGTCAGCACCCAAACAGAAAGTGATCAGATTATGGTCACTAGTGGACCAACTTGTGTGTAACTTTCAATCACTGATCTTAGAGTAGAGGCAATGGACTCTATACATCTATAATAACAAGAGACACATCGTTGTAGGAATATCCTTGTGGGGCTACACAAGTCGGAGGATGTCCAGAAGTATTGAGAATTCTTAAAAGTTGCGAATGAATACGTTCTCCAGCAACTCTCCTTTTTGATTTGTCTGTGGGCACATTTGTCTGTGATGGGAATGCAGAGTCCACAGGGTCGACTCTGCATTCGCATCGATCAAAACGATGACCTGTTTACCCGAAAGGGATCGTAATGTTGCATCTAGATGATTGACGAAAGGTTGAATGGAATCCCGGTACTGTGAGCACTGGCAATAAAGTGAGACCAGATAAATCTGGTCAAACCAGCCCTCCAAGCAAGCACACACAGCATGTAAAGTGTAAAGTGTGTTTAGGGTCAAACGGCACCAGGGGTTTCCCCCATCTCCGCGTTGCTTTCATTGTGGGTGAACCAGTTCGCTGGGAAATGCCAGAGATTTAAAAGTGTATGGATATTGTATATGTGTAGTGTCATGTACCGTTGTTCATCTGGTCGTTTAGCCGCTGGACCCCTACTGAGGCCCAACGTTGCCCCACTTTCGCCCCGTGGAGGCAGACCAGGAAACACCAGTAGACTAAGATTTATTCTGGCAGGTCCTGCCGCTTAATTTCCTGAGATTTCGGCGGCTAGGACCTATAAAAAAAAAAAAAAAAAAAAAAAAAAGAGAAAAATAAAAAAAAAATAAAAAATAAAAGATAATAATATATATGTATATTTGGTAAATTCGATGAGGAATAACGCTAAATTTTGAAAGGCCGAATGTATGGGTGAAAAACGTAATTTGGAGATGATTAAATCAATTTCGAAGTGTAGGGCATTCGCTTGCGTATGTGTGGGTTGAGTGAGTGGGGAGAATGAAGCCTGGGGGGAGAAAAGACAGAAGTATGGAGTCGAGAGAGGAGGCAACCCCAAGTCACAGTGGGTCATGCCCATGCCCCATCAGAAGGGAAAGTGGGAATGGCAAGGAGGAGAGGAGACAGTAAGACCGTCTCCTCCCCCCACCGGGGATAGGGATATTAAAGATGAAGGAGGCTAGGGCGCCCTCTTCAAGTCGCCAAATGGCGTTTGGCAGCTGTGCTGCATTAAGTCTCTTTTCTTCAATGTCGAGTCGATTTCAGTCCAGTCGCTCATGGGGTAGACTAAACCCCAGTGGTCGGTGTTTCCAGAAATAGACACTAGGCGCTCCCAGGAACACTTCTTACTTTTTTTTATGGTGTCTGTGTAACGGTTCCTAGCTTCTCTGTAATGTTGTCTCAGGACCTCCAACTCATTTTCGGGCCAGGTTCTGCGAGCTCTCTGGAAGTCTTTTCTTGTTTTTTGCATTTGTCGTCGTAGTACTGCAATTTCTGGTGTCCACCAGTTTTGGGTTTTTTCTTTTTATCGCTCAATCACTGATGTTCAGTAATAATTTTGTAGTTTCTCTCTGAAGGTCAGCCCGGTCGCTCCGGGGGTTTATGTTTTCCAGATTGTGTCTAATTGCCGTGGTGAGCAGCTCTCTATACAGTGTCCAGTCTGCATTTGCAACTGCATATCTCTTTTGTGGTTGGTTTGTTTGAGTTATTCTTGTTAGTTGTCTTTCAACTGAAAAGGTTATTGCCCGGTGGTCTGAGGTGGTCCATGCTTCCTCCACCCTCTAATGAGTCACATGTCCGGCCATACTCCTGGTGGCTAGGGAGATATCAATTGTGGCTTCCCAGAGGGTGTTCGAAAAAGTTGGCAGATGGTGAGGTCGATTTAGTACAGTTAGATAGGATCCTGCAAGGTAGTCTTCTAAGAGTTGTCCATTTCGAGTTCCTCGCCTGTCTGGGGTGAGGCTGTGCCATGCCGGGGAGCGACAGTTGACATCAGCTCCAATGATGACTCTTTGATTTGGTAGGGTATCCTGTAGGAATCGGAGGTAGTCGATTGCAAAGTCTATATCTTGTCCCGGTCTGCAGTAGAGTGCCACGACATATAGAGATCCTAATGCTGTGACAAGTTGGGCAGAAGCAGCCCATGGAGTACACAGCTGTGTGATTTTAGTTGCGCTGATGTTGGTATTTCTTACCAGGACGGCAGCCCACGGGGTGTCTTCATCCGTGTGGATCACCTTGTAATTGTGTGGGTACATTGCGACCCGCTTTAGATGTGTGTACGGTTCCTGGACTATAATGACATCCAAGTTTTCGTCTTCGGCTTTGGTCCGTATCTGGTCAGCAACACAGACTAGAAATCTTTGTAACTGTCAGGGTTGGATCTGTAATAACGATTGAAGCCCAGATCCATCGTCGATCATTTCCGCCAGTTCCTACTGTGATAAGTTTGGACTGTATGATCCAGAGGTTCCCAAACTTTCTCGATTCACGGCGCCCTTAGTATCCTAGTAATTTTTTCACGGCACCCTTCGGCCAAAAGAAATACCTAACAGTGGTTTTCGACCTTTTAAGATATACCTATATAATAATTTTATTCTTTCTATAGAGGTGCTATATAAAGATCAATTATAGATCACCATAAAATTAAAAATATACGGTACAATGGATACCATACACCTTTTTTATAATGAAATAAATATACAAATTTTAAAAATAATAATAATAATTATAAACTTAAACCCAAATTACACGGTACCCAAGAATGTTGTTGCGGCACCTTACTGTACCGCGACACCCCGGTTGAAAACCACTGGTATAATCCGATAATGAATAGGCAGACCCTTAACAAAAACTTTATATGAATAAGGTTCCTGAAGAGCAAGAATCTGTACGGAATGCTATTGAGGAATAGTGGTTAGGTCGTTCATAACTGAAATTGACTGCTGGCAATTCAGTTGTAAGAATTTAAGTTTGGTGTAATTTGAACTTGAAGTTGTACCTGTTGATGATGTCCTATCCATAAGAGGTCTTTCGCCGAATCATATCAACGGCTTTTAAATATTCAGTACATTTCGATTCCCTAAATGAATGCGCACAAGTTCTTTTCCTCTTCTTATAATTTGGACACTGATGGTTTATCTTTATATGGGCAGTCACCAAAATTATGACCCATAAGTCCACAATGCCTACAGGTTTTCTGCTCCTGAGTACAAACTCTTGCAGAGTGGCATATCCCAGGCATTTAAAACACCCCGGAACAATGGTGTAAACTTTAACTATATGGTTAAAGTTTACACCATTAGACCATAAAAGAATCTTGCGAATTTATTGAGACCTCAAGAATCCAATTCATCCTTGAGTTATTTCGTTTAGGCTTCGTAAAAAAACGCGGCTTTATTTGTTCTTTGACCTCCTGAGGTGTGAAACCATGATCGTTCAAGTTCTTGTGGAAGATATCGTCCACTATATCATGTATCTTTGCGTCTTTGTGTATGTCATATATTACGACAGTAGGGCCTAATTTGCTGGCGTCTCCGGCTTAAGACCGCATTCTCGCAGTCTAGGACAGTTTCTAATCTTCTCCAGATTCTGAGACGTAGCCGTCTCAATAAGAACTCTGTTTGCTCTTATTTTTCTCATATACTTTATTTTGACGTCCTTGATGTCAGATGCCAGTTTGGTTTTTATTTCAGGTCTGACCTCCTCGCTGGTAGAAAAGGTGCTGCCCTCCTGAGCCTTAATTAAAATCACATGCTGCTGCTGTGAAGGCTTGGTTGTTATTCCCTGGTTCGGTAGCAATACTTTGTGTTGGGGTATATAGCTGTGTCGCTAGAGCATACGACATAGGGGGCGTAGCAGAACCAGAAGGTCTACTATAATTTTCCTGTAACTTTTTCAATTGAAGTTCTTTTTCCTCCAGCCTAGCTTTCCAACGCTCGTTTTATAGAATTACAGTGGTAAGTAGCTGCTCCATTGCTGACCAAGTGTCTTGGATGTCCGTTGTAACTGGTTTAGTTAGTCTACCTCCATCAGAGATGATGTCAGAGAGAGTAGTTCTTAATGCAAAAACCTGTTCCGCATACACACCACTGTTTGGATTATACTGGGATTGATCAGTAATTTCAGCAGATTCATTAGGTGGAGGAGAGTCAGGGTTTTCGGATAATCCTGCAGTGTCTTTCTCTGTAGAAGCACTATCATCATCAGCCCGTGAAGAAGTGGACAGGGATGGAAAACCGTCTTGAAGTCTGTCCAATTGAACCGAATTCATTTTTTTAGCAGATAATACAGTTATTAATAAGTTTTATTTTATTTTTTTGTGGGAAAAGTCGATATGAATTTTCAATCTGACTGGGCTTAACAACGTGTTTGTTTACGACATCCGGCGTACACCAAATTTTCGCCCATACCGAAATAAACTGAATTGTACTGTCAAAAGGGACTCAACAAGGTCTGTGAAAACTTTCGTTTTTAGGGTGGACAGAGTAAATGCAAGAAGGTAAACACTTCGTAAACGAGCCCTGGAACGGCTAGCATTAAGCACGGAGAAGGAAACACTCAGTGGGGGAGTTGCGCTGACCTTGTCCACATGTAGAGTTGGCAGGAATGACTTTCTTTGTCAAAGGTGGAAAAACATTATAAAAATCATAAAAAAAAGTACTGAATCAGACGACCTGATACGATGAGACAAGACCTGGTGATCCTTTGTGAGTGTAGTCCAAAGGATCACCAAGTCTGATCTCATACCATTAAATAGCATTTAAAAATACAAAATTTCAGGAGCACCTTCAAGCACGTGTTCACAACGGCCAGTAGAAACAATAGACGCAATACCCATAACAAAAAAAAAAAAAAAACTATTATTTTAAGGCCACCTGAATAATGAAATTCATCTGCCGTTCTGTGTATTTTATCTCTGTTAATTAATGACTTTCGATTTGTCTGTCTTTTAGGTCTGTTCATGACTTTCGATTTTCTGGTCGATTTGTGTATTTTGCTGGACGAAAAAACCCCAGTTTCTGGGAGAAAAATCTTGCTATCTACGACTAAGACCGACTAACTCAGCCACGAAGTGAAAAAAGCCAATTAAAGTTCCTCTCGTCATCAACGGGATTCGAACGCTGGCTTTTTAAACCCGGTGTGGAAAGAATGGTGACCACACCACTGTGCTAGCCACGCAGACAATACCCATAACATTACACATATACAGATATACATAGATACAAACACTTTCTATTTACAATCATTGCATTCTGCGTAATAAACAATTTTAATTATACAGCTTCACTTGAAGCAATAAAACACAATAAATGATATACTATGCGTGTATGTATGTATGTATGCGTGTGTACTTGTTTTGGGTGGCACCTAGACGTTTAGCCGAAAATCTGTGTTGAGAGAGAGAGAGAGAGTAACTCTGATGTCTACACTCTGCAGCGATCAACACCCTGTCAATCAGTGCCCATTTATTAGCATGACGAGTTGTGCCTGCTTCTATTATCTAGTGCTGCTGCACCAATTTGTCGTCCAGTGGAAGGAGTGCAATACCAAGGAACCTTCAGGCTGCCCAAACCGAGGGGAAAAAAATAAATAAAGAAAATAAATATTTAAATAGAAAAAAATAATAATAATAAACAAAAAAATAAATAAAAATTCTATGTAAAAATAATAATAATAAACAAAAAAAACTATTTAAAAAATAGTGACAAATGGGCCTGGAGTACTGGGGTCCATAGTTTAACAAATAGATATTTATTGTATACCCAGTATAAAATGAATATCTATTTGTTTATTTAAAAAATTATGTATAGTTAGTACCATTTCATACATACTATATAATTACAAATTTAAGAACACAACATTTAGTTTCTAAGTTAACAGTTGTAAGGTAGAAATATAATTTCGTGAATACATCCGTCAATACTACTGTCCACTTCTAGAATTAGTAAACAAGGTGCGTCTTCTTTTAAACACCTTGTCAGAAAAAAGATTGGAATGCTGCAGAGTTCTTGGCATCTTGAATCAAAATATAGAGGTTGTCAGTGCTAATAGGTTGAGTGCAGTTAAATAGTTCTTGTCTGAAGTCGTCATACGCCGGGAAATGGAGCAGAATATGCCTCCAATCTTCTACTTCCCCATAAAAACACAAAGGTTTAGGTTCGAGTCCAAATTTACACAATTTATCCCGCAGTGAACCATGTCCAGTTATTAAATATGACGTTGTTATTGAAGGATAACTTTCTTATTTACAGCAAATGTTGCATCTGCAATGAACTGTCTGGTAGTGAGTCCTGTTTCACTGGATTGCCATCTGTATTTCCACTTCTCAGTGAATTTTGTCCAAAGATTAATTTTCTCCTGCCGAATGTCCGTGGCCGGATTACTTGTAATGTCGAGGGCAATAATAAAAGTTTGGCCTTCACTGTTAGGTGAGTAATCCTAGGAAACCGTATACTAAATATATACAAAAATATAGCCTTATAATATAATGCCAAAGTTTTGTGCTTTATACCCCATTCAGCTCTTGAGACCCTAATCAAATTGGGAGTAAACTTGTTAATCTTTTCAGCTAAATTCTTTGCGTGGGAGATAAAAGAAAATTTATCATCAATTAAGAGACGAAGATATATATTTTGAGAAAACATAAGGAATTTGGACATTGTTCATATGAGGTTTAGGAGGTCTGTTATAATCCAGTTTATTGTCGAAGATCATCATTTTAGTTTTCGTCTCAGAAATTTTTAATTTGTTTATTCTAGACCATTCCAGCAAACCATCCAGGATTTCTTTCCCATGTGTTTCTAGCAAAAGTCTTGACCTGTCTGGTATGCATAGCACTAAATCGTCTGCATATGCTATTTTATTGAAAATTTGACTTTCTTTTAGTAACCATTGGTCTAAAACAGAATTCCAGAGGAGAGGCCCAAGAACCGAGCCTTGTGGGCATTCTATGGAAATGAAAGTGTTGTGAGATGACATTTATATGCCTATTTGAAAAATAAGATCTAATAACCTGATATAGTAAATCATCACATTCTGCCTCTCGAAGTGACCTGAGGGCGCTGTCCCACCAAAGTGTATCGAAAGCGCCCTCAAAATCGATAAAACCCACCATCATGTATTTCTTGTCTGAAGGATTCACCAAATTTCTGATGGCATCTTCAATAGAGGAGCCTTTCTTAAAGCCGAATTGTGAATTAGAAATCATATTACTTGCAGCCAAAACCTTCTGCATCCAAGGAACTAATAATCACTCATAAAGCTTTCCAAGATTTCCTAAAAGGGATATTGGGCCATATGCCTTGGGATCTGTTGCCAATTTTCCAGGCTTTCTGAGCATCTTTACTAAGGTAATCTTCCAAAAATTTGGAAAAGTCCCCTCTAATAGACATTTGTTGAATAAATTCAACAATATATGGAGAAAATGTGGGTGAAATCTCTCTGATTGCCGCATTTTCAATTAAGTCCATTCCAGGACATTTTGACAGATTGATTTTAGAAATTGCAAGTGCAAGTTCATCTAGACTAAATAGTTCCGTGTCATTTGATCCCTTGTAAGATCTGAGCTTGTTCGGTTGTGTCTTGCTCTGGGTGATCATCAGGGAAAAGTCTCTCGATAATAGCTTCAACCGTGTGGAGCAATCGGTAGTCAGACTTCCGTTAGAGTAAACAGAACAATATATCTCAGGAGTTACAACTTTGTCTCGACAAAGTTTGTATATTAATCCCCATGGGTCAGAATTACCTTATGGGACACTATTTTCTGCCATGAGGATCTTTTGGCTTCCGCAACTTCCGCAATACCCATAATTTTTTTTCCATTTATTTGTACACACAGTTATTTACAAATTATATACAAAAACGTACAAAGAATATATACAGTTTTATATTCATTAGCATTCTCATTATACATATATAAAATACTATATTATATATGAACACGTGTGTGAATGTGTGTGTTTTAATTGTATCAAGGGTGGCTCCTAGGCCTAAGCCCATCTCCGCCTTGCATGTCTGTGTTGGTGCAGAAACTCTGCAAAGCTTTTTGTCGCTAGCGTACGTCCACCTTGCCACCAGGGAGCAGCCAACACCTAGGCAGTCGCTGCCCACCCCCAGGCACAAGCAGCCAAGCCTGGGTCTACTGTCATCTTTAGTGCCTTGTGCACAAATCCAGCACCCACCGGAAATAGTGCAATCCCGGTGGGTGCCAGCTATCCCGTCCCCAGGTTGCCCAAACCTGGAAACCAGCAACAAAAAAAAAAAAAAAAAAAGGAAGAATATCCAAGCCTCAGCAGCAGCAGATACAAGTCAATTTGGAAAACTGCAATCAACTTAGCGAATAAACTTTTTTACATTTGTACAAGATAATAGAATTTTAACTCTAAATCCTAGCAATACAATTAAATTTACATATCTTACAACAAGTCATTCTATTTATATTTAATGGGATACAAACATATATTAACTTCTCAGCTGTCAGGTTTATATTCGATTTTGGATTTAAGTTCTTAGTTCAAGTCTTTTCTTAAAGACCGATTCTGCAAAGGTCTGGAAAGTCTCAAAGTTTGTTTTGTTATCAACTAGTATTTTTACCTTGTCCTCAGCTAGACCTGGAACCTGATTAAGTAGCAATACTCGATGGTCTGTATATTGCGGACAAAACAGTAAAACATGGATCCAGTCTTCCATTTGACCACAGGTGCAAAAAGGGTCCGGCTCCAAACCTCTGTCGAAAAGTTTGGCCCTCAAAGATCCATGGCCTGTTAATAAATACGTCGTAAACATGCTTGGTGCAAACCATGAAACAGAAGGTTGAGTAGAAACAAACTCAACATTTTCAATATACTTCTTTGTGACTTCACCATGCACAGACTCATTCCATCTACTTTGCCAAATACTAACCATTTCACTCTATATTCTTTTCCGTTCTGTCTTCAAGTTACTAACTGGATCTGTTGTAATTCCCATAATAGATACATGCAATCCTTTCTTATGTTTATAAATCATGCCACGGTATAAGATAAATAAATCTAAAGGCAGTTCTCCTCCAAGGATTTGGAGGGCATTGTTTGATACTGTACGAGGGGCATTGTTTAGTGCCAGAAGCATTGTTCTTTGAATTGATAGTAGCTTATTTTTGATTTTCAACTTAACGATGTTCTGGTGGCAAATACCTGCTCCGTACGAAACTATAGGCAGAGATATTGCTTTATAATATAGTTTCATGGTCTTTTTATTCAAACCCCAGTCTCTTTTGGAGATTCTTATGACCGACGCAGTAAAATTTCTAATTTTTTCCTTCAATTTGGTGACATGAGGGAGAAAGGTTAATTTATCATCGAGCATTATGCCAAGATATTTGTTTTGAGGAACATAAGGTATCTGTGAACCATTCAGTTGACTTCTTGGTGGTCTTCCATAATTAAAGTGGTTTCTAAATGTCATGAAATTTGTTTTACTTGGAGATATCTTGAGCTTGCTGATTTCAGCCCACCAAATTATCTAAGATGGGTTGAATTTTGTTCTCTAATACCTTACGTGACCTTCCTTCTATGGCAATCACGAGATCATCGGCGTAGGCCACCTTTAGAGAATCCTCGTGTGTACTCGTGAGCCACTGATCTAATACGGCATTCCAGAGGAGAGTCCCCAACGCCGACCCCTTGGGGCATCCTCTCGAAACCTGGGCCTTATAAGACAGATGCTTTGCCTTGACCATGATGTATCTCTCATTAAAGTATGATCTCAATACCTTCTACACATAATTATCATATTTAGCCAGCCCTAAAGACCTGAGGCACTCTCCCACCAGAGGGAGTCAATACCCATAACAGCAAAAATTCTAGGGGTTAAAAATATCTTGGACATTTTGGAGCATCTACATTGGCAGGAATCTGTCGCCCTTCCTGAGCTTCGTCACCACGGACTGTAAAGAAGCGAGAGCCCTTAAGGGTATCGGAGGGACTCTCCAATTACAAATATGCCAAAATCTTGGTGTAATTATTACACCCTTTATCATTTTAATGTTGACGAGTAAGCGGAGGGTGAAGATGCATTCTGAGACTTTTCTGTAGTTTAAAAGTTTGGTCAAGTATGTGTGAGGGGTGGAAGCTTGTGCCTGAAGAACACCCACCAAAAACGCCAGCACTCATCACATGAGATGGTTTTTAGCACGGTTTTTGCTGCCGACGCTAATATCATTAAATTTTCGGCTTTCCAAGAATTTAAGATCTCGATACACGGTTTCTGACAGAATTTTTTACAGAAGAGCCCAGATATCAGATCCGTAGGTAATGACTGGATGAAGAATTATATTGAAGGATGTACTGAGACTCTGTGACATGAAGGAGGTGTTGTTTGGCAAGCCATCTGGATCGGCATATCTTGTTGTGGATATCTGCGACATAGTGTTTAAAGCTGAGCTTAGGGTCAAAGACGACCACCGAGATCTCTGTGCTTGGTTACTGAAGGGATGGAGGTTCCATAGATTTTCAGGTTTAGTTGAGTTGGATATGATTTGAGTGAGAACACCATTTGTGCAGATTTAATTGGGTTAATCTGAAGAGAGTACTCTGCTAAGCACGTAACAAGAGTTTTTAGGCTGTTGATGATGGTGTCGGAAGCCGTATCAAGTTTGTTAGTCCCGTGGATCCGATAGAGGAGCTTCAAATCCCCTGCGCAGCTGAGAAAATCCGTTTCCTGCAATCTTGCAAGTTTCGGCATCTGGGGACTAAGCACATGCGAGGTGATCTCGTTGAAGTGTATAAGGCCTTTAATGGTTTGGGCAGACTCAGTACTGATGGGGTAATTCTACTTGCTCAGAGTAAGAACCTGAGGGGGCATAGATTCAAATTGAGGAAAGACAGTTGTGGAATATATGTTCGAAATTTTGCCTTTAGCCAGCGGGTAGTTGGAACAGACTTCCATCTCTTGTTGTGGAAGTTGATACCTTAAATAAATTTAAGGCTAAACTAGACAAACATTTGGAATGATCGGATGGATGAAATGGAAGTTTTTTGTTTTTTTTTTTTTGACGCTATATAAGCTATATAAGCTTGCTTTCTTGCATCATATGCCTCAACTAATGCTAATGCAAATGCCAACGTGAATAAAATAACATAATGACATGGAACTTCCTTTGAATCAAAATTATCAGAACTTTTCTAATATTATTCTATCAGTACTGTATGGAAAGTATTGTATGGGAGCTTGTAATTTACTACGTTCGTCAAAGGAATGGAAGAAATACACTGTCTGCCCTCGTGGATAACACAGTTGGTAAAATCATAATGCTCGCATCATGGACGAGATTGAATCTTGTGCATGATGCGAGGAATTTTTATTGGCTTTTTACACAAGCCAAATTGCCCCAGGGGCTAATATGAGGATGTGCTGATAAAGTGAATGATTGGAGAATCTTAATTTTGTGATTATTTACAAATTTTTGAAATTTCTGTTTCACTTACAAATTTTGTTACACTGGTTGTAGTAATCAGCTGTTAAGCTGCCCTGAAGTCTGGGGATGGCGATTAGGGGTGAATCTCCTGGCTGGCTAAACGGTAATTGAGAAGTAGTGGGTGCAAAAGTTTTTTGTGAACCCTATTTCTGTGCCCTCCAGTTTTTGGCTTCTGGGACCCTCGCCCGTTAAACTTGGGTAGGGAGGTTTTAGTGGTTTCAAATAGATTTTTGAAGCATTTAACTTTCATTCGAAGTACGCTGTGCGGGCTCTCGATCCTTGTATTTGAATTTGTAAATTTGTAAATAGTTGTTTGGTTCTCATTGTTTAGTTGTGAAAAAAAAAAAAAAAAGGTGAACTGCAGCCATTATCGACCCTCTGCAGAATGAAAGCCTCCACAACAGTTCATGCTGAAGGAAATGGACCATAATCTGCCACACGGGTTGGCAAATCGACCGTATTTAGCAGTCAGGGGCTTGAAGCCCGGTCTACTCAAAGAGCGTGTGTTACTGCACTCCCGCTCCTGACCACTTGGCTACGGAAGCCGTGTTTTAGATGTACATAGTATTTATTGTTTTATTATATATTGTATATAAAATTGGAAGAAAGTACTGCGCAAGAGAGAGCGCTAGAGTTAAAGAAAGTACTAGAGTTGTACAATCAATCAAAAAATAAACTGTGGCTGAAAAATATCTATTGTCCAAATGAATGCACAAAAATTTATTTTGCATTCTCTACTTTGCAACCTGTGCTGTCAGAAGAATTTCTTCCCACCCAACTCAGTCAACCTTTTAAATTGATTGACAATAGACCACCCTGCGAAATACTCCGAAAGCAAGCAGTACAGAGTGAAGAGCTTCTCAGAATACTTCAACTATAACAGTGTCAATAATTGAATTTTGTAAATATAAACAGTTGTGTAAATATTGTAAAGAACTGTAATTGTGCATTTTTTTACACCCTTCTTATATTATAAATAATTGTAATTCTTGCTTTTTTTTTGTACACCCTTCTTATATTGTAAATAATTGCAGTTCTTGCATTTTTGTACTTCCTTGTAGCCGGTCGGCTGCGTATAAGAAGTGAAAGCAAATACTTGCTACATTAATAAACCGATTTAAAAATAATAATAATAATAAGAAGAAGAAAAAAGTGTAGCAGCGCAGGTAACTTATGAAATGGAACAAAGAAATATTGATGTATCATTGGTCCAGGAACATTATGAGGTTGCGGGCCGTATAAGGGGATATCCCAGCAGTTATAGGAAGATCTCAGAAGGAGAATATCCAAAAGCTGCCATATTGATAAGGAGTATAGAATTCGTGTTACCAAACTGACAAACTTATCAAGTGAGAAATTGGTATGCTCTGAAATAATTGGTGAGCATGGGAAAGTATTGTGTCTCATTGTACTGTCCGCCCTCGGAGATGGGGGCCATATATGAATCAATTAGAGAGAATTTGTCATTTTCTGTTACCAAATGATATCATAATAGCTCTCAATTCAAATGCAAACTCCACGCTCTGTGGCGGTGTGGAGTCTAATGAGAGGGGTGAGATTCTTGAAGACTTCTTCCTCTCTGTTTCAGGGCTGATGGTACGAATGTGCAAGGACATCAGCCAACATATTCCACCACGCATGTGGAATCCTTTATAGATGTAACTATGTGTGCAGTTGCTATTTAGCATTAGTAGGGAATATGATGCAAGAAAACAAGCTTACATAGCACCAGCCAAAAAAAAAAAAAAAAAAAAACACCCTTTCCATTTCACCCAACCATTCACTCGTAATGTTCATCTAGTTCCGCCTTGAACTTATTTAAGTTGCTGACCTCCACTACAACAGACGTAAGTTTGTACCAACCACCCTCTGGCTAATGGAAGTTTGGACCAACCACCCTCACCCTCACCCTCTGTATAGACCAACCTCTGGCTGAAGATGTGCGAATTTCCGCACATCTATTCTCTATTGTCTTTCCTCAATTTGAATTTATGCCCCTTCAGGTGAGTAATCTGAGCAAGAGGAAGAATTCCGTTAGCATTGAGCTTGCTCAATCCATTCAAGGCCTTATACAATTTAATGAGATCACCTCGCAGGTGACTAGTCTCCAGATTTTGTTTGGTTGGTTGGGGATTTATTTGCGCATCAGCATCTATGGCCATAGTGCACCACTAGTCTCCAGGCATAGGCACTGTAATTTGCAAAACTTAAGCCTCTCTACGTAAGAGCAACCCTTTCTTCCATTAACCACTCATCTCGTTGCCCTTCTCTATATTCGTTCCAGCAGCTCTACGTCTTTCCTAAAATGAGGTCTCCAGACGTGTATACAGTACTCAAATTTATTATAATTTATTATTTATGAAAGATTTCTCAACAAGTGACCATAGAGCAATTCTTTTTGAATTAAGGAGCACTGGTGTTGTAAGAGATGATAAAGAGTTGAAACGGTTTCCTGTAAAAACTGCGAACTGGGGAACATTCGGCCCGGCCTTTTTTACCCAAGTTGATGATGTAAACTGGGATGTATTGAGAACAGTTCAATTTGTACAAAAATTGCGAAGTATTCTGCATCCTGCCTCCAAGGGCAGCATGCAGAATACTTTGCAATTTTTGTACACGCGGAGGAAGAAATTTAGGAAAAGACCTGTGAATTGGTGGAATTATAGTTTAAAAATACAAAGATGAGTACATTAGAAAACAGTTTCTGTTCTATCGTCGGTAGGTGATGTACTAATGAGTGATGTTTATAAAGTAGATGTAAGAGGTTAAGAAAAGAGTATGTGAAAGTCATTTGTCAGACTAAGGAAGCCTCTTGGAGGCAATATGTAAAAGGAAGAGGATCGAGAGACCCATTGTGTTCTATTTTTAAATTAATAAGTGATAAAGTTAATTTTAATGATATTTATCATACTGCGAGTTGTAGAAATATAAATACTTTAAACTGGTATGAATCCACGAGCATGCTTCTGGACGATTTGTTTACAGAGTTAGAAATTGAGTATTCTGAGGTACAGCGGAATACGTCGCCGGCAATGCTTCGTATCAGTTTTGGAATGTAGAACAACCATTTCTGTATGATTAAGTCTCGGAGGAGATTTCACGGGCCACGGACGACCGATCGCCGGGCATTGATTTAATTTAGGTAAAAGTGATAAAAGAAGCCTTTCATTAAGGCCAATTGCATTTATAGAAATGTTTTATAAATGTTTGAAACGGGGTTCCTTTTCCCCCTGGTCTGGAGGACGGCGCTATTAAGATTGATTATAAAGAGTCCAAATAAAATTCAGAGTGAGCCTGGAGCATACAGTCCAATAGCTTTGTTATCGGTAATAGCAAAAAAGGTACGAACGGCTATTTATTAGCAGAGTCATGATTATGGATATACAGAAAAATATGTCTTCTGAAAACCATATGGTTATAGAAAAGGAAAATCTACAGAAAACGCTGTTTAGTAGATGGCGAAGTACACTCAAGAATATGAGGGGCAGTCTACTCAAAGAGCGGGAGTGCAGTAGCACACGCTCTTTGAGTAGACCAGGGTTCAATACGGTCGATCTGCCAACCCTGATTGTTGAATACGGTCGATCTGCCAACCCGCACTGGACCAGCGTGGCAGATTATGGTCCGTTTCCCTCAGCATGAATTGTGGAGGAGGCTTCCATCCTGCAGTAGGTTGATGATGGCTGCACTTTACTTTATGTTATAGGAGTATTTGCCGATTTTCATGGTGCGTTCAAGTAAAGTAAAACACTTTACTTGAACACACCATTTTACTTGAACCACTGAGTGTTCAAGTAAAATGTTTTAAATATTTAAGCAGTATTTTTGTGAAAGGAAGGTTGTTTTCAGAACAGCATGTACAAAAATTGAAAGAAATGTTAGCGGTTGTCCTCAGGGCTCAGTGATCGGTCCTCAGGCCTGGTGTATCGTGCTTGAGTTTTTAAAACAAAAATATGTCGGGCTGATGTGATAGCGCATGCCGACGATGTGCTGATACTGGAATATGGCAATGGACGGTCACAAATTGAGGATCGTGGAACGCAAATTTTGGGTGATTTGTTGGAATGGACTGGAATAAATGGACTTCATATCTCAGAAGCTAAAACAGTGCGAATGCTGCTGAAAGGTCATTTGCGCATGAATAGACGTATTTAACAACCGCATCGTATCTTATTGATATTCCTGATGCTCTCACTTGTGAGAACATCAGGAATATCAATAAGATACGATGCGGTTGTTAAATACTTTGGAACAAAGATAGGAGAGCGAATAAACGTTGTCCCACATTCTAAATATTTAAAAGATAAAGTGCGTATTCTTTACGCCAAGTTAAGGACAGTAATAAGAGTTGATGGGGCATAAAGGGCCGAGCTCTAAATTTACTGTACGATTGCCTATTTGTTCCTATTATAACTTATGCATCTATAGCATGGCTTCATAGGATAAAATCTGTGATTAAAAATATATATAACGCAGGCTCACGGATGCGCTCTCTTGTCTGTTACAAGAGTATGTCGAACGGTATCAACTGATGCTCTGCAGGTGGTGTCTGACAAATTACCAGCTGTTTTACAAATAGTGCTTTCAGCATTAATGTATTGTACAAGAAATAACATCAGAAAGTCGGTCATGAATGTGAGTACCTGTCCAGACTTAGTTATATACAAGGCAGGATTTTAGAGAAGAAAAGGATTCAAAGTGTATTAATACAGGTAATGGCAAAGGAGGTGGGAAACCTCAGAAAAGGTCGTGTAACTCACATGTTGTTGCCTAGAGTGGATATGTTACAGGTAATGAAGAATCCTAGACAGCAATTCGGAGTTAGTGCCGACTTTCTGATAACAGGTCATGGATTAGCCAAGAGACTATTTCAGCTAGGTCTGGAGGAAAATGATAGATGTGAATGTGGTGAGGAGGAAACAAAAGCCCATATTATGTTTCTTTGTGAACTATGTTGACATTACAAGTCGACTAGAGTTAACATTAAGAAATTTGGAACAGCAGCTCGTCTGAAACAGGTTGTAGATAAATGGAAATTCACTTACTTTAATAATTTCGTTTACTGTGTGTTTAAAAGGAGAGCCCAATTAAAGCTAGATGGTAGAGCCCACCTGCAGTGACAGGGATGGAAAGCTAGCCCCTTGGGATAGGCGGGATGAACAATGAATCCAAAGTATATTTCCTCTTCGCTAGAGGCAAGAGACATCGCGCTCTCCTGGAGACTTTTTTTTTTTTTTTTTTTATTTACATACAATTTTATTACATATATACACAGATACAAACACTTTATATTTACAATCGTCGCATTCTGCGTAAAAATAAAAACAATTTTAATTATACAGCTTCACTTGCAAGCAATAAAAGATATACTATGTGTGTATGTATGCGGATGTACTTGTTTTGGGTGGCACCTAGACGTTTAGTCGAACTCCACCTTGGAAATTCTGTGTTGATAGAGAGAGAAACTGTCTACACTCTACAGCGATCAACACCCTGTCAATCACTGCCCATTTCTAGGCTTGAGTAGTTGTGCCTGCTTCTATTATCTAGTGCTGCTGCACTAATTTGTCGTCCAGTGGAAGGAGTGCAATACCAAAGGACAGGAGCTCTCAGGTTGCCCAACCCGAGGGTCTCCTGGAGACTAGCCAGAGAATCATGAGCAGTCTGGCTACATCCTAGTGGTGTGTGCGGCCAACGTGCGGTCCCACCAGGAACCCTGCAGTCAAACGCCAGGACATTCAACAGAACTCAACACAATACTTCATTTACAACATATAACACTTCCTGGCTTTCACAGTAATTGTCTCCACAGAGTGCAGATGTGGGAAACCACAGGAAGCACCTTCCTCCCAAAATTATGCACTATGCGCTCTACAATTTGAGTTGCGTGTAAATTGAAATTCTTTTTGATGTCTTTTTTGAAAGTCATGAACAACATATAAACTACGCCTTGGGTGGTGGGAGGCTTACTTGGTATTTTGAATGTATGAAGGTACACCGATGAGCCAAAACATTATGACCACCTACCTAATGTGATGTTAGTCCTCCACGTGCAGCCAAAACAGCTCGTACCCGGCGAAGCATGGACGCTTCAAGATTTCTAAATGTGTCTTGTGGTATCCGGTACAACCACGTAACCAGCAGATTCTTTGACTCCTGCAAGGTCTGTGGTTGAAACGCCGCAGATCGGAGTTGCTATTCCAACACAAACCAGGAATTTGGAGGTCAGGGCTATACCTGGAAGTGTTCCGCGAACCAGTCTCGAACAATCCGGGCAGTGTGGCATGGAGCATTATGCTTCTGAAAGACGGCACTGCCAGAGGAATAGGATGTTGCCATGAAACGGTGTACCTGGTCAGCAATGATATTTAGGTAGGTGGTAGGCGTCGGAATGTCCAGCCCATGGATGACTGGATCCACGGTATCCCAGCAGAACATCGCCCAAAGCATGACACTGCGGGCACCACCACCTCGTTTTCGTTCCATGGTGAATCCAAGCGCCATCATTTCCCCAGGTAAACGACGCACACGTACCTGGCCGTCCACATGGTGCAACAGGAAACGTTATTCATCAGACCAGACGACCCTCCAATCACTGAACGTCCAGTTTCGATGCTCGCGTGCCCATTTTAGGCGCTATCACTGGTGAACCGTAGGTAGCCTGGCCACTCTGACCGGCCTGCGGCTAGACAGCTCCATTTTCAACAGGGTTCGATGTACTCTGTGTTGTGACACATTACGCCCGTCACCAGCATTCGATTACCGGCGAGTTACGTCACAGTCGCCCTTCTGTGGACATGCACATCCGGGAGAGCCTTCGCTCTCTCCGAATATCGACGAGCCGTGGTCGTCCAACACCTCGCCGGAGGTTCGTGGGTTTCCCCTTCTCGGACCACTTTCGGTAGTTGCTAATCACGGCTGACCGTGAGCATTCCACCAGCCGTGCCGTTTCGGATATGCTCGGTCTGCGCAGTAGCACAGTGGTATCGTCACCGTCACCATTCGAACCCGGGAATTTTATGCGGGGTGTAAAACGCCCAGGTTCGAATCCCGGCGATGACACAAGGAACTTTAGTGGGCTTTTTTTTTACTCCGTGGCTAAGTTACTCGGTCTCTGGGGTAGATAGTGAGATTTTTTCCTCCAGAAACTGGGGTTTTTAGTCCAACAAACATACAAATCGACCAGAGAACACACGCAATTTACAGAAAAAATAAATATATGGGTAAAGGTAATTATTTACAGGGGACACTTAATTTGGATATGCTCTGACCCAATTGTCTGGCCATTACCATTTGGCCTTTGTCTAACTCGTTTAAGTCCGCTGCCTTTCCCATCTGAACAACAAGAGTAACACTGGTAAGCGGAGCTCAGTATCAGATGATTTTTATACCGTGTTCCGACCCGCGCTCGCGCCGTATTCACCTGCAGTTGCTTCGATTTGCGTAACGACTCGCTGGTCATAAAATTTTGGCTCATCGGTGTATTATAGACAGTGCAGAATAGCATATCCTGCTGATGTCCCTGAAAGCGTACAAGAACCACCAACCAACCAATCATAGCCTTTTTTTTTCTGTAACTGAAGGTGGAATAGATACTTTCCCCTCTGTTACAACCCAAGAGGTTGTAACAGAGGGGAAAGTATTGATGGACAGACCTTCTGGCTAATAGCTTTCTCAAGAGACCGCAATTTGGAAAATAAGCAAGTTTTATATGTACTCTTAGTCCATTCAGAATCGAGTTTGGATTGTCGAAAACTGTTTGGCAGAAAATGAAACTAGGATTTTGAATAAAAAGAACATTCTATGTTCTAAAATCGAATCTTGACCAACTTTGCGCATTTATTGTAAAACCGAAGTGTGGATAGGAAACGAGATTTTAAGGTAGAATGCATAATTAAAAGATTAGATTTCATTGCTAGATGGGTTTTTCACCGTCTCAATCTGATCCAATATTGAGATTAGAAAATTTTTAAACTTTAATCTCACCAAAGAAAGAAAAAGGAGGAATGGAAATAATAATGAAAATTGCATGTACAATAAGTTAGTAACTGTAATAGAACTAAAGGTACCAATTAAGGTAGGCAAATTAATTAAAATTAAAATAAAACAAAAACTATTTTAAAATTTTAAGTTTCAAAGAATAAAAATTTGGCGTAAAATTCTATAATTCCTGCAGACATGTCAAACAACATTTGCAACTCTGCAAAAAAGGCCAATAATGAGTGCCATATTTGTGCGTTTGTGTGTTGCTTAGTTGTTTTTGGCCACATGGACTTTGCTGCTTGGAAGCGACGATCATCAAGAAGGCTGCTTTCCAGTACCCGTTCATGCTAGGAAGAGTAGAAACACAACTATGAATGAGAGAGAGAGAGAGAGAGAGTAGTAGTAGTAGTAGTAGTAGTAGTAGTAGTAGTGGCACTTGATGCAAGAAAGCAAGTGTAGGAGCTTATGCAGCATCAGCCAAAAAAAAAAAAAAAAAAAAAATCACACCATACCCTCCAATTGCCTGTCCAGTTCCTCCTTAAATTTATTTAACCTATCAACTTCCACAACGACAGATGGAAGTTTGTTCCAGCAATTAACCACCCGCTGGCTAAAGGCAAATTTCCGCACATCTATTCTACATCTATCCTTTCTTAATTTGAACTTATGTCCCCGTAGGTTCGTATTCTGAACAAGTGGGAGGATCCCATCAGAATTCAGCGTGCTCAACCCATTCAAGGCCTTATAGACCTCAATCAGATCACCGCGCAGGTGCCTAGTCTCCAGCCACTGCAATTTGCAGAACTTAAGCCTCTCTTGGTAAGAGGATCCCTTCATTCCCCTCACCAATCGTGTTGCTCTTCTCTGTACACGCTCAAGCAAATCTACATCCTTCCTAAAATAAGGCCTCCAGACCTGTACGCAGTACTCAAGGCGTGGCCTGACCATTGCCTTATACAGAGGGACAATCACCTCCTTTTCCCTGCTAGCAAAATTCCTATATATCATTGACAAAACCCCATGACCTGCCCTAGCAGCCTGTCTACATTGCTCAGAAAACTTCATATGTGACTGCACAATTACTCCCAGGTCTTTTACATTTTCTACCACCTTAAGTGTAGTACCACACAGTTGGTACGTTTCTCTGGGGTTACTTCTACCCATATGCAGTACTTTGCATTTGTCAAGGTTAAACTTCAGTTGCCACTTCTTAGCCCATCTGCCCAAATTATCTAGATCCTGTTGCAGTAGCACACTGCCATTACTGTCATTAACAACCCTGCCAACCTTCGTGTCATCTGCAAACTTTGACATTAAGCCTGATATACCTTCATCAATATCATTGATAAATATACAAAACAACAGTGGACCCAACACCGAACCCTGTGGGACTCCACTAATAACATTAGTCCACGAAGAGCAGCACCCATTGATTACCACCCTCTGTCTTCTCCCACTTAACCATCCTTTTATCCATTGTAGCAACTTACCCTTAATACCATTCTGCTCCAATTTTGTACAGTAGTCTTCCATGCGCAACAGTGTCAAAAGCTTTCCTGAAATCCAAGTATATGATATCAAAATTATTTTTTGCATCCAGTTCCTTTGTGACCACATCATAATAACCAATCAAATTTGTCCACCATCCCTAGAGAGAGAGAGAGAGAGAGAGAGAGAGAGAGAGAGAGAGAGAGAGAGAGAGATGACTGTGCCAGGCACGGCCTTATTTCGAGCGGTCGGACAGTATTATAATATATATTACAATTTAATGCGAATAATGAATAATTTATAAAAATTTTAACCCTACTTTACGACTACTAACCTGATTACAGAGATAAATAATTTTGTCAATGTAGTGTATATCTTTGGTCCTTGAGGTTGTCACAGACATTCTCTCAGATATGCCAGACAAGCTGTACTTGCTACCAGGGAGTCTAAAACGCTGATTGAACTGATATTCGGGTGACATTCAAGTCAAGTAGACCCAATTTCGGCGAGGTCCGGACGGTCTGTGACAGCCAAATCCTCTGCTTGCACCTTCACGATGGTGGGACTGTTAGTAATCCTGGGTATAACCTCCATGCACAAGTACATGGTGGGTGACCGCCCAGGTGTGAACCAACGTAAGCACGTGTCGAGGAGTGGCGCCCACACCACATGGAGGAACGCCGCCCCTCTATGTTACCAGGCAGTACTGGGTGGTAGATGACTCTCATCAACCGGTGAAATACCACCACTTTGCTTATTGGGGGCTTGAAGTGGTGGAACCCATGTTTAGGCTCTAGAACTAAGTTCCGGTCAACCCTTCCATAGGATCAACTGGTTTATAATTTTGCTACCTCTACTCTGCCAGATAGTGACTGGAGGGAGTCCGAGTAGTGTGTATGCGGGGAGAATTGTCGAGGCCACGTTATGTCAAGGAACTGGGTATATTCTTACCACATGTACGCCATATCAAAAAATTTCATTACTTCATACAGCATGTCCCACCCACTTTTTCTTACTATTGAATACACCATGAACTGTCAAACTAATAGAGCAAGCTTATCTGCGAAAAGATCTAAACCTCCCAAGCACTTCCTAATTCATTTCACAAATGTACGTGGTCTCAATTCTAATCTCAACGATGTCCATTTCCACTTGCAGTCTGCGAAACCCCAAGTACTTTTCAGACAGAATCTCAGTTACCGGTTGATTCAACTACTGCTCAATTGAGATGTCCAAATTATTCGATGTATGATTCTTTTCGCCTCAAAGGTGGTACTTTTGCTTATGTCCGTTCTGATATTCCCTGTCAGAGACTTGGCAATTTGGAATCTCCTCTCTTTGATCTTCTCTGGCTTAAAATCTCTCTACATCAATACTTAAAATCTCTCTGCAGCCAATTTTCCTCACAAACAACCCTTCTAAGTACACGGTCGAAGTGAGAGGTCCTTTAGGCACTTAAGATCACAACTTGGTGATTGTGTCGTCTCCAAAGGAACCTTTATCTCATGGCTATTCCCAACCTCGTGTTGTTTGTCGTTGGAAGAATGCAAAATGGGATAACGTGCGAGACATCTTTCCTTCTTTTCCTTGGTCGGATTACTGTTTCAAAAGTTCTGATGTCAACGTTTGCTTAGATCGTGTCAGTGAAATTATTCTTGCAGGAATGGAATCCTTTATCCACACTCCACTTTAAAATCTCGGCCTTTATCTAAACCTTGGTTTTCCAATAAATGTGAAAAGGCTGTTCAAGAGAAGAATGTTGCATATCGTGATTGGCTTGTTTCTAATTCTTCAGTTTCATTTTCTGCCTACACCACAGCTCGCAACAATTTTAAAGCAGTTATTAATCAGTCCAAACCAGAGTTTGAACAGGCTAAGAATAGAAAACTTGCTTATTGCCCTAATGGTAGCCGAGCATTCTGATCTCTTGCCAAAGCTATTGGCCGCAACCTTTGCTCCCACTTCTGTCCACACCAGATGGTTTTGTTATCACTTTAGCGAAGGATAAAGCTGACCTACTAGCATCCCATTTTTTTTCCAGCTCAGGTATTAATGATCTTGGTAAAACACCTCCCACCATTCTCCACACGCTGCATTCAATGCCTCCTGTGGTCTTCCGTCAAAAGGATATCAGAAGAATTTTGATGAATCTTGATGCTAAGAAAGCTCCAGGTCTTGATGGTATTTCTCCACTTGTTCTCAAAACCTGTGCTCCTGAGCTTACTCATATTCTTTGCCGCCTCTTTTCACTTTGTTATTCCAAAGGTGTTTTTCCTTCTGCTTGGAAATTTGCTGATATCCAGCCAGTTCCTAAAAAGGCTGAGAAATCCCTCCCATCCAATTATCGTCGAATTGCAATTACTTGTACTCTTTCTAAAGTAATGGAGAGATTAATTAACCGCCAACTCTTAAACTACGTAGAAACCTTCCGTCTGATCAACGATCGCCAGTATGGATTCCGTCAGTGTCGATCCACCGGTGATATTCTGGCTTTTGTTACACATTATGGACTAATTCAATGGAAAGGTTCGGTGAAACACAATTAGTTGCTCTTGACATCTCAAAGGCTTTTGATCGTGTTTGGCATAAAGGTTTTCTAAACAAGCTTTCATCGTGGTTTGCAACTGTTTTTAGTAATTGGTTATCCAGGTTTCTCATTGATCGCTCACTGAGGGTGATGGTAGATGTCTCTCTGTCTTCTAATTTCTACATTAATGCCGTTGTCCCCCAAGGTTCAGTTCTTTCCCCCACTCTTTTTCTCTTGTATATTAATGGCCTGCTTCCATTGACTGGAAATCCTATCCATAGTTTTTCCGATGATAACACATTACATTTCACTTTCTATTTTGAGAAACCTTGTACTGCTCAATCAGCTCCAACTCCTCGAAAATCTGCTACCAATTCCTTAAATACCGATCTTCAGGTAATTCTCCAGTGAGGCAAAGACAAGTTAGTTGATTTCAACCCTTCTAAAACTGAGTCTTGTCTTATATCTCGCAAAAAGGATTCTTCTGCTCCTATGCTCATCTTTATTGACACTGCAATTTCTAGGAAAGTTGATATATCTCTTTTGGGGATTACCCTGACTTCTAATCTCTCTTGGCACAAGCACATTACAAATATTGCTTCCTCTGCATCTAAAAAACTTGGTTTTCTCTTTCGCTCTCGGCGTTACTTTTCTTCCAAACAGCTGCTCACTCTGTACAAATCGCAAATCCGCCCTGCCATGGAATATTGTTCCCACATCTGTGGTGATGCCACCGAAATCTTACTCAGGCTTGTTGATTCCATTCAGAAGAGGGCAGTTAGGTTAATTAATGACTCGTCTTTAACAGAGTCTCTCCACTCGCTCTCTCATAGACGTACTGTTTCTGCTGCATACCTTTTCTACAGATACTTCCTTGGGCACTGTTCTTTTCCATTGGCTTCTCTAATTCCTGCTCTCTTTCTTTCAAAACAGTCCGAACACCAGCCAACATCCATTTACTGTTCCAACTTCAAACTCACAGAATCAACTTTTCATCTTCCTCATTTAATATTCATTGAACTGCCGTTTTCTGGAACAACCTTCCTTCATAAGTATTTCTTGAAAATTGCAGTCTACAGAAGTTCAAGTGCAATGTCAACAAATGTTTTCTTTCGTATTCTTAACCTCCCCCAAGCACGGTACTTAGTACTATAAGTTCTAATACTTCTCGTGTTTGGTGTTCACATAAATAAAAAAAAAAAAAAAAAAAAAAAAATCTGCCTCACCGCAATTCCTTCGGCTAGGAGGGTGTAGAGGATAATGTGGTCGAAACGCAGAATGGGTACAGTTGCAAATACAGTATATGCAATCGTGACAATCAAAAAGTATGGATAAAATCAAGTCATTTACGGATTCAAATGAATGGCGATCGGCGAAGCACACATAGAAGCAGTTGTCGACTTAGACTATTAAAAGTAACGCATCATTGTCACTCACACACAAACACCCCTTCTAGTTTAGTATTCTACTTTTGGGAATGCCGAAAAGTGCGAATAATTTGCTGTTGATGTTTCTGGACAGTGTGAGTGTTTGTTTTTTTTTTTTTTTTTTTTTCCCCGGAAGCATTAGAGCAACTAAGGCCATATTGCTCCGGGATCTGTGCCGTGGTCATTTCCTGATCTTTCCGCATCCTCCGTATTTGGTGGTGACGAGCTCGAACCCTGATGTTTGCTGATGCTATCGAGGCAGTGTTAGGTGGGTCGGAAAACTGCTAGCTTGGGGGGAGACAAAGACCAATAGATTGACAGTAGCCACTGGCAGAGGTGAAAAGAGATTCTTAGCACTGCTTCTATTAGAATGAGCAGAAGCTGAAAAACAAGATGCATGGTATTTCAGAGGACTGCTGAGAGTCATTGCGGTACTAGTAAACACGTGGTTGTGTTAGGGTAGCCAAAGAATAGAAACAGGTGCAGGTATACTTGCGTGTACACCAATGCTAGGAGTTTAGTAAATAAATTTGATGAATTTGAGGTATTGCTCAAAACATCGAAGGCAGATATTGTTGGGATATCAGAGACGTGGTGTCACACAGATATAAGGGATGCAGAACTGCAATTTGGGGAGTACAACGTCTACAGAAAGGAAGACAGGATAGGGAGGGGGGAGGGGTTATGCTATTAGTTAAGAAACACATAAAACCAAGGAAGTGAAGCCAGTCGACATCGCTGGACAGTGCAGTGTTGAGTCAGTTTGGTGTGACATAAGCATTGGGAGATCAAAATTGAGAGTAAGAGTGTGCTATAGGCCTAACGACTCTGATGAGTATAATAAGGAACTGTACAGGGAAATAGAGTGGGCCAGTAAATCAGAGAGTCTTATAATGGAGAGATTTATAATTTCCCAGATATTGACTGGAATTTGGAGGCTGGTTACTCACGCACTAGCAGAGCTTTTTGTGGATTTATTGGATGATTGTTTTCTACATCAGCATGTTCGGGAGGCAACTAGAGGGAGTAATACTCTTGATTTGATTATCAGCAGTGATTCTTCATGCCATTAAGAATCTGCAGATAAATGAACCACTAGGTGGCAGTGATCACAGTGTGCTGAAGTGGGAATTTACTCAAAAGAGGTAACTACCATTAGGGGTAAAGGGAGAGGGGTTATTGCTTCCGTAAAGGCGACTACGATGGACTGAGACAGTATTTAAATTCTATACAGTGGGACCAACTGACTGATGTTACCGACAGCAAATTCAAAATGGGAAGCATTCAAAGAACTTATCTTGAAAGCTACTAGGCTTTACATACCAACTAAGAAATATTGTTCAAGGTTTAGGCGCAAAATGGATGTCAGATGAACTAATGAGGCATATGGCAGAGAAGAAAAATGCATGGGATACTTACAAATTAACACATGACACAGAAGCCTATGATAGATACAAGTTGATATGCAACCAAGTTACAAAGGAGGTTAGGCAGGCGAAGGCAGATTACGAGAAATCCTTGGCAAGGGATGCAAAGAAAAACAGCAAAGAGTTCTTTACTTATGTAAACTCTAGAAGGAAGGGGATGAATCAGATTGGTCCACTTGATATTGATGGGTCAACTGTTGATTGATCCTGCTCAGGTAGCTAACAAACTAAATGAATATTTTGGCATCGACATTCACACATGAGGAGTTGATTCAGCAAAGGGAATGCCAGAGGTGTATTCAACTCTAGCAGTAAGCTACAGATCTTGAAATAACTGGGAGTAAAGTGGAGGAGAAACTGTGTGAGATAAACACAAGAAAGGCACCCGGGGTGGATGGGATCTATCCAGTTATATTAAAGGAGGCAGCAAAGGAAGTAAGCAAACCTTTAGCCATAATTATGAGAGCTTCCTTGGACTCAGGGAAGGTACCCATAGACTGGAAATGTGCAAATGTGACCCCAATTCACAAAGGAGGATCAAAGGCTGACACAAGTAATTATAGACCTGTGAGCTTAACTTCTGTTCCAGGAAAATTAATGGAGGCACTGGTTAAAGAAGCACTGCAGGATCATTTAGACAAGACTTCAGTTATAGCTCAGACACAGCATGGTTTTTGTTAAGGGAAGTCTTGCCTGACCAACTTGATTGGATACTATGATGCAGTCACAAAAGAACTGGATGCAGGGAATAACTTTGATATTATATATCTTGGATCTTAGAAAGGCTTTTGATACTGTTGCACATGGAAGACTGCTACACAAATTGGACAGTGTGACATTGGAGGCAAATTGCTGCTATGGATAAAGGGGTGGTTGAGTGGGAGAAGACAGAGAGTGGTAATCAATGGACACTGCTCATCGTGGACTAATGTTATTAGTGGGGTCCCTCAGGGCTCAGTGTTGGGTCCATTGTTGTTTTCTGTATTTATAAATATGATATTGATGATGGTATATATCAAGCTTAATGTCCAAGTTTGCAGATGATACAAAGGTTGGCAGGGTTGTCAAGGACACTACTGACACTATGCTGCTGCAACAGGATCTGGAAAGGTTGAGCAGACGGGCTGAGAGGTGGCAAATGAGTTTAACATTGACAAATGTAAAGTACTACACATGGGAAACAGCAACCCCAGAGCAACGTATCAACTCTGTGGTACTACAGTGACAGTGGTAGAGAATGAAAGGGACTTGGGGGTGATTGTGCAGGCAGATATGAAGTTCTCTGAGCAGTGCAGACGGGCTGCAAGAGTAGCTCATGGAGTATTGTCAATGATATACAGGGAGGTGATTATTCCATTGTATAAGGCAATGGTCAGGCCACACCTAGAGTACTGTATACAGGTCTGGAGGCCTCATTTCAAGAAGGATGTAGAGCTGCTGGAACGAGTACAGAGAAGGGCAACAAGATTAGTGAATGGAACAAAGGGGTGCTCTTACGAAGAAAGGCTTAAGTTTTGCAAATTACAGTGTTTGGAGACTAGGCACCAGCGAGGTGATCTGATAGAGGTGTATAAAGCCTTGAATGGTTTAAGCATGCTCAATGCTGATGGGATTCTTCCTCTAGCTCAGAATAATCACCTGAGAGGGCATAAATTCAAATTGAGGAAAGACAGATGTAGGATAGACGTGCGGAAATTTGCCTTTAGCCAGCGGGTGGTTGGTAGGTGGAACAGACTTCCATCCCTTGTCGTGGAAGTTGATAGCCTAAATAAGTTTAAGGCTCAGCTGGACAGGTATTTTGAACGAACAGAGCGGTGAAGAGGAAGTGGTTATTTTTATTTATTTATGTTACTTTTTTTTTTTTTTTTTTGGCTGATGCTGCATAAGCTTGCTTTCTTGCATCAAATGCCTCTACTAATGCTAATGCTAAATGCTAACCCCGGTCTAATCAAGAAGCGTGCTACGCACTGCTGCTCTGCCCACCTGGCTACGGTGGTGTCTTCTGGACAGAACGTTATACTTAATCCTTTTCACGCGAATGGAAAAGAAAGTGCAGGATCGTATCTTCAGGTCTGAATTTTTTTCCAAAATTATTTTCACGGTAAAAAAAAGAAATTTTGTAATATCTCTCAAATTTCTGTAATATCTTTCCTACGCATTAAAGATAACACGATATTCAGCAGATACGCAATTGATTTAATTTCAGTTTAAACTTGAAATGCGAGTTTGGTGATATTTCATTATCTTTAATTCTCATAAATTATTTCTTCGTAAATCGACGAGAAACTCGTGTTCCGTCCAATTTTTTCCGAAGCGTGCAGCCAAAAACCCTTTGCGAAGCCAGTGTGTGGTCTTGGGGATACATTTTCGCGGCGTGGTGGGTCTATGCCCTAAATGTTTACTGGCAGGGGAAAGTGCTTGCGGAACGCATTCAGACGTTTGCTGTTGAAAGCAATTTGGATCCGTCAAGGAACCTTGCCGGCGGAGAGTAATAAATGGTTCGTACTGCTTTCAGTCCAAATTGTTATACACTGTTTCGGAGCAAGGGAGGAGGAGGAATCGCACAGCCAACTTACCTACAGATTATATGCTGTTTGTGTCGGTCCTGATGACGGAATTTAACTCCTCGTTAAGAGGCTTTCGCATGAGGCAAAATACATCCTCCCATAGGAAAACATTCTCTTTTCATTACCTTCTAAGCTATTCGGGATGTGCCCCACCATCCCCCTAGATAGCTGTCCCCGACCAAGGCAGGTGTACTACAGTTAAAAGGCAACAGGTGTCTTTCTGCGATGTTTGTAATTTGTACGTCTCCTCCTCCTCTTTGTGGGTGCAGCGAGACAGCGAATTCCTGCGCTTTCATTCAAAGTGGACAAACATTTCTGCGCTTCTAGGCATACTCATTGCACCCCAGCAGTGTATTTTCCGAACGGACGTACCGCACTTGAAAATTGCTTTCCTCACGCCCGTGCTTCCTTCATATGACATGGTTCGAAATGAACTTGATCTCCGAAGAAAACGAATATTTCATCGTGTATCATCTTCCTTGTAGTCACCGTTTTAGCTATTGTCCGTCGCCAATTTCGAATTAATGTACAGATTTTAATCTTAGCTGGAATAATTTATTAATTACTGGTCTCTCGTTATTACACGCGTGAACACGTTCGCTAGAACCTCTGCTTCTGTCTGATTTCGAGGATCGCGAATTCCCCCTTCGCAAACACGCACGCAGGTGGGTTGAATGACCATTTTTAAGGCGTACTGCTCCAGAGCGCGTGACCCATTCCGTAGGCACCTTATCACGTAGCCACACCCAGTTCACCGACAATTTACCTTATCTGAAAGCAGTTTCCTTCTTTTGTTACAGACTTTTAGCTTTTATTAACTTCCTTATCTTTCCGTTCTGCTGTGGAAATTAGTCATCCCAACAGTCCTACCTCAATGATATATTATTCTGATTTACGTTACTTCCCAGCAGTAATTTACGTCATCATTTATAACGAAAAAATTATTTTCATTACTGCTTACTGAAAATGACAAAGACGGCAAATTAAACTCCCCTTTCCTTCGGGGAAAAAATGCAATGTTTTACAGTCATAATATTGCTGTATTTAATATTTTTAGTAATGGTTAATGAGGCAAAGAAGAAGTATTTTTCTGCATCTGGCGAAGAACAAAAAATCTCTCATTTCTACTTTCCCCGTGCCTGAAAATTTCTGCCAATTCCACTTTGAACGTTACAAAAAAAATCTCGATCGCTTGCAGTCTAAAATCGCTCGACTTCAGATTAATATCCTGGGTTGCTCGTTAGAAACGAGAATAATACAACCTGTTGAGCAGAATCCTAAATCTTGTATATTAATTTTTAATCATTCTTTAGACGTCACTTTTCTTAATGGATTATAAGAAGAAGAAGAAGAACTCTTTATTGCATACAAAACGCACATGCCGTACACAATACCCTTCACGGCTACAAGCCAGGGGTTTACAGTAAAGGTTAATACAAGGTTACAAAGGCTAATACAGTATTACAGTAAAGGCTAATACAATGTAATAAACAAGGATGAGATAGGAGAAAAATCAATATTATTACTAATTATAGAAGTGTACAATTAAATATTGGAGAAAACAAATGAAAAATTTACATATGAACATATATGCACAACAGCATGTTATCAAGTTAGATTATTCTCCAGGGAGCAGTCCTTTTACAGTGCTGGAGTCATCTGAGCAGGCGCAGAAAGTTGGAACAATGTAGTGAGGAATCCATGGAAGTGATGGACAGGTCCTTGGGAGCAGGTTCTAATGTCCTGTGACGTGGACCTCAGAAGGAAGTGGATGGAGTAAGTTCTGCCTGTATTTCTTATCCAATGCGAACTTGTAGAGGTCGCCATCCAAGGAGTATACGTACTGCAGCATTTGCACGGGTAAGAACCGATCGGATACCTTTAACGGGTTTGGGGTGGCCTGAAGGACTGGATTGGCCGGAAGGCTTGGGACTGTGATCCTCCAACCACAGTTAGCCCAGAAGTCTGGGTCCGAAATAATGCCAACCGTCATTTTTACAGAAAAGACGAGTCTTCTCTCATGGATAATGGCAGGAAGACGTCTGATGTTTAGAGCTGCCGCCATCTGGGTGGTCCTTGGTGCAGGGGGAAGCAGAAATTTCCATATGGCCCACTTCAACAGCCAAAAATTCGCCTGCAAAAATCCGTCTCAGATGCGTTGCGGCAGTTGAGGTCCAGACTTCTGCTCCATAAAGAATGACCGAATAGACACATGTCTTAATATACCTGCACCCAAAGGCCTGGTCATGGACATGCATAAGTTGTTACTTAAGCATCCACTGGAGTCGACAGAATTTTTTTTACAGGTAGTCTATGTGTGGTAGAAAGGAGAGCTTCTGGTCAAAAATAACGCCCACATCGGTGTGTTGCTGAACAGCAGAAATCGCGGATCCTCTTATATTGGGTTGCACCATTGTTGGGTTCCGTTTGAGCGAGAAAGTCAACTGTTTTAACTTCTCAGGATTGATGTGAAGGCCGAAACAGGAGAGGAAGGTCTCGGGGTTCTGGATTTTCTGTACAATTAAGGCATTTGTGTAGTCAGCAGTGTCTCCGGGGTTGATAGCAGTGAACACATTTATATCATCAGCGAAGGTGATAATGTCAGTTCGGCCCGTCACGAAAGGCAGAAGAACAGCTGAGAACAAAATACCAGAGAGGACCCCACCTTGTGGGACTCCAGCTGTAATAGTTCTGGTGTAGCGCCGATTGCCATCGCAAACAATAATAGTCCTGTTCTGAAGCATTGTCTGAATAAACCAGAGCACGTCTCCGCCAATGAGGTAATACTCACGTAATAGCCACTCAGTTCTCTATCTGTGTTTTTGTTACGCACTTCTTAATGAATGTTTACTTAATTTCCCTTTACTGCTCTCTATTGGAGGACTTTAATCACTCTCTTGCCTACCTTGAGTCTGTGATAAACACTTCCGTCCCGTATATCAATATTTTGATCTTCAACATATTGATATTCAGACTTCAACGCTAAATCAAACTTTGGGCACAGCTGTTCTACAGATGCACGTGGCCTTCTCTTGGAGGAGTTCATTATTAATTATTGTTTTGCAATTCATAGCAAGCATAATCACCATCATACTTTTTCAAGTTATGCAGGAGAATCTAATGTAGATATAACGTTGACAAACTCTTAGTTCGATTTGCGGCTTTACTGACTGACTGGTCTCTATATACGGACTGCCGTTCCAATGACTATAGAGTCATCTACACTAGTGTGCAAAATTTAAGGACCAGTCATTTTTTCACCTGTAGGTTCTCATAGGAGTGGCCTGGATATGGGAAAACCATATCAAAGGAACCTCGTGTGGTACAGAAATGATGAAAGAAACAACATCGACACAACAACGGAAACAAAACGGTACAGAGGAACTTTGTTCATAAATGGCAACATAGAACTGGCTGCCATGATGCAGATGAATCACTGCCAAATTTGGAACAAAGGGAAGAGGTGGTCCTCAGTATGAGATATGGCCACTCCTAATGTCGATGCAGGCTTTTCACCGACTGTCCATACTTAGAACAAAGTTGATAAGTTCTTGCGGTTACATCGTCCATTCCTCTGTCAGCGCCATCTTCAGATGGCGAACGTTTTCTAGTGGATGTGGACGTGCCGCTAGGCGTCTCCCCAGAGCGTCCCATATGTGTTCGATGGGATTTAGATCGGCGGGGAACGGGCAGGCCAATCCATACGAACAATGTCCTCATATTCCAAAAGCATATCAAGAGCTGCAGTGCGATGGGGTGTGGTATTATCATCCATAAACACGAATTTCGAGGCCAATGGCACCTCGGAACAGACGCACATGGGGAAGGATTACCTCAGTACAGTATCGTGCACCGGTTCCAGTATGGTCTTCCAGTATCTGGAGATGTATACGTCCATCCAAGATAACGCCTCCCCAGGCGAGAACCCCTCGACTGTCATATCGATTCCTTTTTGATGTTTGCAGGGTAATATCGTGTGACAACCTCTCGCCAGATTAGCTGACGTCCAGAATCGCTGCTGAGACTGAACCTACTGTCATCAATAAAGACTACTTGAAGTAAATATTTTGTGGTTGTAACCTTTAGAAATAGCGTTGGTCCTTAAGTTTTGCAACCAGTGTATTATGTGCTTTTCCCTGATTCTGCCGTTCTACCTTCACACAGTTTTTCACAGACGGAATTAATAAGATTTTCCATCAGAAACATTGGCTGGAAGGCTTTTGACTCTTCCATTCTTCTGGACCTTGATGAACAGAAACCTACTTGTTTTGAAACCTCAGATATTTCTCGTCTAGTGAATTATATTCAAAAACTATAATAAAAGCGTAATATAAATCTTCTAGAAAAAAAGCACGTAGTTATCATTAAAGGCATAAAAGTTGGTTGACTCCAAGCCGACGTAAATATTTTTTACCAGCGATATTCTTCATGTGAAGGCTATTGTCTCTCAAATGCGTGAAAAGTTGATGAATTTTGTGCATTCCTCTGGAAATTCTAATCCTTGTGTCTTCTTTACAATGTTGTTAGAGGAAAGACCTTTGATTCTAACATCTTTGGCTCAATTTTGTGATTGACTCCATGGAAACAATGACCTGGCGTGATTCAACAATGTGGGCTTAGATGCTCTCTTTACATTGCATAACCCTTCCTCAGACTCTGCTGTTCATTCTAAAATTCGATCCGATAATGGTTAAGTGCCCACAATTACTACCGAACCTCTTACGTTGGATAAATTGCAATGTGTCTTTCAAAAAGTTAATGTACAGAAGTGTCTAGTACTAGATCTTGTAGAAAACATTTTTATTATCAGAGTGGCAAATTTAACACCTGATATTCTAAAATTATTCAACCGATGCCTTCAGGAAGAAACTTTCCCGAAAATTTGGAAGGTGGCCCTCCTTAAGTTAATCAGAAAGCCAGATAAGCTTCTGGAGCTGCTTGGTCGTAGAGGCCGTTCGCTCTGCTGGCAAATTTGGTCAAATTGCTAAAGCGACTAATGGCCATTAGATTGAATAAACTATTGGTAGAACAGGATCTGATTTCAAGGATCACATCAGGATCTCATCCTTGAAATCAGATTAGAACAGGATCTGAAATCAGATCCTGTTCTAGTTATATGGCTTCTGTCCCGGATGTTCCTGCGAAGATGCTCTCGTAGACTTTGTCTCTTCAGCTGAAAACGCGGAATATAAACGTAACTTGGATGTTTTCATCGACTTCGAGGGCGCTGTCGACTCCCTTTGGTGGGAGAGCGTCTTCCAGCGTCAACGGTTAGCTAGGTGTTCCAATCATCTTTACATTTTAATCCGATAGAATAATACTTCACCGATAGAACCCTTATAATCAAGACTTAAGATAACAAAGTATCCATATCAGTATCTATAAGATGCCCACAGGGCTTTTTTGGGCCCTTTTACATTGATCATACTGCAGCAGTGGATCTCCCGATTTTTCGATAACGAACTCACCATCTTGATCAATGGTAACTCGAGGGCCACTCTTAGTCCACTGCAAATTCTGTTCTCCAGAATCTCCACGTTTGGACTGTTAAAATCAGCTTGTCAAAAACAAAGATGATGATTCTTGGCTCAAAGAATATCGATTTCGAAATAACAAACTATGCACTCATACAAAGAAAAACATCTGGAAAGGGTGAATGATACCAAGTTTCTAGGAATATGGCAAGATCATAAGCTGAGTTGGGATAAACAAATAATCACCTTACGAAAGAAGACTTCGTCACTAGCAGGAATACTCGCCCGAGCCTCTGCCTGGATACCTCCTTCCCTTCTCAGACTAGTATTCCTTTCCTTAATACAGCCTCACCTCACCTATGGAATCCTCTCATGGGGCACTACCCTTCAAGAAAACCATGCGAGAATCAACTCCATTCCCGATCGATGCGTTCGTTCAATTTTAGGCCTTCCCTGGAATGCATCGGTGACTTCGAGATATAAGGAAGCAAGACTCTTAAGCATCTACCAACTGCTACAGAAAGCTTTACTCCTCTCTTCAGATGCCTTCTTCTTACCAATAGAAGAAGAATATCATATAATTTAAGAAATGAAGCGAACCTGAAGGTTCCGCTTTTTAAAAAAAGCCATAGGCCAGAAAAAATATAAAATACAAAGGCGATACAACCAGGAATAATCTTCCTGAAAATATCAAAAATGCCATTTCACTGAACACATCACCAGGGATATCTGATCACGAAAATGAACACATCACCAGGGATATCTGATTTAAATCAACTTCCGCTCAACTCCTGAACTTGGCATTTCCTCTATGTTCAATAACATACAGGAAATGCAATTCCAATTTGGAAATTATGTAAACAAGTCAAAGGAACAGTTGTCACAAAAGCTTGTGATACTCTCGGGCAGGGGTATTACATTAGTCAAAATATATTAGTCAAAATCTAAATGTTATTATTATTATTATTATGCGCCCCACTGCCTACTCGTATTACAAATCCGTTGAACCACGTAACTATTCTCGTCGCTACGCAGCCGCTAGGTTTGGCTAGTGAATATTCACGCAGTTGCGTTGAGCAGAACATGGTGTATGTACGAATTCTTATTTAGCTTACTTAATATTAATAACTGGACAGTAGTCATACGATAATTTTATACCCTTTTATTTAAAACGAATACTACGAAAAAGAGTAAACGTTTCATTTTCAGCAAGAGAGGGAACTAGAATACTTTTTTAATGATAAAAGAAAAATATTGCTAGCATTAGAATTAGTAGGGTCATGCGATACAAAAAACGCAAGCTTATGCAGCATTGGCCAAAAAAATCCCTCCCTTCGTTCTAAATGCCTATCCACATCAGCCTTAAATTTATTTGGCTATTAGCTTACACAACAAAAGATGGAAATCTGTTCCACCAATCAACTACTCGCTCATTAAAGACAAATTTCCGCACAACTATTTTACAACTATCTTTCCTCAATTTGAAACTGTGCCCCCTCAGGTTTTTAGTCTGAGCAAGAGGAAGGATCCCATCAGCATCCAGTTTGCTCAAACCATTCAAGGCCTTATACACCTCAATTAGATCACCTTGCAGATGCCTACTCTCCAGGCGCTGCAATTTTCAATATTTTCCTTTGTTCCCCTCATCAATCTTGTTGCCCTTCTTTTTACTCGTTCTAGCAACTCTACATACTTCCTAAAATGAGGCCGCCAGACCTATACACAGTACTCTAGGTGTGGCCTGACTATTGTCTTGCATAATAGGATAATCACCTCGCTGTCCCTGCTAGCAAAATTCCTGTATATCAATGAAAGGACTCCATGAGCTACCCTGGCAGCCCGTCTGCACTACTCATCGAACTTCATATTTGACTGCACAATTACACTCAGGTCTCTTTCACTTTCCACTTCCCTCAGTGTAGTTCCACACAGTTTTTACGTTTCGCTTCAGATATCGCTGCCCATATGCAGAAATTTACATTTGTCAAGGTCAAACTTCAGTTAGCACTTCTCAACCCATTTTCCCAACTTATCTAGATCCAATTGAAGTAGCATAATGTCTTTACTGTCGTTAACAACGCTACCAACCTTTGTATCAACTACAAACTTGGACATTAAACCCGATATACCTTCATCGATATCATTAATAAATATATAAAACAACAATGGGCCCAACACTGAACCCTGAGGAACTCCATTAACTACATTTGTCCACGAAGACCAGCGTCCATTGATTACCACTCTCCATCGTCTCCCACTGAACCATCCCTTTATCCATTTTAGCAACTTACCCTTAATGCCATACCTCTGCAATTTGAGCAGCAGTCTTCCATGTGCAACAGTATCAAAAGCTTTCCTGAACTCCAAGTATATGATATCAAAATTATTTTTGGCATCCAGTTCCTATGTGACCACATCATAGTATCCAATCAAATTAGAAAGACAAGACCTCCCTTAAACAAACCCATGCTGTGTCTTAACTATTACTGCAGTCTTGTCTAGATGATCCTGCAATGCATGCTTCTTTAACCAGTGATTCCATTATTTTCCCTGGAACAAAAGTTAGAATAACAGATCTGTAGTTGCTTGTGTCACCTTTTGAAACCCCTTTATGAATTGGTGATATAATTGCGCACCTCTAGTCCATGGGGACCTCCCCTGAATCCAAGGAAGCCCTCATAATTATGGCTAAGAGTTTGCTTAATTCCTTCGCTGTCTCCTTTAATATAACTGGATAGATCTCGTACACTCCAGGGGCCTTCCTTATGTTTAACTACAACAATTTCTCCTTCATTTTGCTCTCAGTTATTACAAAATCATATAGCTCCCTGATAGCGTTTAATAAACTTCTGGCACTCACCTCATTTAATGATTCCTCATGGGTGAATGTAGATGCAAAATACTCATTCAGTTCGTCAGCTACTTGAGCATGATCATCAGCAATCAACCCATCTATTTTAAGTGGTCTAATCTGATTCATCCCCTTCCTTCTAGAGTTTACATATGTAAAGAGCACTTTGCTGTTTTTCTTTGCATTCTTTGCCAAAGATTTCTCGTAATCTGCCTTCGCCTGCCTAACCTCCTTTTTGATTTGATTACAGAATAGTTTATACCTGCCATACGCTTCTATGTCACCTGATACTTTATCTGCATCCCACACATGCTTTTTCTCTGCCACGAACCTCATTATTTAATTTGACATCCATTTAGGCCTAAATCTTGAACAGTATTTCTTAGTTGGAATGAAAAGCCTAGTAGCCTCAAAATGAAGTTCCTATATATTTTTTTTTTTATGTAAACCCCAAACGCGAGAGGTATTTGAACCTATAGTACTTGGGTTGGAGGTTGAGAAGATGAAAGAAGATATTTGTTGACATTGGACTTGAACTTCTGCATTTTGCTGGGTAGCACAGCGGAATCGTCACTGTCCTCCCCACACCTGGTGGAAAAGGCCCGGGGTCGAATTCCGTCGATGACGCGAGGAACTTTAGTGGGCTTTTTTGACTCCGTGGCTGAGTTAGTCGGCCTCAAGCGTAGATAGCAAGGTTTTTCCCCCTCAGAAACTGAGGTAGTTTCGTCCAGCAAAACAGGCAAATCGACCAGAGAACACACGCTCCTTACAGACACGAATACGGGTTAATGTAATCATTTACGGGTAACCCTAATATAGTAATTGTTTTTTTTTTTGAGCTTCTGTAGACTGTAATTTTCAGGAAATACGGATGAAGGAAGGTTGTTCCAGAAAACGGCAGTTGAATGAATAAACGAGGAAGATGAAAAATTGGTTCTGGAGTTTGACGTTTAACAGTAAATGGATGTTGTTGGCTGGACGTGTTCGGACTGTTTTGAAAGAGAGAGCGGGAATTATAGAAGCCAATTCAGAAGAACAGTGCCCATGGAAGTATCTGTAGAAGAGGCATGCAGCAGAAACAGTGCGTCTATGAGAAAGCGAGTGGAGAGACTCTGTTAGAGATGAATATTAATTAACCTAATTGCCCTCTTCTGAATGGAATCAAGAACCCTGAGAGAGGTTTTGGGGACACCACCCCAGATGTGGGAACAATATTCCATGGCAGGGCGGATTTGCGATTTATACAGAGTGAGCAGCTGTTTGGAAGAAAAGTAACGCCGAGAGCGAAAGAGAAAACCAAGTTTTTTAGATGCAGAGGAAGCAATATTTGTAATGTGCTTGTGCCAAGAGAGATTAGAAGTCAGGGTAATCCCCAAAAGAGATATATCATTTTGCCTAGAAATCGGAGTGTCACTAAAGATAAGCATAGCAGCAAAAGAATCCTTTTTGCGAGATATAAGACAAGACTGAGTTTTAGAAGGGTTGAAATCAACTAAGTTGTCTTTGCCACACTGGAGAATTATCGGAAGATCGACATTTAAGGAATTGGTAGCAGAATTTCGAGAAGTTGAAGCTGATTGAACAGGACAAGGTTTCTCAAAATGGAAAGTTGAATGCAATGTGCTATCATCGGCAAAACTATGGATAGGATTTCCAGTGAATGGAAGAAGGTCTTTAATATAAAAGAGGAAAAGAGTGGGGGAAAGAACTGAACCTTGGGGAACACTGGCATTAGTGGAGAAGTTAGAAGACAGAGTTCCATCTACCATCACCCTCAGTGAGCGATCAGAGAGAAAACTGGATAACCAATTACTAAAAACTGTTGGCAAACCATAAGATGGAAGCTTGTTTAGAAGACCTTTACGCCAAACACAATCAAAAGCCTTTGAGATGTCAAGAGCAACTACTTGTGTTTCACCGAACCTTTCCATTGAATTTGTCCATAAATGTGTAATATAAGCCAGAATATCACCAGTGGATCGATGCTGACGGAACCAATACTGGCGATCGTTCATCAGACGTGAGGTTTCTAGGTAGTTTAAGAGTTGGCGTTTAATTGATTTCTCTAATACGTTAGACTGAGTAGAAGTAATTGCAATGGGACGATGATTCAATGTAAGTGATTTGTCACCCTTTTTAGGGACTGGCTGGATATGAGCAAATTTCCAAGCAGAAATTAAAACACCTTTGGAATAAGAAAGTGAAAAAAGGCGGAAAAGAATGAGTAAGTTCAGGAGCACAGATTTTCAGAACAAATGGAGAAATACCATCAGGACCTGGAGCTTTCTTATCATGAATACTCGTCAATATCCTTCTGACATCCTTTTGACGGAAACCGCAGGAGGCATTGAATGGAGCGTATTGGGAATTGTTTTACGAAGATCATCAATATATTAGTTGGAAAAAAATGGGATGCTAGCAAGTCAGCTTGATTCTTGGCTGAAGTTACAACAGAACCATCTGGTTTTGACAGAGGTGAGAAAGGAGATGGGCAATTAGTTGCGGCCAATAGCTTTGGAAAGAGACCAGTATGCTCGGCTACCATTAGAGCAAGAAGCAAATTTTCTACTCTTAGCCTGTTCAAAATCTAGTTTGGACTGGTTAAAAAATGCTTTACAATTATTGCGACCTTTGGAGTAGGCACTGCAACATGATCTAGAAAAAATAGGCAGTTGGGCTGAGAAAGGGCAACTGAAGTTTAACGTTGACAAATGCAAATTATTGCATGTGGGTAGCAGTTGTTGCGCTTCTGTTGGGCAGCAGAATGCCAAGAGAAACGTGCCAACTGTGTGGTACTATACTCCGGGAGGTGGAGAATACAAAAGAATTGGGGGTAATTGAGAAGTCAGATATGAAGGTCTCTACGCAGTGCAGACCGACTGACAGAGCAGGTGGTGGAATTTTGTCAATGATAAATAGGAATTGTGCTAGCAGAGACAAGAAGTCGATTATCTCTTTGTATAAGGCAATGATCAGGCCACACCTTGGGTACTGCGTACACATCTGGTCGCCTCATTTCAGAAGGATGTAGAGTTGCTAGAACGAGTACAGAGAATGGCAAAAAGAACCGTGAGAGGAACAAACGGGTGGTCTTACGAAGAAAGGCTTAAATTCTGCAATTTCCAGCATCTGGAGACTAGGCTCCTGCGATGCGAGGTGATCTCATTGAAGTGTATAAGGCCTGCTTTGAATGGTTTGAGCAGACAGATGTTGATGGGATACTCCCACTTGCTCGGATGAAGAACCTGCGGGGGCATAGATTTAAATTGAGGAAAGGCAGTTGTGGAATAGATATTCGGAAGTTTGCCTTTAGTCAGCGGGTAGTTGAAAATTCAAAGACCACAGAAGACGAGTACGCAATCTCTTCAGAAGACCGACCAACCGAACCAAGACGTTTATCTCGAAGCAACCCCAAGGCAGACCACGTCCAAAGTCACAAAACAGAAGAAGACAACGCACACGGTGGTATGAAAAGGGCAACCCGCTAACCAAAACAACAGGAGAGACGAAAATAAATACAGAACACCACAGAGGACAAACGGTTAGATCTCAAACAAGTCCATCATACCAGCAAGTATGGAAATAAATAAGCATCTACAAACCACTCTCGACCCAAATGAAGAAGAACCTGAATTTCTGGGAACTGAAGAAGAGACCAACCGTGATTCTCACGATTCCAGTGCTTCAGAGGACGAGGAAAGCGATTTTTCCGATTTTTCCTACACTAAATGTCCTTTAACTGTGGAAAAACTACGCTCCTTTCTACGGGAAGTACGCGGTTCCCCACAGAAGCTGGTGAGAGCTCTGAAGTTCACCTCTAAAATACCCGAGCTGATCTCACAACTTACAGATCTGCGTTCCAAACTAAAAGGAAAAAAGGAAAGCGCCTGTACCTACTTGATTAACGGGCTCAAACAGCAATACCATCAATCAGAATGTTAACCGCCCCAAAACTTGCAAAACCCTTACGTTTATTCCTGCAGATAATACTGACACTTAGCATGCTATCACTTAATGCAAGAGGATGCGCCTCTGCATTACGCAGTAAGCTGACCCTTCACCAGGTCCAACGACATAATGCCGACCTACTCTTCCTACAAGAAACAAATATTAAAATAGACACAAGGCCATCCTTGAAATGGACAGAATGGCCATATGTATTCCATCATTCTCCAACCCAACAACATCATGGAGCAGGAGAGAGTGTTGGCCTTCATCATAAGTCTGCCTGTAAGCTCAATGTGATTATTTATTTATTTATTTTTATTTTTTTATTTTTATATTAGAGTTACCCGTAAATGATTACATTAACCCGTATTCGTGTCTGTAAATTGCGTGTGTTCTCTGGTCGATTTGCCTGTTTTGCTGGACGAAAAAAAACCCAGTTTCTGAGGGAAAAAACCTTGCTATCTACGCCTGAGACCGACTAACTCAGCCAAGGAGTGAAAAAAGCCCACTAAAGTTCCTCGCGTCATCGACGGGATTCGAACCCGGGCCTTTTCCACCCGGTGTGGGGAGGACGGTGATGATACCACTGTGCTACCCACGCAGACAAGCTCAATGTGATAGCAGAGATCGCTGGCTACGCAATTTAAGCCGGCTGGATACACCCCAGAAGGAAGCCCTGCACTTTTTAACATCTACATGCCACGCAGGACAGACTTGCTATTCAAATAACCAACTTTATACAAAGCCATCTCTCTACTATAGATCAAGAACACATCATTCTTGCTGGCGACTTCAACTGCACTCTTGACCCAGAAATGGACAGAGCACGATGCACTGAGCACCGCACAACATTAATCAACAACCTGCAGGCCTTGATAAACAACAATGAACTAGTCGACGTATTTAGACACCAGCACCCAGCAGAAAAGTCCTACACCTGGAGATCAGCAAATACAGCATCTGAAAGACTACCTTACCAAGCCCGACTGGACAGATACTACATCCGAAAACATTCCATCCACCTGGTCATAAGCATCACACATTTGCCATCTTATATCGCAGATCACTCCTTTATCAAATTACAGCTTTCCTTCCACCCAATCACACTGACGGAATCCATACTGGCGATCGTTGATCAGACGGAAGGTTTCTAGGTAGTTTAAGAGTTGGCGTTTAATTGGTTTCTCCAATACTTTAGACAGAGTAGAAGTAATTGCAATGGGACGATGATTGAATGTAAGTGATTTGTTACCCTTTTTAGGAACTGGATGGATATCAGCAAATTTCCAAGCAGAAGGAAAAACACCTTTGGAATAAGAAAGTGAAAAAGGCGGCAAAGAATATGAGTAAGTTCAGGACACAGATTTTGAGAACAAGTGGAGAAATACCATCAGGACCTGGAGCTTTCTTAGCATGAAGACTCGTCAATATCCTTCTGACATCCTTTTGACGGAAACCACAGGAAGCATTGAATGGAGCGTATTGGGAATTGTTTTATGAAGATCATCAATACATGAGTTGGAAAAAAATGGGATGCTAGCAAGTCAGCTTGATTCTTGGCTGAAGTTACAACAGAACCATCTGGTTTTGACAGAGGTGATAGAAGAGATGGGCAAGTAGTTGCGGCCAATAGCTTTGGCAAGAAACCAAAATGCTCGGCTACCATTAGGGCAAGAAGCAAATTTTCTACTCTTAGCCTGTTCAAACTCTAGTTCGGACTGGTTAATAAATGCTTTACAATCATTGTGACCTTTGGAGTAGGCACTGCAACATGATCTAGAAAAAAAATAGGCAGATATCATCCAATAAGCACCTTCAAAAATGAAGGTGCTTATTGGATGTTCAATAATAGCCTTCTTAAGACAAGGAATACATCTCTAAGCTACAAGACTTGCTATCCAATCTTGCTCAATCCAAAGACAGATTGGAGCCCATTAACACATGGTGGCATAGATTTAAAAGTCAACTGAAATCATTCTCGCAAACCTACAGCCATGAGAAAAGTCAACAAAAGCGTAATGACCTCTAACAACTTGAGTAAAGGCTGAAAAATCTCCCATCTGATAGTCAGACCCATCAGTCAACACTACAAGTCATACAAACCCACTTAGAACACTCTGCAAAAGGCGCCCTACTCAGTTCGAAATACACCCACATAAATCTATATGATGCCCCGACCAAATACATTTTCTCATTAGAACGCAGACATCACAAAACAACCGGCACCCCCCCCCCTCTCCCCATACTTCTCCTTCAACCCATGCACGGTACTAAGTACTATAGGTTTTGATACCTTTCGTGTTTGGGATTTTCATAAAAAAAAAAAAAAACCATCATTAATGCCATTCAGCTGCAAGACGGAAACATCACTGAAGACTCAGAGGAAAACTTCTCTAAAGTAACAAAATTTTTATAGAGAAATTTACAGTTCTCAAGAAACCTCTACCAAGGCAACCGAGGAAATCCTTTCAGGATTTAAAAAAAATCTCCCATACGGCCCAGTGCCGTATGGAGAAACAAATCACCCTACAAGAACTAACAGCATCATGCAAAGCCCTTTCCACAAATAAATCACCAGGTCTGGAGGGACTGACTTCTGAATTCTTCCAAACGTTTTGGGATCAACTCGGAGTGCTACTCTTTCGAATGTTTGAAGAAGCTCAGTCCCATGGACTATCAGTTTCTGTCACCACCTCTGTCGCTCGACTGATTTCCAAGAAAGGGGATCGCACCAATCTACAAAACAGGCGCCCGATTTCCTTAATGAATACGGACTGTAAAATCATTTCCAAAGCCATCGCCAATAGATTAAAAGCCACTCTCCCTGATAACATCGAACACCAACAAACATACTCAGTACCTGGAAGATCGATTCACGACAATCTACATCTGATCCGAGACCTCCTCTCCACTCCAAACAGCCAAAGAGAATTCCTAGCACTAATTAGCCTTGACCAGGAAAAGGCATTCGACAGCCTTGAACACAGCTACCTATTTCAAACCTTGAAATCCTTTGGATATGGACCTTACATCATCGGAACAATCCATTTGCAATACAAGGAAGCCAAATTCTGTCTAAAACTGAACAACCAGCTAACCTGCCACTTTTCGTATTCCAGAGAGATAAAACAAGGCTGCCCACTCTCTGGACAACTCTACACCAAATTCCATAAAACCATTCCCTTAATAAAATGGCCACCAGTATACAATCCCGGCGAACGCTGCTACCAGAACCCCACCTAAATATAACATACTCAGCATACGCAGATGACGTCACAATTGCAAGACGCCACGAGAGCGAATTTGAAGTCATTCAAAAGGCTCATGATATCTATGCTCAAGCATCAGGTGCAAAACTCAACCACTGTAAGACCAGCGGCCTGTGGGCTGGAAATTGGAAAACTAGAACCGACTCCCCCATCCAATGCACATGGTCCAGCGAGGGACAGAATATCTAGGTGTGTACCTCGGCAATAGCCTCCTTTTCTCCCAGAATTGGCCCGAATTGCTGAGTCGTTTCTACAAAGTACTTGGGAAATGGAGAAGCGTGTGCGCCACATCTTCGCTGAGAGGGAGAGTGCTTGTGGTCAATCATATGCCGGCGGCAAGCGTTCTTTGGCACACTTTCAAAATTCTCACTCCACCTGTTGACTTCCTCCACGAAATCCAGGCATCTGTCCGAAGCTTCTTTTGGAACAAAACTAACTTGATGCCCTGCTCCAAACTTAGTCAGCCACTTACTCACGGAGGTCAAGGGTTGGTCTCTCTTGACGACAAAATCACAGCATTCCGGATCACCTTTCTTCTTAAGACGCTGCAAACAAAATACCCACATTCCGACACTACGGATAAACTACTAGCAACAGCCACTAGAGGACTATCTCTTTCAAAAATATTGAGAATGGATATGGCACCAGCACCACTGAAACTACCGCCGTTTTATAAAGACGCACTGTACCGCTGGAAAAAGCGAAACCTTCATCATAATCTTGAGAGAACATCCCTTCCCGGAATACTTTCAGAACCGCTCTTCTACAATAAAAGAATTATAGACTCTGCAAATGATGATATTCTGTTCTTCCCTACGTGGAACTGGGCAGGAATAAGAACCATAGGCGACCTCCTGACACCAAGCCTTGAATGGAAAGGATCAGAAGATTTGCCCATTAAAACCATAAATTCAAAGCAGCAACACATACATCTAAAATCAGCGATCACACAAGCTCTTCCAGACATCACTACAACTAAATGGATTGGAAATGTCACTGGATCCTCGCCTACACCAACCTTCGTCATCACATTGATCTTATTAATTTAAAATATCATGCCCCAAACTAGAGCAGCAAAGCAACGGGCACAAAGTGGCAGGAGTGCTGTGACTCGTGGGAGAACTGAGGGGGGCGATTCTCCAACGCATCACAGCCTAAAAAAATGTGCAACTTGTGAAATGTTTGCCGAACTATCTGGAACGGAACATGATACTGCCATGGGGGATGTCTTTGTGTGTGCGCGATGTAAGGAGTGTAAGGAAATCAGGCGACAACTCAGCGTTGTTATGGGCCTATATGAGAGTTTGAAGGACAGGGTGGATGCCCTCGAATGATCTAAATTGAGGGGCCCATCAGGCTCTCAGCTGCCCACATCAACGCCAGAGCTTGCACTTGGTCATCACGCAACACAGCGGCAACCCCCAAGGCAGATTGCGCTGGTCCCAAAGGAATTAGTAGTTGTTGGTGACTCTATTGTCAGGGAAACGGGGAACATCCTTTGTAAAAAGGATAGGTGGAACAGGACCAGGGTATGTCTGCCAGGGGCAAAGGTTGATGACGTTGTAGAGCAGATATCATCTTTTAAGGGCACAAAAGGTGATATAGTTGTACACGTTGGCACTAATGATATTAAGAGTAGGAGACCGGCAGAATTAGAAGAAGAAGAATTACTTAAAAAGTACAGGTCACTGTTGAAAAAAAGCCGTGAAATAGGGTTGAATATGAAAGTGTCTGCAATTCTGCCCAAACACGATAGGAGGGAGTATATGATGAGAGCCTTGTCGATCAATTCGGCCCTGGAAAGATTGTGCAAGGCTCAAGGGGTAGAATTTTTTTCAGCCTGGACTGTACTTGTTAACAGGAGAGATTGCTTCTACAGGGACGGGATACACTTAAATAGAAATGGTGCAAGAATATTTGCTGATGCTATCGAGGCAGTGTTAGGTGGGTCGGAAAACTGATAGCTTGGGGGATACAAGGACTAATAGTTTAACAGTTGCCGTAGGCAGAGGTGAAGGTGATTCTTGAACAACTTCTATTAGAATAAGTAGCGACCTGGAGCGAGGGGTGTTGGGGGTTTCAGGGACGGATGGCAGTCATCGTGAAACAGGTGGGTATATGGGATGTGTTAGAGTAATTAAGAATAAGAATAGGTGCATGTATACTTGCATGTATACCAATGCTAGAAGTATAGTAAATAAATTTGATGATGAAGTGTTGGTCAAGACATCAAAGGCGGATATTGTTCGGATATCAGAGACGTGGTGTCACACAGAAATAAGGAATGCAGAACTAGAATTTGAAGAGAACAATGTGTACAGAAAGGATAGGTAGGGAGGAGGTGTTATGCTGTTAATAAAGAAAAACATAAAATCAAAAGAAGTGCATCCAGTTGATATTGGTGAACAGTGCACTGTTGAGTCAGTTTGGTGTGACATAAGCACTGCGAAAGGAAAAATAAGAGTAGGAGTGTATTATAGGCCTAATGACTTGAATGAGTACAATGAACAATTGTACAGAGAAATAGAGTGGGCTAGTAAATCGGAATGTCTTATAATGGGGGATTTTAACTTCCCAGATATTGACTGGAACTTGTGGGTTGGTCACTCACACACTAGTCACACTTTTGTGGATTTATTGGATGATTGTTTTCTGCAGCAGCATGTTCGAGAGGCAACCAGAGAAAGTAATACACTTGATGTGGTTATCAGCAGTGATCATTCATGTTTAAGGAATTTGCAGATAAAAGAACCACTAGGTGGCAGTGATCACAGTGTACTGACGTGGGATTTACTTAAAGATTTAATTACCATCAGGGGTAAAGGAAAGGGTTTTTGCTTCCGTAAAGGGGAGTACAGTGGTCTCAGACAGTTTTTAAATTCTGTACAGTGGGATCAACTGACGATGTTACCAACAGTAAATTCTAAGTGGGAAGCATTCAAGGAATTAATCGTGGATGCTACTAAAAGTTTCATACCTATTAAGAAATATTGTTCAAGGTTTAGGCCTAAATGGTTGTCAAATGAACTAATGAGACTCGTAACAGAGAAGAAAATGCATGGGATGCATATAAATTATCAAGCGACTCAGAAGCATATGACAGATATAAGTTAATCTGTAATCAGGTCACAAAGGAGGTTCGGTAGGTGAAGGCAGATTACGAGAAATCCTTGGCAAAAGATGCTAAGAAAAACAGCAAGGATTTCTTTACTTATATAAACTCTAAAAGGAAGGGGATGAATCTCATTGGTCCACTTGACATCGATGGTTCGACTGTTGATGATCCTGCTCAGATAGCAAACAAACTCAATGAGTATTTTGCATCTACATTCACACTTGAGGAATTATTAAGGTTTGAAAATGGCAGAAGGTTATCAAATTGTAGCATGATACTTAATGATTTTGTAATAACTGAGAGCAAAGTGGAAGAGAAATTGTTGAAGTTAAACGTAAGAAAAGCACCTGGGGTGGATGGGATCTATCCAGTTATATTAAAGGTGACGGCAAAGCAACTAAGCAAACCCTTAGCCATAATTATGAGAGCATCCTTGGACTCAGGGGAGGTTCCCACGGACTGGAGAAGTGCAAATGTATCCCCAATTCACAAAGGGGGATCGAAGGGTGACACGAGTAATTACAGACCAGTTAGTTTAACTTCTGTTCCGGGTAAAATAATGGAGTCACTGGTTAAGGATGCATTGCCGGACCATCTAGACAAGACTGCAGCAATAATTCAGACACAGCATGGGTTTGTTAAGGGAAAGTCTTGTCTGACAAATCTGATAGGATATTATGATGTGGTTACAAAGGAACTGTTTGTTGTTGTTTGGTTTTTTTTAGGAGCATTAGCAACTAAGGCCATATTGCTCCGGGATATGCGGTGGTCATTCCCTGACCTTTCCGCATCCTCCATATTTGGTGGTGACGGGCTCGAACCCCGGTCTAATCAAGAAGCGTGTGCTACGCACTGCTGCTCCTTCCCACCTGGCTACGGAGGCGCCTCAAAGGAACTGGATGCGAAAAATAATTTTGATATCATATATTTGGATTTCAGGAAAGCTTTTGACACTGTTGCGCATGGAAGACTACTGTACAAATTGGAGCAGAATGGATGGTATTAAGGGTAAGTTGCTACAATGGATAAAAGGATGGTTAAGTGCTAGAAGACAGAGGGTGGTAATCAATGGGTGCTGCTCTTCTTGGACTAATGTTATTAGTGGAGTCCCACAGGGTTCGGTGTTAGGTCCACTGTTGTTTTGTATATTTATCAATGATATTGATGAAGGTATATCAGGCTTAATGTCGAAGTTTGCAGATGATACAAAGGTTGGCAGGGTTGTTAATAACAGTAATGGCAGTGTGCTACTGCAACAGGATCTAGATAATTTGGGCAGATGGGCTAAGAAGTGGCAACTGAAGTTTAACCTTGACAAATGCAAAGTACTACATATGGGTAGAAGTAACCCCAGAGAAACGTACCAACTGTGTGGTACTACACTTAAGGTGGTAGAAAATGAAAAAGACCTGGGAGTAATTGTGCAGGCAGATATGAAGTTTTCTGAGCAATGCAGACAGGCTGCCAGGGCTGGTCATGGGGTTTTGTCAATGATATATAGGAATTTTGCTAGCAGGGAAAAGGTGGTGATTATCCCTCTGTATAAGGCAATGGTCAGGCCACGGCTTGAGTACTGCGTACAGGTCTGGAGGCCTCATTTTAAGAAGGATGTAGATTTACTTGAGCGTGTACAGAGAAGGGCAACAAGATTGGTGAGGGGAATGAAGGGATCCTCTTACCAAGAGAGGCTTAAGTTCTGCAAATTGCAGTGGCTGGAGACTAGTCACCTGCGCGGTGATCTGATTGAGGTATATAAGGCCTTGAATTGGTTGAGCACGCTGAATTCTGATGGGATCCTTCCACTTGTTCAGATTACGAATCTAAGGGGGCATAAATTCAAATTAAGAAAAGACAGATGTAGAATAGATGTGCGGAAATTTTCCTTTAGCCAGTGGGTGGTTAATTGCTGGAACAAACTTCCATCTGTCGTTGTGGAAGTTGATAATTTAAAAAAATTTAACGAGGAACTGGACAAGCATTTGGAGGGAATGTTGTGATTTTTTTTTTTTTTTTTTTTTGGCTGATGCTGCATAAGCTCATACATTTGCTTTCTTGCATCACATGCCACTACTACTACTACTACTACTACTACATCACCAGAAGACACGGTACCTCTGTCTCCTGCACCCTCCAAAAATGTCTATCAGCTAATCATGTCTCGCCATACAACCACGATTTTCCCGTCATCCACCTGCCAAGCTGTCCCTACACTCCTCTCCACTCGCAACAAGCCACCATCAAACTTTCAGTGGAACCTTCCGTACAGGACGAAATGTTCCAAATCGGACGCAGACATCCAGTGGAGACTGTGGCACAACATCCTTCCCACCCCAGTCAAGCTACAAATCTTCGGGTTACGCTCTTAAAACTACTGCCTCTTCTGCGCCACCCCAGGTACTCTGGAACACATATACCTGGCATGCCCTGTGAACGAGGAACTCGTCAAATACGCGCTTTGGATACAGCAAAGCTTGCCTGCAACCACGCCCACACTCCGGAGGACAACTGGTACCTGCTTCACTCTGAGCAGACAGCGCACATCACCTGCAACTTCTTATTCATTGCGTCCAAGGCCGTCATTTACAACTTCTACTGGAAGCACACAAGAAGCAGTGACGACGTGCCTCCTGTCGACACATCGGTGCAAAATCTGAAGTGGAGCCTACGGAGGAAGTTCCAGAGCAGACTTCTACTCGAATTCCACAGCAAAAAACTAGAAAATGTGGATCATCTTAACAGCGAATGGAAGAGTGGCGGTCACCTCTTCATCATCACCTTCAACGTGTGACACTTAATATGAGAATGATCCAACCCTAAGGAACTCTTGGAAAGCTTTATGAGAGATTATTAGCGCCTAGGATGCAGAAGGTTTTGGCTGCAAGTAATATGGATTCTAATTCACAATTCGGCTTTAAGAAAGGCTCCTCCACTGAAGATGCCATCAGAAAATTGGTGAATCTATGTAAAACTACAGACAAAAAATACATGATGGTTGTTTTTATCGACTTTGAGGGTGCTTTCGATACACTCTGGTGGGAGAGAGCGCCCTCAAGTCACTTCGAGAGGCAGAATGTGATGATTTACTATATCAGGTTGTTAGATCTTATTTTTCAAATAGGTAGATAAAAGTCATCTCGCAACACTTGGTATTTTCAAAATCATTTTCAGAGGATGCCCACAAGGCTCAGTCCTTGGGCCTCTCCTCTGGAATTCTGTTTTAGACCAATGGTTACTAAGAGAAAGGCAAATTTGCAATAAAATATGATATGCCGACGATTTAGCGCTATGCATACCAGGCAGGTCAAGACTTTTGCTAGAAACACATGGGAAAGAAATCCTGGATGGTTTGCTGGAATGGTCTAGAATAAACAAATTAAAAATTTCAGAGACGAAAACAAAAATGATGATCTTCAACAACAAACTGGATTATAACAGACCTCCTAAACTCCATATCAACAATGTCCAAATTCCTTATGTTTCAAAAATATAAATATCTTGGTCTCTTAATTGGCGATAAATTTGTTTTTATCCCCCACGTAAAGAATTTAGCTGAAAAGATTAAGACATTTACTGCCAATGTGATTAGGCTCTCAAGAGCTGAATGGGGTATAAAGCACAAAACTTTGGCATTATATTATAAGGCTATATTTTTGCCAATTGTAGTATATGCGGCAGCCATATGGATTCCTAGGATTACTCCCCTCACAGTGAAGGCCAAACTCTTATCATTGCAGAGAAAGATGATATTGGCAACACACAGATGCTGCAGAACAACATCAATCAATGCTTTACAAGTGATCTCAGGTTGTATCCCGATTGACCTTTATGTGGCATACAGAGGTATGATTTCTAACTTAAAGAAAGGTTTGGCAACTCAAATCCTAGACATTGCAAGTAATCCGGCCACGGACATTCAGAAGGAAAAAATTTATCTTTGTACAAAATTCACTGAGAAGTGGAAATACAGATGGCAATATAATGAAACAGGACTCACTACCAGGGAGTTCATTGAAGACGCAACGTTTGCTGTAAATAAGAAAGTTATGGGATGGTTTTATCCTTCAATGACAACGTCATATTTAATAAATGGACATGGTTCACTGCGGGATAAATTGTGTAAATTTGGACTTGAACCTGACCCTTTGTGTTTTTGTGGGGCAGTAGAAGACTGGAGGCATGTTCTGCTTCATTGCCCGGCTTATGACGACTTCAGACAAGAACTATTTAACAGCACTCAACCTATTAGGGCTGATAACCTCGATATTTTGATTCAAAATGCCAAGAACTTTGCAGCATTCCAATCCTTTTCTGACAAGGTGTTTAAAAGAAGACGCATTTTGCTTACTTTTTCTAGAAGTGGACAGTAGACTGATGTATTCATGAAATTATATTTCTACCTTACAACTGTTAACTTAGAAACTAAATGTTGTGTTCTTAAATTAGTAATATTATAGAATGTATGAAATGGTATTAAGTGTACATATTTTTTTTTCTTTTTTTTTAATATTTATTTTCATTTATTATTTTTTTCCCCTCGGGTTGGACAGCCTGAGGGCTCCTGTCCTTTGGTATTGCACTCCTTCCACTGGACGACAAATTGGTGCAGCAGCACTGGAATGATAGAAGCAGGCAGAACTACTCATGTTTAGAAATGGGCAGTGATTGACACGGTGTTGATCGCTGTAGAATGTAGACAGTTACACTCTCTCTCAACACAGATTTTCCAAGGTGGAGTTCGACTAAACGTCTAGGTGCCACCCAAAACAAGTACATCCGCATACATACACACATAGTATATCTTTTATTGCTTGCAAGTGAAGCTGTATAATTAAAATTGTTTCTTACGCAGAATGCGATGAAGGTAAATGGAAAGTGTTTGTATATTTGTATATATGTAATAAAAATGTATGTAAATAGAAAAAAAAAAAAAAAAAACCTAAGGAACTGTTTTTCTTATTTCCTGAAATTAAAATATTGAAACTTTTGTATTTCATTCTAAAAAGTTTTCTTTATCTTTCCTTTTTTTGCTTTGTACATAGAATGTAAATAGTTGTTGTTGAAAATGTATCTACCGTTCACGTTTTAAATAAAAAAAAAATAAATAAAAATAAAAAAAATATATATATAACTATTTCATAGTATGAATCAGAGCTGTAATACTCAATATGTTCTACGTTGATAATGATATTAGTAAATTAATAAGAGGAGTTTACCTCAATATAGTACGTGGAACACTTCCGTATGATACCCTCCAGAAATTAAAACGGAAAAAACGAAAAAATCGACAACTTACCGGTACATTAAAGTAAAATATAAATAATTAAAGTAAAATATAAATAATTAAATAATCAATTTAACACAATTCAAAATCAATTCAAAACAATTAAAATTCAAATTAACGCAATTAAAAGAATCTAACGAAAATATTCAAAACGATTTTCCTTCCTGAAGCTGACAATGCTTTTCGACCGACTGTCGTGATCACAGGAATGAAAATTACCGAATCAGGCTAAACCTGCAACTTAAATAGTGATTATGTGTCTTCGCGCATGCGCGTAAAGGTCCACGCATCAGAGATCAAATATGGCCGCCGAACATTAACAGAATTCTCGTGTAATTTAATTTCAACGGTTTCTGCAATTAATAGTCGCGTATAATTACGTTGAACGTTAAGTATTTTGGCCTCGTTAAATAAAAAAGTATGTTTTTCGTTAATGGCATGAAAGGCTAATTCTGACGCTGCTGAACGAGAAGCACGAACAGAGGCTTCGTGTTGATTTACACGGATATTAAGAGAAAACCGCGTGGAACCCTGATAAGACGAGTCGCAATCACCGCAAGAAATGTTGTATACTAGATCATTAATTTGTGTTGCGAACGCCGAAAGAACCGAGCGATTGTTCAGTATAGTGTGTAACTTCCGTATAGGCCTAGCTATAATTTTAAATTCGGTATCTTTAAAGAATCTGTTAAGCTGTTTGTGCCACTGTTCAACATATGGGACAGAAATAAAGTATTTTTTGATATTACTATTGTTGATTGGTGCAGTATTTTGTATCCTATCCTTAGCTTGTACCCTAATTCGATTTATTGTGTTAATGGGATAACCCCTGTTCACGAATCTGCTAGTTAATATTTGTATTTCTGAGTCCAAAGCAGAATCCGTCGTTGAATATTTATAGGCATTTAGAAATTGATTAAAGATAATCGATCTTTTGTAGGTGAACGGGTGGTAGCTATTATAATGTAGAAGCATACCGGTGTTTGTGGGTTTTCGATAGATGCTAAATTGTATTTTGTTCGAGTCCCGGGTAAGCGTGAAATTTAGAAAGTTTAATGATTTAGTATCCGTATCTTCCCTTTCCAATGTAAATTTGAGTCTAGAATGAATATTGTTAAACGAATGTAAAATGTCTTGGATAGTACTACTATCGGTAATAACTAGAACATCGTCTAAATATCTCCCATAGTATGTGATACGGGGACGAAAAGGTGTCAAATGTATCTGCTCAATCGTTGAGATATAGATCTCTGACATTAAGCCACTCAGGCTCAAACCCATTGGTAATCCAAAAATTTGTTTGTACACCTTGTCTCGAAAGGTGATGTAGTTAGCCTCAACTAATAGTTTAATTAAGTGAAAAATCTCCTTTATAGGCAGCTTCGTATAATTAATCGGTGTCGAGTTTTTATTTAACATATCCCAAATAATATCTAATGTGTATTCAACGTTTACATTCGTATATAACGAGGTAATATCTAGTGAGAATAAATTGTCATTGTCGCCGAGTCTACAGTCTTTAAGATTATTAAATAATGTATCGTAATTCTTAATCCCAAATTGTATAACCTGTCTAAAAGGTTTTATAATGTTATATACATGTGTGGCTAAGGCTGAAAATGCCGAGTTCCTGTAGGAAACAATAGGTCGAATCGGAAATCCAGGCTTGTGTAATTTTACCTGACCAAAAAGTGCAGGAATATTGTATGTTCTGGACTTCAATTCCTTCAACTGAACCATAGTAATGTAGTCGTTTTTACGATATGTGGTTAACGTTTTAATGTATTGATTTACCAAATTGGTAAACAGAGTCGGGTCCACTTCACAATAAGTGGAGGTATCAGACACAACTGAATCTAACTTATTAATATAATCATGTTTATCTAGTATTACCACTGTATCTCCTTTATCCGCCCTCTGTATAATAATGTCCTTATTTTCTCGAAGTTCTCGTAAAGCTGAACTGTCATGTGTATTCAATTTAGGAAGTCGCGTTTCTTTTATGTTATTCACTACTTGGTTAACTTGTTGAATAAATACATCTTTTTGTGGAACACTACGAAGTCCAAATTCAATATCAATTACGCATTGTTTTTTTGGCAGCTTTCGAGGTGGTAAATTATAATTTAATCCTTTGGATAAAAGTGAAATCTGGTCCTGCGATAGTGTACACGAGGAAAGATTTGTAACCTGTTGATGTGTCGGTTCGTTGGATACTGGGTGAGGGGGGTGTTCGTGCACTAGCTGACATATGCTGTGGTAGCACGTTGTGTGTGTGTGAAGGGGATGTCACCCAACTGGTATGAACTTGGTCGCAAGCCCGGTACAATGTGTTAGAATTCGCATGAACGTGTCTTGAACTATTCGATAATGTTTGCAACTTATTAACGTGTCTGTTTTTTATTTCTGAGGCTTGTGCTTCCCGTCGCAAATCTATGGAGGTCTTCAATACAGACCAATCGTTCGGATGTAGATCATTTTTTAATTTATCGCGAAGCTTCCTAACCTGGGAAAGGTATTTTTGTTTATCCGAATATCGAGATTTTAAGGCAAGCTTAACAATATTACGTGATGTCGCCAGTGATAGTTGTTTTATGCCTGAAATTTTTTGATTTAAATTCACCCTGGCAAACTTCGGAACGATGTTGTTTTGAAGGCAATATTTTAGGAAAGAAATATGGTAACTTTGGGCCGAGTACCTTAGTGTAGATTTAATGTAATTTTGTACCAAGCCATTCAAAAAATCTCCCATAATTGTGTGTATCGATTGTATACTAATTGTACATTGTATACATTGTCAGCTTCAGGAAGGAAAATCGTTTTGAATATTTTCGTTAGATTCTTTTAATTGCGTTAATTTGAATTTTAATTGTTTTGAATTGATTTTGAATTGTGTTAAATTGATTATTTAATTATTTATAATTTACTTTAATTATTTATATTTTACTTTAATTATTTATATTTTACTTTAATGTACCGGTAAGTTGTCGATTTTTTCGTTTTTTCCGTTTTAATTTCTGGAGGGTATCATACGGAAGTGTTCCACGTACTATATTGAGGTAAACTCCTCTTATTAATTTACTAATAACTATTTCATGAATTCCTCTAATGCTGTGGGCATCCTGGGGTATAAACCGGAAATTTATTTCACTCATTCACATAAAAGACACCGTTGAGGGAAGAAGAAGTGGGTCCCCCACTGCTTCTTCCTCCTCATAGGAGTTTTTATTTTTTTTCGGAAACAGTAATTTAATTCTTAAAATAATTTGATTGTTATTAAAATGCTAAACAGACACTGAAAAGTAAAGCATCGAATAATTACATAGTATTCCTAGTTACCTACAGTGCACCTCCAGCTTCCAGCCGTACTCTATCGCACTCCCAGCAATCAGTGGATTCTCCGCTCTACACGACAAATATTTGCCATTGTCTTCGCTGGAGGGGGTCAGGGTGATGACGCTCGTGGTAACATTTCCATCGACGGATATGTTGTCTTTCAGGGCTTTCACTCTGGCTGTCCCTTTCCACCACGAAATGATGGCCGGAGGTCGTGAACCTGTAGCTCGACAGACAAGCTCGACGGTTTTCTGCGACGACAGTGGCTGGCGATCCCCTTCGATCATGACATCAAGGGGTCTGACTAAGGGAGAAGAAAACGTATCATTCAGTACCAGAACTCTAAAATGTCACTATTAAAACACGCGTTCTGCGCTGTCGTGCCCATTTTATTTACAACCGACCCACTTTGCGGTTTTTCCTTCGGGAATGGAATTTACCGTCCGATAATTGTTCGCACTTCGCCCTCGAAAGCCGCACCTTAAAACGGTATGCTCCCTCGGATACAGGCGCGATGCGAATTGGAAAAAAATGTGAAATAAAAGCGCATATTTCTCGATTCAGAGGACACCGTTCAGTTCAAAGTTAAACAAATTAAGTCCGACGTAAATGCAAAAATAATTGTATTTTGACGCACCATGAGATCGGCAAAAAGACAACTGTGTGAGGAGTGGCTCAGATCATGTGGACTACACAGCTTGGCAACTCGACACCTTAGAGGCTTTCTCGAAATAGGACTACGAGGCTGGGAAAACTCACATTAAATAACTAAACTTCACAATAAACTAGTACTTGAAAATATTTTAATACTGTCAACTCCTTTCTCTCAACAGAGAGAAAGGAGACTGCCTTCTCCGAAAGATACAATGGTGCAGTCAGAAAAGAACTGGATGCAGCGAAGAACTTTGATATTATATACTTGAATCTTAGAAAGGCTTTTGATACTGTTGCACATGGAAGACTGCGGCACAAATTGGAGCAGTGTGACATTGGAGGCAAATTGCTGCTATGGATAAAGGGGTGGTTGAGGGGGAGAAGACAGAGAGTGGTAATCAATGGACACTGCTCATCGTGGACTAATGTTATTAGTGGAGTCCCTCAGGGCTCAGTGTTGGGTCCATTATTGTTTTCTGTATTTATAAATAATATTGATGATGGTATATCCAGCTTAATGTCCGAGTTTGCAGACGATACAAAGGTTGGCAGGGTTGGCAAGGACACTACTGAAACTATGCTGCTGCTGCAACAGGATCTGGAAATATTGAGCAGATGGGCTGAGGGATGGCAAATGAAGTTTAACATTGACAAATGTAAAGTACTACATATGGGAAGCAGTAACCTCAGGGTGACGTATCAACTCTGTGGTACTACATTGACAGTGGTAGAGAATGAAAAGGACCTGGGGGTAATTGTGCAGGCAGATATAAAATTCTCTGAGCAGTCCAGACGGGCTGCAAGAGTAACTCATTGTGTCTTATCAATGATATACAGGAATTTTTCTAGCAGGGATAAGGAGGTGATTATTCCCTTGTATAAGGTAACGGTCAGACTACACCTTGACTACTGTATATAGGTCTGGAGGCCTCATTTCAAGAAGGATGGAGAGCTGCTGGAACGAGTACAGAGAAGGGCAACAAGATTATTGAATGGAACAAAGGCTTGCTCTTAGCAAGAAAGGCTTAAGTTTTGCAAATTACAGTATCTGGAGAGTAGGAACAGGCGAAGTTGTCGGATAGAGGTGTATAAAGCCTTGGATGGTTTGAGCATGCTCAATGCCGATGGGATTCTTCCTTTTGCTTAGAATAATCACCTGAGAGGGCATAAATTCAGATTGAGGAAAGACAGACGTAGGATAGACGTGTGGAAATTTGCCTTTAGTCAGCGGGTAGTTGGCTGGTGGAACCGACTTCCATCCCTTGTTGTGGAAGTTGATAGCCTAAATAAATTTAAGGCTCAGCTGGACAGGTATTTCGAACCAACGGAGGGGGTGAAGTGGAAGGGGATTTTTTTTGGCTGATGCTGCATAAGCTTGCTTTCTTGCATCATATGCCTCTACTAATGCTAGCCGAGTGGTCAGGAGCGAGAGTGCATAGCACGCGTTCCTTGAATGACCGGGGTTCAAGCCCGTGACTACTATACATTTATTGGCGATTTATTGTAAACTCTACCGACTTGGTTGTCGTGCCGGAGTATAAACAGAAAATTTATTTATTTTTAATGCTAATACCAGTGGGTGTCAACAAATGAATTACTAGTGGAGAACTTCCACAAATTATCCTCACTTACACTCACTAATTATTATATTAAACAGATATATACAATACTTTTTTAATATGCTTAGAGTCTCTGAATTAGTGAGAACCAAGAAAGCAATATATAACATACATCTTTACAATAACAAATAACATAAATGTTGTCAATAGTAATTGGCCAAAATCAATGCAACATTAATTAACATAAATCAACACAATAGCAATCCAAATAAGTCAACACAATAACAATTAACTTAAATCTTCTGCTTACACTTAAACCTTTTGCCTTTTGTGAAGTAAATTCCCAGAAGAAGCTGAATTTCTTAGCTGAGTCCTCAATATGAAAACTGATCTTGAGAAGGTTTGCAGAGCAGTAAAGTTATTATGGTCTTCAACTAAGATATTTACATTGTTCTCCAATAAGTTTGAGAAAGCAGAAATTAAATCCGTTCTAAGTTGAGAGTACAATGGACAGTTCAGAAGTACATGAATCCACGTTTCATATTCGCTACATGTGCAGTACGGATTAGGCCCAAGGCCACGCTCAAATAACTTAGCCTGGAGGGACCCATGCCCTGTTAGCAGTTAAGAAGTTGTAATAGAAGGTCTAAACCACGAAATAACTCCATGGGTTGTTGAGAATTCCACTTGAGCAATATACTTTCTTGTTACAAGCTTAAATTCGCTCTCATCCCATCTTTTTTGCCAGACAACAGTAAATTCCTTCCAAAGCCTTTTCTTCTCCCTTTTAAAGTCGCTGGCTGGTCAGTCGTAATTCCAAGCATTGTTTTAGACTGTCCTTTTTTTAGGTAGTAAATCAAACCCCGAAACTATGAGATTACACATTGTAATCTCATTGATTCCTGTACGATTCCTGTATATAAATATAGGGGAATCGTACCACCAAGTATTTGGAGTGCGCTGTTTGAAACAGCCATTGGAATATTATTGATCGTCAAAAGAACTGATCTTTGGGTGGAAATAAGTTTCTGTTTCACTTTTACCTTTGATACTTTTTGGTACCAAACACTTGCTGCATATGATATAATAGGTAAAAATATGGTTTTATAATAAAGGTTCAAATTTTTCTTTGATAATCTCCACTCTTTCCTTGAGACTTTGATAACTGAGGCTGTGAAAAAACGGATTTTGTCCCTGAGTTTTGACACATGAGACAGAAAACTGAGTTTATCATCTGAGGTGATTCCCAAATACTTAGTTTGCGATACATATCGTATTTGGGTATTATTTAGCGGATTCTGACCGGTCTGTTGTGGCTAAAATGGTTCTTAAAAGTCATAAAACTGGTTTTACTGGGGGATATTTTCAGTTTGTTGACTGAAAATATCCCCCAGTATAGCCCATGATGACTGAAAATATCCCCCAGTATAGCCCATGACATCAAGTCAATCAAGATAGGCTGAATTTTCTCTTCAGTTATTTTCCTTGTGTTTCCATCAGCAACGATCACCAAATCAACCGCATACTCCCGCATGTTCCTGCGTTAACCATTGATTCAGCACAGCGTTCCAGAGGAGAGGTCCCAACACTGATCCTTGGGGGCATCCACTTGAAATCTGAGCCCCGTACGTAAGATTCTTAGTATTAAAATCAGTTTATTTCCCAAGAAACCTTGGGTCACCTCGGGACGGCTCTGTGCCAGAAGGGTGTGAATATTTACAGACTAAGGTGCGAGGAACACATGTACAATAAATAAGAGTACATGTGTGTTCGACCCGAGACATATACAGGATTGAATATACAAAATATACAATAATATACAAAAAAATACAGTAATATACAAAAATACAAAAAATACAGTAATATACAATAATATACAAAAAATACAGTAATATACAAAATATATAATTGCATGAAGACAGAAAGTCTTTGTCAAATATCAATAGGCAAGTTAAAAAAAAAAAAAAAAAACGTCAGTCGTGTCCAGGAGCAGGTGAGTATCATAGATTCATTATCTGGTAGCAGTTCTTGAGGATTTCCTTCCTGTTGGGCTTGTCTTCATAGAACCTATCAGGGTGGATCCTAAATTTATTGAAAATCCGATAACAATTGGCTGGAAACATATTCCTCAGGGAATCAATGTTTTGCCACCACCTTAATATGTCTGTCGCTAAAGTACGATCGCATAACACTGTAGATATACGCATCGCACTCTGCGGATCTCAAGCTCCTGAAGGCACTTCAAGAGCTTGAGTTCCACCAAGAAGTGTCAAACGGGCCCTGAAAGTCCACAAACAGAGCGAGTACGTATTTAGCAGGTGAGTTGGACACATACTTGGTCAGAAGATTTATAGCGTCTTCGGTCGACCGTCCTTTCTTGAAGCCGTATTGTGCTTCGGAACATAACTGAAGATCTTCTAGCATTTTTTGGATTCTTGGGGCTAACATTCGCTCAAACAATTTCCCCAGGTTTGCTAAAAGCAAAATAAGTCTGTTGGCCCGTGGATCTGATATTAATTTCTCAGGCTTGTGCAGTATCTTTAGTAGAGCTATTTTCCATTAACGAGGAAATATTCCTACTAGTAAACACTTATTCATCAGATTTAAAAGAATGTGTGGAAAAAATTCAAAACAATTTAAATATGACTGTGTTCTCAATCAGGTCATTACCGGCGCATTTCTTACAATTGAGCTTTGCCACAGCAGAGCCATATCATATTTGGCTCTGCTGTGGCAATGAATGGCTAGATTCGGGTGAATCTAGATTCGATATATCTTTGTGGAATAGGTTGTTAATTATGGAATCCACCGTAGACATCCAGTCTTGAGTCTCTTGATCATCTACTTTAACTGTGTTATAAACATCTCCGCAAGCCATTTTGTTCCTTAATATCCGGTAAAGCAAGCCCCACGGTTCTTTATTTCCTATATCCGCTACAAAATTTTTCCAACAAGTTTCTTTTGAGTTGGAAATTGCCTTTTGATAGTTTTTCCTTAGAGTACTGTAAGCTTCCTTGAAGTTCCGACATCCTCGGCAGAAAGATGCCTATGTCGCTGGAATTCTTTTATAGCCTGTTGAACTTGCTTTCGCAGGTTACTTAAGTCTGAAGACCACCAAGGAACAGAAGTTCTTATTGTCTACTTTCTTTTGGCTGAGTACTCCATTGCCAAATACAGGTGGGTCTGGACGAAATTTATAAATTCCATTGCCGTCATAGCGTTTAAACTATCTAACATCTGCAGAGAAAATAGTGAGATGGTAATCTCTGAATTTGTTCCATTTAATGGTATTCATTGAGAAACGTTTGAGATCGTGCGGCTGTGAATCATTATATTGCTGTCGAGGCTCAAACCAAATGCAATAGCGCGATGGTCGCTATTCACAAGGTTTGGAATAATATCTCAGTCAGTTAGAATTTCATCTATTTTAATCGTGGTAAGAGTGAAATCTATGTTTGATTCGCCATTCACAGTAGAGAATGTGAACGGCTTGTCAGGCAAGTTTTGCACACTTAAGTTGTAAGATGAAATTAAATCCTCGAGAGCTAATCTTCTAGGGTCGGTAAAACCGCTGTTATTATAAGATTTTAGAAGCGAAATTAGTACATATATTGTCCAAACGATGGAGAGTCAATTGTATGTCTTCACTAGGCGGACAGTGAACAGATGCAATGTAAAAATTTATGAAAGGGGTAGAAATCATTAAACAGGTCACAGTGGCCGTGCACAGACCTGTAACGTTGGTAACAACCAGATCATTGTTTATAACAACTATGGCACTTTTTGGAGGTATGTCAAGCGAATGAATAATTCTTGCTGACGTGGGAAAACCCATAACTTTGTGGGCACCTGCAAAGAATGAAAAGGTTCCTATATGCAAATAATATCAAAATTATTTTCAAATGGTGTTATTCTAATCTGATTCATTGCCACTCTGCAGCGCTGACAATTTATCTGAAGAACTTTTATCCCCTCATATATAATATTACCTAAAATTAGATTCTTATCGGCCAACGCTGTTGCTGAATTTGAACCATTATCACTCATTTTTGGTTCTGCTGTCCGTAAGTTGTACTGCTTTTAAATATTCTGGACACTTGGCATCACTTACTGAATGATTGTAATCTCTACCACGTCTCTTGCAGTTGATACATTTTGGAGAGTCTTCTTTATGGGGACAATCTCCGTAGACATGACCACCTCTGCACAGTGTCCATAAGAAACTGACTTATGCAAACAAAATTGTGCCGAGTGGCCATAACGGAAACACTTGCTTACAATCGTAAACTTACGGAATCTGTGTGATGTAAATCCTAGATAGATTCTATCGCTATCTAAAATATACCGCATCATGCGAGGACTGCATTGAACCATCCAATTAACCACATTTGCACCCGATCCAGAACTAAATCTTAAAGTCACCTCGTCTTTAACTTCATCTTGCGAGGAACCATAGTCTTTTAAGTTTTTAACGCAAAGATCATCAAGTATTTCCTCATTAGCATATTCACAAGGGACACCATATATTAACACTGTTGGATCAGATAACCGAGGTTTCTCCATTGTAAGAGCTATCTCTTTCAAAGCACAAACAGAACAGATCCTATTAGCATCCACCAAATTTGTGGTCTCCACAAGGATCCCCCTATTCCTAAGGAGACGGATACCTTTTACTTTCATCTCCTTGTGGTCACGCTTAATGACTTGTGTCACTTTCTGCTTTAAATCCGGACTCGAACTCAAGGAAGAGTCCTCAGTAGGCCTAAAAATAATTAGATTCTGGGGATCAGCCACACCTCTAGGAATTGATAAGGATCTAACCCGACTTGTACTGTCAGTCCTCTGTTTTGATCTTGGTTTATTCTGGTTGACAACAGGATCAACCAACTTGAGATCCTGCCGCACTATCTCTGCATAAGACTTCTTATGAAATTCAATCTGGCAATCTAACATTTCTTTTATCTGAGAAGCACTCTCCCCAGATCCCTAGCGCGTACCTTAAGGCGCTCATTGTCCACAACCAAAGCTGTGGTCACTGCCTCCTCGTCAGCCCAGAGACCATAAATTCAATTAGACGCTGGTTTTGTTATTTTACTTGAATCTTTAGACATTATTTCTCCTAAAGCCCTTCTTATCTTAGCCAATGTCACATACACCTCCGAGGCATGTAATGATCCTCCGAGGTTCAAACCATCTATAAAAGAAATCTCTTGGTCCTCGCTACTACAAACATTAACTATTTTCTCCCCTGTATCACTTGGGGAATCAAGAACTGCATAGCCCTCACTGTTCTTGGCTGTACCAGCTGGAACTTCTTTAACGAGAGACTGGCTGTTCTTATCTTCTTCATCATTCAAAGTGTTATTTTTATCCAATTTTATTTAAAGTTTAGTTTTGTATTTTTACCCTTTTGTAACAGTTTTCATTTCCTTTTACCTTTACGCTTTACTGGTGTCTGAAAAGATTCTTTGTTAGGAGACACCTGTTTTGTTGCAAAATCAGCAGAAGAAGAATATGCATCAGAAGAAGATGAATATGTTTCAAATTCCTGGGACAAAAGTAATATCGCGGTCTTCTTCTGACATTATGTTTATTAAACAAGTAATTCAGAAGACAACAACCAATTAATTTCAATGTTTAACAATATATGTCTATCTAGACGCTTTACCCGACCCGGGATGAAATCTGCATAAGAGTTGAAGAATTCATCAAGGTTGGTTTACGGGTCTCAGCCCCTAACGGACAGGGGGCGTCACAAAATTATTTATAAAATGAGTAATTTCAAGTAGATTCTTTTCCTCCAAAGTAAGATGCTCAACTCCAAAATGAAGAGAGTTATAGCCACTTTACATTTCTTTAAAAGTAGCCCAAAATTAGCCCCATGTTAACCTACGGGACTTTTCCGAAATGTAAATGTGAAATCTAACTAATAAAGACTGATATATTCCAGTATATAGTGACTTATAAATATTTAATGGCTTCTCCCTAAAGGGGACTACCGCAAAGCCAGGATTTCCAAGGCAATAAGATAAAAGTCTCCACTTTGCGTAATGTTATTTCAACGGGACAATGTAAAGTCTATGGGAATTTTCACAAGGGAAAATCCTCTATGGTAAGCCTATGAGGCTACAGTCTACATATGTCGCTCTTAGAGTTCGAAGACAATTTCCAAACACCGATATCTTGTGTGTCTCTTCAATATCTCCAATAAAATTTTATCCTATGACTCATCGAAGTTATCTCTATCCATGTCACATATTTTATAAATGTAACTACTCTTTAAACCACGCTTATATATTAAAAACAGGAGCACAATTCCATAAGCATTTAACAAAACCATCAATACGCCACCTACCAAACTTAAATCTATAGGAGGAAATACTCGTACATCGCAAAGGACCCCGGAGTGACAGATAACACATGTCGACGATGACACCTGGACTGAGAAACAATCCAGCACATCACCATCTCCCTCTGTGTGGTTAATCTGGTATGAAGGATAATCACCGAGACGGAGTAAACACAAACAGAAGCAACCAGCTTGCCAGGATAGTTCATCAGAAGCAAGCGTAAAATTACCACTTGATTAAAGAAAGTGCACTGTATTTAAAGTACTGACCTCTGGCCGTACTATTTACCCCTACTCACAAACTAACTGGGACTGTGCCATAATAACAGACAAGACAAGACGCAAAATGGACCAAACATGCCCTTACCTAACATAATTCATATCAAGAAGAAGGAAAGGGCTAACCGCCTGATCGACATAACTGTGCCCAACACCAGCGACTTCCAGAAAACCTAGGAGGAAAAAATTTGAAGGTACACAGATTTATAACAGGAATACAGAGAAATGTGGAATATAAAACAAGTAATTACCATCACGATCACCATGTCAACCAGTGGCATGGTGCCAAAGAGCCTCGATAAAAACCCTCGTGGGTAGCACAGTTGATAAAATCGCTGTCCTCCCCAGATTGGGTAGGAAAGACCTGAGTTCGTGTCCCGTCGACGAAGAGAGGAACTTTTATTGGCTTTTTTCACAAAGTGGTTGAGATAGTCGGTCTTAGGCGAGGGTAGAATGGTTTTTTCCTCCATGCAACTCGGCAATTTTGTCCAGAACACAAAAAATCGACCTCAGAACACACGCAATTTACAGAGAAAAAAAAAAAAAAAAAAAACACTGAGCATTATGGCCTTAGTTACTGATGCAACTAAAACCCTATTACAACAACAACAACAACAACAAGAACCTAGCAGCCTTAGGCCTCCCAGAGAACATTTAAATGGAACTCCAGAAAGCCGCGATCATGAACACCAATAGGACAGTAAGAGAGTTCCTCGACTAAATAATAATAATAACGGCACACAACGAACCACCCTATGCACTTCGTACCACTTCCCTTTATAGGGTGGAAAATCCATCCCGTGAAAGAGTAAAAGTTTTTATAATGCATGTAATAATAAAAGTAATTTTCATGTAGCAGCAGTTTGACAAGCTCGTAATCTGGAGGAACAAGAGAGATCCATTCAAAAAATGCAGGGTTCTTTCGCTGTTTCAAAGGCTCCCTAAACTTTTATATTAATTTGTTTAGTTCTGTAAGACCGATAGGTCAGAAATAATCCCGCAGTGAGCCATCAACTCCAATGCCACAGTTAAATGAAAAACAGAAAGAGATTCTCTTTAATTAATTTCCGAAGAAGCATCTGACACCAAATACCTAAGCTTGACCACTTTTCTAAGTAATCTGGAATCCCTTTCAATTATTTCTTTTCGACTTGGCTACTTCGAACGATCTTTCCCCCTCCCCATTCCTTCGAGTGTATCAATCGTTGGCGGAATCCATGAATCCCTAGATCTTCTTCGTGGGCGAGATAAAAATTGATTAATGCTTTCTGAGCACCGGCAGGATGAAAGGTATCCCTCAAATTGCGCTTACGACCCAGCGAGTCTTTTGACAACGTTTTATTTTTCAGAGGACGTACGCATGCATTGATTTTGGGTCACGCTTTACTTGTGCTTTCATTAGAAAGAGAAAATAATGGATGTCGGAATTCAAAGAGCCGCCTCGGGACAAAGACGTTTGTAATATTGCAAAAAACAACTGTGTTACAGTGCTGAAGCTCGACGTGCTGGCGACATGAACGCATCTCTGTAAACAGCTTCCGGAGAGAACAAGAATACGTTTCTCAATGTTTTTCTTCTGGTTATAATAGAGACTATTATACGAGGTGTGACAGAAAGAGAAACGAGACTACACCAATAAAACTTATCGTTGGAAACACAGAAATCAAAAGTTTCCTCTTTTAAAGTACTGTCCAGCACACTTCTGCATTTTCGTATTCCATGCTTAGCCCTCCCAGTAGCACAGTGGTTACAATCACCAAAAGAGTAGGGGCTCGATTTGCGTCAATGTGAATGAATTATTCGGTGACGTAGAACTGGATCCACGCAAAGGGAGTTTATCGGGTGTTGTTTGTAGTCAACAATCATCAAGATGCTCATTGGTCATGTCTACTTTGTTAATTTCGATTTCTGTGAAGCACTGGAAAGTGTCCAAGATTTTGCCCAGACACAACAGGGGATGAAAGTTAATGATGAAAGCTTTGTCAATTAGTTCGGCTCTGGATAGGCGGTGCAAGGCTTAGGATTTTTCCGAGTGTGGTCTGTGATTGTAAAGAAAAATTCTTAACAGGGGGTTACACACATATTATTTAGTGCAAATTATCACGTCTATACCCAGTAAATTAACCGAAGTTATCACAGTGGCCTCGTTTCATATCGTGAATGCCTTCACAAAGATCTGCTCTCCGGTTCCACTTCGAATAAGTAACAACAATCTTTCTCTGTCATATTTCCCATAGTGAGAGGCTTTTGACCTGAATTTTTATTGAGTGGATTATTGAGTAGGTATCCCATGATTTCTGTCCACTCAATGGATAGAAATCATGGGATACCTACCTAGTAACGGGTAGGCTCACCTTTCGCCCGGATAATTGCAGTCTCCCGTGAGGCATTGAGTCCACTAGTTCACGAAAGCGTTCCATAAGTATTTCCATCCATACTTGCTGCAACGCTGTCCATAATTCCGTGGCATTCCTGAGTGGAGGATCCAAAGCTTGAACAGACCTTTCCACAGCATCGGAAAAATGCTGCACAGGGTTCATGTCTGGTGAACGGGGTGGCCCTTATTTGAAGACAAAATCTGCGGAATGCTCTTCGAACCATGTTCTAGGGATTCTACTGTTGGCTTTCGTGGCTAGCAGACGTGCCTATTAGAGCTCTTCACAGCGACATTAAAGAAGTATAGATAAGTGGGGATTAAAGCATGATTAGTAAAGTAGAGCAGGAATTCAAAGGCTTTTTAGTATATTGTAATTTTATTTAATAAGATTTTTCCCCGTAATAGTGTGACTAATTTCTTATTATAATATAAATATAATTTTTTGAAAGTTTGTTTTATTAATAATTAGAAAATTTCATAATGGTTATTACAAGATCCGACTTGAACACTTCGTCAGAGTGTTCAAGACGGACCTTGTAATAATGACTCAAACCATGACTCAAACGGAAATAGCCGAAGGCGATTTCCGGGAGAGTCATGATTTTATCCTTTGCAGAACCTGTGGCATGTTTTCCATGGTCGACCTAGTGGATAATCGTAGCTCACTTGGAGATTCTTTTCTTTGTCACCGTTGTAAGGAGTGCATCGCTCTTAAGTTACAATTTGGTGCATTGCTAGAACAATTTGAGTCCCTGAAAAAACTGGTGCTTTCCCTCGGGAGTAACTGGCAGCTTGTCTGGGACCCAAGACTCTAATAACCTACCAAGTGATGCACTGCCGATTCGGGGCCCAGAACAGAATAACCAAGTGCAAACTACTCTGGTTCAAGAGGACTAAGTTCAATTAGGAGACTCCATTGTCAGGGAAACGAGAAATATTTTTTGTAATAAGGATAGGTCGACTAGAACCAGAATAGGTCTGCCGGGAGCAACTTTTAATTATGTCACCAACAGACTATCATATTTTAAGGGGAGGGGGATATTATTATTCATGAGGGACTAATGATATTAAGCATACACGATCTGACGATTTGTTAGACAAATATAGGACCATGCTGAAGAAATGTCGCGAGTTAGGTCACAATATCTATGTATCAGCAATTCTACCCACACACGTTAGGAGAGATTATATGCCGAAAGCCTTGTGGATTAACTCAAGACTTTAAGGACTCTTCAAGGCTTCTGGGAGAAATTTCTATCAGCTTGGTAGGTAGAATGAACTTGTTTCGTCGAGACGCTATACATTTAAACAAAGGTGGTGAAACAGGTTTTGCCAGTATTATTGAGGATACCTTAAAAGTTCATGGAAATTGCTAGTTTGGAGGACAAGAGTAATATAGATAGACGTTTATCTGATAATATTGATCAAATTAACTTTTGCACATACCTCAAGAGTATTTGTTTATTACCGCAACAAAACACAATAGCATGATAGTCTGAGGGCAAAAGCGCTTGAAATAGCGGGCAACACTGCCACGGAAGAGAGCTTAAATAACTTTAAGGGGTGCGTCAGGGTACTTAACTATACAAGAACACTTAAGTCTTAATTGTCTGTACAGTCATGTCAGAAGTGTTGTCAATAAAATGAGAATTCGAACTGCTCGTTAGGACAAGTAACGCTGGCATAATAGGGTTTATAAAAACGAGGTGCCACCCGGAGATAGGGGGTTATGAGTTTGTAGCCTGAGCGTGATGAAAACTTTCCGGGATTCAGACATTTCGCATGCTAATATAGAATCTGTATGGTGTGAGATAGTTGGAAGCAAAGGTATAATGAGAGTGGAGTAATCTGCAGGCCAGGTGATTGTGAAGATTATGATGAGAGCCTCTACATGCAAATGGAATGGACAAGTAAGCGTGAATGTCTTATTATGGTGATTTCAGTTTGCCTCTAATTGATTGGAGTAAATGGGAAGGAAACTCAACAGGGGGAACAAAATTTGAAATCAACTAGATGACTGTTATTTGTATGAACATGTCAGGGAAAGTACTAGAGAAAAGAATATCCTAGACCTCATCATCACACATGAATCAGATGACATAACAGGGCTGACAGTAGAGGAACCAGTAGCAGGAAGTGATCACAGAGTTCTACGGTGAATGATAAAGAGAGAGAGAGAGAGAGAGAGAGAGAGAGAGAGAGAGAGAGAGAGAGAGAGAGAGAGAGAGAGAAAGAGAGAGAGCAGGTAATCAAAGGCAAAGGAATGGGACATAATTTCAGAAAAGGAAATTACGACGGCTTGGGCTCTGTTAACAAGGTAGATATCTCAAGAGAGCGAATACAATTGAAATATAGTATACCTTTAAAACATTAATCTCAAAAGCCCTGAATGCTTATATATCTTAAAAAACATACTCCACGAGTAAGATTCCAATTTGGATGAATAACGAAATTGCCAAATTAGTTGAGCAGAAAAAGACTGTATGGAAAAGTTACAGAGCAATAAAAGTACTGAAGCCTATAACAGCTGCAAATTGATCTAAATTATTGGACCCCCAGAAAAGGTTAAGTTTGGCAAAGGAAGATTATGAGAAATCGCTGGCAGAGAGGGGAGGAGGGATAAGGAATTCTTCACATATATAAATGCAATGAAGAGAAGAACAAACCAATCGGACCTGTATGTAGTCGACGTGGAACAGTATAAGATACCCCAGCTGAAGTTACAGATAAACTCAACAGTTACTTTGCATCGATATTTAACAAAAGAAAACCCTTTAGGTCAATGAGAAATTATGGGAGTGAAGATGAAAAAACTGTAATTAATGATGTTGAAATTTCATATGTTTAATTAATTAAAGAACTTTCATGCCTACAGGAGAGTAAGGCTCCTGCGATTGATAGCATTTACCATATAATTTTAAGGGAGGCGGCAAGTGAGTTCATTGAACTATTGAGGCTAATTATGAGAGCATCACTAGACTCGAGAGTGATTCCGTTGGAATGGAAAAGTGCCAATGGCGTCCAATACATAAGGGCGGTTCTAAGAGTGAAGGCGCCTCCGTAGCCAGGCGGGAAGGAGCAGCAGTGCGTAGTACACGCTTCTTGATTAGACCGGGGTTCGAGCCCGTGACCAGCAAAAAATACGGAGGATGCGGAAAGGTCAGGGAATGACCACCTCATATCTCGGAGCAACATGGCCTTAGTTGCTAATGCTCCTAAAAACCAAAAAAATAAAAAAATAAACAAACTAAGAGTGAAGTGGGAAATTACCGACCAGTTATTCTAACTTCTGTAGTAGGAAAAAACATGGAACTATGATCAAGAGTGGATTTCAGAATCACTTAGATAGAAATGGATTTCTGAAGGATACTCAGCATGGTTTTGTAAAGGGAAAATAATATTGAACTAATCTGGTTAGTTCAATGTTAGCTATTTTGACAGGGTCACTCAAGAGCTTGACTAATTTCGGAATAATTTCGATTTCAGCAAAGCATATAACTCAGTCCCACAAGAGAAGTTACTTTATAAGCTGCAACAGGTTGGAATCACAAGAAAAATCCTTAGATTGATAGGAGGGTGGCTTCACGACAGGAGGCAGAGGGTTGTGATAAATGGTCATTTCTCAGATTGGGTTTATGTAAGATGTGGGGTTCCCAAGGATCAGTATTAGGACCACTGTTGTTGTTGATTTTCATAAATGACATCGATTAAGGGAGAAAGAGCGTGAGGTCTAAATTTGCAGATGATGTGAAGATTGGTAGAGTAGTTGATGATCAGTGCTAAGCAGAGCTTCTTCAGAATGACCTAGATAGACTTCAGGGATGGTCAGAAAAATATGAGCTATGCTTTAATCCAGCACAGTATTGCACCTGGAGAACAGTAACCCGAAAATAACTTATACACTTGGTGGAGTTGAACTAAAGCCGGTAGTGGAGGAAGGGGACTTGGATATTACGATACGGTCAGGTGTGAAGTTCTCCGAGTATTGTAAACAGGTTGCAAGGAGGGCCCTTGGTGTCCTAACGATGATGTATTGAACAATTGCTAGTAGAGATAAGGCCGTCATAATCCCATTATCTAAGACTATTGTTAGACCACACTTGGAATACTGTGTTCAAGTATTGAGACTGCACCTAAAGAAAGACATTGAGCTTCTTGAAAGGGTCCAAAGACGGGTAGCTTGTATGGTGAAATCGGCAAAAGGGTGTCCATATGAGGAAAGACTGATTATGTGGGTTGCAGATCTTGGAATCTAGGCAGCTTAGAGGAGATTTGATTGAGGTGTATAAGGTTCCGAGAGGCATAAGCCAAATGAATGAGGACAACATTTTCACAGTTATAAATTACTTCGGAAGTAGGGACCATGATTTTAAGTTACGGGGTGGTGGGAGTAGTTTAGACTGGATTGCAGGAATTTTAAGTTTGGCCAGCGAGTTAGAAATTACTGGAATAAGTTACCTACATGGGTGGTAAACGTTGACAATCAGTGGAAATTCAAAAGTCAGCTGAATAATTACCTAAAGGAGGAGAGAAATGCATAGGTTGTCGATTTGAGAGGTGGAACAGGACTAGCTTATGTCTGCCAGGGGAAAAGGTTGATGACGTTGTAGGACAGATATCATATTTTAATGGAACAAAGGGTGATATTGTTGTACACGTTGGCAGTAATGATATTAGGAGTAGGAGATCTGTAGATTTACTTAACAAGTACAGGTCAATGTTGCAAAAAAGTCGTGAGTTAGGGTTAAATTTGAAAGTGTCTGCAATTCAGCCCAGACACGATAGCAGGGAGTATATGATGAGAGCCTTGCAAATTAATTCGGCCTTGGAGAGATTGTGCGGGCTAGAATTTTTTTCAGCCTGGTCCGTGCTGGCGAATAGGAGAGACTACTTCTACAGGGATGGGAAACCTTTAAACGGAAAGGGTGCAAGAATATTTGCTGATGCTATCAAGGCAGTGTTCGGTGGGTCGGAAAACTGCTACATTTGGGGGGAATTCACAGACTAAAAGTTTAACTGTAGCCGTAGGCAGAGCCGAAAGTGATTCTTACACTGTTTCTATTGTAATGAGCAACAGCCTAGAGAACAAGTTGCTGGAAATTTTTAAGAGCTGCTCGGTTTCATGGAACAGGTAAATACTTGGAGTGTGTTAGGGCAACAAAGAGTAAGAACAAGTGCGTGTATACTTGCATGTACACTAATATGTATGCTAGAAGTAGAGGAAATAAAATTGATGAATGTGAAATGCTGATCAAGACATCAAAGGTTGGGATATCAGATACATGGTGTCACACAGATATAATTGGAATTTGTGAGTAAAAAGTGTAGAGAAAGGATAGAGAAGACAGGAAGGGAGGAGGGGTTATGCTGTTGGTTAAGAAACACATAAAATCTAAGGAAGTACATACAGTTGCACTGTATGTGCACAGTTGCACAGTTGAACATTGCACTGTCCACAGGTGGACAGTGCAATGTTGAAACTGTTTGGTGTGACATAAACACTTGGAAAGGGAAAATGAGAGTAGGAGTATGTTATATGCCTAATAATGCTGAAGGGTACAATGAAAAGTTGTACAGAGAAATATAATAGGCCGGTAAATCCCAGAGTCTTATAATGGGGGATTTTAATTTCCCAGATATTGACTGGAACTTGTGAGTTCGTCACTCGTATATTAGCAAGGCTTTTATGGATTTATTGAATAACTGTTTTCTACAGCAACATGTTCAAGAGGCAACCTGAGGGAGTAATATTCTTGATCCTATTATCAGTAGTGATTATTCATGCATTAATAATTTGCAAATAAAGGAGCCACTGGGTGACAGGGATCACAATGTACTGATGTGGGAATTACATAAAGATGTAACTGCCATAAAGGCTGGGGGGTTTTTGCTTTCGTAAAGGTGGCTCCAGTGGTGTGAGACAATTTTTAAATTCTATGCAGTGAGAACAACTGGTGATGTTACCAACGATGAATTCTAAATGGGAAGCTCTCTCTTGGTATGAAAAGCCTAGTAGCTTCCAAGATTGAGATCTTGGATGCTACTATGCTTTGCATACCAACTAAGAAATATTGTTCAAGGTTTAGGCCTAAATGGATGTCGGATGAATTAACGAGGCTCGTTGCAGAAAAGAATAATGCGTGGGATGCATATAAATTATCAGGAGAAAGAGAAGCCTACGGCAGATATAAGCTAGTCGGTAATCAAATCTAAAAGGAGGTTAGGCAAGTGAAGGCAGATTACGAGAAATCTTTGTCAAAGAACACGAAGAAAAACAGCAGAGTACTTTACTTATGTAAACTCTAGAAGGAAGGGGATGAATCAGATTGGTCCAATTAACATAGATGGTTCGACTATTGATGATCCTGCTCAAGTACCTGATAAATTGAATGAGTATTTTGCATCTAAATTCACACATGAGAAGTCATTCAATGAGGAAAATGTCAGATGTTTATCAAACTCTAACAGAAAGCTAAGTGATTTTGTAATAACTCAGAGCAAAGTGGTGGAGAAATTGTTTAAGTTAAACATCAAAAAGGCATTTGGGGCAGATGGAATCTGTACAGTTATAATGCAGGAGGCAGCGATATAAGTAAGAAAACCCTTAGCCATAATTAGTAGAGCATCCTAAGAGCCAGGGGAAGTGTCCATGTACTGGAGATGTGCAAATGTATCCCTCCCCAGGTCACAAAAGGGGTTCAATGGGTGCCACAAATAATTATTGACTTGTTAGTTTAACTTCTATTCCGGGAAAAATTAGGAGTCACTGGTTAAAGAGTGATACGGGATCCCCTAAACAAGACAGCAGTAACAGTTCAGACACAGCATGGGTTTGTTAAGTGGAAGTCTTGTCTGACCAATTTGATTAGATACTACGATGTGGTCACAAAGGAATTTAATGTAAAAAATAATTTCGGTATCATATACTTGAATTTCAGGAAAGTTTTTGATACTGTTGCACATGGAAGACTGCTGTACAAATTGGAGCGTATGGCATTAAGGGCAAGTTGCTGCGATGGATAAAGGGATGGTTCAGTAGGAGACGGCAGAGAGTGGTAATAAATAGACACTGCTCTATGTAGACTAATGTTATTAGCGGAGTCCCCGGGGTTCGGCTTGGCTCATTGTTATTTTTGTATTTATCAATGATATCGATGAGGATATATCAGGCTTAATGTCGAAGTTTGTAGATGATACAAAGTTTGGAAGGGTTGATAATGACAGTAAAGACTACGCTACTGCAATAGGATCTAGAAAGGTTAGGCAGTGGTGTAAGAAGTTGCTTGGTTTGGACGACCAAACCAAGCAACTTCTCACAATTAGGTGAGAAGACCAAAGAAGATATTTGTTGATACTGGACTTGAACTTCTGTAGACTGTAATTTTCAGGAAATACGTATGAAGGTAGGTTGTTCCAGAAAACGGCAGTTGAATGAATAAACGAGGAAGAACAAAAGTTGGTTCTGTTAGTTTGAAGCTGGTACAGTAAAAGGAAGTTGGCTGGTGGCTGCACGTGTTCGGACTGTTTTGAAAGAGAGAGCGGGAATTACAGAAGCCAATTCAGAAGAACAGTGCCCATGGAAGTATCTGTAGAAGAGGCATACAGCAGAAACAGTACGTCTATGAGAGAGTGAGTGGAGAGACTCTGTTAGAGGTGAATCATTAATTAACCTAAATGCCTTATTCTGAATGGAATCAAGAAGCCTGAGACAGGTTTTCTGGGGGACACCCCAGTTGTGGGAACAATATTCCATGGTAGGGCGGATTTGCGATTTATACAGAGTGAGCAGCTGTTTGGAAGAAAAGTAACGCCGAGAGCGAAAGAGAAAACCAAGTTTTTTAGATGCAGAGGAAGCAATATTTGTAATGTGCTTGTGCCAAGAGAGATTAGAAGTCAGGATAATCTCCTAAAGAGATATATCGTTTTGCCTAGAAATCAGAGTGTCACTAAAGATAAGCATAAGAGCAGAAGAATCATTTTTGCAAGATATAAGACAAGATTGAGTTTTAGAAGGGTTGAAAGCAACTAAGTGGTCTTTGCCCCACTGGAGAATTACCTGAAGATCGGCATTTAAGGAAATGATAGCAGATTTTCAAGAAGTTGAAGCTGATTGAGCAGGACAAGGTTTCTCAAAATGGAAAGTGGAATGCAATGTGCTATCATCGGCAAAATTTATGGATAGGATTTGCAGTCAATGGAAGCACGTCATTAATATACAAGAGGAAAAGAGTAGGGGAAAGAACTGAACCTTGGTGGACAGAGGCATTAGGGGAGCAGTTAGAAGACAGAGAGCCATCTACCATCACCCTCAGTGAGCGATCAGAGAGAAAACTGATAACCAATTACAAAAAAAAAGTTGGCAAACCATAAGATGGAAGTTTTTTTATTTGGCCTTGATGCCAAAGACGATCGAAGCCTCTGAGATGTGAAGAGCAACTACTTGTTTCCCCGAACATTTCCACTGAATTTGTCCATAAATGGGTAACATAAGCCAGGATATCACCAGTGGATCGACACTGACGGAATCCATACTGGCGATCGTTGACTAGACGGAAGGTTTCTAGGCAGTTTAAGAGTTTACGGTTAATTGATTTCTCCATTACTTTAGAAAGAGTTGAAGTAATTGCAATGAGACGATAATTGGATGGGAGGGATTTGTCACTCTTTTTAGGAACTGGCTGGATATGAGCAAATTACCAAGCAGAAGGAAAAACACCTTTTGGAATAAGAAAGTGAAAAAATGCCGAATGAATAGGAGTAAGTTCAGGAGCATAGGTTTTGAGAACAAGTGGAGAAGTACCATGACACCTGCAGCTTTCTTAGCATGAAGATTCGTCAAAATCCTTCTGACATCCTTTTGACGGAAGACCACAGGAGGCATTGAATGTAGGGTGTTGGGAATGGTGGGAGGTGTTTTATCACCTCCCTCCATTAATCATTAATACATGAGTTGGAAGAAAAATGGGATACTAGCAAGTCTGCTTTATCTTGGCTGAAGTGACAACAGAACCATTTGGTTTGTACAGAGTTGGGCAAAAGTTGCGGCCAATAGTTTTGACAAGAGACCAGAATGCTTGGGTACCATTAGGGCAAGAAGAAAGTTTTCTACTCTTAGCCTGTTGGAACTCTAGTTTAGATTGATTAATAACTGCTTTGCAATTGTTGCGAGCTTTGGTGTAGGCAGAAAATGAAACTGAAGAATTAGAAACAAGCCAATTACTATATGCAACGTTCTTCTCTTGATCAGCCTCAGCATATTTATTGGAAAACCAAGCTTTAGATAAAGGACGCGATTTTATAGTGGAGTGTGGGATAAAGGATTCCATTCTTGCAAGAATAATTTCACTGACACGATCTGAGCAAAAGTTGACATCAGAAGTTTTGAAACAGTAATCCGACCAAGGAAAAGAAGAAAAGAAATCTCGCAGGTCATCCCATTTTGCATCCGTGTAATGCCAAACAACAGGAGGTTGGGAATAGCCATGAGATAACGGCTCCATTGGAGAAGAGAAATCGCAAAGTTTTGATCTTGAGTGTCTAAAGAACCGCTCACTTCGACCGTGTACTTAGAAGGGTTGTTTGTGAGAAAAAGATCAAGCATATTGGCTGTATGATTAGGATTGTCCGGTATTCTTGTAGGTAAATGAACAATCTGTGGAAGGTCATTAGTAATTGCCAAAGCCTCATCACCTTGACGAGCTGGGTGGGTGTGACTAGAAAACGGAAACCAGCTGGAGTTGTGAACATTAAAATCACCAAGGAAAATTACCTCACTGTTAGGAAAGTTGGACTGGAGAAAGTCAAGTTGCAAAGAGAGGAAGTCAAAGATCTCAAAGTGATTAGTGGATTTGGCAGAACGGTAGAGACAACAGATGAATTTGACAGAATGAAGTTGAGAGACTTTAAGCCAGAGTAGATCAAAGAGAGGAGATTCAAAATTGCCAAGTCTCTGACAGGGAATATCAGAACGGACATAAGCGCAAGTACCACCTTTGAGGCGAAATGAATCATTAAGCGAATAATTTGGGCATGTGTAATGAGCAGTAGTTGACTTAACCAATAACTGAGATTCTGTCAGAAAACGTACATGGGGTTTGGCAGACTGTAAGTGGGAATGGACATCGTTGAGATTAGAATTGAGACCACGTACATTTGTGAAATGAATTAGGAAGTGCTTGGGAGGTTTAGATATTTTCGCAGATAAGCTTGCTCTATTAGTTTTACAATTCATGGTGTACTGAATGGTAAGAAAAAGTGAGTGGGACATGCTGTATGAAATAAGGAAATTTTTGGATAAGGCGTACACGTGGTAAGGATATATCCGGATCCTTGACATAACGTGGCCTCGACAATGCCATCCGCATACACACTGCTCGGTCTCCCTCCAGTCACTATCTGGCAGAGTAGAGGTAGCAAGATTATACACTAACTGATGCGGAAGCCTCCTAGAGAGTTACCAATAGGTTGGGTTCGGTGTACTAACTAGTGGCCGGCCTACGAACACTGTTTTAGAGCTGTACCCTCGAAATGTAAGGAAAATTGGATCTCGCCACGATGTTCATCATAACCACAAAAGTCATCAGTCATACTGCATGATGGAAGATGGGGAAAGCTTGACCGGAACTTGGCTTTGGAGAATAAATATGGGTTGCACCAGTTCAAGCCTCCAATAAGAAAAGTGGTGGTATTGCACTGGTTGATGAGAGTCATCTACCTCCTATTACTGCTGGTAACATAGAGGGGCTGCATTTCTCCATGTAGTGTGGGCGCCACACCTCGACCACTGCTTACCTTGTTTCACACCTGGGTGGTCATCCACCGTGTACTTGTGCATGTACCCACCCACCGTGTACTTATACCCAGGATTACTAACAGTCCCACCGTCGTGAAAGTCTAAGCAGAGGATTTGGCTGTTACAGACCGTGTGGACTTCACCGAAATTGGGTCCACTTGACTTGAGTGTCACCCGAATATCAGTTCCATCAGCGTTTTAGACTCCCAGGTAGCAAGTACAGATTGTTTGGCATATCTGAGAGAATTTCTGTGGCAACCTCAAGGACATATGAATGTGTATATTAATGTGTATATTATATATATGTATATAGCGGAGTTGCCAGTTTCTGGCTAGTGGCCGCTTGTTAATAAAAATGGAAAAATGTACATTATGCAAATTGGAGTTGATTACATTGATTGGAATTACAATAAATCAAAACAGATTGAAAATACAAAAAAAAAAAGTACTGTTAGACGAAGAAGAGGAGATTTAAAGCTGTTTGTTAACAGATCGACAGATTCTAAGACAGTGCTCCTGGTTTACGTGAATGGACAAATGTAAAGTTCAGTCAGATTGGTGTGATATAAGGAACGAAAGTAGGAGTACTTTCGTTGCTTTTATCACCCAAAAAAAGCATGTGTATTAAGGGGCAAACGCCTGTGAAAAGCGGCTTCTTTGCAAAGAAGAACACATCTTTCCATTAAGAGATAAAAGATCCCGCATCCCAAAGGGACGATGCCCATCTGTTGGGGGCACGTGTGCGTCTCTTCACAAACGCAAGCCAGATTCAAACATATCTCATTAACGGTGAGTGTTTCTCATTATATTTAATAAATCACTGAATATTTTTCACGTATCGTTCTCCATTTAAAAAATTACTACCGCGTTTTAACGTTTAATAAAGCTCGATTAATGAAATATGTATCACTTGCTGGTCCGCGCAGCACATGCACTCACTGTTCCAGTCAAAGGAGGAATTATTTCCTGTTTCGGGAGACAGATAATTATAATAGAGTACCGCTAACTTCCCTCCCATTATTTCGCTCTCATCGATATTTTCTGTTCTCCGTTTGAAAGAATAAAATCGATCGCAACTGCGCGTGTAAGGAATCGTGATAAAAGAATCGGTGACGGTAGAGTTCTGCCGAGGAACATCGGGTAATTGGACACTTCATAAACAGAAAGCGATTCTGCGAATAACAGCTCTGCAGCTTGAAATGTAACTCGTGGACTATTGGATGCATATAAAAATAGAACGGAACAGGAAAGGCACTACGCTCACGTGGACTCGAACAACCGTTAAAGTTTTCAGCGACTAATGACAAGAAATCCTCGAGAAGTACCAACGTTCCGATAAAGAGGGCCTCACGTGACAACCGAAAACTCATTCTACTGAACAGAAAACAACACGATCATGAAGCAAACATCGCGCCCTCGTGCGGTAAACATTTACAACGCTATTTTTTTCTTCTTGTTTCGGAAGTTTTCTTTCAGTGGCCCCCGGATAAATTTTTTACACTTTCTAGAGTAAGACTCCCAAAAAACCGACAGGATATCGTGAGTAGCACACTTGGTATTATTATTATTATTATTATCTTTATTTTCTCCTAAGAGACACCCGCTTACAGCTATTAACCAGGGGGTGCACATTCATATATACAAATATAAGTTATATACATCATTATCTATTTATAATTTATACAAATCAGTCTTTATAAATTATACAATGTCTAAATTATACATTTTCTAAATCATACATTGTCTAATTAATTATATTTTACACATCATTGGCTTATTTTACATGACAGGCAGATAGAAAGAGAGCACAAGCATAATTTACAATTTTACAATGAATTAGAGAATGTTCACATCTACACAACTATTTACAGCGAGTTCACAGAAAGACAGGACGTCCAATATAAACATAACAGGAGCACCAGTGCGGAGCAAAAACAGTCCCGACCAGTTCATTCTTAATTTCCTGCATTCTCTTTTGTTTTCATATGTGGGCATCACTCAACATTTACAGGTGGAGTAGTGCATTCTGAAACACTTCAGTCCTGTATCTCTTCTCTGCGCAAAGCCTTTCTGGGTCTGCTTGTAGATCGTTGAACATCTTAATGGTGTTCAAAGGAAAAAATCGCCGAAGGCTTTCCAGCTGCGTGAGCGCGCTACTGATTGGAGGGGATGGTGTTCTCTTTATTTTATTTTTATTTTTTTTATTTTATTTTATTAATAAAAAGATACACAACAGGTAACCATTAACAGTGTATCTGAGATCAGATCAATAAACATAATAACAATAATGTGAAATCCTACAGGACGATAAACATTGATACAAATTCAAACAATAAAGCATATGTACAAAAGAGGATTGTATTAAGTTAAGTTACCGGTAAAACAAGTAATAATTAATCCGTTAGAGAATAGAAAAATAATATAACAAATAATAAGCTACAATAATTAGATGTGAGCTAGTCACTTTGCAGTTTAAGTGAAGAGGCAAACTTGTGGATGGAGTTCATCAGTGATTGGGAGTTGTCAAAGAAGTCAATGCGAGAGTCATTTGCTGATTTGCTGATTCTGTTCAGTGGACTGAACTTCATTAAGTCCGTGTTGGCAGAGTCAAGGCGAAACGGTGTAAGGTTCCTGACTTGTCTACAGGGAGCATTGAAGTTTATTTTACTCAGGATATCAGATGCTTCATAAATTCCAGTGATTACTTTGGCTAGGAGAGCGATGTCAGCAGTAACTCTTCTAGTGCACAGAGGCCTTAGATGAAAGTAATCACACAGCGATTCATAATACACTGAGTGATAGAATAGAGGATTGCGGTACGTAAGGTAACGGATAAAGTTTTTTTGGACTGCTTCAATTTTGTTAGTTAAAGTCTTTGTGTGAGGATTCCAGATGGGTGAACTGAATTCAAGGATTGGCAGAACAATAGTTTTGTAAAGGATAACCGCATATCTGTAGTTTTTGAACTTGTATGTGTTCCGTTTGATGAATCCCAGTGTTTTGAATGCTTTGCTGGTGATTTTAAGGACATGGGCATCGAATTTAGCACTGCTGGAAAAGAGAATCCCCAAGTCGTTAACTTGGTCACACCTTTCGATGATCACAGAGTTAATACTATACTCCGTATTCATTAGTTGTGGAGATCTGCAAGATGAGAAAGAGATAACTTTGCACTTCGAGGGGTTAGCAGACAAGCCATTCAGAGATAGCCACAGAGAGAATTTATTGAGAGCACATTGAAGTTGTTGAGAATCGGTAGTCTCCTTCACTGCTGAGTAGATCTTAAGATCATCTGCATAGAGAGCAACTTGAACATTGGAGGTGTAGATGAAAGAAGGAAGATCATTTACGAAAACAATGAAGAGAAGAGGACCTAAGGGAGAGCCTTGTGGTACTCCGCTTAGTGGTATAAAACAGTCTGAGTTCACTTGATCGATGATAACGCTCAAGGAACGATGCGTAATATAGCTGCGTAGCCATGAGAGCAAAGGGTCACGGATGCCATACAGCTTAAGTTTTTCCAGAAGTTGTTCGTGCGGGACTTTATCAAATGCCTTAGATATGTCTGTGTAGACTGCATCAACTTGTAGGTGGTTATCAAGAGCTTCAGAGGTGTATTGCCAGAAAGGAAGTAAATTTGTGACTACTGACTTGCCACTGCAGAAACCATGTTGATTCTGATCGATAAAAGGCTTGAAGAATTCGAAGAGATGTTTGTGCACTGCTGTGTCGAAGAGTTTAGCCAGGCTGTTTTGCAAGGTTATGGGTCTGTAATCGCATACGTCATTTTTATCACCTTTTTTGAAAATAGGAACTATATTGACCTGCTTAAAGTGATTAGGATACTTCCCCAGCCTGAGAGACAGGTTGAAGATCCGCAGTATGAGGGGTTTCAATGTAGTGACAGTCCTTTTCCAAAATAGGCCTGGAATGTCATCTGGGCCTCTAGTATAGTCATTTTTCATGCTTTTTAATGCCGAGTTTAAATCTTCATCGGTGATAAAGAGATTAATGAGGATATCATCTTTAACAGGTGTGAAGTCAGGAGATGAGGCAGGTCTCAATGTATCATTTGTTTGAATTCTAGAAAAGTGTTTGGCAAACTCTTGAGCAATACTGAATTCGTCAGATAAGAGAATTCCATCTGCGTTTCGGAGTTGTAACTTTCTACTGGTTATGTTCTTATGCTTCATGAAATTCCAGAATGGTTTGATATCTCTGTGAGTAAGCAGACTATCCTGAACTGACTCTGTATACATGTTGTAGGAGTTTAATATGAGAGTTTTCACTTCTTTGCGGAGTTGGCTGAATATTTCATAGTATTGACTGTCACCTGTTTGCTTATATTTGTTTCTGTAGAATTCTTTGGATTTAATTTTACGTATTAGTTCACTATTATACCAGTGCGGGTAGGTAGAGCGTGCGGTAAGATGGGATTGAGGAACAATATCAGATATAACTGAATGGACACAGTTAATCAGGTTGTTGGTGAGCACATCGATGTCATCCATAGCGTCAGCGAGCTGCTTGTCTACGTTTCTTAGAGCTAGGTTGAGCAGAGGCCAGTCAGCCTTTCTGAAATTGAATCGTGGAGTACGGGAGCTGCATTTGAAGTTATGAGAAGTCACTGTGATGTCAAAAGTAATTGGTGAATGATCCGAGTGAAATATGGGGTTGTCGGTGTGAACATCTATATGAGTAGAGGAAAATATTAGGTCGAGGTAGGCATTTTCTCTGGTTGGAAAGTTGCAAATTTGTTCCAGACCATAGCTGTGAAGCATATTAAAGAGAGCCCTAGTCTGCAGTGATGGAGAAGAAGATTCTAAATTGGCCATTTGACAGTTAAAGTCACCCAAAACCATTGCTATGTCGGCAGATTGAATTAGTGGGAAGATTGATTCCAGCGAGCTTTCCAAGTACTGGAGGTCTATATTAGTTAAGAGAGGTGGAAAATAAAGCAATACTATTAAAACCTTTAACTTGCCAAGATGAAGAAGGCAGTATACTGATTCAATATTTGTGAAATTTGATGCAGTTTCACAGAGTATATGGTTAGAATGTATAATAGCTACTCCGCTTCCACGAGATCCTCTGTCCTTTCTATGGATTGTATGTTGTCCATCTATAATCTCCTGATCATCAATATTTATGGAGAGCCAGGTTTCAGTGAGCAGGTAAATGTCGTAAATATGTGAGCCTTGGATTGCTCTGAAGTGGTTTAGGTTGCTAATTATACTCCTGCAATTCTGAAGGTAAACACTGAACAGTTGGGATCTGGGGATTCTATGACGAGAGGAGAACGTAGTATGTGTAGATAGCAGGGTATCTGATTGCTATGCCGGTGGAGAGGAGATTTTGGACTCCCTTGATGGTCTGTCCGTGAAGCGTTTTACTAGAGCCCCTGATAAAAGGGATCTTAGATTCAACACTTTTTCTGTTTGTGATGGAAGGCATGTTATTATAAAAGATGAGTAGGCGGGACATCGTGTCTTCAGAGAACGGACATCTACTCCGAAACCATATTCTTCTTTAATTAGGTTGATAAGATCTTCAGATTTAGTGGAGGGTCCAAGTCTAGAAAGAAAAATTCGGTCTTTTGTGGGAATAATTGTGATATTATACTTGTGTTTGAGTAACTGAGATTTTTCTGCAGTAGTTACATTCTGTGTTTGATGAGTTATGGCCGGAAGCTTGGAGAAAGTACCTTGAGATATAGATGCTTTAATATTTTCTGACGGTTTGTTCTGTTTTGATCTTTGGTGCGATATTTGAGACTGGCAATTAGAAACAGGTTTACTCACTGTGGCGGCAGATCTACAGACAGGTTTGCAGACCTCATTAGATGTGGCAGCAGTTATTTTTGTATATGTTGCCTTAACTGATGTTGAAGAGGATTCCGCTTGGTGACTCTGAGCTTGTGAAATAGAAGTACAGACAGAACTGTTCCGCAGAGGAGAGTAGGTGGGAGGAGTGGTTCTATTTACATCAGAAGAATCATCTAACAGAGTCTGTTTGGCAATAAATTGCTCAGTTGAATGACTTGAATCATGAATGTTAGCAGGCTTGGGCAAGTTAATATTTGCAGCAGTAGAACTATTGAGGCCGGTGGAAGGTGAAGATCTGGTCTCAGTACTGAGGGCATCGTCAGTTAATGAAGAATTCGTATTCACTTTGAGCCCATTGGTGTCGAGAGTAGGTTCAGAATTCTTCCTAGCTTCCCTTAAGTGGCAAGACATAACTGATGTGAGATTTTTAATTTGGGCGTTAATGTTAGAAATTTCAGCCTGTTGATTAGCTAATATTGTTTTTATACCACAAATCTCCGTGTATAGCTCGCTGTTTCCTTCATTGAGTGTATTAGAATCCAGGAGAATTTCAGAGTTTGCAGTATGAGGTGCACTGATTAGATGAGTTTGAATGAGGATTTTCTGCATAGTGTTAAAGAGTAGTTCCTGGAATTCAGTTGATTGCAGAATACCAAAGGTTGGATTCAGAGTTTCCGTAGGGAAGGAGTTAGCGCTGAGATCTTCTGACAGCACAGATGTTTGAGTTGATGCATCTGAGATTTGATGCGACAACAAAGAAGGATTAGAGGCTTCATCCATGTACGATTCAGAGTCGGTATTTCTAGTTATTGGCATGATATTTGTCTCAAATGTACTAGAGTATGGCATTTCAACTTTGTTAGCCGAAGAGGAGGAAAGTGACTCAGGTTCCGTGCTGTTTGGCGTTGCAACAGTTATAGGGCTTTTCTGAGAATTTCTGAGTCGACATCTATCACAACAGAATGATTTCCGCCGACTTTTATTTAATTTTTTCAGGTCAGAATGTGTACAGTCATTGCATATTAATTGTTTGCACTCAATACATTGGACAATGGGGTCAGAGCTGGTCCCACAGATGGTGCAGACGTTAGAATTTTGACAGGAGGTAGTATTTGTCATATTGAATTCAGTTACTGTAGTTTTACTAGATAATTTAATATCACCACAGTTGTGGTTTAGCAAGCAATAGGCACTGTGACCAGCCGGTCGCCTTAGTTGCCCTGCAGTGAAATCCACAGGGAGCAGGGGACTAAGTAGGGAGAGAAGAACAGAGCGGCTAGGCAAAACTCTAATGCGTGGTCAAGGTCAAGTGTCTGTTGGACACATGTATAAGTTGAACTACAAGATAATGGCTGAAAGCGCTTGTATGGAGTAGCGGAATGAACATGCAGAAATTCATTTAATACTTATCTGTTGTCCGTTCAAATAATACAGTACTTGCACCTGGCAGTCCAAGGGCCTATCCTTATGTGGTGGCACTAATAGGAACTTAATACTTTAAATAAAAAACACACAAAACAAGAAAAGTTTACGGAGCATATCATACAGACAGCCGGACACAATCATCCCCCTAGCGGATCTTCGCCCACCTTTGCGTCATGCGGGGCCGTGTCAGCAGGTGGTCAGTTTTCGGTGAGTCGAGTCTCCCGGTAAGCAGTTTTGCAAGCGTGAGAATGTTCTTGGTGACAATAATGTGAGACCAAGGCGTGACATCCAAGTTGGCATATAAAATGGTTCTTGAGATTGTAAAAGGCTGCGTAGTGATCCTGTTTAACCATCTCAGCATCCAGTACTCTAAACCCAGGAAAGCCTTGATGGTAGTATCTGGGGCAGAAGACCAAATCTGAGATGCGTAGAGAGGGATGGGAATGACGCATCTTAAAATATATTGTTTAACAAGGTCAGGGTTCCTGATACCTACTAGTTCTTGTCTGGAGGTCCATAGCGCTGCGTAAGTTTTCTTCTTTACATGTCCGAAATGGGGTGTGAAGTTTAGGTTTTCGTCCCATTTCAGACCAAGATCAATATGTGTCCTGACCTTTTTGACCACACTGCCATTTACGCGTATTGATATGTGGTTGATTGCAGCCCCACACCCTCCCCCAGAGGGTGTAAAAGACCAGAGTTCGAATCCTATCAATGATGCGAGCAGCTTTTATTGCCACTTTTCGTAACATGGTTAAGTTAGACGGTCTCGAGCGAGGGTCCCCCCTCCCCCCCAAAGAAACTGGGGTTTTTGTTGAGCGGAGCAGGAAATCGACCGCACGAGCGAAGGCGATTTACAGACATGACAAATTGGGGAGCGCAATATGGCCTAATTAGAGAATGCACCTGAAACTGATTCATCTGCCAAACCACTCGCTAACTTTGGGAAGTTAAGAGTAGAATAAACACGAAATTAGTATGCTTAGTAGAGCATACAGACAATACAAAATATAAAAAACAGGAATTAGTACTTTACATTTGTCAATGTAAAATACAAATGCAAAATATTTTACATTTACCAACGTTAAACTTCAGTTGCCATCCCTCAGCCCATTTGCTCAACTATTCTAGATCTACTGCCATTAACAGCCCTGCCGTATCGGCTGCAAATTGGGACATTAAGCCAGACACGCCTTCATCAATAACATTGATAAATACAGAAACCCACAATGGGCCCAACAGGGACGGACCCCTTATTATTAATAACATTAGTCCAAGAAGAGCAGCACCCATTGATTACCACCCTCTGTCTTCTCCCACTTAACCATCCTTTTATCCATTGTAGCAACTTACCCTTAATACCATTCTGCTCCAATTTGTACAATAGTCTTCCATGCGCAACTGTGTCAAAAACTTTCCTGAAATCCAAGTATATGATATCAAAATTGTGTTTTGCATCCAGTTCCTTTGTAACCACATCATAGTATTCAATATAATTTGTTAGACAAGACTTTCCCTTAACAAGCCGATGTAGCGTCTGAATCATTACTGTAGTCTTGTTTAGATGATCCTGCAATGCTTATTTAACCAGTGACTCCATTATTTTAGCCGGAACACAAGTTAAACTGACAGGTCTGTGATTACTCGTGTCACTCTTCGATCCCCCTTTGTGAATTGGGGATACATTTGCACATCTCCAGTCCGTGGGGACCTCCCCTGAATCAACGGATCTCCCATAATCATTGCTAATGACCTGCTTACTTCATTTGCTGCCTCGTTTAATATAACTGGATAGTGCCCATTCACCCCGAGTGCCTTTCTTATGTTTAACTTCAGTCACCCCCCCCCCCCATTTTACTCTCAGTCATTACAAGATCATTTAATTCCCTGTTAGATGTGATAAGCTTCTGGCCTCCACTTCCCCACACAATTCCTCATGTGTGAATGTAGACGCAAAATACTCATTCAGTTAGTGATCTACCTGAGCAGAATACTCAATGATCGAAAATCGATATCAAGCGGACAAAATCTGATTCATTCCCTTCCTCCTAGAATTTATATAAGTAAAGAAGTCTTTGCTGTTTTTCTTTACATCTTTTTCCAAAGATTTCTCTTATTATGCCTTCGCTAGCCTAACCTCCTTTGTGACTTGATTACATACTAGATTATATCTGCCACAGCCTTCTGTGTCTTCTGATAATTTATGTGCACTTTTATGCATTTTTATTTTCTGCCACTAGTCTCATTAATTCGTGTGACATCCATTTAGGCCTAATCCTTTGAGAGTGTTTCTTGGTTGGTATGAAAAGAGTACTAGCTTCCAAGATTAATTCCTTGAATTAATTCCTTCGATTTAGAATTTTCTGTTGGTAACATCATCATTTGTTCCCAATGTTTATAATTAAAAAAAAATGTCAGAGACTCCTGTACTCACCTTTACGAAAGCAAAATCCTTTCCCTTTACCCCTGATGGTAGTCACCTCTTCGAATAAATCCTACAGCATTTTTTTTATCGTATGATGTGAGCAATACACGAAAGAACCAGTTTTTTCCTTCTTCCTTCGTGTATCCTGGCCGTGAGATTCAATCGGACAGTACGGCACCATCGCAATATCCAAGCCCGAGGCGGGATTAGAAAACGGGACCTATGGGTTGCCAGGTGGGCACTTTACCCACCCAGCTAGCCCGGTCGTCTCCACAGCAGTACACTGATGCCAGTGTTAAATGATGTTAAATTAGCTCAATCAGATCTAACTCTCGTGAGGAGTTCTCTCCTTTGTTTAAAATATGTTTGTTTGTATAATTAGGTTTTTTTTTTTTGTAAATAATTGTTCGATTATCCAGGCAGTATCGGGAGCCTGTAAACCCCTGGCTTTATGGCCGTGAAGGGCAATAAAGATTATCTCTCTCTCTCACTTATTTTGCTGATTTACAGTACATAATATTATTAGGTTAACTCCTCATTTCAGTTTGTACCCGTAAATGCAATAAAATGTATGTTTAGTTGTCTTGATTGGCATTTGCATTATTTCTCATATTTCCATTAATTACGCATTTTACCCTTTGCGACGATATTTATGGCAATTAGTTATATGAAGTGGGGTCTTTTTTATTTTCGGAAGGGATATATATCCCATCTAACAAATGCATTTCGACCATTTCTGCAATGCACAATGTAGCGCAAAAAAAAAAAAAATATTTGCAAAATTCACAAGTTATGCCGTTTTTTTGTCAGCCACTGTAGCTTATTGAAGTTGAATCATAGTAAGTAGCTGTTGTATGGTAAAGAAGAGGTCGTTTTGAAGTTTAATTGTAATTTTTCGGCTGAAGTTTTAATCTTCTGAAATTTTGTATCTTATCAGCTCGAATCAGACAACTGAGAGGATACGTACCCTAGGGCATTCGCGATCTCTACAGGAATAGGGGGCTCCTGTCCATTCCAGTTGAAAATAGGCGGGATGTTGGAGGAAATTTGCTATTTTGTTGCCTTATTTTATTCTGTATTTTTCTTACATGAGTATTTTTATTAATTGAGGTTGCAAATCGGATCCAAGAGTCGCTTTTCGCTTTCCTTCTGATGTGTCGGGCCTTGGCTCTGAGTTTCTTAAAATTTATAATATTATATAAGATTTATAAGATTATTGGTGGTTTGAGGAATATATTCTACGCTCGTTTTTTTTTTTTTTTTCTTTTTTGGTTACCTGCATTCCTCGTTCCACCAATAATTTATGGGTCTACAGACGTTTGACTGTGATTGTCGGATGGCAATGGATGCAGCTGTTCGAATTTGTTTGATGACATGATCGGTAACCGTGTAAACTGGAAGAGATTCGATGATCTATCTAAACGAAACATGACGCGTGTACTTTGCCCGATCTGCCTTGGAAAATTTCCATTTTAAGCGTTTTCTGCAGTTATACATTCACAACAAGGTCTGCAGAGCAAGATGGCTTGCCAAACAACACCTCCTTCATGTCACAGAGCCTGAGTACACGCTCCAATACATATACGGTTTCTGCAGCCAGTCATCACCTACGGGTCAGAAATCTGGGCGTCGGCAACGAAAACCACGCTAAAAACCATCGCATCTGATGAGTACTGGCTTATTCGGTGGGTCCTCTTCAAGCATAAACTGCCACCACTCATGCATACTTCAGATATCACCCAACTTCTAAATTACAGAAAAGTCTCCAAACGGATATTTGCCCTCCGCTTGCTTGTGACAATTAAAATGATAGCGGGTGAAGTCAATACGCCAAATTTTTGGCAGATGTGCAATTGGAGGATCCCACCAAAACCCTTAAGAGCTCTCCCCTCTCTGCAGTCTGTGGCGTGGAGGCTCAGAATAGGAGATAGATTCCTGCCCATGGAGATGCTCCACAATGTCCAGGAGATGGATGTGGACTACAAAAAGTACATAGAGGACAAATCGTATAGAAGACGCATCATCAGGGACCAGCTTTCGTCTTCAACCGAGTGACTGTCATCCTCTTTTCATCGCTTTTCATGTGTCTTCATTTCACATGTTAATATTAATTTTATATGTAAAATATGTAATTATACGTTTTATGTCCTAATATATGTTTTAAGTAATTTTTCCTGTATAAATTATTTAATGTTAAACCCCCTAGCATTGTCGCTGTTGTGGGTATTATTGCATCAGGCAATCATGTAACCAATCACTGCCTGCAATAAAGATATATATAGATGTTTGAATTTTACAAATTAATGGGTAGTGATCACTGTTCAGTGGATCATCAAGAGCTGTCCACTCAATACCAGGAAAGAGGATCAGAGAGCAGAGAGGTAGATCTATTGCAGAGAATGTTCCTGTTGGGAGATGGATGTAAGTTGATGAACCAGTATTTAGGATGGTTAAGTTTTGTCTGTCAATGAGCATTCAATGAATTGTCCTCGTCCATCCGCATTGGGAGAACCCCACAATGGGTGGTGTAAAAATCCCCAAATAAACAGAAAGGGGTTGGCAACTGCAGGATAAGTTCGTGAATAGTACAAGGATGATTGGGTGGCAGATAGATCGGAACAAGTGTCAGAGTAATGCCAATTGCCATTCTGGTAGCAAAGGCTTCTATAGGGTTTGTAAAGAAATGCGCATGAAAGGAACTCGTGAATCTAGGAGAATGGCTACTCTACCGCGATTATTATTTTCAACAGGTCGCTTGTCTGAAAAGAGTAATTTTTTTATCGGGAGATACTTGAGGCGAAAAATATGTCTCCTGTAAGCAGATGCCTACTGGATTGTGAGGCTTAATTATGTCGTAGATGTCATCAATATTGCTCCTAAAGCCTCTACGATTCCATTGGACCACGTTGTTCATTGTTTCGATTTAGACGAAGAACTGAATCTGCCTGCTTTTTTGGAAGTCTGTTCGATACAATCAATTTTAATCTTATCTCTTTTTGGGAAAGCAGGTCTTATGTCTATTTCTTCCTCTGGATGGATCTCCAGAATGGTTTCGGTATCACCTTCGGTATCAAAAGGATTTATTGTATGATTGTTTTCTGCAGCAGCATGTTCGAGAGGCAACCAGAGAAAGTAACACTCTTGATCTGGTTATCAGCAGTGATCATTCGTGTATTAAGAATTTGCAGATAAAGGAACCACTAGGTGGCAGTGATCACAGTGTGCTGAAGTGGGATTTACTCAAAGAGGTAACTACCGTCAGGGGTAAAGGAAAGGGTTTTTGCTTCCGTAAAGGGGAGTACAGTGGTCTCAGACAGTTTTTAAATTCTGTACAGTGGGATCAACTGACGATGTTACCAACAGTAAATTCTAAGTGGGAAGCATTCAAGGAATTAATCGTGGAAGCTACTAGACTTTATATACCGATTAAGAAATATCGTTCAAGGTTTAGGCCTAAATGGTTATCAAATGAACTAATGAGACTCGTGACAGAGAAGAAAAATGCTTGGGATGCATATAAATTATCAGGTGACGCAGAAGCCTATGATAGATACAAGTTGATCTGTAACCAAGTTACAAAGGCGGTTAGGCAGGCGAAGGCAGATTACGAGAAATCTTTGGCAAAAGATGCTAAGAAAAACAGCAAGGATTTCTTTACTTATGTCAACTCTAAAAGGAAGGGGATGAATATGATTGGTCCACTTGACATCGATGGTTCGACTGTTGATGATCCTGCTCAGATAGCAAACAAACTGAATGAGTATTTTGCATCTACATTCACACGTGAGGAATTATTACAATTTGAAAACGGAAGAAGGCTATCAAATTGTAGCAGTGTGCTTAATGATTTTGTAATAACTGAGAGCAAAGTGGAGGAGAAATTGTTGAAGTTAAACATAAGAAAGGCACCTGGGGTGGATGGGATCTATCCAGTTATTTTAAAGGAGGCGGCAAAGCAACTAAGCAAACCCTTAGCCATAATTATGAGAGCATCCTTGGACTCAGGGGAGGTTCCCACTGACTGGAGATGTGCAAATGTATCCCCAATTCACAAAGGGAGATCGAAGGGTGACACGAGTAATTACAGACCCGTTAGTTTAACTTCTGTTCCGGGTAAAATAATGGAGTCTCTGGTTCAAGATGCATTGCAGGATCATCTAGACAAGACTGCAGCAATAATTCAAACACAGCATGGGTTTGTTAAGGGAAAGTCTTGTCTGACAAATTTGATTGGTTATTATGATGTGGTCACAAAGGAACTGGATGCAAAAAATAATTTTGATATCATATACTTGGATTTCAGGAAAGCTTTTGACACTGTTGCGCATGGAAGACTACTGTACAAATTGGAGCAGAATGGTATTAAGGGTAAGTTGCTACAATGGATAAAGGGATGGTTAAGTGGGAGAAGACAGAGAGTGGTAATCAATGGGTGCTGCTCTTCGTGGACTAATGTTATTAGTGGAGTCCCACAGGGTTCGGTGTTGGGTCCACTGTTGTTTTGTGTATTTATCAATGATATTGATGAAGGTATATCAGGCTTAATGTCGAAGTTTGCAGATGATACAAAGGTTGGCAGGGTTGTTAATGACATTAATGGCAGTGTGCTACTGCAACAGGATCTAGATAATTTGGGCAGATGGGCTAAGAAGTGGCAACTGAAGTTCAACCTTGACAAATGCAAAGTACTGCATATGGGTAGAAGTAATCCCAGAGAAACGTACCAACTGTGTGGTACTACACTTAAGGTGGTAGAAAATGAAAAAGACCTGGGAGTTATTGTGCAGTTAGATATGAAGTTTTCTGAGCAGTGCAGACAGGCTGCTAGGGCAGGTCATGGGGTTTTGTCAATGATATATAGGAATTTTGCTAGCAGGGAAAAGGAGGTGATTGTCGCTCTGTATAAGGCAATGGTCAGGCCACACTTTGAGTACTGCGTACAGGTCTGGAGGCCTCATTTTAGGAAGGATGTAGATTTGCTTGAGCGTGTACAGAGAAGAGCAACACGATTGGTGAGGGGAATGAAGGGATCCTCTTACCAAGAGAGGCTTAAGTTCTGCAAATTGCAGTGGCTGGAGACTAGGCACCTGCGCGGTGATCTGATTGAGGTCTATAAGGCCTTGAATGGGTTGAGCACGCTGAACTCTGATGGGATCCTTCCACTTGTTCAGATTACCAACCTACGGGGACATAAGTTCAAATTAAGAAAGGACAGATGTAGAATAGATGTGCGGAAATTTGCCTTTAGCCAGCGGGTGGTTAATTGCTGGAACAAACTTCCATCTGTCGTTGTGGAAGTTGATAGGCTAAATAAATTTAAGGAGGAACAGGATAGGCATTTGGAGGGAATGGTGTGATTTTTTTTTTTTTTTTTTTTTTTTTTTTTTTGGCTGATGCTGCATAAGCTCCTACACTTGCTTTCTTGCATCATGTGCCACTACTACTACTACCTTGACTGGAAATTTCATTAGTATCCATAAGGGAGGAGTCAAATGTTTGTTTTAGAATGGAATCTGAGTTCTCTGCTTGGGCGGATCTTATGGGAACCGCATTGGTAGTAGGTTGTATCGTGACTGGTGTGTTGTTAGCTCTGCTTGAAATCTGTTGCTTTGAGGGTTGAGGTACAGAGATGAGCAGGGATCGTGCCCATTCCGAAATAGAGGTGTTTAGAGAGAGACTGCAAATCCAAATCCATAGGATTTGGATTTGCAGTCCTAATCGGTGGAAAATTGTCACAGTCCATGTTTTGCTCCTTTTGTCCCTGTGGGGTTTGTTTATCACCCAGGTTTCCGGGCCCGCCATGGGGAGGCAGGAGCAGTACCACAAAGTGGCCAAACGGCTAAGTTAGTTAATTAGTACTAACAGAAACAGAAAGGCAACTTTCCTTTCTGGGCTTTTGCCTACTACTTGTAGTGCGAAAGAGGATGATTGAAAGATTTTCTTAATAAATAAAGAAAACAGTTGTAGAACAGAACATAATATATCACTTGAAGGCTATTTGGAGATAACGCTTTGAGGAACGCACAGAAATCGCTTTGCCCCTAAACGCTTGGTTCTCGTGGCATTAAGGTAATCGCTTATATTGTTAAATATAAATAAAGTAAGATACTGTATACGTCTACAGATCTACAAGAATCTGGTCAGAAAGGTTCAGTTCTGGTAGGTAGCAAAAAATCAACTGAATAACTTCCATCATCTTGAACTGGCTACATCGTATATTCTGGCTTGTATATATTCAGTTATCCTATATGGTGTAAATACGAGGGCATTTAATGCCCTAACTAATGTTAAGCGAATCTATACAGCAGAATATTGGTTACTGAGATTGGCTTCATATAAGCTCCTAATTCCCACTTGCCACAGAACAAATGAAGTTGCAAAGCGCGATAAATGAGAAAAGTAATATAAAAGACTCATCTTCACAGTAAAAAATAATGATGATCGGGCTAATCTCTCAGCCTATTCTCTGGGAAAGTGGCGCTTCGTAGATTCCCTAATCCCAGTTACGAGCCATGCCTGTGCCAATCGCGAATTATATATCCAATAACCTTACCTTAACTGACCGATTGGCGACTCCGTAGCCAGATAGGAAGGAGCAGCAGTGCGTAACACACGCTCCTTGATTAGACCGGGGTTCGAGCCCGTGACCACCAAATACGGAGGATGCGGAAGGGTCAGGGAATGACCACCGCATATCCCGGAGCAATATGGCCTTAGTTGCTAATGCTCCTAAAAACCACACAACACACACACACACACACTGACCGATTCCTGCCCAAGCAAATGCCATCCTATTTCTGCTTCCTTTCTACCTCACATCTTGATATTCAACAGAGATGCCTCTTACTCTCATCTGTAACACAATCCCCCACACTTCACCTGCTGTCACTCTCTCCTTTCCAACTCCACACCTGGAGCATTCCGGAATTTATGACCTGGAGACCCAGTACATCTGTCAATGGTAGATATCTGGTGAGCCTCCTCGCTGCAAGGATGGGAGTTAGGGGAGGGACCGACCGGGTTTCGATCGCGCTCCTGGCGGCAAAATCGCCAATTTTGCCGGCCTACAACACTTTCAATTTAACGACTCAGCACATTACATTACCTTACCTTACACTACACTGACAAGGTCGCCGGTTAGCTTTCCAGTACAGATATCGAAGCAAAGCATTGGGGAAATTCTTAGGACCTATGTTTAATGATTCTAATTGATCACATTCATGTGAAAAATTAGAATCGGTGATATGCAAATGGCAATTTGTTTTTGTATATTCATGCAATATAAAAAAATAAAAGAAAATTCTAAGGTATCGGTAATACCCTTACAGGCCAGAACAATATGGTTGAGAATTTCCTTTTATTTTTGTATATAGTGAACACAGGTGGAGACAGCCTGGATGCCACCGACGAAAAGATTATACATATATGCAATTGATGCAATCGTCTTCCATAAATGTTGCAAATCCTTAATGTCCTATCTAATCCAACTTTTATAAACCCTGACACTGTTCACGAAATGGCCACTATTGTACATTTTTTCGCGAGTTCCATTGCGCGTTACCTGTACAATGAAGATTGTTTATTTATTTATTTCATAACTTCGTCCTCTATGCGAGTTACAAAGTTCCGTAAAAGCTCCTCCAGTACACTGGAATCGATCCTAGCCACAGAGGATTTGCTGCAAACAATGCATGAATGACATACAACCGTGGATTTTCAAAGATGGCTACAGTCAGAAGGAAGCAGAGAAAGTGATTTCGCGTGAAGAGACAGTTTTCAAAATCTCTAACACGAAATCGCTTTCGCATTCAGGCTGCGTGTATTGATGAGTACGAGAAAAAATTAAACTGAAGGGTAATTTTCCACCAGCAGCATTCGGAATGGCAGCTGATGACACCGAACTTATCTTCCCCGTTCCACATCGGTTGCCAAGTACTTAGATTGGGGATGCGAGTAATGAGCATGTCGGAGTTTCGTTTATTGAATACCGTTATCTTTCGTTCGTGTCACATGCTTTTAGAGGTAAAACGGCAAGCAGGAGAGACTAACAGCGTACCGTGACGGGCTGGCGAAGGATGGGACGAGAAATCCATTAAACCAGATCACATTACGGAAAGACGGTTTAATCTCGTTCAGTCAGTTATTAGTGAATTCCAAAAATATCTCAAGCTAGAAATCATAAGATACTGATGTTCTTTAAACATGATTATAACTTGGCTTCCAGACTGTTAACGCCTTTACTTTTCTGTAAATAGAATTTTTTATCAAGACTATGTACTGTGCTTTTATCAAGAATATGTAGCTTACTTATTTCTGTGTTCTTTGTTTGTACTTGCATTAGAGATCATGGCAGGATCATTTAGACAAGACTGCAGCAATAATTCAGACACAGCATGGGTTTGTTAAGGGAAAGCCTTGTGTGACAAATTTGACAGGATATTATGATGAGGTTACAAAGGAACTGGATGCAAAAAAATAATTCTGATATCATCTATTTTGATTTCAGGAAAGCTTTTGACACTGTTGCGCATGGAAGACTATTGTACAAATTGGAGCAGAATGGTATTAAGGGTAAGTTGCTACAATGGATAAAAGGATGGTTGAGTGGGAGAAGACAGAGGGTGGTAATCAATGGGTGCTGCTCTTCGTGGACTAATGTTATTAGTGGAGTCCCACAGGGTTCGGTGTTAGGTCCACTGTTGTTTTGTATATTTATCAATGATATTGATGAAGGTATATCAGGCTTAGTGTCGAAGTTTGCAGATGATACAAAGGTTGGCAGGGTTGTTAATGACAGTAATGGCAGTGTGCTACTCCAACAGGATCTTGAAAACTTGGGCAGATGGGCCGAGAAGTGGCCACTGCAGTTTAACATTGACAAATGCAAAGTACTGCATATGGGTAGAAGTAAACACAGAGAAACGTACCAACTGTGTTTTACTACACTTAAGGTGGTATAAAATGAAAAAGACCTGAGAATAATTGTGCAGGTTGATATGAAGGTTTCTGAGCAATGCAGCCAGGCTGCCAGGGCAGGTCATGGGGTTTTGTCAATGATAGGAATTTTGCTAGCAGGGAGAAGGAGGTGATTATCCCTCTGTATAAGGCCACGGCTTGAGTACTGCGTACAGGTCTGGAGGCCTCATTTTAGGAAGGATGTAGATTTACTTGAGCGTGTACAGAGAAGGGCAACAAGATTGGTGAGGGGAATGAAGGGATCCTCTTACCAAGAGAGGCTTAAGTTCTGCAAATTGCAGTGGCTGGAGACTAAGCCCTTGCGCGGTGATCTGATTGAGGTGTATTTGAGGGTGGTTAATTTCTGGAACAAACTTCCATCTGTCGTTGTGAAAGTTGATAGGTTGAATAAATTTAAGGACGAACTGGACAGGCATTTGGAGGGAATGGTGTGACTTTTTTTTTTTTTTTTTTTTGGCTGATGCTGCATACGCTCATACATTTGCTTTCCTGCATCACATGCCACTACTATTACTACTGCTACTACTACTACTACTACTACTACTACTACTACTTTTATTTGGTTATTGATATGATTTCAAGTTCGATTATGGAGAAAAAAATACAAAACGTAAAAAATATTACTCCACGAGCGCATGTTCCGCAATCGGCCACTATTGTAAAAGCGCTTTGTGGTTTTAAACCTAATTTAAACGAAGTCCGGACGGTCTGTGACAGCCAACTCCTCTGCTTGCACCTTCATGATGGTGGCACTTTCAGTAATCCAGGGTATAACCCCCCATGTGCAAGTACATTGTAGGAGACCACTCAGATGTGAACCAAAGTAAGCAGGGGTTGGGGTGTGATGCTCACACCACATGGAGGAATGCCGCCCCTCTGTTACCAGGCAATACTAGGTGGTAGATGACTCTCTTCAACCGGTGCAATACCACCATTTTGCTTATTGGAGACTTGAAGTGGTGGAACGCATGTTTAGTCTCCAGAGATAAGTTCCGATGTTATGATGGACATCGTGGCGCGATCCAATCTTCCTTACATTTCGAGGGTACAGCTCTAAAACGGTCTTCGCAAGCCAGCTGCTAGTTAGTACACCGGATCGAACAAGTAAAAGACGCTCTTGGGAGTCCTTGGTCTTCACAGCAGGGAACACTGACCCCTGGGGTCAGTGTTCCCCGTCTACAAGTTAACAACCAATAGACTGCATAGGAGGGCAGGTGATTGCTACCACTAGGACTCGGCAGGGAGACCTCACCCCAACCTGGGAGCTGTCGATGAATAACATACTCGACACAATAAATCAAAAACCAGATATGCTAACCATGCCAGCTCAGCAACAGAAATGGGACAGAAAAGATAACTACAGAAACCAGGCGATTGAGTCCCCCTTCACCCTGGATGAACTCAGCGTGGTCACTAGTAGGGTCAGAAATAGAAAATGCCCAGGCCTTGATCTTACTGAGCCTGATTCTGAGCTAGTGCATGCTGTACATCTTTCTTGAGCTCCTCAAAAAAGTCTCTAAATTGTGATATAAACTGTGATTTCTAGATGTAAAAGTGTCCATCGAGTTCCTCGTCTGACGGTGAGTCCATTGATAGTACTTTTGTGTCAAATCTTGTAGGGATATCGATGCTAGAAGCGTTTTTAATTAACCTCGCTCTCTTGTTCTTGCTTGCGTTGGAACGGGTGTCAAAATGGCTGCTCCTACATAGGACTGACTATTGTTAATATATTCGTGGAATTTTCTAATTGATATTGTTGCTGTTTTTTACTGTAGAATAATGATTTTTATTGCATTTTTGTTCAGTATGGCTAATATTTGTAATTGCGCATTTCATTGAGAAGCATTTGAGACTGTATATTTTGGCAACTTAACTATAGTTGTTTTGACCATGAAATTAAGTAAGCTTCAAGTCGTCATTTCTTCTTCCCCGTGAGGAAGAAAGGCCTTTGTTCCAGGAGTTCTTTGTTCGACGCCATCTTGCCCTGTTGTCGCTGGGTGACCACGTGTCTGAAGCAGTAGGTACTTGATTATTGTTACTTATCATAAAGATATTGAATCGATTTTCATGATTATATACAAGATACATATTTTGGTCTGTAAATTGTTAACTGTTGACTGATTGATTATTGCATTGTAAGCTAGCATAAGGAATACTGTAGAAGTTTCAAGGCTGCCTAGTTATAAACTCTAACTGGACATATAAACATTGGAAGATGAATATGATTTTTCGCTGCGCCCCTTGGCGAGTGTAGTGAGAAACGCAAATTATCGACATCCAACACAAACTTATACTGTTGGCTTTTCATCCCGCACTTTCATCCCAGATTTTGTAACCGCCCTGTCTCAACATGAGCACAGTGCAAAGTTCATCTACCACCACTCTGGATGAACCAGAGGCATATCATAGCCTCATACAACATAACAACCCCTCAAAAGTCTGTCACTCAACCACAAAAAAGGAAAAGAGAAAAAAGCGCACCAATTATCATTCTCAGGAAGAAGTTCAAGAGTGCTGCAGCCCCCCTGATTTGGTCCTGATGAGACCCAATGTAGTACTGCATGCACGAGAATCCACAGCCGCGGGCCCCAGTGTGGACCCCAAACTCTCAACTCCTACGCTTCCTCCTTCAGCCCTTGACCAGACGATTGTAATGGGTCTAAAACCTTCTGAACGATTGGCCATCTCGTCCTCGCTGATGCCCATGGACCGGGAAACCTCTGCTGAATCTACCACGCTTCATCAAACCATCTACAAGTTCCGCCTCGTACTTGTCTCCTATCTGAATAACGACACCAACCGGATTACCAAAACGGCTAGCACTCATGTACAGGAATTGTGGACTAAATTGGAATTGATAGCGACAGAATTAATAATAGATAACGAGAAACTCCGAGCAGTAAATGAGAGTTGAAAATAAGAACAACTATTTTCGAGAAGGTGGTGGATACTCTTTCCAAGCTGTCGCCTTCTCCTGACCAGGCTTCCCCTCTTGGAATGAATGACCTGACTATGGCTACACCTGATCCCACTCCATTCTCTTATGCGGGAGCAGTGAAAGCTAGGAAAGTGACCCATGCTGAGGCTGCAAAGCAGCAAATACAACTCCCATCAACTTCTGATAGGAAGATGCAGCATGTGCTACTACTCCGTGCTAGTGAAGACTCGAACCTCAAGACCAGTACTGAGGTGCAGGAGATGGTTGCTAACACGCTAAAGAGTGATTATCGAAATGTCAAAATCAAATCGCTTAGACCCAGCAGGAACAGGGGAGTCATCCTCGAAACTACCACTGAAGAGGACCTGAAAAGCATCTCCTCCAGCGGTTCCCTCTCATCTGTTGGTGTCCAGGCAGCACCACCAAAGAAAGCTAATCCATCGTTACTCATTTACGATACTCCCAAGGATTGGTCTAATGAAGAAATTTTAGACGACCTCTACTACAAAAATCTGGCCGACTATGGGTACACTAAAGAAGAAGTCAAAAGAGAAATTACATTCAGATTTCAAACAAAAACAAATTCGAATTCAACGGCGCACAGGGTCATTAGCCTTTCACCCAAAATCTACAAGAGAGTTCTCTCAGCTGATAGAATTTTCTTGGGTTGCAGCGCATACAGATTTCGACCTTTCACAATCGTCAAAAAGTGCTTCTTGTGCCTAGGATATGGCCACACCTCCCAACACTGTACCCATAACTCCCCCACGTGTGGCCACTGTGCACGTAGCGGGCATGTACATGTGGAGTGTCCCCATCAAGATGAGCAGCCTTGCTGTGCCAACTGCAAACGACGGAAGCGAGAGCATTCCCACTCAGTCCGTGATGTTACTTTGCCCTGAGTACCAACGTGGACTAGAAATGGTACGAATGAGAACCTCTAATGAATAGCCCAAATACAGTCAAACCAAGCCGAGCCACTGCAAAAACTTTGATTCTACTCCACAGGCTTCCACTAACTCGGTGTGGTCTAGGGCAAAGCTAAGAATAATGCAAATAAATGGACAGAGATCACGATCCGTCTCTGACGAAATTCGTGTCTCTGCTGAGGACCATGAGATCGCCATCCAGGAACCCTACACCGCTAGAATACAATCTGGACCATCAACGAGGATTATGGGCTTTCCCATCACCACCAGAGTCATTCAGACTGTCCCAGAGGACCCAAAATCCTGCATTGTCGTCTTCAACCATGAACTGGACATCTTGGTCGTGCATGTGCTCTGTAACAAATTTGCTACCTGTGTTCAAATAATTAGCCCAGTACTGACCTTTTATCTTATTTCACTGTACTGCCCACCATCTGCAGACTTCAATGACTCACTGAATTACCTAGAATTTGCACTCAATTTCCTTGAAAACAAGTCAGTCCTTCTTGTCTCGGATGTCAATGCCAAATCCCATTTCTGGCATAGCAATACCACGGACCTTCGAGGAATAATGCTAGAGGATTTCATTGTCTCCCACAAACTCATAGTCCATAATCAGCCAAACCAGCACACCACCTACAGCAGCTCCACGAGCGAATCTAATATTGATGTCACTGTCACCACCAACAATTTAGGCCCGTGTATCCATGACTGGCAGACTATACCAGATTGGACCCTTAGCGATCATAGAGTTATCACATTCGATCTAACCCCAAATGCAACTAACACATCTAGGATGCCCAGACCACCTGCATTAGTGCGGTTCTCCATCAAGAGCATCGACTGGTCTTCGTTTGATGACTCTGTAGTCAAAGACTTTATTCCACATGAACCAAACTACCTGAACTCCTGCACAGCCACTGAAATAGCAGACATGATGCAGCAAGTGTTGTTGAAGACCTCCTACAGGTCGGCTAGGAAAAAATCTATCCGTCCCACTGCCTGCTCTTGGTGGTGTCAAGAGCTTACTGCACTCCGCAGAGAGGTCCATCGTGCCCGTCGACTTTATCAACGCCATCGCGACTGGCCTCCCTCTGAAGTAGCTAGATTCCACGGCAATTATATCGCTAAAAGAACGAATATACCAAAGCCAAAGCTGCCCAGAAGAAAACCACCTGGTCGGAGTTTGTCCGAGACTCATGGATTTCCAACCCCCTGGGGACTTCTATACAAAATAGAGAGGGAAAAGACTTTCAGTCCTGAAATCTTTGGCACTGTAACTACTGGGAACCCCGAGACTTCTAACTGGACCGACTCCATCAACTCCACACTTGACAGACTGTTTCCTGAAGATAATCCAGCAGACGATCTACCTGAGCACAGAGCAATACGATTAGCTAATCAAACTTATGCTTCTGAGGAAGAAACAAATCACTTTACAATGGAAGAGCTCACAGCCGTCCTCAACAGGATCAATCCCCAAAAATGTCCAGGAATGGACCTCATTGAGTACGTCTTTGTCCTTCGTTTGTTCAAGCTTAGACCCCTATATCTCCAATTGCTCTACAACAAATGTCTTCAAGAGGGAGCTTTTCTCAAGGTGTGGAAAGTAGCCCTGCTGCGACTCATAAGGAAGCCCGGAAAACTCCCCAGGAGATCCGCGCTCCCTTAGACCAATTTCACTCTTGGCAAATCTAGGCAAAGTTCTAGAAAGGCTCATGGCTCTCCGAATCACACAACTGTTCCAGGAAAAGAACCTATTCTTCCCAGCGCAATATGGCTTCACACCAGGGCGATCTACAGAAGAGGTGCTGTTTGACTTCGTCCTCCATATTGAAAACTCCACATCTAAATATGAACTAGCCACCTTGGTGGATTTTGAAGGTGGCTTCGACACTGTCTGGTGGGACAGTGCATTGGCATGCCTCCGCCTAGCTAACTGTACCTCCCATCTCTACAAGCTTTTCCAGAATTATTTCACAGAGCGCACTATCGTGGTGAAATCCAATCTTCTGCAGATAACTAGACCAACCTCTCGGGGGTGCCCACAGGGTTCTGTCTTGGGGCCCTTTGTGTGGAACATGGTCCTGCACAGCTTTCTTTCTAAAACTTTTGAAGGATGCAAAATTGTGGCGTTTGCAGACGACCTGACTATGGTTGTTTCTGGGAAATGTCATCTGGGTTGTTATCGAAATTTGTTTTCAAATCCTTGAAAACAAAGCAAATCTTGTCCTAGCAGATCTCTACTCCTGGACAGTTCTCAACAAGTTTCAAATCAGTACCAGCAAAACAAAAATGATGCTTTTTTAAATCAAAGCTTGACCTACGTCGCCCACCACAAATCAAGATCTCCGGAAAACAGCTTCGTATTGTGACACAGGCTAAAGTCCTAGGGGTGATCATTGACCATAAGCTGAGCTTCCTTCCACATCTACAATACCTAGGGGTCAAAACGAAAAGATTTTCAGCTGCAATCATGAGGATCTCCAAGAGCAACTGGGGACTCTCCAACAAAACACTCTCTCTGTATTATAAAGCTGTTTTCATCCCTATTGTGGCCTACGCAGCAGGAGCGTGGTTTCACCGGGTTCAACGAGTACATATGAAAGACAAGGTCAACTCCATTCAACGTGCTATGCTCTTGGCCACGCACAGATTATGCCGAACAGAATCTACAGCTGCCATCCAGGTGATAGCTGGAACTCTGCCGTTTGATCTATTTGTTATCTTCAGAGGGCTTAACTTCAGAATTAAAAAGCAAATACCTACGAAGATACAGGGCCTAGAACTAAATCTCAATGCTGACCCCAAAGCAGAAAGAGCTCGCTGTTATAAGGAACTCCTCAACATTTGGCAGTCTAGATGGAACACCTCACACACAGGCTCCGTTACCAGAAATTTCCTCCCTGATGTCACTTTCACAACCCTGAAAAGGGTAAAGACCTGGCTTTCTCTCACCTTGGAATCCTCCTACTTGGTTACCGGACACGGGTCCCTCAACGAAAAGTTACATCAACTGGGTTTGCTACCAACAGATCGCTGTTTCTGCGGCAGTCCAGAGAATTGGAAACATCTTCTTTTCGAATGCAGGTTGTACGATGACTTAAGAAGGACCCTGCTGCAGGCTGTGCCAGGTACTCAGAACAGCAACCAGAGCCTCTACTCCAAACACCTGACTATCTAAAGGCATTACAATCCTATGCATCTGAAGTCTTTAAGCGCAGGAAGCTGAGCTACATCGTTGTTACTGCACCTAACAATACCTCTTCGGTGACTTAAAGAGTTCTATATTCGCATGCCACCATCTTCTTCATTTTTTTTTTTTTTTCTTTTTCACGTGCTGTCTGGAGTTCCCACTCTAGTGCAGCCAGTTTATTTATTCATTCATTTTCATTTCATTTCATTAATTTATTTATTTATTTTATTTTATTTATCTTTCTCTTCTTTATTTTCTAAATCAAATTATTCTTTTCTTTATTTTTATTAAATTATTATTTTTCTTATTTATTTAATTTGTTCTTCACGCGCTCTGCCTTGAGATCCCACTCTAGCGCAGCCAATTTATTTACTTATTTTATTATTTTATATATATTTTTTTTTTTTCACGCGCTCTGCTTCGAGTTCCTACTCTAGTGCAGCCAATTTATTTATTTATTTTATATTATAATTTTTATTTCTATTTTTATTTTTTATTTTATTATTTTTAATTCCTATTTTTTTTTTATTATTATATATATTTTTTTGTAATTATTATTTTTTTTTCACGCGCTCTGCCTTGAGCTCCCACTCTAGTGCAGCCAATTTATTTAAATTGTTTTTTTCTTCTTCTTCTTCTTATTTCTTTATTTTTTATTATTATTTTTTTATCATTATTATTTAATATATATATATGTTTTTTATTAATTAATTTATTATTATTATTTTACTCTTTTTTTTTTCCCTAACTGCACCACGGGTGTTTTTTTTTTTTATTTTTGGGCTCTTCTGTCTTTATCTCCTCCCTCTGGAATGGGCCCCCAGAGGAATCTGTTCCACCTTCTGGCAACACTAGGTGGGTCAGAGTCTTTCTTGAGACAGTACGTGTTTTTCTGGGACTGGCCCACCTTCCCGTGGTGTGGACGAGTACCCAGAATCATCTGTCCAGGCGACTGATGCTTCTGGGTAGCCAATTGGCCAGAACATAACAACAGAACACACACAAACGTACGTCACACACATATCTGGCCCATTTGTAGTCATACTGTTCTTCACAGAGACACGAGGCGGAGTTGAACAAACGTTCTAGGTGCCGCCCTTACATATACACATGTCCACATGTCAGAGGGCTACTAATAACAAGGTTGAGATACCTCCAAAAAGAACTGGAACACCACTTCCTGGACACTGAGGATGAATATAGGGCGCTCTCCCAGTTGTTGTTGTTGTTTGGTTTTTAGGAGCATTAGCAACTAAGGCCATATTGCTCCGGGATATGCGGTGGTCATTCCCTGACCTTTCCGCATCCTCCGTATTTGGTGGTGACGGGCTCGAACCCCGGTATAATCAAGAAGCGTGTGCTACGCACTGCTGCTGCTCCTTCCCACCTGGCTACGGAGGCGCCTCGCTCTCCCAGTAAGCGCAAGACCTATTCACCAGGAGAAAAACACTAATAACTATCTACAGCAACGTACATAGAGATTAACAGAAATCGCCGCCAAATGTGACAGAAAACTGAAAACCAAAACCCGCAGGGGACCATTACTTGGACAAGAAGGGTGCTGATCACACGGAAAAGAAAAGCAAGGATGGGGCTGGCCCCCATGTGTGACAAAACATCACAGAGAGTAGAGAACAGACTACACGCTGCACAGCTGCAAAGAGCCTGATGGCAATCTGAAGAGGGCACCCTAGCCCTCTTCACCTATTATTCCCACTCCCTTCGGGGGAACGCTTTATCTTCTCTCTCCTCCACCCCCAAACTTCTACTCTGGTGGGGCATAGGCATGTCCCACTGAAAACTGGGGCTATCTACTCTATTGGCCCCATATTTCTGTCTTTCCCCCAATCTTCAGTCTTCCTCCCCTCTCTATCTTCATCATAGCGAAAGTCCCACACATGAAAAAAAAACTTAATAAAATTACCTTACGCCCTAAACTCTGCCTAGCAAACCAAACCAAAGCGATATTAACCCTACGATAGCGCAGATTTTTATTTATTTATTTTTTCTTTGTTTGTTTATTTATTTATTTTATTTTTTTTTTTAATTTTTCTTTTTTATTTATTTATTTTATTTTATTTTTTTTTAGGTCTTAGCCGCCGAAATCCCAGTAAATTAAGCGGCAGGACCTGCCAGAGTGAATCTACAGCTACTGGGTTACTGGTCTGCCTCCACGGGGCGTAAGTGGCACAACGTTGGGCATCAATAGTGGTCCAACGGCTAAATGACCAGATGAACAACGGTACAGAACACAACACGTGAACAATTCCCACACACTTTTAAATCTTTGGCATTTCCCAGTGAACTGGTTCATCCCAATGAAAGCAATGCGGAGATGGGGGAACCCCTGGTGCCGTATTACAACAACACACACTTACACTTACCTATTGGAAACTCTTTAAGAGGTTTCCGGATCAGCTAGTGGATAATCTTGCTAACTCTACTCTGCCAGATAGTGACTGGAGGGAGTGAGAATAGTGTGTATGCGGGGGAGGGAGCATTGTCGAGGCCACGTTATTTCAAGAATCTGGGTATATTCTTACCATGTTTACGCAATATCCAAAAATTTCATTACTTCATACAGCAGAGTTCCCCCCCCCCACACTTTTTCTTATTATTGAATACACCATGAATTGTCAAACTAATAGAGCAAACTTATCTGCAAAAAGATCTAGATCTCCCTAACACTTTCTAGTTCATTTCACAAATAAACCTGGTTTCAGTTCTAATCTCAACGATGTCCATTTCCACTTGCAGTCTGCCAAACCCCATGTACTTTTTCTCACAGAATCTCAGTTATCGGTTGATTCCACTGCTGCTCATCTCAGTTGTCCAAATTATTCGCTGTATTATTCCTTTCACCTCAGAGATGGTACTTCTGTATATGTCGTTTCCGATATTCCCTGTCAGTGACTTGGTAATTTGGAATCTCCTCTTTTCGATCTTCTCTGGCTTAAAATCTCTCTACCTCATTGTGTCAAATTCATCTGTTGTCTGTACCGTTCTCCTAACTCCGCTAATCACTTGGAGCTCTTTGACTTCCTCTTTGCAACTTGACTTTCTCCAGTCCAACTTTCCTAACAGTGAGGTAAATTTCCTTGGTGATTTTAATGTTCACAACGCCATCTAGCTTCCGTTTGCTTGTCACACAGACTCAGCTGGCCGTGATTCTGAGGCTTTTGCAGTTACTAATGACCTTGAACAGATTGTTTATTTACCTACCAGAATACTAGACAATCCTAACCATACAGTCAATTTCCTTGATCGTTTTCTTACAAGCAACCCTTCTAAGTACACGTTCACTTACCTATTGGACCATTCAGTGAGTGGTCCTTTAGGCACCTTAGATCACAACTTGGTGATTGTCTCTTCTCCAATGGAGCCTTTATCCCATGACTATTCACAATCTCCTGTTGTTTGGCATTACAGGAATTCAAAATGCGATAACCTGCGAGATTTCTTTTCTTCTTTTCCTTGTTCGGATTACTGTTTGAAAACCGATGTCAAAGTTTGCTCTGATCGTGTCAGTGAAATTATTCTTGCAGGAATGGAATCCTTTATTCCCCACTGCACCTTAAAATCTCGTTCTTTATCTAAACCGTTTTCCAATAAATGTGCCAAGGCTGTTCAAGAAAAGACTGTTGCAGATTATAATTAGCTTGTTTGCTGTTCTTCAGTTTCACTTTCTGCCTACACCAGAGCTGGAAAAAATTGTAAAGCCGCTATTAATCAATCCAATCTAAATTTCGAACAGACTAAGAGAACTAAAACAATCTGCTTCTTGCCCTAATGGTATTCGAGTGTTCTGGTCTCTTGACAAAGATATTTGGCCTCAACTTTTGCCCATCTCTGCTCCCACCACTGTGAAAACTAGTTGGCTCTATTGTTGCTTCAGTCAAGGATAAAGCTGACCTGTTAGCATCCCGTTTTTCTTCCAACTCATGTATTAATGATCTTGGTAAAACACCTCCCACCATTCCCAGCACGTTCCATTCAATGCCTCCTGTGGTCTTCCCTCACATGGATGTCAGAAGGATTTCGAAGAATCTTGATGCTAAGAAAGCTTCAAGTCCCGATGATATTTCTCCACTTATTCTCAAAACCTGCAATCCTAAATTGGCAACATAAGCCAGATTGTACGGCTCAAATCAATACTTTTGTATCGTACCGGGCCAATTTGGCAATGCAGTAATCTTTACCGAGTTTGCGATGGATTCGTTTAAGACAGCAACGCAAATATGTAGCGCGCAAAAATTGTATCTCAATTGTTGGAGGAACCTTCTTAAGATTTTCAACATCAGCTAGAACAGCAACTGTGGCTGCCTAATTCTCCAGATTTAGGATTTAGACTGAGAATGGCTGGGATTTGCATCCCTGAAATTGTTAATCCCCTGCATTCTGACGCCGGGAATGGGTATGCATGATTTTCTCCATAATAAAGTTTACATTTATTTTTTTAGTGGAAAGGGTAGTTCTGCTTCGCAGTTCTGTACCAACCGCAATAGAGCAGCTGCCAAATATGATGATGAAAGAGTCGTGAAAACTGAGTGGTTCCTTGAAAAAAAGCAGGAAGCTGCTTTTTTTAAAGAAACTCTCTGAAAGTGTTAAACATTTCTTTCTACTCCGATGCACATTTGTGACGTTTTTGGCTGCCAGAAAAAATGGAGTTAAGGAGGAAGTTGGGAAAAAAATCTATTTATAGCGCGGCACGATCACTGCGCTAGAGGAACTCAACTACTCATTTCCATACGAATACAATCATTCGTTTACCGTATTTAGTAGTCACGTGAGGTGCAAGCAGAGTCAACCGCAATTCGTGTACTGCTGCGTGAATCTCTCGGCTTCTTCAGAAATTCGCGAATTCGTTAAATCTACGCAGGAGTAATCAGAACGCGAGTTTAGTTTCTAAGAGATGTTCTATTCAAGGGACACCAATAAAAAAATGAATTATTCCAACACTTTATAGATCGTCGCAAATATTTCGATAAATCGGCATCGGGTCACAAACTCCGTGCTAATTCTTGTTCTAGTATTAGTATTAGTATTAGTATTAGTAACGGCCGCATGGTTCAAGAAAGCCTAGGGCTTATTTTGCTTATGCTGCACCAGCCAAAAAAAAAAAAAAAAAACAAGGGATGGAAATTCTTTCTCGAATCGCTGACTTCACATCTTAAGAGGTCTCTGCTGAAGAGTCCATAAGCAGTCCCCCCTCCCTCTCTGTTTACTCCCTACTTAATTTTATTCTTGAATAATACATTGGATAGTTCCTTAAGTTTTCCCCCCGTTTTCTGCTTAACTAAGTTGCATTAAAGGAGAAACACACCTTCTTGCGACAAGAGTGACTATCATTACAACACGACCGTTTGAAAAAAGGAAGGCAAAGGAAGCGCGTTAAAACGTTGTAACAACAGCTGATTTGTGGAAAAGCAAAATCACGAATTAAACAAGTAAAAACTAGATCGTAGATAAAGTAAAAATAAAAAATAGATGAAGTAAAAATGAATAACATATTTAGCAATTCTTAATTTATCGGTACTCGCCTCAAATTATCCGTGCATTATCACATTGAAGTTACAGAAGGGTCAAAATATTAAAATACAATTCATTAAAATTATAAAAATGAGCTACTTTTTGTAATTTTAGATTAGGGCCGGCGAAAGGCCTGCCCTTCCTCTAACTTCAATGTACGGATAATTTGAGGTGAGTACCGAGAAATCGAGCCATCGCTGCATTATCGATTTGAGAATTAAGACGGTACTTTGAGACTTACTATAAAGTTTTTTCATTTAAAAAAAAAACAAAAAAACAAACAATTTTTTTTTTTTGTTTTTTAGGAAAGTTTGCAGAGGCACCTGCAGTCATGTTATACGCAAGAACCGAAACCCTGTTATATGTGTCAACGCGCGTGCATGCACACACTGCTCACGGTTTTCGATCCAAAAGTTTGAAAGAATCAAAGACCACGAACGCTCCGCACATAAGGGCCGGGCGCACCTTTTGTCTCTAAGGGCACACGTGAAAGCCATAGTCGCGTTAAGTGAAATGCGCGCACGAAAAAGGCATACTCACAGTTCATGTCAACTGTCACGGCGGACGACATGGGGACGGAAATATTGTTATTGGAGGCTTGGCACGTGAACACGGCCATCAGATCGTGGCGCTGCAAAGCGGCGATTTCCAGCTCGTTGGTGATCACTCCCAGCGATGCAGTCTGGTAAGTGTCGTCGAGGAGAACGGACTCCCTCCACCACGTCACGTTAGGAGGAGGTTTCCCTAGGTAAGAAATGTGAAAAAGAAACAGTTACTCAATGTCACTCAGGTCACTTCTTAACAGTTTGCTCATTTCTAAGATAAAATCCGATACTTTCTTCTCGCGGCGCTAATCCTCAATTGCAATGAAAGCTGAATCGGGTCGTTCACTGACCGATGCAGACGCAAAAGCTAAAAATAACTGCACACTCATCCTCGGGATAGAAGATCGAAGTTAGAACGGTCAACTCACTGTCTTTCTTTGATGCGGGTGTTCATCGTGACGTCTATTTACAAGGAGAGAACGCAGCTCGAGTAATGACGCAAATATCAGGAACACAAATACTAACACGCTGATTGTTGTTAGTTCGGACTTAAGCGCAGTGGCAGCAGAGCCATAATGCGCCCAAAATTAGGACCGGTGGTGTGGACAGTTTTTTTTAAGTCAAGAATGGAATGAGTACCATGTGCAGATGATGTTGGTTTACTGATATACGGAAAATTGTAGATTGTTAGTAAAAAATAGAGCTGAGATAACTTTGGAAAATTTTCAGGAGTGCATAAATTGAGCATATCATCAACAAAGCGAGATGCGCGAGGCTTAAAGGAAAATCAAGCGCAAAAAGGCATTACGCTGCGAGGACGAGAGGGTGCACAATGAGTTGTGAGACCCTAGTGAAGTATCTTGGGGTTATATTAGATGAAAAGTTGAGCTTCATGTCTCAAGCGAGATATGTGATGGATAAGGCGGTTGCAATTAATAATAAAATTAGAAGATTAGTGGGGAAAGAGTGGGTAATAAGAGGTGCAGCACTTAAGATGCTGTAACATTGCATACTCGTTGCAATAGCAACCTATGTGTGTGGGGCATGGGCTCTGCTGTACAGCTGTGCACACAAGAAGGCATCTTTTTGCAGCTCACAGGGCTGCTCTCCTTGGAGTTACTGTGGTGTGTACGACTATCCTCAGCAAGTATTGTCTAGTGATCTCGAATGCCGTCGATGACACGAGGAACTTTAATGGGTTTTTACACTCCCTGGCTGAGTTAATCGGTCTCAAGAGTGGACAGCATGGTTTCCCCCTCCCGGAAACTCGGATTTTTCGTCCAGCAAACCAGGCAAATCGACAAGAGAACACACCCAATTTACAGACATAACATACTTCACCAGTGGAAAAGACTACTGTTCCTTTTTCTCGGCGGATGCCACCACTCGGACGGCACGGCAGATGATTTTATTAATTATTATTAAAATCAGTTTGTTTCCCAAGAAACCTTGGGTCACCCCGAGACGGCTCTGTGCCAGAACGGTGTGAATATTTACAGACTAAGATGCCAGGAACACAATGCACAATAAACAAGAGTACATGCGTGCTCGACCCGACACTTTGACAGGATTAAATATACAATAATGTCCAAAATATACAGTAATATACAAAACATCTGATTGCATGAAGACGAAAAGTCTTTGTCAAATACAAATAGGCAAGTTAAAAAAAAAAAAAAAAAACAGTCTGTCCAGGAGCAGGTGGGTATTATAAGTTCATACTCTGGTAGCAGTTCTTGAGGATTTCCTTCCTGTAGGGCTTGTCTTCACAGAACCTATCAGGGTGGATCCTAAATTTATTGAAGATCCGAAGACAATTGGTTGGAAACATGTTCCTCAGGAAATCGATGTTTGACAGCGTAAGACGTAGAGGGAGACAGGAGTCGGGGTGCTCCCCCCTTGCCCTCCTCGGGCCAGAGATTAATGTGGATACCGATGGAGCATCAATTCGCCTCGTTAGAAGCCGTGCAGGCGTGAGAACATTTTTTGTCATGATGATATGCCTGCAGGGAGTGGTGCCCACATTTGCTTGTAGGATAGATATGGAGAATGTTAGGGGGGGTGGGCTACCACCCTGTTCATCCATCTAAGCAACCAGTACTCTAAACTGAGATACTTCTGAAGGTATGAGGCAGGGGCAGATGACCAAATTTCCGAAGCATAGAGAGGAATCGGCGAAATACACCTCAGGATGTGCCGAACAAGCAGCACTGGCTGATGCACACCAACGAGCTCTTGACGCACTGCCCAAAGAGCAGCGTACGTCTTCTGCCTCATCCTGGCAAAGTGAGGCTGAAATGTGAGCCCAACGTCCCAGGTGAGGCCAAGATCAGTATGAGAGGTCAGCATTTGCACTAAAAAAGATTTGGATATCATTTTTGACTTTCTTCTTGGTTATCGTCAGTTGTGCTGATTTGGAAGGGCTCAGATGCAGCCCTATTGTGGCAAGATAACTTTCCAAGCTCGATATCTGCCTAGAAGCTTGTTGGTTTATATCAAGAATCTGATGATTATAATCTAAGCTCACGTAGAACTTCAGATCGTCGGCATAAGAGACAAAGTTTATTTAATGATTATTTAAGGAAAGATTATTTAATGAAAAAACTTTCGAGCCTACAGACCAGTAAGGCTCCTGGAATTGATGGAATATACCCTATAATCTTAAGAGAGGCGGCAAGCGAGTGCATTGAACGATTGAGACTAATTATGCGAGCATCACTAGACTCTGGGGAGATTCCCTTGGATTGGAAAAGTGCAAATGTATCTCCCATACATAAGGGAGGTTCTAAAAATGATGTGGGAAATTATCGACCTGTCAGTCTGACTTCAGTAGTAGGGAAAATCATTGAGGCAATGATCAAGGGTGGAATTCAGGATCATTTGGACAGAATTGAAATTCTCACTGATACTCAGCATGGTTTTGTAAAGGGAAAATCATGTTTAACAAATCTGGTTCGCTATTTCGAAAGGGTCACTCACGAGTGGATTTTGGGAATAATTCCGCATTGTTATTTAGATTTCAGTAAAGCTTTTGACTCAGTCGCACATTAGCGGTTGCAGTATAAGCTGGAGCAGGTTGGAATCACTGGGAAAATCCTTAGATGGATAGCAGGATGGCTGCAGGGCAGGAGGCAGAGGGTTGTGATAAATGGCTATTCCTCAGATTGGGTTGATGTAAGAAGTGGGGTTCCCCAAGGATCAGTATTAGGACCACTGTTGTTTTTAATTTTCATAAACGACATCGATGAAGGGATAGAGGGCGTGATGTCTAAATTTGCAGATGTTAAATTGGTAGAGTAGTTCATGAGCATTGTCAAGCTGAGCTTCTTCAGAGAAACCTAAATAGACTTCAGGAATGGTCAGAAAAATGGCAGCTATACTTTAATCCAACAAATTGTAAAGCATTACAGCAGGGAAACAGAAATCCCACTTATTTACTTGGTGGAGTTCAATTAAACCCAGTACTGGAGGAAAGGGACTTGGGTGTTACTGTACGGTCAGACATGAAATTGTATGAGCATTATAAACAGGTTGCAAGGAAGGCGCATGGTGTCCTATCGATGATCTATCGAACTTTTGGAAGTAGAGATAGGAACGTGATAATCCCATTATATAAGGCTTTTGTTAGATCAAACTGGGACTAGGGGACATAAATTCAAGTTACGGGGGGAAATGTTTAGATTGGACTGCAGGAAGTTCTATTTTAGCCAGCGAGTTATAAATTACTGGAATAAGTTGCCTACATGGGTGGTAGAGGCTGACAGTTTGGGGAAATTCAAAGGTAATCTGGATAATACCTGCGGGTGAGGAAACGCATAGGATGATAGGTTTAATTTATTTATTTTTTTTTATTAATTATTATTATTTAGTTATTTACTTTATTTTATTTTATTTTATTTTATTTATTTATTTTTTATTTTATTTTTATTTTTTTTTTTTATCATTGTTTTGGATTTTTGTTCGAATTTTTTTTTTTTTTTTTGGCTGGTGCAGCATAAGCCATAGGCTTTCTTGCACCATGCGGCCGTTACTAATACTAAGTTCGGATTATAAGCAAGGAAAGACTCCAAATCTGCTGCAAACAGGATAGCTGACAGTACACTTCCTTGTGGGATGCCTCTTGAGACGTCAATAGTTACTTGAAAGTCATTGTAAGTCACAGACAGATGTCTAGGGAGTAAAATAAAATTCAAAATTTGAAGTAAAGTATCTGCAAGGCTGAAGTAGTGTTTCAGAATGGTAAAAAGAGCTGGGAGGTGTATTCTGTCATAAGCCGATTTTATGTCGAGGAATATGATATCAATCTGTGAATCGTTGTTAAGGGTTCGCTGAATTCTGAAGAGGGTATCAAGACGATTGGTAGTTGTCGATCTCCTTTGTAGAATGGTAATCAGGTACTCGGGCCTTTGTGCAAAGCAATGATGGGCAATTGTTGGCTGAATTACGTTTCCGAATATTTTGAGTAAAGAACAACTGATAGATATTGGTCGCAGGTCTTTAGGCGATTTGGGTTTCTTGAACTTTGGAATGGGCTTAACATGGTAAGTTTTCCAAATTGAAGGAACTATTCCAGATTGCAGGATTTGTCTGAAAAGGTGAAGGAGAAGGTCGATTATATATGGGCTGCAAATATTGATAATAAAGGGTGGGAAACCATCCGGACCTACAGTGGCTTTGTTGGGTAGTTTATTGATGACATCAATTAGGGTCTCTCTAGTTATTTCTTTTTCAGACAAGTGTGCCCTAGGTAACCAGTCCTCCTGCGAGAGAAAGGAATCAGAGTCAGGAAAATCTGCCTGCTGTAAGCTGAATTGTGCCCATTCCTGGGCACAGTTCGGGTGGCCTAAAAATAATATATATTTTTTTTTTTCTGTTTTTTTTTGGTATAAGCTCTGACCCATTCGCCTGGTCATTACAATATGGCCATTGTGAAACTCGCTAAAGTGTGCAACCTTTCCCATCTGAAGAACAAGAGTAACACTGTTTAACGGAGCTCAGTAGCATCTGTTTTTATAACGTGTCTCGACCTGCGCACTCGCCGTAGTTCACCTGCAATTGCTTCGATTTGCATAACGACTCGCTGGTCATAATGTTTTGGCTCTTCGGTGTATATCCGTGTAAATAGTGCTTTTGTTTAGTGTTTAAATTATATTTGATTCATGCGTTGAGACAAATGCACAAGAGGTATGTCTAACGTATAGGTTAGTGCAAAAGCATCAGTTTTAATCGTAGCCCTCTACAGAAGTAGTTAAATTAATTAAATTTGGCATTCTTTTGGTTAGAATCCCATATTGTGGGTATTTTAACCAACGTAACTTCATAAAATACCTTCACAACGAGTTGCCATGGTATGATACTACCTCGAATAAATAACACTTCACCAGTGGAGAAGACTACTGTTCCTGTTCCTTTTTCTCGGCGGATACCATCACCCGGACGGCACCGTTTCAAAGCTTGTTGGCTTCTCCTCGGTGGGTGGGCAGGTACGCTGGTATTGCAATAGTAATTGCAAGGTAATACAATCCCATGGGAACTCGTCGTGAAACATCCACAATATGAGATATAATCAAAACGACGCTAATTTAATTAATTAATTTAACTACTTTGGTAGATGGCTACGATTAAAACTGATCGTTTGCACAAACCTATACGTTAGTCATTCTACTTCGTAGCATGAGGCCTTTGCTCATATATATTTTGTAGTTTGAGATATGCTTAAAGGTCACATAATAGAATACCCTTGGGTCCTTGAGGTTGTCACAGACATTCTCTCAGATATGCCAGACAAGCTGTACTTGCTACCTGGGAGTCTAAAACGCTGATGGAACTGATATTCCAGTGACACTCAAATCATGTGGAACCAATTTCGGCGAAGTCCGGACGGTCTGTGACAGCCAAATCCTCTGCTTGCACCTTCACGATGGTGGGACTGTTAGTAATCCTGGGTATAACCTCCATGCACAAGTACATGGTGGGTGACCCAGGTGTGAACCAACGTAAGCAGGGGTCGAGGTGTGGCGCCCATACCACATGGAGGAACCCCGCCCCTCTATGTTAGCAGGCAGTACTAGGTGGTAGATGACTCTCATCAACCGGTGTAATACCACCACTTTGCTTATTGGAGGCTTGAAGTGGTGGAACCCATGTTTAGTCTCTAGAGCTAAGTACCGGTCAACCCTTCCCTATCTCTTCCATCATGCAGTATGATTGATGATTTTTGAGGTTAGGATGAACATCGTGGCGAGATCCAATATTCCTTACATTTCGAGGGTACAGCTCTAAAACGGTGTTCGCAGGCCGGCCGCTAGTTAGTACACCGGACCGAACCTATTGGTAACTCTCTAGGAGGCTTCTGGATCAGCTAGTATGTAATCTTGCTACCTCTACTCTGCCAGATAGTGACTGGAGGGAGTCCGAGTAGTGTGTATGCGGGGAACATTGTCGCGGCCACGTTATGTCAAGGATCTGGGTATATTCTTACCACATGTACGCCATATCCAAAAATTTCATTACTTCATACAGCATGTCCCACCCACTTTTTCTTTCTATTGAATACACCATGAATTGTCAAACTAATAGAGGAAGCTTATCTGCGAAAAGATCTAAATCTCCCAAACACTTCCTAATTCATTTCACAAATATATGTGGTCTCAATTCTAATCTCAACGATGTCCATTTCCACTTGCAGTCTGCCAAATTCCATGCACTTTTTCTGACAGAATCTCAGTTATCACTTGATTCAACTACTGCTCATCGCAGATGCCCAAATTATTCGCTGTATGATTCCTTTCGCCTCAAAGGTGGTACTTGTGCATATGTCCGTTGTGATATTCTCTGTCAGAGACTTGGCAATTTGGAATCTCCTCTCTTTGATCTTCTTTGGCTTAAAATCTCTCTACCTCATTGTGTCAAATTCACCAGTTGTCTCTACCATTCTCCAAACTCCACTAATCACTTGGAGCTCTTTGACTTCCTCTCTTTGCAACTTGAATTTCTCCAGTCCAACTTTCCTAACAGTGAGGTAATTTTCCATGGTGATTTTAATGTTCACAACTCCAGCTGGCTTCCGTTTTCTAGTCACACCGACCCAGCAGGTCGAGATGCTGAGGCTTTTGCAATTACTAATGACTTTGCACAGATTGTTCATTTACCTACAAGAATACCGGACAATCCTAATCATACAGCCAATACGCTTGATCGTTTTCTCACAAACAACCCTTCTAAGTATACGGTCGAGGTGAGAGGTATTTAGGCACTTCAGATCACAACTTGGTGATTGTTTCTTCTCCAATGGAACTTTTATCTCATGGCTATTCCCAACCTCCTATTGTTTGGCATTACAAGAATGCAAAATGGGATGACCTGCGAGACTTCTTTTCTTTTTTTTTCCTTGGTCGTATTACTGTTTCAAAACTTCTGATGTCAACGTTTGCTCAGATCGTGTCAGTGAAATTATTCTTGCAGGAATGGAATCCTTTATCCCACACTTCACTTTAAAATCTCGTCCTTTATCTAAACCTTGGTTTTCCAATAAATGTGCTAAGGCTGTCCAAGAGAAGAATGTTGCATATCGTAATTGGCTTGTTTCTAATTCTTCAGTTTCATTTTCTGCCTACACCAATGCTCGCAACAGTTTAAAGCATTAATCAGTCCAAACTAGAGTTTGAACAGGCTAAGAGTAGAAAACTTGATTCTTGCCCTAATGGTAGCCGAGCATTCTGGTCTCTTGCCAAAGCTATTGGCCGCAACTTTTGCCCATCTCTGCTCCACACTCTGTCCAAACCAGATGATTCTGTTGTCACTTCAGCCAAGGATAAAGCTGACCTGCTAGCATCCCAATTTTCTTCCAGCTCATGTATTAATGATCTTGGTAAAACACCTCCCACCATTCCCAACACGCTCCATTCAATGCCTCCTGTGGTCTTCCGTCAAAAGGATATCAGAAGGATTTTGATGAATCTTGATGCTAAGAAAGCTCCAGGTTCTGATGGTATTTCTCCACTTGTTCTCCAAACCTGTGCTCCTGAACTTACTCCTATTCTTTGCCGCCTTTTTTCACTTTCTTATTCCAAAGGTGTTTTTCCTTCTGCTTGGAAATTTGCTCATATCCAGCCAGTTCCTAGAAAGGGTGACAAATCCCTCCCATCCAATTATCGTCCCATTGCAATTACTTCTACTCTGTCTAAAATAATGAAGAAATCAATTAACCGCCAACTCTTAAACTACCTAGAAACCTTCCGTCTGATCAACGATCGCCAGCATGGATTCCGTCAGTGTCGATCCACTGGTGATATTCTGGCTTATGTTAACCATTTATGGACTAATTCAATGGAAAGGTTCGGTGAAACCCAAGTATTTGCTCTTCACATCTCAAAGGCTTTTGATCGTGTTTGGCATAAAGGTTTGGCATAAAGGTGTTCTAAACAAGCTTCCATCTTATAGTTTGAAAACTGTTTTTAGTAATTGGTTATCCAGTTTTCTCTCTGATCGCTCACTGAGTGTGATGGTAGATGGCTCTCTATCTTCTAACTTCTCTACTAATGCCGGTGTCCCCCAAGGTTCAGTTCTTTCCCCCACTCTTTTCGTCTTGTATATCAATGACCTTCTTCCATTGACTGGAAATCCTATCCATAGTTTTGCCGATGATAGCACATTGCATTATACTTTCCATTTTGAGAAACCTTGTCCTGCTCAATCAGCTTCAACTTCTCGAAAATCTGCTACCAATTCCTTAAATGCCGATTTTCAGGTAATTCTCCAGTGGGGCGGCAAAGACAACTTAGTTGATTTCAGTTCTTCTAAAACTCAGTCTTGTCTTATAACTCGCAAAAAGGATTCTTCTGCTCGTATGCTTATCTTTGGTGACACTCCGATTTCTAGGCAAAATGATATATCTCTTTTGGGGATTACCCTGACTTCTAATCTCTCTTGGCACAAGAACATTACAAATATTGCTTCCTCTGCATCTAAAAAACTTGGTTTTCTCTTTCGCTCTCGGTTACTTTTCTTCCAAACAGCTGCTCACTCGGTATAAATCGTAAATCAGCCCTGCCATGGAATATTGTTCCCACATCTGGGGTGGTGCCACCAAAACCTCTCTCAGGCTTCTTGATTCCATTCAGAAGAGGGCAGTTAGGTTAATTAATGATTCATCTCTAATAGAGTCTCTCCACTCGATTTCTCATAGACGCACTGTTTCTGCTGCATGCCTCTTCTACAGATACTTCCATGGGCCCTGTTCTTCTGAATTGGCTTCTATAATTCCCGCTCTCTCTTTCAAAACAGTCCGAACACGTTCCGCCACCAGCCAACATCCATTTACTGTCCAACTTCAAACCCACAGAACCAACTTTTCATCTTCCTCATTTATTCATTCAACTGCCGTTTTCTGGACCAACCTTCCCTCATAAACGTATTTCCTGAAAATTACAGTCTACAGAAGTTCACGTCCAATGTCAACAAATATCTTCTTTCGTCTTCTCAACCTCCAACCCAAGCACGGTAATAAGTACTCTAGGTTCTAATAGCTCTCGTATTTGGGGTTCACATAAAAAAAAAAAAAATACCCACATCCACGTGGTAGGGTGGGTAACCCTTCTACCAAGGCTGAGTTTCAGTAGTTTGGTGGGGCTAAAAGTTCTTCATAAGTGTTTAACTTGTATGGTTTCAAATTATTATGTGAATTGGTGTTGATGAGCGGTACTCATGTAACTCTTGAGCATAATATGATTAATGCACCCAATCTATGGCGAGAATAACGTACAGTTTCGTAAGAAATTATTTTAGCCCAACTTTTCCTCATCTTGTCCGTGAGTAATATTTTGGCTAGGACCGGTGTATCCGCTAACAGTTTTAATCCTCTGCCGTGGATTATTATTATAATCAGTTTATTTCCCCCTCGAGAACACACTCACCCCAGGGACAGCCATTGGCTAGAATGTAGAATGTGTGTTACAGTCTTAAGCGTGAAGCGTGACCCATACCATGAGGTTGCATAATCCGTGAGACCTTCACCCTTAAAGGTAATATACAAAGTGTTTTGCTGTTCCATTACATTCAGAATTATTTAAGAATCACATTTTCATATTTGTCTTCTTCCAAAAAGTTTGTAATTTCAGATTAGTCCTTGTCACACTGTGGCGAAACTGATCGATTGCTTTGGCGACTGTCTGATACCGTGGACAACCGCTACAGCTTCATGAGACGGTACGAGTCAGCGAAGACTTGCAAATCACTAGTTCTTGTCGCACAGCTTTTCTGGATTAATCTTAAGTTGATTAAAATTTTCCATGGTGTTTGTTGGTAAAAAGCGACTTCGACTACCCAGTTTTTTTTATCTTGCTGTGCAGAGAAAGTCATGTGTGAATATTCCTGGGGGGGGGGGCATGATTGGAGTTCAGGAGATTCTGATGGGAGCATCCAGTATTCACGTTAGTAGTTGAGCTAATGTGAGTATGTTTGTATTCTGTGGTTACTGTCTGTCTCCAGGTAAGATATTGAAGTGGGAACGTAGGATGGCTCTAGAAGTGGTAAAAGGGAGATTAGAGACCCGGTTGAAATCTCAGGAGCCAGTATTTAATACCGAGAAACGTTTTCAGGTTGCTAGGGGGACAGAAGACGAAATCTGTATATACTTTTCAGGATACACATTTTTCTCGATCCCGGTTTCTAATGCCAATAAATTCCTGTTTAGCAATTCAGAGCCGTATGGGTTTCTGCTTTGATTAAATCAAAAAGCTGAGCGAATGTTGGCCCCTCGTTCCTCTTTAGGCCAAGGTCTACATGAGATTTAATATTTTATACTTTGCATCCGATTGCCTCTATAACGATAGTGTTTCTAGATTTTTTTTTTTTTTTGTCATGTGTGCAGTTTCCTTGAGTTTTGATGTAACCCCATAGAGTCCAGATAACATTGCAGTTCATCCATTTGTGATATTAACTTGATGATTTATTCGCCTGATTTGTTTTTGATTCGTACATTCGTTTAACAATTTCTCAACTCATCTGCGTATATTATAAAGTTATCTTTATGGGATGTCAAAAAGGGTTTGAGGAATCCAGCAAACAGCGTTGAGGAGAGAACTCTCCCCACTGCGGGACATCCCGAGAAATGTTTTTTTTTTTTGACCAATTCAGTCCTCTCCTAAAAGAGTAGGAGGCGTATTTTTCCTATATAAACTTACAACAGATTGTCTTTTAATGTGAAATACTGCGATAGAATTTGTTTAAGAGCTATCATTAAGATGTCGAAATTTGCTGATGTGTCCAGGAATATAATATGGAGCTGTTCTTTGTTGCTGAGAGCTTTCTGAATCAGAAAGATGTTCTCAAGGGATTTGTAATTGTTGATCTACCGGCTAAAATGGAGTTTAAGTGCGTGCGAATGATGCCCGAAATATTTCTGGTTGAGGGCTGAAAATTTTAAGTCTACTCAAAAATCTTTAGAAATATACAACCTATGGAAATGAATACTCTTTTGCATGTATAGTTTCTTTATTTTGGGAATAGGTGTGACTATGTAATAATTGCATGAGAGAGAGAGAGACGTTTTGCATCACTTCACTGAAAGCATGATGTAACACCTCAAAAATGCAAGGGCTGCTGATTTTCTCCATGAAAATAGGCAAGTTATTAGGATCAACCTTTGCTTTATTTGGAAGTTCATTTACTGCTTTTACGGGGTTTTCTTTGGCAATTGAGATGACCGTTAGCCGTATCCTTGCTAATAAACGTGAACAGGGTGCTATGTTTGGTAGTACTCGATGGAGAAGGTCGTCATTTTTGTCTTTTTAAGTGTGTGACGTTGTTAAAAAGCACATTGCACCTCTCACTAAAGATTTTGGCTGTCACACAACCCTTACATCAGCAGTTCTTCTTTCTTGTTTCAGCTTTGAGGTGTACAATTGTCTGCTTGTCTTTTTACCTTTATCAAGCTTTTTAGCTTTATCCTTTTTCTGTACTGCATGTATTACTGGGGTTACCATCTTCTTCAATTTCCTGTTGGTTTCTGCAAAAAGCATATTTCCTCCGTAAGCTGAACCAATTATTAGTTTTTCCAGTTGTCCTTATGATTTTAGACGGGCCTTATTAGTATTACTATTAGTAATGGCTACACGGTGCAAGGAAGCCTATGGCTTATGCTGCATCAGCCAAAAAAATAAAATAAAATAAAAAATAAAATAAAATAAAAAACCATTAAATAAAACTCGCGTGATTTTTGTGCTATTAGTTAGAACACTCCTCTGATGGCTTCTTGTTTAATTCTTGTCAGTGCTATTCTCGGAGTTGTTTGATGATAAGATGATAATGTTTGGTTTAAAATTCTTTGCGTTTGATGCCATTGTCTATGGGGGCTGAACTGTGTGTTGCAAGTTGGGCAATGTGGGGAATCGGTGGGTTTAAGCAGATGTACACTGGTGTGCAAAACTTAAGGACCAACAATATTTCTAAAGGTTACATCCACAATCATTACTTGACTTACTCTTTACTGATCAGAGTAGATTCAATCTCAGCAGCGATTGTGGACGTCAGCTAATCTGGCGAGAGGTTGGCACACGAAATCACCCGCAAACATCACTGAAAGGGATCGATATGGCAGTCGAGGTGTTCTCGTCTGGGGAGGCGTTAACTTGGATGGACGTACACAACTCCAGATACTGGAAAGCGGTACTGTAATCAGTGCACGCTACTGTACTGGGGTAATCCTTCCCCATGTGCATCTGTTCCGAGGTGGCATTGGCCCCGAGTTCCTGTTTATGGATGATAACGCCACATCCCATCGCATTGCAGCTGTTGATATGCTTTTAAAAAGTGAGGACATTGTTCGTATGGATTGGCCTGCCCGTTCCGTCGATCTAAATCGCATCGAACACATATGGGACGCTCTCGGGAGACGCACGGGAGCGGCACGTCAATGCCAACTAGAAAATGTTCGCCAGCTGAAGATGGCGTTAACAGAGGAACTGACGATGTTACGGCAAGAACTTATCAGCAACATTGTTCTAAGTATGGACAGTCGGTGCAAAGCCTGCACCAACATTAGGGATGGCCATATCTCCTACTGAGGACCACCTCTTCCATTTGTTCCATCTTTGGCAGTGATGCATCTGTATTATGGCAGAAAGTGGTATGCTGTATTTTTGAATAAAATCCCTCTGTACCGTTTTGTTTCGTTTCCGTTTTTGTGTCAGTTGTTTCCTTCATCATTTCTGTACCGCATGATGTTGCTTTCGTATGCTTTTCCCATTTCCAGACCACTGCTATGAGCAGCTACAGACGAAAACCTGACTGGCCCTTAAGTTTTGCACTCCAGTCTAGTTTCTTGAATCGGTTTAGTGAAGTGACATTTTTGATTTTTGTGGGAAGTTTGTTCCAGCTCCTCTGTTCCAGGTTTTAACTCCTCTGTATTTTATTTTTTTCTGACCTATGGCTTTTATGAAAAGTGGAACCTTCAGGTCGGCTTCATTTCTTAGATTGTACGATATTTCTTCTTCTACGGTTATAAAAAAAGGATCCGAAGAGAGGGGGAAACTGTGGTGTCTTCAAAGCATTGTAAACAAAAACCGCCTCGGCTTTCTATAACAGTGATAGATGCTGAGGAGTCTCACTTCCTTGTATCTAGAACTAACCGATGCGTTCCAGGGAAGGCCCAAAATTGAACGAACACATCGATTGAGAATGGAGTTGATTCTCGCAAGGTTTTCTTGGCTGGTGGTACCCCATGAGATAATTCCATAGGTGAGGTGCGGCTGAATTAAAGAAAGGAATACCAGTCTGAGAAGCGACGCAGGCGTGAATACGCGCTACGCAGAGGGCCTAGCGCGTATTCACTCTAGGGACTAAGTTTTCTTTCGTAGGGTTATCATTTGTTTTACCGAATTTAGCTTATCATCTTGCCAGATTCGCGAAACTTGGTTTCATTCACCCTTTCAAGTTGCTGTTCTTTGAATGTTACGTCTAAATCAATCAATATTTAGTCGTGTGTTTTTCGTTTTAAGTTTCGTTTCGAAAGTGATAAAGCCCAAGAAACCTATAGGGAAAAAGAAATCCAAAGAAGAAAAAATTAGTCAAGAAACACATGTCATGATGAACCGAAGACGACAAATGAAAAGCAAGAAAAACACTGACAGGGAGAAAATTGAGTATACTGAGTTATGCAAAGCCATTAGAAAGAGACTCAGAGAGGATATAAGATGATTTAACACAAGAAAAGTAGAACAAGCATTAAGGGAAAACAAAGGATTTAAATTAGCAGCCATGAGCAGTAATACAGAAAGACAAATGATACTGAAACTGAAGAATAGCGATGGTGTACTTATAAATAGCAGAGAAGGCATAATTCAAATAGCAGAAGACTACTATAGAGAGTTATACAAGGAGCGAGGGAATGATACCAGCAGTGGGGAAGATGGATTGCAAAGTAGGAACACATACGACATACCCGATATTCTTCCTGATGAGGTAGAACATGCATTGAACAAAATGAAGAATCGGAAAGCCCCGGGGGAAGAAGAAGTTACTGTAGAGTTGTTGAAATTGGGAGGAACAGACATAACACAAAAACTGGCAAGGCTCTTCACAAAGTGCATTAGAAAAGGTGTGACGCCTAAGCAGTGGAATAATGCAATCATAGTTTTGCTGCATAAGAAAGGAAATAAATTGGAAATTTTAGACCAATTAGCTTGTTATCCCACATCTACAAGTTGTTCACAAGGGTCATTACTAACAGATTACAAAGAATACTTGATGAGAATCAACCGAAAGAGCAAGCTGGCTTTAGGACAGGATTCTCAACTATGGATCACCTTCACGTAATATCACAGCTAATGGAGAAAGCAAATGAATATAAAACACCATTATGCCTGGCATTTGTGGATTATGAAAAGGCATTTGACTCCATACAGCATAAAGCAGTGTTTCGGGTACTGGAAAGACAAGGCATTGATACCCCATATATTATGATTTTGAAGAAAATATATGAGAGTGCAACCTCCTTTATTAGACTAGACAAAGAGTAGGAAATTTAAAATCGAGAAAGGAGTTCGACAAGGAGACACAACATCTTCGAAGCTGTTTACCGCTGCCCTTGAGGAAGCTTTCAGAAGATTAGACTGGTCGCAGAAAGGAGTCAATGTGAATGGAGAGTACCTAAACCATTTACGATTTGCAGATGACATTGTGGTCATAAGCCATGATCCCAAAGAATTAGAGGAAAATCTTAATCAGTTATGCACAGCTAGTAAGGATTTTGGACTAAAGATGAATATGGCTAAAACAAAAGTAATGATGAACAAGTATGCCACGGAAAGGGAAATAATGATTGAAGGAGCAGTAATTGAAAAGGTGGAGTCATATACTTATCTGGGACAAGTTATTAGCTGTAATAATGATAAATGGCTGGAAGTCAAGAGAAGAATAAATTTTGGATGGATAGCATTCAGGAAATATAGTCACATACTGAAGAGCAATATCCCAGTTTGTCTGAAACGTAAAATAATGAACCAATGTATACGCCCCACCATGACTTATGGAAGTGAAACTTGGGCAATCTCCAAAAGAATGGAAGAGAAGCTAAGAACTACATAGCGAAGAATGGAACGAATTATATTGGGAATCAGACTGTTAGATAAGAAGAAAAACACATGGATTAGGCAGCAAACTCAAGTAAAGGACATTCTTATCAAAAGTAAAGAACTAAAATGGTCTTGGGCAGGACACATAGCCCGAAGACATGATGACAGATGGACTAAGAAAATAACAGAATGGTGTCCAAGAGGAGCTAGAAGAAAACCTGGAAGACAAAGGCGGAGATGGATAGATGAAATTCATGAGTTTTTGGGTAGTAAATGGATGGCCAGTGCTCAAAACAGAAGGAACTGGAAAGTTGCTGGAGAGGCCTTCATCCTGCAGTGGATTGAAAATGGCTGAAGATGATGATGATTTTCGTTCTAAACACCATATGTTTGGATTTTTCTGGATTCAGTATAAGCTGATTCTTTTGAAGCCCACTATGCATCACAAAGAGGAAGGCAGAGATTTTGAGTTGAAGCTGATTAGGGTCTTTATCTGTGATCAGGATGGAAATATCATCGGCATAGGCTACTAGGTGAGAAGATGGAAGAATAGAGTGAAATTCATCGATGTAAAGAAGAAATAGGATATGTCGGAGAAGTGAGCCTTGAGGTACTACCCTGGAGAAATAATGGATGTGGTAGTATGATTGATTTGTTCTTACGTTAAACGGCCGATCAGTAAGGTAGTCTTCAAGGACAAGGTTAATTTACCCTCTCAAGCCAAGATTACTGAGTTTGTTAAGTGGAATGATATTGTTTATGCAATCAAAAGCTTTCGATAAATCAAACAGTGCTGTAGCATAGTGACCATTTTGAAGACTATCAATGATCCTTGAGCAGAAGTCAAGATCATTTGATCTTTTAGAGTGATAAGCATACTGTTGTTGATGGATGAGCTGATTTACATCAAGAAAACCCATGAGTCTGCTATGAAGAATTTTTTCGAATAATTTTGCAAAAACTGGGAGTAGAGCTATTGGGTGAAAGTTGTTGTAGAGTTACAACGGTTTCATTTTGGAACATGGACGAATATTGCTTTCTTGATTTGAGAAGGGAATTTACCAGTTGAAAGGACATATTGCATAAATATTGCAGTGGCGTAAGATTTGAACTAAGGACCTTTTTCGACAGAGGAGATATTTCATCAAAGCCAGGCGTTCTCGTTTCTTTCAATTGATGCCCTGCTTCTAAAATCTCTTGATCCGATAGGGGAGCGAGAAAAAAGTTTCTGATTGAGTACTTGGCAGATTCTCTCACTTCATTGTCTCTGAAGTCAAGCTCGTTTTGAAACACGTAATTCTCACTTGATATAAAGTGGCTACAGAAGGCAGTAGCTTTTAGCCCGTCATCTGAAATGAGTACCTCGTTTTCAACTATATCTGCAAAGTAGCTTGTGATTTCAGTTTACTTCTCTGTAATAGCTTGTCCAAACCGTCCATTTTTTCTTGCTTGTTATGATACCTGTAAGTTGAGAACTATAGTATTTTCTTTTCTCTGACCGAATGCAGTCAGTGACTTTGTTTCTGTATTTAATTTTATCAGCCTCGATTCCTGTTGCTCTAGCAATTATTATTATTAATTATTATTATTATTATTAATGTATTTCCGAAGAAATGTCCCTTTACAGCTATGCAGCTAGAGGACACGAGTTACATACAGAAATTAAACATAAATGACAGACAAATGCATTGTGTACAGAGCCCGCATACAATACACGGCCTTAAACAGCCTCTGGTGAAGATACACAAAGATACAACAAATAAAAGTACCTACAGATACATCAGAGCGTGGATAGCGCGGCATCTGAGACTAGAAGGTGAGATATTTTTCCCAGGTAACACCCAAATCCTTATGTTGGGTGACTTTTTAACTTGAGAGTTCGCTATAATGATGTTCGCATCGTTGTTGGTATTTTTATTCTTGGTGATAGAGTTGTGAAGTTTTCTCTTTGTTGATGGAGAGCCCAATCGCATGAAGGTAATTTTCCAGTTCATGCAGCTGTCGATTGGAGCTCACAGTAACAAACTGAAGAAACTGGGGGCATTCTGTGATGATGAGGAACTTAATATCATCTGCGTAAGTTGTAAAATTAGCATTATTTGCTAGGAAGGGTTCTAAAGATGCGGCGAAGAGGGCTGCAGAGAGAGAGAAAGCCAACTTGGGGGAGCCCTCTGGAGCAGAGAATGCGGTGATTATGGTCCTGATTTCTGATCCATAGGGTCTTGGACTGAAGGAGTTTCCTAAGGAGAATTAGCATGTGGCCAGAGATTTTGAAGTAGTTGCCATATTGCTCCGAGAGCATAGGCTTTCACAATCAAAGGCAATTGGGAGGTGATCTGATGCACACTTAAAAATCGGCGTTGTGAGAGAGATGTTCGAGGTTATGGAATAAGAGGTCGAGGTTTTGATGTCGTCTTGTAGGTTGCGTATGGGTTAGTCTAAGGCCAAGAGATGAAGGAGCATTCGACGTCCTTCACAGCAGCTTCATGTCTTGGGGTGGGGGGGCATGTTGAAATCTCCTAAAACAAAGGTGAACGTGTGAGGCTTGAAGTGGGTTATAATCCAAGTAGTTAGCTCATCCCTTGTGTCGGGATTATGGTCAGGAGGTAAATATACAGCTACAACTTGAGTCCTCACTTCTTTGACTTTACAAATTGCAGAAATGGCTTCAAATGCAGAAGAGTCGCTGAGTTATGCACACATAACATGGTGGATGTCTTTGTATATGATGGAGACGACACCTCTACGTCTGTGGTAACTGCCGTTGCAAATATTTCCATATCGGTGGGGAGTGGCCATGTGGGTAAGTTGTCTTTCATGGTTAAGCCAAGTTTCCTGGATACATATGAAATCATAATCGTTGAGCAGGAGGAGGGATTGCAGAGGGGCCAATTTGTTGACAATACTGTGCAAACTTTGCGAGAAGACCCTGAATGTGGGGCATGGATGGAGGTTTTTTGGAATAGGTTACTGCTATTGTAGAGGATGAGTTAGTGGGGATTGCTGGGGAGATGGCCTTTTTTTTTTTTTTCTTCAGAGAAAGGTCTGATAACTATGGCTGGAGGCCAGTAGTCGGGATCCAGAACTTTTTCGTAGGCAGAGGATGAACACTTTACTAGGGTTGAGGCATAGCCTGTTTGCCTAGTTTTTAGCTGTTTTACTTCGATGGGGATATTGTGTTCCACAAGAAGCATTCTCTTTATAGATCCGGGGCTTGTTGAGGGTCCAAACCGGGAGACAAAAATCTTGGTTCTGGGCAAGACAACAGAGATGTCATATTTCTCTGGGAGCGTCTGTTTACTGCCATGAGTCTTTCATAATTGCTTGTTTGCTAGTGTTGTTGGAATTCTTTGGTTGCCTTCCAGCGGGGGAATGGGGGTGGGGCTTTTGCTTCTCGATACACATCCCTGGTCGATGATCCTCGGTTTAGTAGCTTGGTTATGTCTGTTGTGTGGTACATCATCGTTTCTTTCATTAAAACTGAGTCAACTTATTAGTGCGGTTCACTACGCGGTTACTTCCTGTGGACGTTTGTCGCTTGGTTTTCTTTTCTTCTTCTCATCTCGACTCTCAAGTGATTTCAGGTATTGCAGTAATCTGATTTGATTAGCAGAGTTTCGAGGGCGCTTTCATTTTCTTTAGCCACCCTATTGGAATTCTTATTGTGCATCTTTCCATTTTGTGTAAGCAGTTGGCCAGACGCCAGGGGTGTATTGTGTGACTACGCTGCGGTCATTAGTGCAGCGACATAGTTGAGTACTTATTTCCTGTAGGGTGCAAGCGATGGTCCGGAGGGCTTCGCACAATTTCGTAGTTGCTTGCTCGATTGCTATTGTTTTTCTTTTCCGAATAGCCTCCCGCACTTTCAAAATCTGTTCCGCGAATTCTTTTTCTTTCTTTGCTACATGAGTTTTTAACAACGTTAGTTCTTTCCGTATCATCATTAAGCTGGGTACTTTGGGTGTAGCTGACGGTCTGCTGTTCGCTGTGGGTGCTGCTTTAATATTTTTGGTTTGGCTACTACAATTCAAGTTATCTTCTTTTAGGAGTGGGGGGGGGGGGGGTATTGCAATCTTGCTTTTTAATTTGGTTTCGCTGAGGACAGATTTGAGTTTGCCACCCATTCTCGTTCGTTTCATGCGAGTCGTGATGCATTCAGAGACTTTGCTCTTCGAGGAGATGCCCTTGAAATATCGTGGCTATCGGAAGATTTGTTCACTTGGGCGGCGTTACCCTTACTTCCGGGGTGGTTGCAATGAGGGATCATTGCTGTGTTTATGCCCGATAGGCGCTTCGCCACTTTTTTCATATTGCCAAATAGGGCCGTTAGTTAGTGATTGGTTTAAAATTCTAGGAAGGAATAAACTCTGCTAGGTCGAGAACCCCCTATATTCGTCCTTGGGAGTCGAGACTCCCAAGGGCGAATATAGGGAGTTCTTTCAACTTCAGAACAATCGGCGTACGCAGTGAAGTGAAGTTCGCACAGACGACCTTGAGAGAAGATAACGATTAAGGGACAGGACACAAAAGGCACGTAGAGCGCTGTTGGCTTTCGATACAGCTTAATATTAAAATCATAAGTATCTTTTTATCTTATATCTTCTTTCCGGAATCACTTAAAGATCTGGGTTGGTTACTTAAATCCGCGTGGGAAGGTATCAAACTTAAGCCAATGGGATCACCGTGGCACTGAAATATTGCAGACATTGGAGGAGCACGTTGGAGGACGTTTGCAATGCATGACGAACTTTACCTAATCATCATTTCTTTCAAGGTTGTCTATTTTCTTTAACATATTACGAATCTTGTTTGAGATGAACAGGCTATTTTCCCTCTTGGCTTGGTGGTCTTTTTAATCTCTGGACTCCTGATATATGACACGTATTTTTCATAGCTATTAAGGATATGCTAAAAAAAAACAGTTGCAATTTCTTCGCCGCCTAGAGGAAATGACATCTTCTAGAAGTGGATTTGCAGTTCGATTGCCATCCTTAGATGTTTTCTGAGACGGACTGCCGACAGGAGCATATACTGGAGGGTATGAAGGTTGCTTTACACGTAAGTTACTCCCGCAACAGGAGCATGTGTTTGCTGGAAAGTAGAATTTTCCGTGGGTTTTTTTCCCAATTGTATGAAGGACTTGATGATCTACTGGAGGTTCGAATAGGATCTGTCAAATGCGAAATGTTTTGCCGAAAAATATAAATAAATTCACGCAGTTGCGCGTTTACCGACATTATTTTTTTAGTTTCATCAAGAAGAGAGACCATCATGGATTTGTGAGTATCCAAGATTTGAAAAATGAGTTTTGTGGTCAATTCATGTAGTCAGATCTCAGGCGAGGGTAGCATTGTTCTTTTCTCACTATCGCTCGGGTTTTTCGTCCATCAAACAGCAAATCGATCACATGCAATTTATAGAAATTGTTATTTGGTTTTTAGGAGCATTAGCAACTAAGGCCATATTGCTCCGGGATATCCGGTGGTCATTCCCTTGACCTTTCCGCATCCTCCGTATTTGGTGGTGACGGGCTCGAACCCCGGTCTAATCAAGAAGCGTGTGCTACGCACTGCTGCTCCTTCCCACCTGGCTACGGAGACGCCATTTATAGACATGACACATACGGCTAAGTATTGTTAAGTTGATGACGCGCCTAAAAACCGGTCTACAACTGACCAGAAGAGTGATGACCTTGACATCTGCGTGTCATAATTCGTCTCGTAAAATTTGAAAAAGAAGTGCGTACACCACTTCTAGTCGTCTGGACGTACCGTATTTCCCCATGTATAAGACGCACCATTTTTCGAAAAATTCGGGGTCTAAAAACTAGGTGCGTCTTATACAGTGGTTGTAGATTTTTGTACTTGCATTTCGCGCTTGTTGTCTTTGCGCTCATTGTTTCGCACTTGTTACTTGTATATTAGGTTACGATTTGCCACGTTCTGCCCATAAATGGCTCAGAAAAGATTTTTATACAGTGCTGAATTTAAGTTAAAAGTGTCCAGTTTGCAGGAGTGAATGGAAATCGTGCTGCTGAACATAAGTTTGGTCCTCCTCCAACTGAGAAAACAATCCGAGACTGGCTACGGGAAGAAGAAGATACTCTACTGAAAACGCTACGGCAGAAGAAGGCCATGACAGACAAGTCAGCAAAATGGACTGATTTAGAGAGGGAATTGAAGATATGGATTGAAGAGCAAAGGGCAATTGGAATTCCTGTGTCCAAAAAGATGGTTCAGCATGAGGCAAGAAGAATTGCTGATGAAAAAGAAGTTGCTGATTTCAAAGGAGGACACAATTGGTGCTTGAGGTTCATGAAACGGAATGGACTAAGCATGCGTACACGCAATAGACTTGTCCAAAAGATGCCTGAAAGCTATGAGCAGAAAGTCCTTGAATTTCATCGTTTTGTCATTCAATGTCGGAAGACACATCAGTTTGAGTTGGGACAGATTGCAATTATGGACGAAGTTCCCCTTCAATTTGATGTCCCAAGTAACAGAACTGTTGATAAGAAGGGGGTGAAAACTGTAACTCTGAAGACAAGTGGACATGAAAATAGCCATTTACAGTTGTTCTAGCTTGTTGTGCCGACGGAACAAAGCTGCCTCCTATGCTGATTTTCAAACGCAAAACAATGCCAAAAGAAGACATTCCCCGACCAGTGATTGTCCACGTTCATGACAAGGGTTTGATGGATCAGGATGGGATGAAGATCTGCTTTGAGGAAGTTTGTAGCAGGAGTCCAGGTGGGCTCTTACGCAAACCTGCCCTATTGGTGCTTGATCAGTTCAGGGCACACATAACAAAAAACACAAAGAAGATTGCTGCAGAGCAAAAAACAAAACTTGGCGTCATACCTGGAGGCTTCACATCCCAGCTCCAACCACTTGATGTCAGCATTAACAAATCCTTTAAAGCTGCCATGAGAGACGAATGGAACCAATGGATGAAGTCTTCTGGGGACAATTTGACACCAGCAGGAAGAGTGAAGAAACCAACTATAGGAGACGTTTGTACCGGGGTGAAAAGATCCTGGGATAATATCAAGATTGAGATCGTTGTCAAGTCATTTAAGAAGTGTAGCATTTCAAATGCCATAGATGGAACTGAAGACAGTGATTCGTCATCAGACACAGATGAGGACAAGCTAATGGATGGGAGTTTTGACAGTGATGAGGAGTTGTATGAATTTTATGATGAATAAAACTTGAGTTCAATGACTTTTTGTAATACATTTTTTTTCAAATTTGGGCCCCAAAATCGTCTTATACATGGGACAGTCTTATACATGGGGAAATACGGTACTTCTTTTTGAAACTTTCTTTTAAAGAGGAGTTTTTAAGGCGATAAGCATTTTAATTAAAAATTCTGTCCAAGAAAGCAACGCCGTCTTTCCTACGTTCATGTGGAAGATAAACCATCGGCAACTCACCGTCTCTATTAACGAGTGGTGGCGGTTCATCGGAAGAGCGCACAACAGTCACACAATTCAATTAATTAATTCGCTTCACTGTTCCATTTGTGCACGAACAACATAATTTTTGCGTGTTCGGATAACATTAAAGTCACAACTGCGTTTCCTATTATCTAAACGAGACGGCTTAACTCGCTTCGGAGCCGATTTATTCTGAGAAAGGAACAAATCCATGTTGAGCCTTCCGCCCTGTTGCATAATTAATCCCGGCATTTTAATTAAATTCGCGATCTGAAAGCATGCGCAACAGAACAAGTTGGACTCTGTGGCCAAGACTCGTCTACTCGGCGATCTCAGTGGATTTCGCTCTTTTCTCAAACGTTTCTCCTCGATCTTCTGTTTTTAAATTTCAATAAAATTTCGATTTAAATTTCATAAATTAAAAAAAAAAAACATTTTTCGAATAAATATTGATGACAATTATGTAAAAAAACAAGTAATTAATTGAATTCGCATTTTAAATCAAACTTTTATTACAATAATAAATATAAAAAAAAATTAAACATAATTATTCTAAAAACAAAAAAAAAAAAATACATATATATATTTTTATACAAATATACATATATAGATCCTGCAAATTTCGTTATGTCTGAGCGTCCACGTCCGATTAAAGAGAGCCCTTAAGAAACTCAACAGTGTTTTCGTTTAAACTGGATCTAATTTGGTACATATTTAATTAACGGCAGAAAACTTCCTTTGGGATTCTGCGTTGGTTGGTGTTTTGTACTGACAAGTTGCGGTTTATCCCCCCCCCCCTTATGGCCTCATCTTCAAAAAATCTTATTTCTTTTTTTCATCAAAAATGAAAAATTTCCTTTTTGACTGACGAGGAAACCAAATCTAACTTTGGGCGGGGTTATTCTATATGTATTGGCGCCTCACTAGCCAGGTGGGAAGGAGCAGCAGTACGTAGCACACGCTTCTTGATTAGACCGGGGTTCGAGCCCGTCACCACCAAATACGGAGGATGAGGAAAGGTCAAGGGAATGACCACCGCATATCCCACCGCATATCCCGGAGCAATATGGCCTTAGTTGCTAATGCTCCTAAAATTCAAATAACAAACAACAAACAATCTATATATGTATTAACTTTTATTTGACATTGTTATGATTTTCGTACAGCAGCTTCCCTCAATCACTAAGCCCCACTGCCTGACTGCGTTAAAGAATGAGAATTTCCAGATGCTGAGGGATATAACACACACACAAGTATATATCGCATATACGCAGATGAGCCAAAACATAATGAGCAGCGATTCTTTATGCAAACCGAAGCAACTGCAGGTGAATTACGGCGCGGGGAAGGACACGTCACGAAAAACAGCTGATACGGAGCTCCGTTAATCAGTGTTACTCTTGTTCTCCAGATGGGAAGGGCAGCGGACTTAAGCGAATTTGACAAATGGCCAGAAGACTGGGTCAGAGCATATACGAAACGTGAGCATCCCATGCTCACGTTCAGCCGTGGTTAATACCTACCGAAAGTGGTCCGAGGAGGGGGAACTCATGAACCAACGGCGAGGTGTTGGACGACGACGGCTCATCGATGCTCGAGCAGGGCGAAGGCTCTCCCGGATGGGACTTGACAACAGAAGGGCGACTGTGGCGCAAATCGCCTGTTGGAATTGGAATGCTGTTGACGGGAATAATCCCAACACAACACACAGTACATCGATCCCTGCTGAAAATGGGGCTGCGTAGCCGAATGCCGCTCCAAGTTCCCATGCTAACCACGGTTCACCAGCGACAGCTCCAACAATGGGCGCCCGAGCAGCTGGACCTTGAGTGTTTGGAAGAAGGTCGTCTGGTCCGACGAATCACGTTTCCTGTTGATCATTTGGACGGTCTGCGCTGTAGCACAGTGGTATCGTCACCGTCTTCCCCACACCGGGTGGAAGAGGGCTGGGTTCGAATCCCGTCGATGACGCGAAGAAGTTTAGTGGACCTTTTTCACTCCGTGGCTAAGTTAAGTCGGTCTCAGGCGTAGATAGCAAGGTTTTTCTCCCAAAAACTGGGTTTTTTTTTTCGTCCAGCAAAACAGGCAAACCGACCAGAGAACACACGCAATTAACAGTCATAATACATATATGGGTATATGTATTATGACGCCTTGAATGGGTTCAGCACGCTGAATTCTGATGGGATCCTTCCACTTGTTCAGATTACGAACTTAAGGGGGCATAAATTAAAATTAAGAAAAGACAGATGTAGATTAGATGTGCGGAAATTTGCCTTTATCCAGCGGGTGGTTAATTGCTGGAACAAACTTCCATCTGTCGTTGTGGAAGTTGATAGCTTGAATAAATTTAAGGAGGAACTGGACAGGCATTTGGAGGGAATGGTGTGATTGTTTTTTTTTTTTTTTTTGGCTGATGCTGCATTAGCTCATTTATTTGCTTTCTTGCATCACATGCCACTACTACTACTACACGTAAGAGATTACAGGTAGCCCTAATATAATAATTTGAATTTGAATTTTGACTATGTGTTTGGCCGGGTATGTGTGAGTCATTTCCCTGGGGAAGTGACGGTACCTGGATGCACTGTGGGATGAAAACAACCCGGTGGCAGTGGCATAATGCTTTGGGTGATGTTCTGCTGGGATACCTTGGGTTCAGTCATCCATGTGATGGGTACTCTGACATCTACCACCTACTCTCTAACCAGAGTTGTCTTCCTTATCAGTTCCATTTTTCTGTCTATCTCCCCCCCCCACCCCGGTGCCTCCGTAGCTAGGTGGGAAGGAGCAGCAGTGAGTAGCACACGCTTCTTGATTAGACCGGGGTTCGAGCCCGTCACCACCTAATACGGAGGATGCGGAAAGATCAGGGAATGACCACTGCATATTCCCGGAGCAATATGGCCTTAGTTGCTATTGCTCCTAAAAACCAACCTATCTCCCCCCAGTCTTCAGTCTCCCCCCTACTCCGCCTATTCGCAAGTAAATGCCGCACACGAACTAATTTGAACAATCTAAAATCAATTTCGCCCACCATTTTTGGCTTTCTTCAAGCACTTCCCCGCTATACTAAGCGATAATTTTTTTTAGGCCCTAGCCTCTGAAATCTCTATAAATTAGGTGGCAAGACCTGCCAGAGGAAATCTTAAACTACTAGGTACCTGGTCTGTCCCCACAGGGTAAAAGTGGGACAACATTGGGCCTCTGCCGATTAAATGGCCAGAAGAACAACGGTACACGACACCACGCACTTCAAGATCCATACACTTGAAAATCTCTGGCTTTTACAGTGATCTGTATCACCACACAATGTAAACTATGCAGAGATTGGGGAAACCCCTGGTGCTGTCTGACCCTAAACACACTTTACTTTACTCGCCAACCCAGATTTCTCCTTGTGGACCATGGATATGCTCCACTGACTTATAATGGGGGTCGACTCCTCTATTCATCCCATTTTTTCTGTCTTTCTCCCCCCAGTCTTCAGTCTCCTGTTCCTCTCTATCTGTCCGCCAGCGTATTCCCCTCAGCTCAAAATTTAATATCATCCAAATTGAGTTCGCCCACATTTCGGTCTTTCAATCTAGCGTTCAACCCAAGCAAACGTAATTTTTTTTAAGGTCCACTGAAATCTCAGGAAACTAGGTGGCAGGACCTGCCAGAGTAAACTACAACTACTGGGTATCGCCTGCAGGGAGCGAAGTGTGGGCAACGTCGGAGCTCAGCAGGGTGTGGCGGCTAAATGGACAGAAGAACAACGGTACACAACATCACACACCTCAAGATCCATATACTCTTAAATCTCTGGCCTTTACAGCGAACTGTATCACACCACGATGTAAAGTACGCGGAGATGGGGGAAACCCCTGGTGCCGTTTGACCCTAAATACACTTTACTTTACCTACCTACCTGCCTGAGGTTCAAAATGGCTGCTTTCCTGCGTGTACGTGTCGTTATCGGCTCCGTGAATTTTTTCAGTTTAGTTGTTTAAAGTTGTGTTAGAGTCCAGATTTTTGAAGAACTATTAAGTTGGATCACCTTGGTGAGTTTTATTTTTGCGTACTCTGGGTGCAAGCAGAATTCTGTGCGTTATTTTATTCAACGCTAAGGATAATGGGTCTGCCTTCCATAGTGCCATTGTCTTAGCATTGCAGAGCGTGGCTTCGGGCCCTTTTCGGGTCACCACGTCTGACTTCTGCTTTTCGAGTGGGCTCAGTTTCCCCCTTGAGTGACCTTCAAGAACACTTTGTAGTGCTTCGGCGTTATTTGTGACATTCAAAGTGAAAAACAGCGAATTGTCACGTGTACCGCGTGCTTACCCCTACCATAACTCATAATGGTAGTGCTTCCACTTTTCCCTCGTCAGCTTTCTCCTCAAATCGACCTCGCCAAAAGTAACCCTACCCCTCTAGGGCTATTTCTGCTGTTGGCAGTTTCCCCCATCCCACGTGTTTAATGTGTGGTTAGCCAAAAACTTGAACAGGCTATAACTCGGTGTTCAATTCACGCACGAACTTGTGGTCGGTATCTTTCGCCATCTCCCGAAGTTTGCTACTCACCCAACAGCTATCATTCCGCTTGTCCGAATATTCTCTTTTATCCGGATCTGTCATAACGGAAAGCAGCTATGACGTTTCTGAGATTCCAAATGGCACTGAAACTCAAATGGAAGACATGCTGGCTTGTGCCAGGGCAGAACCCAACCACAATATCAAGATGGAAGACCCTGGCAACCAGAAACCAGGACATATCACCAAGAGGAAAAATAAGAAAGAAGTCCCCAAATCAGACAGAGAAATCCGCAGCACCAGCCAGACTAAAGAAAACGTGGACAGAGAAACCTTCACTGCACTCCTGGGAATACCGAATGGGGCAGCCCTGCGCCTTGGCCTCCAGACTGAAGCCACCCCAAATCTATGGCTTGTTGGAGATCCGGTCGGCTCCCTTGTCTGGCCTACTTTTTACCCTTCCCTGGCGTGGGGAGACAGCCCTGCTGTCCCCCCTTCTCGCCACCCTTCTTTTCCTTCTGGTGGGGCATGGGCATGCCACATTGTAAACTGGAGTTGTCTTCCCTTTCGGCTCAATACTTCTATCTATCTCCTCCCAATCTTCAGTCTCCCTCCCCACTCTACCAGCACGCTAGTGAACGCTCCACACAATCTAAATTCCACAATTCAAAATCACTATCGCCCACCATTCTTTTGACCTTCTCCTAGCGCTTTCCTCTCCATACGATCACATTTTTTAAGCTCCTAGCCACTGAAATCTCAGGAAATTAGGTGGCAGGACCTGCCAGAGTGAACTATATACTAGCGGGTTCCTGGTCTGCCTCCACAGGGCGAAAGTAGGGCAACGTCGATCCTCAGTAGGGGCGGGCGGCTAAACGACCAGAAGAAGAACGGTACAAAGCATCACACATATACAAAGTCCACACACTTTTAAATCTCTGGCTTTTCCAGTCTACTGGTTCACCCACAATGTAAACTACGCCAAGATGGGGGAATCCTTGGTGCCGTTTGATCCTAAACACACTTTACAACTAAACATCCTCAAACATAATCCATAGCTTCTGGGCAGAGATGGAAACAATTACCACGTCATTGATAATTCAAAATGAGAATTTAAAAGTCAAGACAGAGGAATTACAAGTAAGAGTTAATATGTTTGACCAAATCATGAGTGGCAAGGCTGGTTGGGGAACCACTTTTCTTCATCCAGTCACCGCCCCTCCTATTCTGTTGCAAAACATAACAGCGATAGCTTTCCCGCTATTAGTTTTGTATGGGGCGGGACGCTTAGAATCAACCATTTCGGGGTCCCTCTTTTTCCTTATTGCCCTTATCTCGCTTATTTTTTCCTGCAACTCCAAAGAAATTTCAATAACGAACCCTCATAGACCTCCCCGAACACCGAATTCTTCGGCTTCAACTTTCCCTCGATTCGACGAGACATAAGCAATATGAATGAGGGCGAAATTTTCACGGTTATAAACTACTGGAATAAATTACCTAAAAGGGTGGTAGAGGCTGACAGTTTGGGGAAATTCATAGGTCAGCTGGATAATTACCTACGGGAGGTGGGAAAGCTTAGGTTGTCCATTTTCTTTTCTCTTATTTATTAATTATTTTAATTTTTTGGTTATTATTATTTTATTTTATTTATTTTTTTTGTTATTGTTATTTTTTTTCATTATTTTTTATTATTATTTCCTTTTCTTGGCTGGTGCAGCATAAGCCATAGGCTTCCTTGCACCATGTGGCCATTTTGACTAATACAAACTAATGTACCACTGTGTGCATTTACATCATTTCTGTTAGCAAACTACATCAGTAGTTAAAAATTGGCATCATTAAAAGGATATCTCATATTAGTATTAGTATTAGTATTAGTAACGGCCGTATGGTGCAAGAAAGCCTATGGCTTATGCTGTACCAGCCAGAAAAAAAAAAAAAAAAATCCGAACAAAACAATGATAAAAACAAAAATTAAATAAATAAATAATAATAATAATTAATAAATAAATAAAAATAATAAAATGAAATTAAAAATTAAATAAAAGGAAATTAATCCTATCATCCTATGCGCTTCCCTTACCCGAAAGTACTATCCAGATGACCTTTGAATTTCCCCAAACTGTCGGCCTCTACCACCCATGAAGGCAACTTATTCCAGTAATTTATAACTCGCTGGCTAAAATAGAACTTCCTGCAGTCCAATCTAAACATTTCCCCCCCTTAACTTGAATTTATGTCATCTAGTTCTAGCATCATTTATAATCTTGAAAATTTTGTCCTCATTCATTTTACTGATGCCTCTCAGAGCCTTAAACACCTCAATCAAATCTCCTCTAAGGTGTCTAGTTTCCAAACTCTGCAGCCCACATATTCGAAGTCTTTCTTCATAAGGACGCCCTTTTGCCGATCTCACCAGGCGAGTTACCCTTCTTTGCACCCTTTCAAGAAGCTCGATGTCTTTCTTTAGGTGCGGTCTCCATACTTGAACACAGTATTCCAAGTGTGGTCTAACATAAGCCTTATATAATGGGATTATCACGTCCCTATCTCTACTTGCAAAAGTTCGATAGATCATCGATAGGACACCATGGGCCTTCCTTGCAACCTGTTTACAATGCTCAGAGAATTTCATGTCTGACCGTATCGTAACACCCAAGTCCCTTTCCTCCAGTACTGGGTTTAGTTGAACCCCACCAAGTGAATAAGTTATTTTGGGATTACTGTTTCCCAGGTGTAATACCTTACACTTTGTTGGATTAAAGCACAGCTGCCATTTTTCTGACCATTCTTGAAGTCTATCTAGGTCTCTCTGAAGAAGCTCAGCTTGACAGTGATCATTAACTACTCTACCAATTTTAACATCATCTGCAAATTTAGACATCACGCCCTCTATCCCTTCATCAATGTCGTTTATGAAAATTAAAAACAACAGTGGTCCTAATACTGATCCTTGGGGAACCCCACTTCTTACATCAACCCAATCTGAGGAATAGCCATTTATCACAACCCTCTGCCGCCTGCCCTGAAGCCATCCTTCTATCCATCTAAGGATTTTCCCAGTGATTCCAACCTGTTCCAGCTTATAAAGCAACCGCTCATGTGGGACTGAGTCAAAAGCTTTGCTGAAATCTAAATAAACAATGTCGAAATTATTCCCTAAATCCAGCTCGTGAGTGACCCTTTCGAAATAGCGAACCAGATTTGTTAAACATGATTTTCCCTTTACAAAACCATGCTGAGTATCCTTGAGAATTTCAATTCGATCCAAATGATCCTGAATTCCACCCTTGATCAATGCCTCCATGATTTTCCCTACTACTGAAGTCACACTGACAGGTCGATAATTTCCCACTTCACTTTTAGAGCCACCCTTATGTATGGGAGATACATTTGCACTTTTCCAATCCAAGGGAATCTCCCCAGAGTCTAGTGATGCTCGCATAACCAGCCTCAGTGGTTCAAGGCACTCGCTTGCCGCCTCTCTCAAGATTATAGGGTATATTCCATCAACTCCAGGAGCCTTACTACTCTGTAGGCTTGAAAGTTTTTTCATTAAATAATCTTGCGAAATTTCAATATAATTAATTACATATTTTTTAACTTCGCTCCCACAATTTCCCATTGCCACAAAAGGCTTTTCATTTGTAAATATCGATGCAAAATAACTGTTGAGTTCATCTGCAACGGCAGCTGGTGTATTTATTACTATCCCCTTTCCCTTACGTAAAGGTCCGATCTGGTTTGTCCTGCTCTTCTTGGCATTTATATATGTGAAGAATTCTTTATCCCCCCTCTTTGCTCTGTTTGCTAGTGATTTCTCATAAACTGCCTTTGCCTGTCGAACCTTTTCTGTGGCTCTATTACACATCACCTTTTAGCTGTTATAGGTTTCAGTACTTTTTATTGCTCTGTAACGTTTCCATGCCACCTTTTTCTGCTCAAGTAATGTGGCAACTTCACTATTCATCCAACTTGGAACCCTTCTCGTGGAGTATTTTTTTAATGGTATATACGCATTCAAGGCATCTGTGATTAATGTTTTAAAAGCGTACCACAGTTCAATTGTATTCATTCTCTGCGCGATATCTACCCAGTTAATAGAGGCCATGTAGTACCATAAGGCATCGTAATTTCCATTCCTTTGCCTTTTACTTCTGCTACCTCTCTCGTCATCATCCACCGTAGAACTCCGTGATCACTTCCTGCTACTGGTTCCTCTACTGTCAGCCCTGTTATGTCGTCTGATTCATGTGTGATGATGAGGTCTAGGATATTCTTTTCTCTAGTACTTTCCCTGACATGTTGATATAAATAACAGTCATCTAGTTGATTTAAAAATTTTGTTCCCCATGTCGAGTTTCCTTCCCATTTACTCCAATCAATTAGAGGCAGATTGAAATCACCCATAATAAGGCATTGACGCTTACTTGCCCATTCCATTTGCATGTAGAGGCTTTTGTCATAGTCTTCACAATCACCTGGTCTGTAGATTACGCCTACTCGCATTGTACCTTTGTTTCCAACTATCTCACACCATACAGACTCTATACTAGCATGTGAAACGTCTGAATCCGGGAAAGCTATCGTCGCACTCAGGCTGCTTCTGATAAGAAGCATTACCCCACCACCCCTTCTATCTAACCTATCCTTCCTAAATACATTATACAAGCCGTACTGAAACTCATCATCCCCAATTTCCGGGTGGCACCACGTCTCTGTAAGCCCTATTATGTCCGCGTTACTTGTTTTAACCAGCAGTTCGAATTCGCTCATTTTATTGACGACACTTCTAACGTTACTGTATAAACAATTAAGATTTACTGTTCTTGTATATTTAACAACCCTAACACAACCCTTGAAGTTTTTTAGGCTCTCTTCCCTGATATTAACTACCTGCTCACGTGAAACGTCTTTGCCCCCAGAACATCTAGATAATACGTCCAGTTGGGGTAACAGATAAGAACTCTTAAGGTATGTGCAAGAGTTACATTGACCAATATTATCAGATAAACGCGTGTCAGTATTACCCACATCCCCCCTAACTAGCAGTTTCCCTGAGCCTTTAAGGTATCCTCAATAATACTGGCAAAATCTTTTGCACCACCTTTGTTTAAGTGTATCCCGTCTCTACAAAACAAATTCCTTCTACCTACAAGTGTGGGCCATGCTGATAGAAATTTACCCCCTAAAGCCTTGCAGATTCCTTCAAGTCTTGAGTTAATCCACAAGACTCTTAACATATAATCCCTCCTATCGTGTCTGGGCAGAATTGCAGACACATAGACACTATGGCCTAGCTCGCGACATTTCCTCAGCATGGTCCTGTATTTTTCCAACAAATCGTCAGATCGTGTACGTTTAATATCGTTTGTCCCCACATGAATAATAATATTTTCTTTACCCCCTTTAAAATCTGACAGTCTGTTGGTGACATCATCAATAGTTGCTCCCGGCAGACATACCCTGGTTCTGCTCCACCTATCTTTATTACAAAAAATATTCCCCGTTTCCCTTACAATGGAGTCTCCTAATAAGACAATGTCCTTTCTAACCAGGGTAGTTTGCACTTGGTTTTTCTGTTTTGAGGCTCGAATCGGGTGTGCATCACTTGGTAGATTGCTGGAGTTTTGAGTCCCTGACGAGCTCCCAGAAGCATTATTTTCGAGGGCAAGCACTCGTTTTTTCAGGGACTCAAATTGTTCCATCAGTGCACCAAATTGTAATTTAAGATCTGTGCACTCCTTACATCGATCACAAAGAAAAGAATCCCCAGGTGAGGTAGGATTAGTCACCAGGTCGACCTTGGCAAACATTCCACAGGTTCCACAACGGATTAAATCATGACTCACCCGTAAATCGCCATCTGCTATTTCCGTGTGAGTCACGATACCCTGTGACGTGTTTAAGGCAGATCTCGTAACAACCATTATAAAATTAAATAAATATCAATGAAAGTAACTTTAAAAAATTATATCTATAATATTATTAAAATCAAACAGTTACAGGAAAACCTATAACAAAATAATCCAACAACATATTGTGAATACGTTCACAACGAGTTGCCATGATATTGCGCTACCTCGAATAAGTAACGCTTCACCAGAGGAGAAGACTATGTTACTTATTCTCAGCGGACAGCATCACCCATACGGCACCGTTTCGGAGGTTCTCCTTTGGTGAAGCCTTACTAATTCGAGGTAGTGCAATATCATATCAACTCGTTGCGAAGGTATTCACAATATATTAGATATACTTAATGATGCCAATGTATAACTACTTATATAGTTGGCTACGTACAGAAATGATGCAAATGCACTAACTTGTACATTATTTGTTAAACTAGTTATGAAACCTGAGGCTTTAGCCCTAAACTATACCATAATACTAATACTACATTTCAATGATTACGCCTTTCTTATTTGGAACAGTTCTCTAAAAGCCAAACTCTGTCTTCTGGGGGTTGAAGAGTAATCCTGTCTTGAGTGGAGCTGAAGAAAGGTGGAGTTGTGGTTTTCACGACTGTCCACTTCTTTTATGAACATAGAAATTGTCTACTGAATCTTCCTTTCTACTGAATCCCACAGTTTTCCGATGATAATGCAGCAATTCCACTTGGAAACTGTACAAACCTTTCAGCATTTCTACATTTCTCCATGGAAGTTTTCAGCAATAGAAAACACCTGCTATCAAATATATAACATTACGCGTGTCCACGATTCTTGTCATTATGGAACTCGTTAGTGTCTTAGTTCATATCGGCAGCTCATCTCTTCCATAAACTTTGAGCGTGATATATACGTGTATGTACCTTAGCTTCATCTTTTCCGAAAATCTAGGTGTTTGCTTTGAAAATAACGGATTATAAGCGATGACGCTCACCAGCTTTTTTTTTTTTTTTATTGGTGCCCAGGTTTAGATAGTGTAAGAAATAAATGTGACAAAAATGATGGAAATATTTGTTTATCTAGAATAATATTATACTAGGGAAAGAGTGGTCATTTGCGAATGGGTGAGAAAGGTTTACTAGAAGCAGAACAATGGGGCAGTGAAATGAGGGTGATTGAGAAACGTTGGATGAATTCGGCATCTGCACATAAGTCCCGACAGACGGGCGAAAAGCATTGTCAGCTCCCGACAGAAAGGAAAATCGTTTTGCAATTTTTTTCGTAAAATTAATTTTTGACTTCATTTTCAATTGTGTTCATTTGATTTTTAATTATTGTTAATTATTTCTTACTGCAATGCAACATTTACGATTTTCTAATTGTTTTTGTTTTAACTTCTGGAGAGTATCATCCTGAAGTGTCGTACGTATCGTATTGAGATAAACTTCTCTTATTATTTTACAAAAAAGGTTTCTATTTATGTAAATTTTGTGCCGTCTGCTAACTCACCGCTTTACACACCCTAGAATTTGGGGAATTTTCTGAGAAGTGCAGTAAGATTTGCGTTTTGTGGGCTGCTGGTGACTTCGGTAGGGTGGAAGTCAACAACAAAAGAGGTGTGAAACATAAATGAAGATAAATAAATAATAAATATTTATTTATATGTACTCGTTTCTCACACACAGGGCACGCAGACCCTGAATAAAGGTGAGAACGCTAGGAGTTACAGACAATACAAAATACAATACAAAACTAGAATTAAAATGTATACAAAACTTACATTAAGAAAACAGAGTAAGCAGCAAATCCTTATAGATAGATGGATTAAGAGTAAAATCAATATTGTACTCATTCATTACCTGAAGGAAACGAAACAGAGGACTTCCAAGTAAGTGATGAGGACGAGGGACGGACAGACAGTGAGAAATTAATTTTATAACGACAATTCAAACGGGGCATGCGAAAGGAATTTGTTCAAGAAGAGATGGAGAATCGATAACTGAGTTTATGATATTGTAGACAAAAAGAGACCCATGGAGTTGTCATCTAGAGTGAAGAGGAATGATTCTGGAGCGACCACAAAGAGCTCCATAATTTCGACGGTGTCATTTCGATTCCTTAAGAATTTAATGAATTTAATTTGAATTCTCTCAAGTCTGTGAGTGAGAAAGATATTCCTGTTGTGGGAACCAAATAAGAATCAAAAATGGGAAGTGGAAACTGCTTGTAGAGAAGAATTATAACTCTGTCACTCTTGAAGAACGATTGATTAATCCAAGAAGTTTGCAAGTCTGAGATATTATGGGAAGAGGGATAAAGGTCATTCGAAATAGGCCACCTAAATCCTTGAAAGTATCAGTACTTGCAATTAAAGTTTCCAATATAATAAGCAGTAGGGACGAAGGGTCTAACTACACGATTCGAGCGACAGCGACATCATTTACATTTTAACGGATTTAGAAACAAGTTATTTTTATTGAGCCAAAGTGAGAGGGAATCGAGACAGGACTGAAATTCATCTCTGTCAGTTGAAGAGCAACAACTTTGTGAAGTTTAATATCATCTGCATAGTTGCCACTCAACATTAACGGAGTCAAATAAGGTTGACAGATCATTAGTGTAAACAATAAAGAAGAACGCACCCAATGGTGAACCTTGGGGAATACCTCGCGAAACGGTAAACGGAGTTGAAGAAAATTATTACGGATAGTTTACTAGTTGTAAGCAGTGAATCAAGCAAATCTAGTAAAGGGGATCGTAGACAATAAGATGAAAGCTTGAACAGCAAATGATCGATGTGGCCAGAGTCCAATGCATGTGAAATATCAAGGAAAAGCGAATCAGTTTGATTTCTTTTGTCCAAATTAGTTTGTAGGAAACGAGAAAACAAGGCATGATTTCAAACTGTTGATTTCCTGGGAAGAAATACATACTGATGATTATTGATAAAAGGGTGAAAATAGGAACTAAGATATTTATATATAAAGTAGGAGTTCAAAAATTTTGTAATTGTATTCAGTATAGTAATAGGTCGGTAGTTATTAGGGTTAGTTTTAACACAGTTTTTTGTATAAATCGGGATGATATACGCCTCTTTGAACGATGAAGGGTAACAGCCATGAAGAAGACAGTAATTGAAGAGATTTGTGAGAACTGGAACTACGGATGAACTATTGTTATATATATATATATATACAGTATATATAATATATACAGGGTGATTCACTACCAGTGCGACAAACTTGCAGGAGGTGTAGGGGGCACAAAGACGAATTGGAATCACATAGCATTGCAGGGTCCGAAATGCCTTCGTCCTGCGATAGAGGACGTTGAATGGGAGGTCGCGTGAACAGCGATCCCGCTGGAAGTCAGCATTTGCGAACCGGTTCCCGAGGCAGTAGGATGGACGAGTATTCAAACGTTGAACTGGCCGATATGCACCTCGCGTATGGAGCTGCGGACTGTAACGGGCGTGCCGCTCTGAGCTTGTACCAGGAACGTTTCCCACACAGGCGCGCTCCTCATCATACGATTTTGGCACGTGTGCACAGAAGGTTATGTGAGACTGGTTGTTTCACGAGAGGTACCATGAAACGAGAGCGAACGACGAGGACGCCAGATAATGAGGAGAATGTCCTACGTCTTGCAGAAGGCAATCCGAATACGAGTAGTCGAGCGATATGCCAACGATTGGGTATTTCCCAATCAACTGTATGGAGGATACTGTCAACAAACCAAATGAGTTCATACCATCTGCAACGCGTCCAATCATTGGAGTCTACGGATTATCCACTCCCGAGGACTTTTGCTACTTGGTTTCTTCAACAGAAACGGTTTGCAAATGCTGAGTTCCAGCGGGATTGCTGTTCACGCGACCTCCCGTTCAACGTGCTCTACCGCATGACGAAGGCATTTCGGACCCTACAATGCTATGTGATTCCGATTCGTCTTTGTGCCCCCTACACCTCCTGCAAGTTTGTCGCACTGGTAGTTAATCACCCTGTATATATAATTATACATATATTTGAATAGCGTTTAAAATAGTTAGAAACGGAATCTTTCATAATAAAATAAAATAAAATAGTACAGCGTACATCAGAGGCAGCAAAAAGCATATTCCTCTACATGATGCTTGAAATATAACCATATAAATAAGAATAAGAGTTAAAATAGAATAATGCCAGCAGTATGGTAAGACAAGAGCGAAAATAATCAAAATTAAACCTAAATCAAACCGGGGGGGGGGGAAGAGAAGGGTAACAAGAATAAAAATATTGCAGTAGAAACTCTTTAAAATAATTTAGAAAATCTAAATGAAAGAATAATAATTCATTGCATTTTGAAAGCCAATTAAATAGAAATTTAACGGTACCCTCTCTGATGGGTACCAGGTCCAAATTTATGTGAAATATCACCAACAGAGGTGTTAACCACTACAATAAAATAAAACAAAAATAAACTAAAAATAGACTGACCATTATGCTCCATCTGAACAGAGGGCCGCAAGGCCAATAATGGTCAGGAAATCGATCGAAAGATCAGCCCGCCATCCGATCCTCAGATCAAACCACTAATGCAGAATATCTGAACAGAGGTGGTCCTGATGCAGCGAAAATTAAAAAAAAATAGAACAGCTACGAGCACTCCAGTGCAAAGCCACACTACTGACAAAGTAATCTCAACCAGACGAATAATGAACTATCATTATTCGTCTATATAATCTGGTTGAGATTACTTTGTCAGTAGTGTGGCTTTGCACTGGAGTGCTCGTAACTGTTCTATTTTTTTAAATTTTCGCTGCATCAGGACCACCGCTGTTCAAATCTTCTGCATTGGTGGTTTGATCTGAGGATCGGATGGCGGGCTGATCTTTCGATCGATTCCCTGACCATTATTGGCCTTGTGGTCCTCTGTTGAGATGGGGCATAATGGTCAGTCTATTTTTGGTTTATTTTTGTTTTATTTTCCCTCTTGTCTTACCATACTGCTGGCATTATTTTATTTTTTTAACTCTTATTCCTATTTATATGGTTTTATATATATATATATATATATATCTGATAATTAAAATAAATATGATATTTAAAATAAAAAACATCAGCCAGTAGTACGGCAAAAATGCAGAGCGAAACGAAACGTAAAATAATATAAAATAAACCAACAAGGAAGGGAAAGTAGAGATAATAAGACAAAAAGGTAGTCGATAATCCCCTGTATAATTTAGTCAATTAAGTCATTAAACCCAATTAATAAAAACGATGTAAATTTAAAATAATGCCAATTATATATAATTTAGCGGTACCCCCCTCGAAGGTACCAGTTCCAAAAGACGTGAAATATCACCAAAAAAGGTTAAAGAAACTACCAAAAACTAAAATATAAAAATGATAGACTGACCATCATGCCCCATATCGACAGAGGACCACGAGGCCAATAATGGTCATGGAATCGCTGCATTTCAATTGTCATACAAATCATCGCAAAGGCGGAAATATCGAAGAACCAAACCACCCTTCCATTCTCCGATAGATCATCTATAGATGATCTATCGCCATCTATAGATGGCAGCACAGGCGTTGCTATTCTTTTCCTTTCTATTATATAAGCTCGTTATGTATGTATGTATGTATGTATTTAACTGTCGAAGGGTGGCACCCGGGCATACATCCATCTCCACCAATTTATCATATAACATATTCTCATAATGGCCTGTTAGTGTAAGTGTGTGTAATGTGTTATAAGTGAAACAGGCTACTCTGTCACCAGGTGATAGTCCATTGGGCAATTACCACCTGGTGCCCATCCCTGGCACGAGGAGCTATGCCTGGATCTATTAGCTCTGGCTGTGCATATTGCACCTAAATCCCGCACCCACCAGTAAGGGTGCCAGCAGTCCCGCTCCTGGGGTGCCAACACCCAAAAGCCAGCAAAAAAAAAAAAAAAAAAAAAAAAAATGCACCAACTAGGAGAATACATCTTACTAGTGAGTGCAACAATCCCGCCTCATGGTCATTCCACAAGGCCAGCCAAAAAAAAAAAAAAAAAAAAAAAAAAAATTTTTTTTTTTTTTTTCCCTTCCTTCCTCTCCCCGCCTCCAAGACAGAATGCCTATCCATCCAGAGGAGGGGAAAAAAAAAAAAAAAAAAAAAAGGTCTTTAGTCAGTATTAGTAACAACATGTATACTCCTCCTTTTATTAAATGTCAACCTGCAAAACCGTTGAAATTCTACAAAATTCCTTTCATTAGACAGCCAAATTAATTCAGAACCCCTAATAAAATTAGGTACCAAATTAAATAAGTCTAATCTAAATTCATCATACAAATTGCATTCATATCAAATATGATCCCATGTTTTCAACCTTCCACAAACACAGTAAGGATCTTCCACTAAACTAAACTGATGCAACTTACTTTTTAAGGAACCATGCCCCGTAATCAAATATGAGCATTCCATACTTGGATAAAACCAGCGATGCAATTTGTTATTAAAATTAAATTCAACACTAGGTATAAATAAATAAGTTACTCTACCAGTACTACTGGAATCCCAACGGTCCTGCCATAATTTAATTAATTTCACCAAAATTTCTTTCTTCTGTTTGCTGACTGCAGAAGAAACTTCATTAGTAATCCCCAGAAATGTAATTTGTATTCCTTTTCTTATAAAATAACAAAAAGCTCTATACACGACTGTTAAATCCAAAGGCAACCCCCACCCCCGCAATCACCTGTAGAGCATTAGTCGAAACCGTCTTACAAACACGCAAAATAGTTAACAACATTATTCTTTGTATTGATAATAGTTTTTGTTTAAATTTTACATTGACAGTACGAACATACCAAATTGATGCAGCATACGACACAATCGGAATAAAAATAGCTTTATAATATAGATACAAAATGCGTTTACCTAATCCCCAATCTTTTCTGGTAACCCTAACTATAGAAGCAGTGTAATTTTTTATTTTCCTACTTAAATAATTCAAATGTTGGAAAAATAATAACTTGTCATCCAAGATAACCCCTAAATATTTTACCTGGGAAACAAGAGGAATTTGTTTACTGTTTACTAATAATCGAGGTGGTCTGTTGTAGTCTAATTTTCCTTTTAATAACATCATGACAGTTTTAGAAGATGAAATTTTTAGTTTATTTAATGTAGCCCAATCAGTCAAATCCTGAACAATAACCTCCATTCTACTTTCTAATACTGCTCTAGATCTTCCTGTCACGCACAAAACCAAATCATCAGCATAAGCCACCTTATAACAATTAGGGACTGTTCTACTTAACCACTGGTTTAAGACCAGATTCCATAAAATAGGACCCAACACAGATCCTTGTGGACAACCGCGATCAATAATTCTATTAAAAGTTAAATGTTGGGATCTTATAATAATCTGTCTATCCATTAAATAACTTTTAATAATTTGGTATAACAAATTGGGACAATTGAATTCTCTTAATGAAAAAAGCACACTTTGATACCATACAGTATCAAATGCTCCTTCAAAATCTATGAATAATGCTAACACATATTTCTCACCAGAATTTACACTAAAATTAATCAAATCGCGTAGGGCATCCTCTGTTGAACTATTTCTCTTAAAACCATATTGATATTTAAAATGAAGATTTTGTTCGTTGAACAATTTCTCTAGCCTTAACAACAATAATCTTTCCAATATTTTGCCCAAATTTGCTAACAAAGAAATGGGTCTATAACCCCTAGGATCAGTCAACAATTTGCCAGGTTTTTGTAATAATTTTAACAGAGCAATTTTCCAAAATCCTGGAAAAACTCCTTTCAATAAACACTTATTATACATATTAACCATTATTTCTGGACACAAGTCAACAAACGTTTTAACACAATTATTTTCAATCAAGTCTAAACCTGGTGTTTTATTATCCCCAACCTTGGAACATACAAATTTCACTTCATCAATATTAAACAATTCCATCTCAGATGATCCAGTGTATTGTTCATTCCCCTGTCTAATTTGTTGCTGCTGTACACTATCTTCCCCACAATTGTCATTCAAAAATAAAGTGCTAGTAATAGTAGCAATTGTAGAATACCAATCAGTAGACTCAGTATCATTTGAATACACAGTATTAATTAAATTATTAACATTCAACTTGTTTCTAGTTAACTTAAACAACATTATAAGCTCGTTAAGCTTGCATTATGTCAGTGGTGTGTGGCTCTGATCAAGAGTGCTGTCTGTTCTATAGATTATTTCTCGCTGCATAAGGACCACTGCCATGCAAATCCTCTGCATTGGTTGATCTATCGGAGAATGGAAGGGTGGTTTGGTTCTTCGATATTTCCGCCTTTGCGATGATTTGTACGACGATTGAAATGCAGCGATTCCATGACCATTATTGGCCTCGTGGTCCTCTGTCGATATGGGGCATAATGGTCAGTCTATCATTTTGATATTTTAGTTTTTGTAGTTTCTTTAACCCCTTTTTGGTGATATTTCACGTCTTTTGGAACTGGTACCTTCGAGGGGGGTACCGCTAAATTATATATAATTGGCATTATTTTAAATTTACATCGTTTTTATTAATTGGGTTTAATCACTAAATTATACAGGGGATTATCGATTACCTTTTGTCTTATTATCTCTACTTTCCCTTCCCTGTTTGTTTATTTTATATTATTTTACGTTTCGTTTCGCTCTGCATTTTTGCCGTACTACTGGCTGATGTTTTTATTTTAAATATCATCATCATCATCATCATCATCAGCCATTTTCAATCCACTGCAGGATGAAGGCCTCTCCAGCAACTTTCCAGTTCCTTCTGTTTTGAGCACTGGACATCCATTTACTACCCACAAACTCATGAATTTCATCTATCCATCTCCGCCTTTGTCTTCCAGGTTTTCTTCTAGCTCCTCTTGGATACCATTCTGTTATTTTCTTAGTCCATCTGTCATCATGTCTTCGAGCTATGTGTCCTGCCCAAGACCATTTTAGTTCTTTAGTTTTGATAAGAATGTCCTTTACTTGAGTTTGTTGCCTAATCCATGTGTTTCTCTTCTTATCTAACAGTCTTATTCCCAATATGATTCGTTCCATTCTTCGCTGTGTAGTTCTCAGCTTCTCTTCCATTCTTTTGGTGAGTGCCCAAGTTTCACTTCCATAAGTCATGATGGGGAGTATACATTGGTCCATTATTTTACGTTTCAGACAAACTGGGATATTGCTCTTCAGTATGTGACTATATTTCCTGAATGCTATCCATCCAAAATTTATTCTTCTCTTGACTTCCAGCCATTTATCATTATTACAGCTAATAACTTGTCCCAGATAAGTATATGACTCCACCTTTTCAATTACTGCTCCTTCAATCATTATTTCCCTTTCTGTGGCATACTTGTTCATCATTACTTTTGTTTTAGCCATATTCATCTTTAGTCCAAAATCCTTACTAGCTGTGCATAACTGATTAAGATTTTCCTCTAATTCTTTGGGATCATGGCTTATGACCACAATGTCATCTGCAAATCGTAAATGGTTTAGGTACTCTTCGTTCACATTGACTCCTTTCTGCGACCAGTCTAATCTTCTGAAAGCTTCCTCAAGGGCAGCAGTAAACAGCTTCGGAGATATTGTGTCTCCTTGTCGAACTCCTTTCTCAATTTTAAATTTCCTACTGTCTTTGTCTAGTCTAATAAAGGAGGTAGCACTCTCGTATATTTTCTTCAAAATCATAATATATGGGGTATCAATGCCTTGTCTTTCCAGTGCCCGAAACATTGCCTTATGCTGTATGGAGTCAAATGCCTTTTCATAATCCACAAATGCCAGGCATAATGGTGTTTTATATTCATTTGCTATCCATGAGCTGTGATATTACGTGAAGGTGATCCATAGTTGAGAATCCTGTCCTAAAGCCAGCTTGCTCTTTCGGTTGATTCTCATCCAGTATTCTTTCTAATCTGTTAGTAATGACCCTTGTGAACAACTTGTAGATGTGGGATAACAAGCTAATTGGTCTATAATTTCCAATTTCTGATTTATCTCCTTTCTTATGCAGCAAAACTATGATTGCATTATTCCACTGCTTAGGCGTCACACCTTTTCTAATGCACTTTGTGAAGAGCCTTGCCAGTTTTTGTGTTATGTCTGTTCCTCCCAATTTCAACAACTCTACAGTAACTTCTTCTTCCCCCGGGGCTTTCTGATTCTTCATTTTCTTCAATGCATGTTCTACCTCATCAGGAAGAATATTGGGTATGTCGTATGTGTTGCTACTTTGCAATCCATCTTCCCCACTGCTGGCATCATTCCCCTGCTCCTTGTATAATTCTCTATAGTAGTCTTCTGCTATTTGAATTATGCCTTCTCTGCTGTTTATAAGTACACCATCGCTATTCTTCAGTTTCAGTATCATTTGTCTTTCTGTATTACTGCTCATGGCTGCTGATTTAAATCCTTTGTTTTCCCTTAATGCTTGTTCTACTTTTCTTGTGTTAAATCTTCTTATGTCCTCTCTGAGTCTTTTTCTAATGGCTTTGCATAACTCAGTATACTCAATTTTCTCCCTGTCAGTGTTTTTCTTGCTCTTCATTTGTCGTCTTCGGTTCATCATGACAAGTGTTTCTTGACTAATATTTTTCTTCTTTGGATTTCTGGTTCCCTATAGGTTTCTTGGGCTTTATCACTTTCAGAAAGTTGTAATATTCTTCGTCGATATCTTGGTCCTGAGCAGTCTGCAGAAGCTCAAACTTGTTTTTAAGTTCCAGTACATACTGCTTTTTCTCCTCCTCTGTTATCTCAAAGACCTTTGTATTATTTACTCGAGTCAGTTTTTTCCTTTCCTACATCTATATCAAGTGTACATCTTACCATTCTGTGATCACTTCCAACATTTACCTTATTCAGGACGGTAACATCATTCACAATATATCTTCTGTTAGTGAGGATGAAGTCGATTTCATTAGTAGTTAATCCATTTGGACTCTTCCATGTCCACTTTCTGTTCACCCTTTTCTTGAAAAAAGTGTTCATTACTGACAGTCCTTGAGATTCTGCAAATTCCACAAGTCTTTCACCTCTTTCATTTCTTTCACCAATTCCAAAATTTCCTATAGTTCCCCTTTCTGTGCTGTTTTGTCTTTTTCCAACCTTAGCATTGAAGTCTCCCATAATAATAGTGTAGTGGGTTTTCTGCTCATCTAGAAGACTCTCAATTTCAGTGTACATTTCTTCAACCTCTTCATCATCATGGCTCGATGTTGGTGCATAAATCATTACAATCTTTAGCTTGTACCTCTTAGAAATCTTGAGTATTAGTCTCGACACCCTTGGTGATGTACCTTTGAATTCCAAAATGTTGTTTTTAAAATCTTTATGGACCAGAAACCCAATTCCACCTTCACTCCTTTCACTGTTTCCATTGGTGTACAGCAGATTTCCACTTGATAAACTTATAAGTGATTCATTTCTTCTTCTTGTTTCAGCCAAACCGATGATATTCCAATTCACATTTTCTAATTCCTTTTCCAGCTCTAATATCCTGTCTTCACCGATGAGTGTTCTTACGTTAAAAAAGGCCAAGTTCAGTTTCCGTGCATGGCAGCCTGGTCGTACCCAGAGATTCTTAGCACCCCCTGCTTCCACTCTAATCCTCTCGCTGCCGTAAGAGGGAGAGTGAAAGCTGCTGGGGACTGAGGGCCATTTGTTTCGTCGTGCTTTCATATTGCTGGAGGGGTTGGTCTTTTCCTCTTCATGCTGACCAGGCATCTTGAAGAGAACCACTCTACACGTTCGTTGCCACCTAAGTGACGTAACAGGGCTTACCATCGAGAAGGTGAGCATGAGTGGATTTTAGGGAGGCAGGCCAACCGGACTTCTCCTAAATCTTCTGTAATAGAGAGATATTGGATCCATCAGTGTTTTAGGCTGAGTGTCTGATAACACACAGGATACCTGTTCCCCTCTAAGCCCCTAATGATAATTAAAATAAATATCATATTTATTTTAATTATCAGATATAATTAGACTTCATGTGGAGGATGTGCATTTGCTGCCTCTAATGATAGCTTCATATTTATATTTATTTATTTTATTACTTTTGCTTAACTTTTACATCACATTATATATATATTAGGTCAAGGTTCCGATAGATTTCGGTTTGCTAGTATGTGTGTGTGTGTGTATATATATATATACACGTTTAATTGTAGACTGTTACCGATTATTGGTGTTTTTCATATAAGTATTAGTGTTCATACAAATTTGTAATCAAGTTAACCTACTTTGGTTATCTTCATTCCATATGGCCTATACATTTTAAGTTAAGATAAAAAGTATAACGCTAAATGATAATGATTTTTCATAACATTTTACTAATGAAAACACTTTACCTGTAGTAAGATAATTATTAAATCTTAATTTCTGTATAAATTTATATAATAATACTAAATCTTAAAGACTGTACAAATTTATATAATAATATAACGTATTGCATTACACCACGTGGCCGTCAATCCCCACTTCATCGAGGGCTTTGAGTGGAGTAATCCACTCAAAGTATTATTATATACATTTATACTATTATTAGTAAAATAATAAGAGGAGTATACCTCAATATAGTGCGTAGAACCCTTCCGTATGATACCTTCCAGAAATTAAAACGGAAAAAACGAAAAAATCGGCAAACTTACCGGTACATTAGAGTAAAAAATAAATAATTAAATAATCAATTTAACACAATACAAATCAATTTAAAATTTGTATTGTGTTAAATTGATTATTTATTTTTTACTCTAATGTACCGGTAAGTTTGCCGATTTTTTCGTTTTTTCCGTTTTAATTTCTGGAAGGTATCATACGGAAGGGTTCTACGCACTATATTGAGGTATACTCCTCTTATTATTTTACTAATATTATTATCAACGTAGAACATATTGAGTAGCACAGCTCTGATTCATACTATCTAATTATACAATTATACAGAAATTAAGATTTAATAATTATCTTGCTACAGATAAAATGTTTTCATTAGTAAAACGTTATGAAAAATCAGTATCATTTAGCATTTTGTACTTTTTATCTTAACTCAAAATGTATAGGCCATATGGAATGAAGATAGCCAAACTAGGTTAACTTGATTATAAATTTGTATGAACACTAATACTTATATGAAAAACACCAATAATCGGTAACAATCTACAATTAAACGAATATATCCTGGCGCGTATAATGTACAATTGGCCTATGGCAAAAATACAATGGCATTAATGTAGCATTGATATATTGTGGGGGGTGGAAATATAACATAATGATTTTTATATATTTTCTTATTTATTATTATTTTCTATATTTATTTTGGTAGTTCCCTTATAGTGTTTATCCACCTTATTTTAATTTCCCCACTTAAACATCTGACTTTACTTTACAGGAGAATTCCAGATTCAAGGGAACTTCTCAATTATTTATAATTCCCCTCGGACAGACTGAGTGTTCAAGAATGACAAACAACACACACATTAATATATATTATTAGTTATATATGGCAATTAAATACATTGGTTTTACACTAGAAAGGTTATTTCTTTTTACACAACAAACTTAATATCTTTACAAAAACTGCTATTGTTTCTTCTTTCTTCACATATGAACAATAATCACTTAAGAGGATTAGGTACACCCTTTCTCCTATTTAAATCAAATCCTTACCTTATAAATTGATTTAGGAATTTCACTCTTAACTTCCGTTTTAATTAGTGCCCCATTTTGTCTTGGGGGAATATAATTTCACAACTTTCTCTAATCAAGACAGATAGTACATTTGACATCAATTTCTGGACTAATGCTGGTCCCAAGTGTTAGCTACATTCATAAGGGTATTTCTTTCTCTGTATTGTCTACTCTTCCCTTCCAAAATATCTCATACCTATATGTTAAACAATAACAAATATCAATTTTCTCCTTTGCCTTTCTACATATGTCCAATTATACATTAATCAAAACCCCTGTCTGATTTATCTCTATATTTATGCATATACAGTATTTATATCTTTGTATATCCTTCCCTTAACATCTTTTTAAACATTATACTAATCTGATATTAAAGTTCCAAAAGTCCTTTATTTGCGAGGGAGAATACTATATAACTAGTCACTTACTTAATTTTACGAATCGGATTTCTCCGTTTTGGGGCCTTCAGCTCCTTGTCTGGGAATGGCATCATCGTTTACCAACTGCATTCATCTCAGAACTTCAAGTTTCTCCATGGCTGTAGTCTACGTCTGGATAGGGCATCATTGTGTCTTTTAGGAATTTATGAGCTCGTCTTCGATACTGCTACTTAACCTTCGGTTCACCTATTCTGGCGGACTAGGAATTACAATTTTATCTTCTCAGCTCACTTATCTGCGCCTTGCCTTTATCACTGCCTTCAGATTAGCATTAGCATTAGTAGAGGCATTTGATGCAAGAAAGCAAGCTTATGCAGCATCAGCCAAAAAAAAAAAAAAAACCACTTCCACTTCACCCCTCTGTTCGTTCAAAATACCTGTCCAGCTGAGCCTTAAACTTATTTAGGCTATCAACCTCCACCACAAGGGATGGAAGTCTGTTCCACCAACCAACCACCCGCTGGCTAAAGGCAAATTTCCGCACGTCTATCCTACATCTGTCTTTCCTCAATTTGAATTTATGCCCTCTCAGGTGATTTTTCTGAGCTAGAGGAAGAATCCCATCAGCATTGAGCATGCTTAAACCATTCAAGGCTTTATACACCTCTATCAGATCACCTCGCTGGTGCCTAGTCTCCAGACACTGTAATTTGCAAAACTTAAGCCTTTCTTCGTAAGAGCACCCCTTTGTTCCATTCACTAATCTTGTTGCCCTTCTCTGTACTCGTTCCAGCAACTCTACATCCTTCTTGAAATGAGGCCTCCATACCTGTATACAGTACTCTAGGTGTGGCCTGACCATCGCCTTATACAATGGAATAATCACTTCCTTATCCCTGCTGGAAAAATTCCTGTATATCATTGACAATACTCCATGAGCTACTCTTGCAGCCCGTCTGCACTGCTCAGAGAACTTCATATCTGCCTGCACAACCACCCCCAAGTCCATTTCATTCTCTATCACTGTCAGTGTAGTACCACAGAGTTGATACGTTGCTCTGGGGTTGCTGTTTCCCATGTGTAGTACTTTACATTTGTCAATGTTAAACTTCATTTGCCACCTCTCAGCCCATCTGCTCAACCTTTCCAGATCCTGTTGCAGAAGCATAGTGTCAGTAGTGTCCTTGACAACCCTGCCAACCTTTGTATCGTCTGCAAACTTGGACATTAAGCCCGATATACCATCATCAATATCATTTATAAATACAGAAAACAATAATGGACCCAACACTGAGCCCTGAGGGACTCCACTAATAACATCAGTCCACGATGAGCAGTGTCCATTGATTACCACTCTCTGTCTTCTCCCCCTCAACCACCCCTTTATCCATAGCAGCAATTTGCCTCCAATGTCACACTGCTCCAATTTGTGTAGCAGTCTTCCATGTGCAACAGTATCAAAAGCCTTTCTAAGATCCAAGTATATAATATCAAAGTTATTCCCTGCATCCAGTTCTTTTGTGACTGCATCATAGTATCCAATCAAGTTGGTCAGGGAAGACTTCCCCTTAACAAAACCATGCTGTGTCTGAGCTATAACTGAAGTCTTGTATAAATGATCCTGCAGTGCTTCTTTAACCAGTGCCTCCATTAATTTTCCTGGAACAGAAGTTAAGCTCACAGGTCTATAATTACTTGTGTCAGCCTTTGATCCTCCTTTGTGAATTGGGGTCACATTCGCACATTTCCAGTCTATGGGTACCTCCCCTGAGTCCAAGGAAGCTCTCATAATTATGGCTAAGGGTTTGCTTACTTCCTTTGCTGCCTCCTTTAATATAACTGGATAGATCCCATCCACCCCGGGTGCCTTTCTTGTGTTTATCTTCAACAGTTTCTCCTCCAATTTACTCCCAGTTATTTCAAGATTCTGTAGCTTACTGCTAGATTTGAAAACACCTCTGGCATTCCCCTCGCTGAATAACTCCTCATGCGTGAATGTCGATGCAAAATATTCATTTAGTTTGTTAGCTACCTGAACAGGATCATCAACAGTTGACCCATCAATATCAAGTGGACCAATCTGATTCATCTCCTTCCTTCTAGAGTTTACATAAGTAAAGAACTCTTTGCTGTTTTCCTTTGCATCCCTTGCCAAGGATTTCTCGTAATCTGCCTTCGCCTGCCTAACCTCCTTTGTAACTTGGTTGCATATCAACTTGTATCTATCATAGGCTTCTGTGTAATGTGTTAATTTGTAAGTATCCCATGCATTTTTCGTCTCTGCCATATGCCTCATTAGTTCATCTGACATCCATTTTGGCCTAAACCTTGAACAATATTTCTTAGTTGGTATGTAAATCCTAGTAGCTTCCAAGATAAGTTCTTTGAATGCTTCCCATTTTGAATTTGCTGTTGGTAACATCATCAGTTGGTCCCACTGTATAGAATTTAAATACTGTCTCAGTCCATCGTAGTCGCCTTTACGGAAGCAATAACCCTTCCCTTTACCCCTAATGGTAGTTACCTCTTTGAGTAAATCCCACTTCAGCACACTGTGATCACTGCCACCTAGTGGTTCATTTATCTGCAGATTCTTAATGCATGAAGAATCACTGCTGATAATCAAATCAAGAGTATTACTCCCTCTAGTTGCCTCCCGAACATGCTGATGTAGAAAACAATCATCCAATAAATCCACAAAAGCCCTGCTAGTGTGTGAGTAACCAGCCCTCAAATTCCAGTTAATATCTGGGAAATTAAAAACTGCCATTATAAGACTCTTTGATTTACTGGCCCACTCAATTTCCCTGTTCAGTTCCTTATTATACTCATCAGAGTCATTAGGCCTATAGCACACTCCTACTCTCAATTTTGATCTCCCAATGTTTATGTCACACCAAACTGACTCAACACTGCCCTGTCCAGCGATGTCGACTGGCTTCACTTCCTTGGTTTTTATGTGTTTCTTAACTAATAGCATAACCCCTCCCCCTTCCTATCCAGTCTATCCTTTCTGTAGACGTTGTACTCCCCAAATTGCAGTTCTGCATCCCTTATATCTGTGTGACACCACGTCTCTGATATCCCAACAATATCTGCCTTTGATGTTTTGAGCAATACCTCAAATTCATCAAATTTATTTACTAAACTCCTAGCATTGGTGTACCCGCAAGTATACCTGCACCTGTTTCTATTCTTAGCTACCCTAACACAACCCATGTGTTTACTTGTACCGCAATGGCTCCCAGCAGTCTCTGAAATACCATGCATCTTGTTTTTCAGGCTTCTGCTCATTCTAATAGAAGCAGTGCAAGAATCTCTTTCACCTCTGCCAGTGGCTACTGTCAATCTATTGGTCTTTGTCTCCCCCCAAGCTAGCAGTTTTCCGACCCACCTAACACTGCCTCGATAGCATCAGCAAATATTCTTGCACCCTTTCTATTTAAGTGTATCCAATCGCTGTAGAAGCAATCCCTCCTGTTAACAAGTACAGTCCAGGCTGAAAAAAATTCTACCCCTTGAGCCTTGCACAATCTTTCCAGGGCCGAATTGATCGACAAGGCTCTCATCATATACTCCCTCCTATCGTGTCTGGGCAGAATTGCAGACACTTTCAAATTCAACCCTAATTCTCGGCTTTTGTTCAACAGTGACCTGTACTTGTTAAGTAATTCTGCCGGTCTCCTACTCTTAATATTATTAGTGCCAACGTGTACAACTATATCACCTTTTGTGCCCTTAAAAGATGATATACGCTCTACATCATCAACCTTTGCCCCTGGCAGACATACCCTGGTCCTGTTCCACCTATCTTTTTTACAAAGCATGTTCCCCGTTTCCCTGACAATAGAGTCACCAACAACTACTAGTTCCTTCGGGACCAGCGCATTCTGCCTTGGGGGTTGTCTCTGTGTCACGCGATGCCAAAGTGCAAGCTCTGGCGTTGATGTGGGCAGCTGAGAGCTTGATGGGCCCCTCAATTTAGTTTCTTCGAGGGCATCCACCCTGTCCTTCAAGCTCTCATATAGGCCCACAAGAACGCCGAGTTGTTGCCTGATATCGATACACTCCTTGCATCGCGCACACACAAAGACATCCCCTTTGGCAGTATCATGTCCCGTACCCGATTGTCTTCAAACATCAAGCAAACAGTGCATTTTATAAGGCTGTGAGTCAGAGGACAACTGCCCCCCTGAGTTCTGCTCTGAGCCACAGTACTTCCATTAGCTTGAGCCATTAGATGATGGACTAGGGTTATTTTTCTCCTTACACTACTTATTTTCACGCTGGCCACTTTCACTACCTTCCTATAACGGACAGGTTATTTCTCCATACACTGCAGTCATTTGCATACGGGCTACTACCCTTGCCTTTAGACGACGGACAGGCTTATTCTCCTTACACTTCATTCGTCTGCATACGGGCTACTACCCTTGCCTTCCGATAACGGACTACTCGACTGTTCTCTTCTATTATTAAACTCCACTAACCTTTCTTAAACTTACTGACTGCACTAAACTTATCTAACCCTTCACTACTCCATCTTAACTTGTCAGATCTTTCCTAACTGGCTGACAGGACAGGACAGGACTTATCTAACCCCACACAACTTATTACTCAATTTTCCCACTAACACTGTCAAAAAACTCACGTCTGTCTTTTCAAACTATTCTCCGCAAACCGCCAACAAAAGCCCAACTCTGAGTTCTTTTTAACCCATTTTCACAAACACTAACAAAAACTCAACTGTGTCACTTTCCTAACTCATCTTCACAAAAACACCAACGAAATCTCAACTGTGTGTCTCCCAACTCATCTTCAGAAAAACACAAACAAAATCTCAACTGTCAGATCTTTCCCAACTCACATTTTCATAACCACCCACATAACGCTCAACTGAGGGAACTCACCCGTTTCCCCCTGCTCACTGACTTTTTGTTACTCTGAATTCAGCAACGCCTCTCATAATTCCAGCCCGCCTTTTTTCAGATTTACCCAATCTTCTCATTTTGTCAAACTTTCATCATTTCCTATTCGTCCTTTAAAATTTCTCAAGCTGTATATTCAGAGCTCATTTTAATAAATTTCCAAATTTTTCCCAGGCAATCCGCTGCTTTGAAGTTCGCCTTCACCTTCGCCACCCCTCGTTAAACTTAGCAGATTTATTTTACATGACCTAACAACCTTGCCATCGCCGACAGTCAGACGCCAATGTGATTGCTAGCCGGAGTAATTAGATCCGTATTTATGACTTGGCCGAAATTTTAGGTGTCACCGGACAAAGGGATGTCCGACAATGTTCAGTCTACAGCCCTTTGTTTTTCAGAGCCATAGATATTCGCACCTGCACGTCATTAGTCGTTGTCACGGTGGGAACTGAAATGTACCCCTAATTGCTAATTGCTTACCGCTCCCTTCTCTAATTCAACCTTGTCTAATTTTTAATCCTTTTGAGTGACCCACAATAATATTTGTGACTGGAAATGTTTACTGTCCTATTTTGCTATTTCCCAAGCGTTATTTTAAATAAATCTCCCTCATTTCTAAAATATTAACATGTAAGATTTTTCATCTTACAATATACTATATATCCAGTGTACAGGGAAAGGATGCTGACCTATCAGTTGTAATTACCTTGGAAAATTGAGAAAGCCTGTAAGGTGAAGGAGATAACGCGAAAAAATTGATTAACATAAAAATAAAAATGATAACGATGTTACCTAAAGTAGTGGGTCCTAGCGCTCTAACTACGTCTTCTAAAGGTAGGCAGCCAAAACTGTAGTAGCCACCACAATTAGCAGGGTCTCTGTTTCTGTTATGACGTATACGTGCGAAATGTATAATAATAAATATTCATTTATTGCAAATACAGCAAGCCCATCACAGCACATGGCTAGGGGCAGGTAAAAATACTAAGGAAATTACATAAAATAATCGAGTATATGTACATAGCAGGTTTTATATAGATATTAACAATGACTAGGAGTTTTAGTTATGAATTAAAAAAAATGCAGAACAGGACATTTGGCTTTCAGTTGCAATTACTGGGTTGAATTATTTTTCTTCATTTCATCGGAGATCTGAGTCCTGTGGGCTGCAGAATTGATTAACCTGTTGCAATCAAGTTTGGGATGATTTATGAGGTGAAGGGATGGATTGGGGAACATCCTGTCCATTTGTTTTAGTCTGGAGAGTTTGGATTTGAATTGTTATTGGTTTCTTGAGTTTTCTGTCTTGGTGGGAGCTATTATGTTGGCTAGATTTGGTGAATTGGCTGTTGAAGTAATTAACTTTGCAAGAAGCATGACTCCAGACTCGTTGATCATCTGTTGCAGAGGCGGCTTTGTTTTAAGTTTTTATAAAGCTGTTGCCTGGATATTGTACGGGGAAAACGAAGTTTATTGTTCAGCCATCTAAGAACCCAATACTCTAGGGCAAGGAATTTTTTTACGGTAACTTGAGGAGCGCCAGACCAGATTTAGGAGGCATAAGACAGGATGGGAAAAATGCATCTCTGAACATGGTTAATGACTGTTTTTCTATCTTGAATCACCGCTGTTTCTTGCTTGATCAGCCATTTTGATTTTTGAATCTTTTTGGCAACATATACATAGTGAGAATTAAATGAAAGAGTTTTGTCAAAAACAACTCCGAGGTCTTTGTGAGCATATACGTTGGGAATTGAAACATTTGCAATTTTAATTTCTATGTGGTTGGGTTGTTTCTGAAGGGAATAAGTAATTTGAGTAGATTTGCTTGCATTTATAGTCAGATTGAGATTTTTTTTTAAGATACTCGAGGATTCCGCACATCTGTAAATTCGCATCATAAATCATTGCCGACCAAACAGAGACCAAAAAGAAAGGAATAAAAATTTAACTTTCAAAAAAAAAAAAAAAAAATTAGCTAAAATAATGCCAATAAAACTTTATTAAAACTAAAAGAATAATATATATATATATATATATTTTTTTTTTTTTTTTTTTTTGAAATCAAAAAGACCAATACATTACAAAAATTAAAAAAAAGTAACTGCAGATTACAGAATGAAGTCATGTTAACTTACTGGGTTTGGACCGGAATCGGTGAAATAGCTGCCTGTGGTGTTGACAGAGCAACATTGAAGACCCAAGAAAGAAAGCCGATCGATCCCTGTCCAGAATGTTTACATCAATTGAAGTAACCACCTGTGAGGGGGGAAGAATTCGAGTCGTCAAAGTGAACCGTCCCCGTGTTACGGGGAAGTAGGCAAATAAACAAATTAGGCAAAGTGCCAGCAAAGGGAGACTATGACTGAAAAAGCGTAGAAAATACACTAGTGTCTTTAGCGGGTTTTTTTTTTTTTCATGTGGGTGTTTAAGTTTAAATTTACAGATATCGTCTATTGTGTTAAAGTATTGTTTAGACTTGAAGCTAAATGTGAATCTGTGCAGTGTTCTCAGTACACTGTTTCGTGCTGAAAAGTACGTTATGTATATGTTGTACATCTTTGTTATTTTTGTACCAATCTTTAAGGGTAGCTTCAAAATTGATGAAGGTATATCAGGCTTAGTGTCAAAGTTTGCAGATGATACAAAGGTTGACAGGTTTGTAAATGAGAGTAATGGCAGTGTTCTATTGCAACAGGATCTAGAAAAGTTGGGCAGATGGGCTGAGAGGTGGCAAAGGAAATTTAACATTGACAAATGTAAAGTACTACATGTGGAAAACAGTAACCCCAGAGTAACGTATCAACTCTGTGGTAGAGAATGAAAAGGACCTGGGGGTAATTGTGCAGGCAGATATGAAGTTCTCTGAGCAGAGCAGACGGGCTGCAAGAGTAGCTCATGGTGTCTTGTCAATGATATACCGGAATTTTTTTAGCAGGGGTAAGGAGGTGATTATCCCTCTGCATAAGGCAATGGTCAGATCACACCTTCAGTACTGTATACAGGTCTGGCGGCCTCATTTTAAGAAGGATGTAGAGTTGCTTGGTCGGATACAGAGAAGGGCAAGAAGATTGGTGAATGGAATGAAGGGATCCTCTTAACAAGAGAGGCTTAAGTTCTGCAAATTGCAGCGGCTGGAGACTAGGCACCTGCGAGGTGATCTGATTGAAGTGTATAAGGCCTTCAATGGGTGTTGATCACGCTGAATTCTGATGGGATTCTTCCACTTGTTCAGATTACGAACCTAAGGGGACATAAATTGAAATTGAGGAAAGACTGATGTAAAATAGATGTGCGGAAATTTGCCTTTAGCCAGCGGGTGGATAATTGCTGAAAGAAACTTCCATCTGTCGTTGGGGAAGTTGATAGTTTAAATAAATTTAAGGAGGAACTGGACAAACATTTAGAGGGAATTGTTTTCTAATGCACTTGCTTTCTTGCATCATATGCCACTACTACTACTACTATTGTCTAATTTTGGTTTATTTTTGCTGTTAGATTTCTTAGAACGTTTATGAGGTTTGTTGTAGAATTAACTATATTGAATTTGTCATATATATATACAACAGTCTACTATGTTATTAGTAATAATTGTATGGTTGAATTTATTATTCAGTCCATATGGGTATAAGGTTTTTAATTTCAACATGAATAATTCTTCTTGCTTAGTTCTAATGTCGGTGTTATTAATGTGTGCTAGTATGGTTACGTATATATTGATTTTAAAGCTGTGTGCTTGAAAATGCATATATTCTATTTCTTATTCCATATTTATTGACAATTTAGTTGCTAATATCTGATCTGTGCAGATTTAGTCTCAGGTGCAGATTTTATATTACAACTTCTGCTCGTGATTTAGGTATATAATGTTACTGGATTTAAAAAAAAAAGACAGGTTCTGTAGCGTAATTGGTTGTTTTGAGGGTGCATGCAAGGACATGTTAAACAGTTTATTTTTACGGGTATTGCATTTAAGCCTATAGATCCCATATTTATCAAAGTTACAAGCATTAGATGCCGTTCTGTTCTGCTCTGTCGTGTGTGTATGTATAAATTGTATGTATAGAGTGATAGTCGTGGTGTGGGGTATTGTACAAAGCATGAGTCCCCAGGGTGAAATTTAGCCTACTCTGCCCATTTAGTATGTATTCATTGTCTTGAGTTCAATTTTACATAAAATGATAGTTAAAATACAAAAAATATATAGAGAAAATCGAATAACCGAGAGGAAGTAATGAAAATTGTAGACAGTAATTTCAAACATAGGTAGCGGAACAAAGAAAATATTGAAGAATATGTATTCTAGCCGCAAGATTTCTAATTTCGTGCGTAACACGTTTCTAGAGCACACGTGCACCATAGCGTACAGAACATATCGGAAACAGAAGCAAGTACATTGCCGTCTTTCTCATAATTTCGGTGGATGACCTCTGACGAAGAGACCGAAATTGAGAAAAACACTGCAATGTAGTGTTTTTCACAATTTTGGTCGCTTTTTCATACCTTATTTTAATTTTTGCCAACTATCTGTCTCTTTTTCTTATCTTTCTTGGTCACTTCATCCTACCATATGTCGCTACATTACTTGTCCATTTCGTCGAATTCGTATACCGTAGGTTCAACAGGATTAAAAAAAACTATCCTCTTCACTCTTACTTCGTACTATAATGGATATGCACATTAAAGCTGTAGGGTGCGTCTGCTTATGCAGTGTCCCTGATCCATAATTTTATATATATATAAAATTATGAAGCTATATATATATATATATATATATATATAGCTTCAAATTTATTTTCAAATTCATCAAATCAAACAAAGTAATTTCGTGAAATTAGAAATTGCTTGTTCCGCTCCTCACAAAAGTACCGGCCATCTTCTAAGAAGATCAAGTTTCGTGTTTTCATCGCTACTATGTAAAAATAATTATAAATCTTTAAAAAATCTTCTTTATCTTCGCCTTCTTCCCACGTTTATATGGGTGGGCATTTCTATCCTTAATTCGTTTCCTCCATTCCTCCCTATCCTGGGCTTCCTCTCTCCTCCATTCTCTCTCTCTTTTATATCCTCTGCCAACTTGTCCTTCCATCTCAGCTTAGATCTCCCTCTCTTCCTCTTCCCTATCACCTCCAACTTTTCACACCTCTTGACCACGTATGCCTCACTTCTTCGTTCCACATGTCCAAGCCACCTCAACCTAGATAGCCGCATTTTTTTTTACTCAGAGGCCCCACCTTAACCGTACCTCTGATGTAGCCATTTCTTATCCTGTCCTTCCTCGTCACACCACACATCCATCTTAGAATCCTCATCTCCGCCACTTCCATCTTCTTCTCCCGGGCCCTTGTAATCGCCCATGTCTCAGCACCGTACATCAATGCGGGTCTAACAACAGTTTTATACACTCTTCCCTTCATTCTACAATTTACTTTCTTATCACACAGCACTCCATTCATCTTTCTCCAGTTCAACCATCCACATTGCACTCTATGCTGTATTTCTGCACTCAGTCCTCCATCCCTCTCACCGTTCGATTCCAGATACTTATATTTCGAAGCTGATGGTAGCTTTTCCTCCTGCAGTTTTATAGAACTCTCATCTGCTCTATTCAATTCCATTATTTGTTCTACTAATCCTCATGCCTCTTTCTTCCAACGCTTTCGTCCGTTCCTCCAATTTCTTCTCTACCTTGGGATGGTTCGCACAGTACGATATCATCCCCGAACAGCAAACTCCATGGTGCTCTACCCTTCACGTCTCTCACCAACACATCCATTACCAGATCAAACAGATATGGGCTGGGAGCTGATCTCTGGTGCAGTCCCACTCCTGCAGAGAACCCCTCAGTCATACCTACACTACTGTTAACCTGAGTCACCGCTCCCTCGTACATTTCCTTCACAAACCTTACGTACTTTTCTGATGCACCCTTCTCCCTCATGCATCTCCATACCTCTTGTCTGGGCACCCTATCGTATGCTTTTTCCAGTTCAATGAACACCATGTGCAACTCTACTTGCATCTCCCTGTAGATAAAAATTCAAATTAATTTTGATGTACTTGACAATACAACCCCCTGCCCTCAAGGCAAAAATAAGTGGCATAAATCGGTAGCTGCTTACTGAACTAGCGCGAGAGGGAAAAAAATGTAATTTAAAACTATAAGGCAACAGAGAGGAGAGAAACTAGCTCAGATTTTCCTGCTTCAAAAATTATTTACTTTAAAGAGATTTTTCCTCACAGCTGACTGGATAATATCACTCTTGTGCCGTCTTTCAATAAACCAGGATTACGTTCTATTCAAAACACAAGCAATGTTAAAATTCTGCGTTATATGCTTGTATTGATTAACATATAGATCAGTATTAAGGCTCTTCATACATAAAAAAGTAAATAAGAATTTACATATATAAAAGTTATTCTTTTAATTGGACTCATTCGTTAATCGTTTTTCAAGGGAGATAAAAACTTTAATACTTACCTCCCTTTACTTCACACACAAGAACCAGCCTGTCCCCTTCGTTGTATGGTCCAATTAGACTTTGTATAACATCGCCATCCCCATCGGTTATGACTGGTTTTGCTGGAGGCACTGCAAGTACAGAAAAAAAGGTTATTTCTTCCAATTTACCATCCTGAATTGTAGCTAAAAATTTAAATTAATAATTTTGATGTACTTGACAATACAACCCCCTGCCCTCAACTTTCCCCTACACCTTTCCAGTAGCGGTCAGCGAAGCAAGTACGGGGGTAGGGAGGCGTCTACGGGAAAAGTCCTCAGGGGTAGCACAGTCATCCCACATCGACTAGAAAAGGCTGGAGTTCGAAATCTGTCAATGACTCGAGGGAATGTTATAGGATATTTTTTTGCACAAAGTGGCTGAGTTCTTTGGTAGCAGACGTGGGCTATTAGTTTTCCTCCCAAAAACTCATGTTTTTCGTCCATCAAACCGAGCGTACGCAATACAGACAATATTAACATTATTATTACTGAGAGTAATGACATATGATGCGAGAAAGCAAACATAAATAATAAGCCAAAAATAACTTCCCACAGTACCTGTCCATCCCCTCCAAAAATGTGTCTGCTTCTTCCGTGAAGTTATTCAAATTGCCCACTTTTCAAACATCAGAGACAAGAACGAAAGTTTTATTTTAATAGGGTTAAGATTATAGACTGGTTGTGTACCACCTGGAAGAAGATCAGTAAATAATAATAACTGCACGAACGAAGAAGACGAATGCGGCTCACATAACCAAGTAAGGTTTTCAAATAATTAGCTAAACAGCATTTATTTGCATATTTCTTTTATTTTTGACGAAATTTTTATTGTTTATTCCAATGTTTAATAGAAATAGGAATTCTAGAATTACAATTAAATAGAAATAGTAAAAAGGGGAGAGGGGATATTCTGTCTTGCTTGGATTCTCTGTTGGCATTTATTTCATTTGTTGATGACACTGATTTGGAACTTTCCGGATAATGGCAGAACAATCACAGCGTTGCACTGACACGCTAAAAAAACAGAACGAGGTGTTTTTAAGGCTAACATTTCTTGGACTCAATTCAGATAAATCTAACAATATTATATACCCAGTTACAGATCTAGGAAGCTTTCTTCTCACCTAAAGAGACACATTTATTTCCCAAATGACAACTTTCCAGATTTAAAACTCATCAGAAGAACTCCGATTAGAATTATGCAACAGTCACTCAACAAACTCTGGAGAAATGGAAAGGCTGATTTGCCTATGTCGTCATTGAGAGTCCATAAACAGTTTTGAGCAACATCGAGAAGATTGGGGTCGTACACATGGACACCGTATGAATATATATATATTTAAAATAAGTCTAAAAGGTATTATTTCGAATTTTGTTTTATTTCAACTTTAATTGCATATTTATACATTGTTTCTCTGAAATTTACTTATTAAAATTTCTCAGAAATAGCTTTCTTTTAGGACTCGTTGTTACATTCACTGTGACGAATCACAGAATTTGATTATTATTATTATTGCTTTTATATTATTTCTCCCTGATTGGGGGATTCCACCCCGTGAAGGGTACTGCTACCAAGTACACAGGGTGGTTGTAATGTCTACTGTTACTGTTGGTAGAGGAACTCTCTCACTATCTTACAGATCTTACAGGTGTTCAGGATTGCGACTTTCTGGCGTTCCTTGTAGGTGTTCTCTGGGAGACCTATCGCTGCTAGGCTGTTATGTAGAGTTTTTGGCACCATACCGGTGGATGACACGATGATCGAGATGGTCGTTACTTCTTGCATATGCCACATCTCCTTGACCTCATGTCTCAGGTTCGTGTACTTCTTAATTTTTTCCTCACCGGTTTTCTGGACACTGCTAGTGTTCGGCACCGCTATGTCAATCAGGAAGGTAGCCTTCCTGATTGACATAGCGGTGCCGAACTTTTGTGGACTTTTCTAATAGTGATTGGCCTGGTAGTGATGTTCTCGACCTTAATGGTGGTACTCCATTTCGCCATTGTTGCTTCTAGGAAGTTTGTCACTATCGGATTGACCTTGTAGATTTTCAGGGCCTCTATTAGCCAGCTATGAGGTACGGAGTCGAAGGCCTTGCGGTAATCGATGTAGGCTGTGTATAGGTTGCGGTACTTCTTGTAGGCTTGCTCCATAATTTCGGCATCTATGGTGAATTGCTCCTTGCATTCTTTGCTCGCATCCTTTCTGCTGTTCGGCCATTATGTTCTGACTCTCTAAGTGGTCTGATATCGTCTTGGTTATGTAGCTAGTCAGGAGCTTGTACATCGTTGGGAGGCAGGTGATTGGCCTGTATTTCGCCGGGTTTCTTGTATCTTCGTCTTTAGGCTTCAGATATGTTATTCCTTTAGTGAGAAACTTTGGGATTGTCTCCTGGTGCCTTATCATTCGAGTGAACTGCTCTGCTAGGTGCTTGTGTGTGTGCAGGTGAGCTTCTTGTAGTTGTGGATGTTATTAATTCCTGGGGTTCGCCAGTTTTGAGTGTTTCTGATCTACTGTTTTATTTCTTCTCGAATTTCCTACTCTCTCATGTCTTGTATGTCCTTCGTTTTCTTTCGTTCTACTTCTATCCAGGGGCTCTGCTGTTATGTCTTACTTCACTGCTTAAGATATTTTCGCAGAACTCTTCGATCGTCTTCTCGGGTGGTTCGTTTCCCGCTTTCTCAACTTCACCCAGTTTTATTCGGTTGTTAATTTTCCTCTGGGAGCTCTCTTTGTATCGGTGTAGTCTCTTGCTGAGTGCGAGGAGGTTCTGCTTCAGTGTGTCGAAGTATTCTCCTGTTCTCTGAGATCTGGTCTCATGTTTGCTGTGGACGCTCTCTTGAGGCATTGAGGAATTGGGAATTGAGGCATCGGCCTTGCCTCGGTCATCTATTCCGATACCGAGGTGGACAGCTTTGCAGGCATCATGGATTCATATCTCTGCGGATGTCTTCAGACATCTAGGCGAATAGCGGCTGTTATCCGTGCGAACGAGCGCCCAACCAGGTATCGCAATTCAGTGATTACTGAGTGCATGTAATGAACCACAAAGGCTCAAATTACCTAAGGTAATACTTTGGATACATATGCGTAAAATATTTATAATACATAATCAATGAAAAGTGTATTTCTTTATTTATTAACATTTGTTCTGTTTTAGGTGAACATCGAATACCACAATTTCCATTCCGTTCTGTCTTCGTTCGTCTCGTCATCGCGTGGAACCCTGTTTGGGTTTGTTTATCCACGTCTGCGTCAGTTGCCTTGTACCTATTAAATCGAAATGTTCTTCACTCCATCTTATGTTTTATGAAAGACGTTTATTTCTGGAAAGATATCTTTAATGCATCTGCTTGTATTAGCATACGGTGATAGATTACGTCGCCGCGTGAGCTGCATGCAGACTTCCATTTATAACCGAAAGAAAGGTTCAAACGGTTAGCTGACTAATTCTGCGCTGGAGCCTTTTCTACACCAACGTCCTGACTCGCGAGAGAAATGAAGAGCTGCACGGGAGAGGAGCTTGTCACGCGCTACCTCATATATAATGTAAGAATCTTGGGAGAAATAGGAGGAATTTAATTGGGACTTCCGGATACGCGGTGTGAATCGACAAACAGGACTTTAAAAATAACAAGCGAGGCGCGCTCAAAATCATGCGGGTGGAGAAGAAGGCGAAATGGGAAGAGTTCTTTGAAGACGGTTACTTCACTCATAAATCATCTCAGAATAACGGTGAAAAGAAGAAATGTGTTTCGCTGATTTTACCTTTGCCCATCGCCTACTCTGCTCCCATTAGTTGTCTCGCGATCGCGTGTGTGTGTGTGTGTGTGTGTGTAAGGCCATATTGCTCCGTATACGTACACTGTCTGTATTCAGTGGTTGATTTTGCTGAACGACAAACTCGAGTTTCCGGGAGAAAAAAAAAACCATGATATCCTCGCTTGAGACTGACTAACTCAGCCAAGTTGTGAAAAAGGCATATAAAAATTCCCCACGTCATCGACTGGTCTACCATTTGCGCTACCCTGGGAGGGCTAATTGCTGTGAAGTCTGCACAGCAAACTCATACAGCACACACAAGCAAAAAAAAAACAAAAAAAAAAACCAACACTTCCCATCTATTCCTTCTAAAAGTTGTCCAGTTCTTCCTTCAATTTATTTAAGCTATCCGCAATCACAACAACAACAACAAATGCAAGTTTGTTCCAGAAATCGGCCACTGTTTTGCAGAAGGCAAAGTACCGCACATCTATCCTGAAATCAACCTTTCTAAATTTGAATTTATACCAACTCATGCGCATACATTGAGCAAGAGGGAGAATCCCATCATCGCTGAGCTTGCTCAATCTGTTCAAAGCGTCATACATCTCAATCAGACCACGTTGCAGGTGCCTAGTCTCCGCACGCTGAAATTTGCAGAATTGAAGCCTTTCTTGGTAAGAGCACTCCTTTGTTCGCCTCACCAATCTCATTGCCTTTCTCTGTGCTCGTCCAGCAGCTCTACATCCTTCATAAAACGAGGACTCCAGACCTATATCCAATAAAGTCAACGCTAAAAACCAAAGTACTAGCTTCTTCGCTGGGTCCTTTTCAAGCACCCCTCTCTCTCTCTCTCTCTCTCTCTCTCTCTCTCTCTCTCTCTCTCTCTCTCTCTCTCTCTCTCTCTCTCTCTCTCTCACACACACACACACACACTTGAGATTTTACAAACTTACTTAAACAAAGAACAGTCTCGGAACGGTGCTTCACCCTCCGCTTACTCGACTCAATAAAAAATAACAGCGAGCGAAATTAATAATCCAAGTTTTAGGCAGATGTGCAATTGGAGGACCCCGAAACCATTAAGAGCCCTTCTCTCTTTGCGATCTGTGGCTTTAGCATTAGTAGAGGCATTTGATGCAAGAAAGCAAGCTTATGCAGCATCAGCCAAAAAAAAAAAAAAAACCCACTTCCACTTCACCCCTCTGTTTGTTCAAAATACCTATCCAGCTGAGCCTTAAACTTATTTAGGCTATCAACCTCCACCACAATGGATGGCAGTCTGTTCCACCAACCAACCACCCGCTGGCTAAAGGCAAATTTCCGCACGTCTATCATACATCTGTCTTTCCTCAATTTGAATTTATGCCCTCTCAGGTGATTATTCTGAGCGGGAGGAAGAATCCCATCAGCATTGAGCATGCTCAAACCATTCAAGGCTTTATACACCTCTATCAGATCACCTCGCCGATGCCTAATCTACAGACACTGTAATTTGCAAAACTTAAGCCTTTCTTCATAAGCGCACCCATTTGTTCCATTCACTAATCTTGTTGCCCTTCTCTGTACTCGTTCCAGCAGCTCTACATCCTTCTTGATATGAGGCCTCCAGACCTGTATACAGTACTCTAGATGTGGCCTGACCATTGCCTTATACAAGGGAATAATCACCTCCTTATCCCTGCTGGAAAAACTCCTGTTTATCATTGACAATACTCCATGAGCTACTCTTGCAGCCCGTCTGCACTGCTCAGAGAACTTCATATCTACCTGCACAACCACCCCCAGGTCCTTTTCATTCTCTACCACTGTCAGTGTAGTACCACAGAGTTGATAGGTTGCTCTGGGGTTGCTGTTTCCCATGTGGAGTACTTTACATTTGTCAATGTTAAACTTCATTTGCCACCTCTCAGCCCATCTGCTCAACCTTTCCAGATCCTGTTGCAGCAGCATAGTGTCAGTAGTGTCCTTGACAACCCTGCCTACCTTTGTATCGTCTGCAAACTTCGACATTAAGCTTGATATACAATCATCAATGTCATTTATGAATACAGAAAACAATAATGGACCCAACACTGAGCCCTGAGGGACTGCACTAATAACATTAGTCCACGATGAGCAGTGTCCATTGATTACCACTCTCTGTCTTCTCCCCCTCAGCCACCCCTTTATCCACAGCAGCAATTAGCCTCCATTAACACACTGCTCCAATTTGTGCAGCAGTCTTCCATGTGCAACAGTATCAAAAGCCTTTCTAAGATCCAAGTATATAAGATCAAAGTTATTCCCTGCATCCAGTGGAGGCGGCTTGGAGGCGTCTGCGCGGGTACCACAGTGGTATCGTGACCGTCCTCCCACACCGGGTGGAAAAGGCCCAGGTTCGAATCCCGTCATTGACGCGAGGAACTTTAATGGGTTTTTTCACTACGTGGCTGAGTTAGTCGGTCTCATGCGTAGTTAGCAAGGAATTTTTCCCCAGAAACTGGGGTTTTTCTTCCAGCAAAACAGACAAATCGACTATAGCACACACGCAATTAGCAGACATAAGACACAGCACAGCAGATGAGTTTAATGATTCGGGTGGCCTAAAAATAATAGTTTCGTTTATTTTTGTGGCTTGGAGGCTCAGGATAGGCCATATATTCCTGCCCATTGAGCTGCTTCACAACGTCCAGGAGATGGATGTGGGCTACAAGAAGTTTATAGAGGACAAATCCTAGGTAAGACGTATCATCAGGGATCAGCTTTCGTCCTCAGCTTTGTGACTGCCATTGTTTTATTTCGTGCTGTGTGTAGCATGGAAAAAATATGTTTTTTCATTTCCCGTGTTAATAATTTGTTTTATACAATTTTTCCTGTTTTGATTCCTTTTATTTTAAACCATTAGCATTGTTGCTTTTATGGGTATTTCATCAGGCATCCATGCAAAAATTAGTTTAATAAAGATCTCTCTCTCATATATATATATATATATATATATATATATATATATATATATATATAAAGTGTCACCAATGAAAGTAAAATAAAAAATAAAAACCAAAGTACTAGCTTCTTCGCTGGGTCGCTAGCTTGTTCTTCGTTGGCTTCCAGTTAGCTGGAGTTTGTGTGGAATTTCTCGCTTCTCGATAAGTTCAATTTTGCTCGGTTTTATAACGCTGGATCTGCTTTTCGTTTCCAGAGAGGAATTCACTGCAGTGTGGAGTGTGCTTCTCAATACAGGGGTGCTTTGGCGTCTTTGCTGTGCAGTAATTGGCGTGTGGGGTTGAGCCAGAGTTGACAGAGTGAGCCATTTCTCTACAGACAGTAAGGGTATGTCCAAACTTCTGGCATCTACAGTCCCCTTAAGGGGTTTGATATGTATGGCTTAATACGAGAGTTCAGATAACTTGTGTTATCTGAACGAGATAACACAAGTTCTTGTGTTATCTGTTATCAGATAACTTGCTAGTGTTAAGAATTTCAAAGTAACGATTATGATTCTATTGCGAGTAGTACATCGTCTTGCTTTATCATTACTCGTCTGACATTGATCTTGTAGTTTCTTCTTGAATTTATCATCTGATAGGTAATTGAGGCCCATTTTATCAATAATCCCTCCTGACGTATTGAGAACAGTGTGTGGATAGACAGTGATTGGAATTTATCCACATACTGTTTTTGGTAGCCGTTCACATTGTCGGATGTTATTTGTCTCTACCACCAGGTCTCCGGATCGTAATTTATGGACAGCGTTGGAATATTCTATTGTGCCTTCTATTTTATTTTTTTTATTTATTAACACACAACTGTATATACATTCTCAAGATATCTTAATCAATTTATATACAATATTAATCAATTTATATACAATATTTATATACAGATTTATATACATGCTCTTATATATACTGTAGTCTTTCTGTACATTGATTGTTTGTGTCCTGATATGAAGGGTGGCTCCTAGACACAAGCCCATCTCCACCTTTTACTCCTGAGAAAGCTCAGAACGTCTGCAAAACAGGCCTGAAAAAAAGAGCATTATGTCAGGCCATTTCGCAAGGCTGCCCAAACATGGAGGCCAGCGGGAAAAAAAAAAAAAAAAAGAAATAAAAATTTTCCAACTAAGAACAATGTACACTTGTTGAACAAAAGCAACATTATACGATTATTTACATGTAAATAGCAAATACATACACTTAGAATGACATTAACTTAACACTTAGAAACATTAACATTAACATTATCTCCACTTTAGAGTCCATCCACAAATGCAAGCCTGCAATTGGGTGTCCAGGAGCAGAAGATCATCTCGCTGTAAACAAGAAACATCCTATAAAGATGACATTACACGAAGTGTTCTGTCGTCAAATGTGCAGCACTTCCCTTAATTGGCATCCTGCAATAGATTTCTTAACTCCTGTCTTCTTTTAAAAACTTTGGCCGAGAATTCCTGAAGCAAAGCAAAGATGTCCCACCTCTGAACCAAGAGAGGTAAATTATTCTCCTTGAGGTTTGGCAACCTATTTAGTAATTCCTGCCTGTCTGAAGTATACAGTCCGCATTCAAGGATGACATGTCTCCAAGATTCCACCTCACCGCACGAACAGTAGGGGTCAGGTTCTAATCCTCTTTCATATAGTTTGGCCCTTAAGCCATGTCCAGTGATCAAGTAACTCGTGGTCATGGTGGGAGCAAGCCAAGACGACACCCTCCTGTCCATTGCAAAGCTTACAGCTGGAATGAAGCCTCTTGTAATGGTTCCATACTCACTCAAATCCCAACGTTGCTGCCAGCAATTCACAAGCTCGCCCCAAATTCTACTTTTTTCCTCCTTTATGTTGTTATTTGGATTAGAGGTGATATTCAATATGTGTAACGCCCTTCCCTTCTTTAAGTTATATACAATACCTCGGAAAATAATGTGTAAATCCAAGGGGATGGTACCTGCAATAACCTGTAAGGCATTTGTCGACACTGTCCTTGGAGCGCGTATAACTGTAAGCAACATTGTACGTTGCAGGGACAGAAGCTTGGCTTTAGTTGTAACCTTGGTAGCAGCCGCAAACCAAATACCAGCACCATAATCTACAATGGGAAGAAATATCGTCTTGTAGTACAATACCAGAGTTTTTTTGGATAAGCCCCATTCCTTGCGGGAAATTCTAACAACTGCAGCTACGAACTTTTTGATTTTTTCATTGATTTTCGTGACATGTACATGAAACCTGAGACGATCATCTAAAGTTAAACCCAAATACTTGGTGTTCTGTACATATGGAATTTGAGTACCATATAGGGTTACCTTTGGCGGCCTTCCATAATCGAAGTGGTGTTTAAACACAATGAAATTGGTCTTGGTGACAGAAATCTTTAGTTTATTCAAACCCGCCCATGCCACTAAATTATTCAAAACTGACTGAATTTTTTGTTCGAGAATTTGTCTTGATCCTCCCTGCACCGCCACCACCAAGTCATCTGCATATGCAACTTTGATGAACTCATCGCTATCCTTCGTGAGCCACTGGTCTAGCACTGCATTCCAAAAGAGAGGTCCCAAGACTGAACCCTGAGGGCATCCTCTTGAAACGGTAGTCGTGTATGATAAATGCTTTGCACATACTATAATTTGTCGATCCTTAAAGTAAGATCTGAGGACTCTGAACAGGTAGTCATCACACTTTGTCAGTTGCAGTGACCTGAGAGCACTCTCCCACCAAAGGGAATCGAAAGCGCCCTCAAAGTCAATAAAAACAACAAGAACATATTTGCTGTTTGCCTCCTGAATGTAAGTCAGCAGGGTTGAGATTGCGCCCTCAGTGGAACGTCCTTTTTTGAATCCAAACTGGCAATCAGAGGAGAGTTTATGTTCTGTAAATAATTTAAAAATCCTTGGGGCAATCATCCTTTCAAATAATTTGCCAAGATTTGCCAAAAAAGAGATTGGCCTGTATGCTCTGGGGTTTGTTTTTGGCTTTCCCGGTTTATGCAAGATTTTTAAGAGCGCAAGCTTCCATTCGAGAGGGAAAAGCCCTTCTAGCAAGCATTTATTAAATAAGTTTAATAAAATCTCAGGGAAGAATTCATAAAATTTTCCAATTACTTGATTCTCAATGAGGTCAATGCCAGGACATTTTTTATGGTTCAATTTAGCTACTGCAGCACCTAGCTCAAGCATATTAAAAATGGCAGTTTCGGTTGTCCCCTTATATTCACGATTAATGCGTCTAATTTCCGCTTGATCAGGGTTGTCCATAAACGGCAAATCTTCCGGAAATAGGCTACTCACTATCCCTTCGACTGTAGATTCCCAGTCCGAAGTTTCTTGATTCTCTCTAATTATCGTGTTGTAAATTTCACCACACAAAAGTTTATTTCTTGAAAGCTTATAGATTATACCCCAAGGGTCAGCATTTCCTGTTTCCTTCACCAGACGTTGCCAACAATTTTGCCTGCTATCAGCAATTGCTTTATGGTACCTCTTCCTCAAGTCTCTGTAATCATTTTTCAAAGCCTGAGTGTCTGCGTCCGATAGATGCCTATTCCTTTGGTATGCTTTTCGTGCTTGTTGAGTTTGTTGTCTCAATTCAGCTATTGCCGAAGACCACCATGGGACAGAAGTTCTTCCTGTCTGTTTTCTTTTCGTCGAGTAGGCCATCGCTTGATATAAATGATATTGAACCAGAAAAACATATTCTTTTGCTGTTAAGGTGTTAATAATTACTTTGTCATCTCCATTAAAAATTGTATTCAGATATTCACGAAACTTGGTCCAGTTCACCCTGTCTATCCGAAAACGCCTTAAATCCCTTATTGTTATATTCACTTGCCTATCCTCCGGTAAAATCGAGAAGGTGATTGCTCGATGGTCACTATTAATTAGATACGGATTGACGTCCCAATTTTGCACCCTATCCACCAGATTAATGGAGGTTAAAGTAGCATCTATATTAGATTCACCATTTGTCGTCGAGAATGTATATGGTTTATTTGGCAAGTTCTTTACACAGAGATTATGATCCAAGATAAGATCAACCAACTGCTCGCCTCGAGCATCAGAAAAGCCGCTGTTCCAAAGTGTAGACTTAGCGTTGAAATCTGCTGTAATTGGTAAGTTTTTAGCTGAAAATCTGCTACATACCCTGTCAGTCTGTGTAAGGCTGGCTGAATATCTTCTGAGGGAGGAAAATACTGGGAAACCAGATAAAACGACTGGTCCCTGGAGGAAACCAGGATACAAACTGTGGTAGCAGAACATTCACTTGAGATAGTTGTTATTACTAGTTCACTGTTAAAGATAATTATGGCGGCCTTGGGTCGATCGTCACTTGAGGCAATAATCCTTGCCGAAATTGGATATCCTATAACTTTATACGCTGAACCCCCTACCTGAGAAGAGTAATACGGTTCTTGCAAGCATACAATATCAAACCCCAGATCATCAGCAGCTTTCCTAATCTCGTCCGCCGCTGCACGAGATCTTTGCCCATTAATTTGAAGAATTTTTATTTCGCCGTATTGCAGGTTAACACTTGTTGAATCAATTACCGTTGTATTATTCATGTCTGGTTCTTCGGTCTGTCAATTCAACAGCTTTAAGATACTCAGGGCATTTATTATCCCTGACCGAGTGATTACAATCCCTACCTCTACGTTTACAATTAACACACTGAGGTGGTTCCTCCTTGTGAATACAGTCAGAAAAAACATGGCCTCCACCCCCGCAGTGGCCACAAGATACAGCTTTATGGGAACAGAACTGCGCACTGTGACCATATCCCAGACATCTGAAGCATTTGCTTACAAGTGTAAACTTACGAAATCTGTGTGACGTAAAACCTAGATAAATTTTGTCACTCTAAATCACGTGTCCCATAAGGCGTGGGCTGAAACCAATAACCCAATTGGTCACTCTGGTTCTGGTGCCAGAGTTAAATCTGAATGCAATCTCATTCTTAACTTCCTCCTGGCTAAAACCAAAGTCTTTTAAATTTTTATTAATTAAATGCTCCAAAATATCCTCCTTAGAATATTCCTTCGGGACACCGTAGATCAAAATTGTAGGATCGGACAATCTGGGTTTTTCTATTGATAATCCTGCTTTTTTTAATGCAGAAGCACTTGAGATCTTCTTGGCATCATCAGGATTTGTTGTCTCTAACAACACACCTTTATTTCTCAAAAGACGTACACCCTTGATTTTCATGTCCTTGTGATCTTTTTTAATCACTTCAGTAACTACCTTCCTGATATCCTGGCTAGACGCCAGGGAAGATTCTGCTGAGGGCCTAAGTATTAGTATGTTTTCGGAATCAGAGATCCCACTTCCGGAATCCATCCTATCTTCACCAGCAATTGGTCTGCCCGAAGAAGCTGCCACCTCCACTGAAGACGTTAGCAGAGGAATCTCTGTTATTTCAGGAGTCTGTCTATTTCGCTTTGTCCCACCACGAACAACTTCCGTAAAAGTCTTATGAGGATGTAGATCACGTTGGATCTGTATCATCTTGTCCAAAAGACCTGCTCTGATTTCCAATTCAGAAGCTTTGGTCTTAAGTCGTTCATTGTCAATTAAGATTGCGGTGGTAACTGCCTCTAGATCCGCCCATAGACTATGAATGCGGTTAGAGGCAGACTTAGTTATCTTGCTAGAATCCTTTGATAGAAACTCTCCCAGAGCTTTCCTGATTTTGGCAACCGTCGCATATACAATTGAAGCATTCAAAGACCCACCCAGGTCCAATCCCTCTGTTAGAGAAAGATCTTCAGAAGATTCTGTTGAAATCGAGTTACTATTGACAATGACCATCGGCGGCTCAGAAGCCAACGAAACAGAGGGACTCTCCACCACAATGTTTTTATCTCCTCGAGCTTGAGTAATTCTAGGAGTTTTGGGAGTTTTCTTCCCCCTGCACCCCTTTTTTTTCTTAGATGAATCCGTAGACTCTGATCCAGAAGAATTCTCAATGTCAATATCTTGTGTCAGTATCCTAACTTGGTCATGGTCCAATTCAGTATCCATGTCAGATAAGTGTAGGCAAAAAAAAAAAAAAAAAAAAAAAAAAAACCACACGAGTATTGTCTATCCTCTTGTTCTAAACTTGTCTTCTCAATCCTAATAGGATACTCATTAGTACCCTAAAGACAGAGTTATATCAATATGTCTATGTTTAATATGTATTTCACTTATCCAGCTGGATGGAAAGTGGAAGGGAAGTTCTGAAATCTTCGAAAAGCAGTGTCTAGATCTCAGTCCCTAATAGCCTGAGGGCGCCAGAAAAATTCTTGAAATTAAGTATTTTTATAAGATCCTCACCTACCAATAACGGGATCCCAAGGACCAATAGACGAGGAGAAATATCAACTTTAAGATTGAGAAATGATAGCCCAAACAAGCCCACAATGTTATCCAACAGAAGGCTTAAGTAAACTAATGAACAAACGATATTAAGTCAAAATACTGCGATGGCGCTAGTAAATGTTTTCCGTCTCCATGACTAATTTCAAAAAATGGAATATTTCAAGTCGCCATTATCATCCATACAAAGTCTATGGGATAATGGTATCTCTATGGGAGATTTCAGTGATATATGTATAAGCACTATGCAATGCAATGTACGACTATGAAATCAATTACTCAGTTTGTAATATAATCTCATGCAAATAATTCCACAACCCCACGGTCCCAACAACCAAAAAATCACCTATGAACTCACCACAACTTTAACTTCTAGGAAAACATATTTACACATAAGGGGGTTGTCAATGAACGCATTAAATATCTCAAAAAGCAGGAGCACATTCACAACACATGAGCCACACTGGACGATACAGCGCCCTCTCTCTATTGTGCCTTCTAGGTACTTTTGTACATGGAAAATTGAAAGCTTGCCGATGGACTGATCATTTTTGAATGCAGAATGAGAACATCAGAGTAGTTCTCCCCATTCTGTTTTCTGTCACTTTACAGAAAAATGATCACGTTCATCATGCTGTCATCTTGATATATTTGGATTAACTGATCCACGTAGTATTTTTAGCCCTAGACCAAATTCCTGTCTGGCGACGGAAAGACAGGAGCTGTGCCACACGGTGACCAACCGGCTAAGGTAGTTTTATTAATATTAATAGAAATTAAGAGAAAGTTGAATTTCGTTTCTGGACCTAGGGCTATTTCTTGTAGTGTAGTAGTAGTGGCATGTGATGCAACAAAGCAGTGTACGAGCATCAGCCAAATGAGTTATGAGCTATGCAACATCAGCAAAAAAATTCACAAAACCATTCCCTCTAAATGTTTGTCCAGTTCCTCCTTAAATTTATTCAACCTATCAACTTCCACAACGACAGATGGAAATTTGTTCCAGCAATTAACCACCCGCTGGCTAAAGGCAAATTTCCACATCAATTCTATATATTTCTTTCCTTAATTTGAATTTATGCCCCCTTAAGTTCGTAATCTGAACAAGTGGAAGGATCCCATCAGAATTCAGCGTGCTCAACCCATTCAAGCCCTTATACACCTCAATCAGATCACCGCGCACGTGCCTAGTCTCCAGCCATTGCAATTTGCAGAACTTAAGCCTCTCTTGGTAAAAGGATCCCTTCATTCCCCTCACCAATCTTGTTTCCCTTCTCTGTACACGCTCAAGAAAATCTAAATCCTTCTTAAAATGAGGCCCCAGACCTGTACGCAGTATACAAGGCGTGGCCTGACCATTGCCGGTATACAATAAAGTAGCTCGTGTGAACGAGCTACTTTATTGTATAAAATGAAAAAAAAAACTGTATTTAAAACAATACGGACTCTACAATTACCTTAACAAAGCACTAGAGAGCTCGCTTTAAACAACACATTGAAATCGCCTGGTTACTGAACCGTTGGCACACGGGCCCAGATTCCAGGGATGCTGGAATAATTACCATAAAAGGTTTACCTTGTTTGCTTACCTCGATGCTTGCCTCGTTTGATTACCTGGATGCTTATCTCGTTTGTTGCCTTTCTTAATAAAATTGGTTGGATTCCGCTGCTCCAGGTGCCTTATTTAGTTTCACCGATTCCTCTTTCACTTTCCTCTATATTATGACAGAATCATTTAGCACCTTGTTAGAATTCAACATACTTTTGGCATCTCACCCTAAAGAATTCTTCACGTCCCCATTGTAGATACACAATAACATCAGTTATGAACAATCTGTGCAGGATCATAAACTTTTATGCAATTGGCATCTAGTGGACCAATGTGATCATTCCATTCCTTCTGGTGTAACCATTTGCAAAGATCTCTTTACTACCGTTCGTGCCCTCCTGGGTAGCACAGTTTGTAGGATCGCCGTCCTCCGCTCACCGAATTTGAATCCCGTAGATGACGGGACGGATTTTTATCAGCCCTTTTCGCAACTTGGCTGAGTTAGTCGGTCTCAGGCGGGGTACATGATTTTTTCACCGTGAAACTCGGATTTTTCGCCCAGAAAACAAAAAATCGACCTATAACACACGCAATTTATAGACCACATATACGAAGCAACATGAGCTTAGTTTCATATGCTCTTAAAACCCAATAAGAACAACAAATACCTTTCGTTGCGTCTTTTGCTAGAGACTTTTTGTAATCTGCCTTAACTTGCTTTTTTGCCTAGTCTCCTATCCCTTGCGGGTTGCACAGGTATTAGAATCGCCGTCCCACACACGCCTGGTGGGGAAGACCCGAGTTCGAATCCCGGCGATGACGTCGGGAACTTTCACGGAGCTCTTTGAAAACGCAGCTGAATTAGTTTGTCTCAGGCGAAGAAGCACGATTTTTTCTCCATCGAAAACTCGAGTGTTTTGGCCAACAACCGGGCAAGTCGACTGCAGAACACACGCCATTTATAGACATAATTTAGAGGGGAACAGCATTCTGTGTGTTATCAGACACAGTCTAAAACACTGATGGATCCAATATCTTTCTATTTCAGACGATTTAGAAGTCCGGTTAGACTGCCTCCCTAAAATCCACTCATGCACACCTTCTCGATGTGCAGGAGTGGATTTTAAAAGTAAGCCCTGTTACGTCACTTAGGTGGCAACGAATGTGTAGAGTGGTTCTCTTCAAGACGCCTGGTCAGCATGAAGAAGAAAAGACCCAACCCTCCAGCACATGACAGCAAGACGAAACAAATGACACTTAGTCCCCAGCGGCTTTCGCTCCCACCTCTTACGGAAGCGAGAGGATCAGAGGGTGCTAGAGAATCTGTGGGTACGACCAGGATGCCATGCACGAAAACTGAACTTGGCCTGCTACAACTTAAGATCGCTCATCGGTGAAGACAAGATATTAGAACTGGAAAAGGAGTTAGAAAAATGCGAATTGGAATATCATCGATTTGGCTTTAACAAGAGGAAGAAATGACTCATTTATCTTCTTCTGCTTCTTTATCTTCGCCTTCTTCCCAGGTTTATATGGGATCGGCATTTCCGTACTTCATTCTTTTCCTCCATTCCTCCCTAACCTGGGCTTCCTCTCTACTCTATCCTCTCTCTTTTAAATCCTCTGCCACCTTGTCCTTCCATCTCAGCTTAGATCTCCTCCTCTTCCTCTTCCCTATCACCTCCAACTTTTCACAACTTTTCCCCACATACTCAGAGGCCCATCTTAACCGTACCTCTGATGTAGTTATTTCTTATCCTGTCCTTCCTCGTCACACCACGCATCCATTTTAGCATCCTCATCTCCGCCACTTCCATCTTCTTCTCCTGGGCCCTTGTAATCGCCCATGTCTCAGCACCGTACATCAATGCGGGTCTAACAACAGCTTTATACACTCTTCGCTTCATTTTACAATTTACTTCCTTATCACACAGTACCCACTCATCTTTCTCCAGTTCAACTGTCCACATTGCACTCTATGCTATATTTCTGCACTCAGTCCTCCATCTCTCTCACTGTTCGATCCCAGATACTTATATTTCTAAACTGATGGTAGCTTTTTCTCCTGCAGTTTTATATAGCTCCCATCTTCTCCATTTAATACCATATATTCTGTTTTTGTTCTACTTATCCTCATGCCTCTCTCTTCCAACGCTTTCCTCCATTCCTCCAATTTCTTCTCTACCTTTCCTTGAGATGGTTCGCACAGTACGATATCATCCGCGAACAGCATACTCCATGGTGCTGTACCCATCACTACTCTCACCAACACATCCATTACTAGATCAAACAGATATGGGCTGGGAGCTGATCCCTGGTGCAGTCCAACTTCTACAGAGAACCCCTCAGTCATACCTACACTACACTTAACCTGAGTCACCGCTCCCTCGTACATTTCCTTCACAAGCCTTACGTACTTTTCTGATGCACCCTTCTCCCTCATGCATCTCCATGCCTCTTGTCTGGGCACTCTATCGTATGCTTTTTCCAGTTCTATGAACACCATGTGCAACCCTACTTGCATCTCCCTATATCTTTCCATCTCCTGCCTTAAAGCAAAGACCGCATATGTTGTTCCTCTTCCCGGCATGAAACCAAACTGTTCCTCTCCTATTTCCGTCTCCTGCCTTATCCTTCTTTCCACAATTATTTCCGAGATCTTCATCGAATGAGACGTTAACTTTATTCCCCTGTAGTTCCCATATCCTTGCACTCATCCTTTCCTTTATAGATTGGCACAAGTATACTTTCCCTGCACTCATTGGGTATCCTGTCCTGCTGCCACAGTTTTTCCATAAAGTCCCATAGGATATCGATCGCTTCTTCTCTCAGACTCTACTGGTATATGATCAGCACCTACTGCTTTCCCCCTCTTCATTTTTCTGAGTTCGCTTTCCATTTCTTTCCTGATTATGCCTTCTACTACTCATTCATTCGTCTCTTCATCCTCGCATAATGATCTTGGGTTTTCCTCATTTAATAACTTCTTAAAATAGTCTTTCCACCTTTCCTTAACCTTCTCCTGGTCCTGTATAACCACTCCCTTTCATCTTTTATCTGTTTTATTCATGAGAAGTTCTTTAATGCCTTGTCTCTCGCTTTGGCTATTCTCAACAACTGCCTATCTCCATCTTTCATTTCCAGTTCCCCCTAGGCCTCGTCCACTGCTACTGCCTTTACTATATATTTATAAATAGTAGTAGTAGTAGTAGTAGTGGCATGTGATGCAAGAAAGAAAGTGTATGGGCTTATGTAGCATCAGCCAAAAGAAAAAAAAAATCACACCATTCCCTCCAAATGCCTGTCCAGTTCCTCCTTAAATTAAATTTATTCAACCTATCAACTTCCACAACGACAGATGGAAGTTTGTTCCAGCAATTAACCACCCGCAGGCTAAAGGCAAATTTCCGCACATCTATTCTACATCTGTCTTTTCTCAATTTGAATTTATGCCCCCTTAGGTTCGTAATCTGAACAAGTGGAAGGATCCCATCAGAATTCAGCGTGCACAACCCATTCAAGGCCTTATACACCTCAATCAGATCACCGCGCAGGTGCCTAGTCTCCAGCCACTGCAATTTGCAGAACTTAAGCCTCTCTTGATAAGAGGACCCCTTCATTCCCCTTACCAATCTTGTTGCCCTTCTCTGTACACGCTCAAGCAAATCTAAATCCATCCTAAAATGAGGCCTCCAGACCTGTACGCAGTACTCAAGGCATGGCCTGCCCAATATCTTATACAGAGGGACAATCACCTCCTTTTCCCTGTAGCAAAATTCCTATATATCATTGACAAAACCCCATGACCTGCCTAGGTAGCCTGTCTGCATTGCTCAGAAAACTTCATATCTGACTGCACAATTACTCCCAGGTCTTTTTCATTTTCTAACCCCTTAAGTGTAGTACCAGTTGGTACTACACTTTCCAACACATCCATTTCTCTGGGGTTACTTCTACCCATATGCAGTACTTTGCATTTGTCAAGGGTAAACTACAGTTGCCACTTCTTAGCCCATCTGCCCAAATTATCAAGTTCCTGTTGCAGTAGCACACTGCCATTACTATCATTAACAAGCCTGCCAAACTTTTGTATCATCTGAAAACCCCGACACTAAGCCTGATATACTTTCATCAATATCATTGATAAATATACAAAACAACAGAGGACCCAACACCGAACCTTGGGACTTCACTTATAACATTAGTCCACGAAGAACAGCCCCCATTGATTACCAACCTCTGTCTTCTCCCACTCAACCATCCGTTTATCCATTGCAGCAACTTACCGTTACAACTTACCGTTAATACCATTCTGCTCCAATTTGTACAATAGTCTTGCTTGCGAAGGTGGAGTTGGCTTTCTGATTCACAAAGATATAAAAAACAACAATTTCGAATTCAAAAGTACATCACAAGGGTGTCAAGACTACTACTCAGGATTTCTAAGAGGTACAAACTTAACGTTATACTGATTTATGCCCCAACATCGAGCCAAGATGACGTAGATGTTGAAGAAATGTACACGGAAATTGAGAGTCTTCTAGATGAGCAAAAAGTAGAATTACTGTAGAGTTGTTAAAATTGAGAGGGAGAGACATGACACAAAAACTGGCAATACTCCTCATAAAATGCATTAGAAAATATGTGAAGCCTGAGGAGTGGAATAATGCAATCATAGTTTTGCTGCATAAGAAAGGAGATAAATCAGAAATTGGAAATTATAGACCAATTAGCTTGTTATCCCACATCTACAAGTTGTTCACAAGGGTCATTACTAACAGATTAGAAAGAATACTTGATGAGAATCAACCGAAAGAGCAAGCTGGCTTTAGGACAGGATTCTCAACTATGGATCACCTTCACGTAATATCACAGCTAATGGAGAAAGCAAATGAATATAAAACACCATTATGCCTGGCATTTGTGGATTATGAAAAGGCATTTGACTCCATACAACATAAGTCAATGCTTAGGGCACTGGAAAGACAAGGCATTGATACCCCATATATTATGATTTTGAAGAAAATATACGAGAGTGCTACCTCCTTTATTAGACTAGACAAAGACAGTAGGAAATTTAAAATTGAGAAAGGAGTTCGACAAGGAGACACAATATCTCCGAAGCTGTTTACTGCTGTCCTTGAGGTAGCTTTCAGAAGATTAGACTGGTCGCAGAAAGGAGTCAATGTGAATGGAGAGTACCTAAACCATTTACGATTTGCAGATGACATTGTGGTCATAAGCCATGATCCCAAAGAATTAGAGGAAAATCTTAATCAGTTATGCACAGCTAGTAAGGATTTTGGACTAAAGATGAATATGGCTAAAACAAAAGTAATGATGAACAAGTATGCCACAGAAAGGGAAATAATGAATGAAGGAGCAGTAATTGAAAAGGTGGAGTCATATACTTATCTGGGACAAGTTATTGGCTGTAATAATGATAAATGGCTGGAAGTCAAGAGAAGAATAAATTTTGGATGGATAGCATTCAGGAAATATAGTCACACACTGAAGAGCAATATCCCAGTTTGTCTGAAACGCAAAATAATGAACCAATGTATATTGCCCACCATGACTTATGGAAGTGGCACTGGGGCAATCTCCAAAAGAATGGAAGAGAAGCTGAGAACTACACAGCGAAGAATGGAACGAATTACATTGGGAATCAGACTGTTAGATAAGAAGAGAAACACATGGATGAGGCAGCAAACTCAAGTAAAGGACATTTTATCAAACCTAAAGAACTAAAATGGTCTTGGGAAGGACATACGCTTGAAGGCATGATGAGAGATGGACTAAGAAAATACCGGACTGGTACCCAAGGGGAGCTAGAAGAAAACCTGGAAGACAAAGGCGGAGATGGATAGATGAAATTCATGAGTTTGTGGGTAGTAAATGGATGGCCAGCGCTCAAAACAGAAAGTTGCTGGAGAGGTCATCAACCTGTAGTGGATTTTAAATGGCTGATGATGATGTGATGACCTAAGATACATGGGTAAAGGCTAAACCCTACAAAATAACAACCTAACTACCCGTCCCCAACCCGTGACTTGACTGAGGACTACTTTATTCAGTACTTCCTCTAGGTTTCTTTATACTTTCTGTATACTAGTTTCATCAGTCCGTTGATATCCATACGGGCATAAGTTCATTTTAAGGTTAATTAAAATACTATTAATACATAATAATTAAAATACCAAGCCTCAGTTGACTCCTTTTATCGTAACTAGGTAGTTAACAGAGGCAAAGACAGAAAAAAGACGTGCACAATAAAAAGTTATATGTCAAGTCTTATAAGCAACAAAACAGCGTTATTACGTTCTTAGCGTTTTTTCACCAACCTTTCATGGAGTAAAATAAAATTAAAATAAAATACAACAAATCTTGATAACTATATTTACAATAACCTGTATTTACAAAATTAATATACGTATTACAATATTAAAAGTATTAAAACACAAGATTAAAATGCATTAAAATATACTAAGTTAAAAGCGATAAAATCCCGTAGCTTTCAAAGGCTCCAGCCTTCTTCTTCAGCAGTACTCTCTATTATTCAGTACACCTTTAAATATCAGCAGGGTAATGGTAGGCATCACATGTTTCCATTCTCACGTGTTCCTCTCTCTTGCATTGTGGAACCGGAAGTGGCTCGAACGGAAGTCGTACGGAACCGCTCATCCTTTTTTAGGATAATAGTCTCTAAAAGGGGGTGAATCCGTACACCCCTATCCCTATTAATGTTGGTTGTAGAGCTGATCCGCAAACTCTCGAGCCACTTACGGTCCCAGAACCTATGTGCCCGATCGGTGATAGTGGCATCGTCTGGGGAGATCTGGTGCTGCTTCTCCCAAAAATGTTCGGCCACGGCGGACTTGTCATATTCCGCATTTCGTATTGCTTTTTTGTGTTCCCCCAGACGATCTTTGAGACGACGTTTTGTCTCCCCTACATAACATTCCCCACAATCCGGGCATCTAATATTATATACGACCCCACTAGCATCCTCTTTTTGAATGGGGTCCTTAACTTGAGCCACAACTGTGCGTAGTCTTCGTCCCTGAAGCTGCACACAGCGTGTCTGATATTTTCTTAATACTCTAGTTATATAATCCGTCAAGCCCGGATAATAGGGAATGTATGCAGTAGATACTGGTATAAAAGATTCATCTCTCCTCTGATTTTCATTAATAAATTTATCTATAATCCTCTGGGGGTAATCACATTTAGTAAGATCCGCCGTGACACGTTCATACTCTGCTTTCCTATCATCGGAGTTACTGCAATGTGATTTCGCTCTATTAATTAGCGTTCTTATCACACTGTTCCTATGATGGCTGGTCAGGGCTGAATTATAATGCGTATATTGCCCTTTACACATCGTTTTTCTAAAGACTTTTGTCTTTAACTGCTGGTCTTCCCTACAGACCAACACATCCAGGAACGGCAGAACTCCTGCATCTTCAACTTCCGATGTAAATTGTATGAATTGGGAGAAGCCATTTAAGATATTCAACACATGATCTTCACTCCCCTTCCGAACAAATGTAAACGTATCATCCACATACCTTTTCCAGGGGCGCATAGGGAGAACACTAGCATTAAATATTCTGGTCTCGAGCTCCTCCATAGCTAGATTTGCTATAATTGCGCTAATGGGGGAGCCCATAGCTGTACCATTAACTTGCTTATATATAATGTTATCAAAAACCATAGTGTTACTTGAGAGGCACAATTCTATACCCTTCCTAATATCTTCTGGATTAAGTTGCGTCCTAGTATTTAGGGTAGTATCCCTCTGTAAAACGATGTTTGCACACCACACTCCATGGTCAATAGGAATACAAGTGAATAACGATTTTACATCAAATGATATCATAATTTCATCCTCTTCTATACGCTGGCTCCTAATAAAGTGCACAAATTCTTTACTATCCTTGATACTATATTCAGAGAGTCCTACTAGTGGAGACAATAGTTTGGCTAGGAAACCCGAAAGTGCATACATCGGACTACCTATAAATGAGACTATGGGTCTGAGTGGCACGTCTACTTTGTGGATTTTGGGTAAGCCATAAAACCTTGGCATTTGGCTACCTGTAGCATGTAGTGTCCAATATTGTTCTTTAGAAACAATATTGGACAGAATAAAGCGTTGAGCTTATTAAAAGATCAGACAACCTATAAGGTTATCCAGAAGAGTCCACTTCTTAGTTTGGAGCGACAAGTGAACGGAATGTTGCAGAGTTGGCTTAAATCTAATAAGATTTCTAAAGAACAATATTGGACACTACATGCTACAGGTAGCCAAATGCCAAGGTTTTATGGCTTACCCAAAATCCACAAAGTAGACGTGCCACTCAGACCCATAGTCTCATTTATAGGTAGTCCGATGTATGCACTTTCGGGTTTCCTAGCCAAACTATTGTCTCCAATAGTAGGACTCTCTGAATATAGTATCAAGGATAGTAAAGAATTTGTGCACTTTATTAGGAGCCAGCGTATAGAAGAGGATGAAATTATGATATCATTTGATGTAAAATCGTTATTCACTTGTATTCCTATTGACCATGGAGTGTGGTGTGCAAACATCGTTTTACAGAGGGATACTACCCTAAATACTAGGACGCAACTTAATCCAGAAGATATTAGGAAGGGTATAGAATTGTGCCTCTCAAGTAACACTATGGTTTTTGATAACATTATATATAAGCAAGTTAATGGTACAGCTATGGGCTCCCCCATTAGCGCAATTATAGCAAATCTAGCTATGGAGGAGCTCGAGACCAGAATATTTAATGCTAGTGTTCTCCCTATGCGCCCCTGGAAAAGGTATGTGGATGATACGTTTACATTTGTTCGGAAGGGGAGTGAAGATCATGTGTTGAATATCTTAAATGGCTTCTCCCAATTCATACAATTTACATCGGAAGTTGAAGATGCAGGAGTTCTGCCGTTCCTGGATGTGTTGGTCTGTAGGGAAGACCAGCAGTTAAAGACAAAAGTCTTTAGAAAAACGATGTGTAAAGGGCAATATACGCATTATAATTCAGCCCTGACCAGCCATCATAGGAACAGTGTGATAAGAACGCTAATTAATAGAGCGAAATCACATTGCAGTAACTCCGATGATAGGAAAGCAGAGTATGAACGTGTCACGGCGGATCTTACTAAATGTGATTACCCCCAGAGGATTATAGATAAATTTATTAATGAAAATCAGAGGAGAGATGAATCTTTTATACCAGTATCTACTGCATACATTCCCTATTATCCGGGCTTGACGGATTATATAACTAGAGTATTAAGAAAATATCAGACACGCTGTGTGCAGCTTCAGGGACGAAGACTACGCACAGTTGTGGCTCAAGTTAAGGACCCCATTCAAAAAGAGGATGCTAGTGGGGTCGTATATAATATTAGATGCCCGGATTGTGGGGAATGTTATGTAGGGGAGACAAAACGTCGTCTCAAAGATCGTCTGGGGAAACACAAAAAAGCAATACGAAATTCGGAATATGACAAGTCCGCCGTGGCCGAACATTTTTGGGAGAAGCAGCACCAGATCTCCCCAGACGATGCCACTATCACCGATCGGGCACATAGGTTCTGGGACCGTAAGTGGCTCGAGAGTTTGCGGATCAGCTCTACAACCAACATTAATAGGGATAGGGGTGTACGGATTCACCCCCTTTTAGAGACTATTATCCTAAAAAAGGATGAGCGGTTCCGTACGACTTCCGTTCGAGCCACTTCCGGTTCCACAATGCAAGAGAGCGGAACACGTGAGAATGGAAACATGTGATGCCTACCATTACCCTGCTGATATTTAAAGGTGTACTGAATAATAGAGAGTACTGCTGAAGAAGAAGGCTGGAGCCTTTGAAAGCTACGGGATTTTATCGCTTTTAACTTAGTATATTTTAATGCATTTTAATCTTGTGTTTTAATACTTTTAATATTGTAATACGTATATTAATTTTGTAAATACAGGTTATTGTAAATATAGTTATCAAGATTTGTTGTATTTTATTTTAATTTTATTTTACTCCATGAAAGGTTGGTGAAAAAACGCTAAGAACGTAATATGAACCCAACCTCAGAGGCCTATTTGAGGAGAAACAAAACAGCGGACTGGCACGAGCTACTTACCCACGACTTTTAACACTACAGACATGTAACGCGTTCGAGCCTTTTTAAAATCCGCCCTGCACTTGTATTCGCCTTCATCTTCTTGGAGTAAAGGGTCCAGTTTCAGCGTGGCTGGTCTGTGGGCTATACTAAGATAAGCTCTGGTTGTAAGGCTGTCTCGTGCGGCGTGCCTCGCTTGGCCGAGGTTTCCCTGTCGAGCGTCCAGGCTGTATATAGGAGTCGTCGATTCGTCTTTGTACCACAGGACAAGGGCGACAGCATCATTCCCGCCAGGTGGAGTGATATTACAAGGCAGTCCTACCGATGAACCGGCTACTCCGATCACTGTAGGTGGGGCTTCTGGAGGTTCTGTAAGAAATTCGAAACTGTATTGGCAACTGTTGCTGCGTAAATTAATTTGAAACTACTCAGAGTACATTTCCGCAATCTACTGCAACTTCCAACAGGAACACGAACATATCAGTTCTTGTTCAGCAATAGAGATAGCAAGCGAATTAATACTCTTTAAACAGAAATGGTGTTATTGTCATATTCGATAAATGTATGGTTTATAAGCTAAACAGATGTCTATTGCCGATTTGAACTTCAAACTGTTAACCTGAACTTCGACTTCAGCAATTCCAGACATTGCCAGAGAACGAAGCATAACAAGCTTAAACGCAGTACTAAAGCAGCGCGTGCCGTAGGCATGTTGAAAGATTGCCAATTAAGGCAGCGTTGTGTTACAACACAGTTCACTGATATTTTAACCTTTGAGCTACACAGCCGGAACTGATCAACCAACATTCTCCAGACCAGCTATAAGTAAAAAGGGCTTAATTCACTCAAACAGCACCACAAAAGTTCATTTGTCTCTCTTTTTCTCTGCCGCATGAGGCATCTTTGTTATACTGTTTACACACCGCTTGTATTCTGTAACCGATTTTCCTGTTTGCTGGACCAGAAACCATGCAACCCCGTCCTGAGGTTGGCTAAGTGGGCCACAATGTAAAACCGCTAGGTGGCGGAGATGACAAGAGTGTGATTATTGCGCTCCTATTTGTATATTTTCACTTTAATTAAGAGTCATATACTAGCTCTATTTAGTACTAATCGAAAGTTCAGAAGTGCCTCTAAATATACCAACTAAGGAAGAAATACACGGCCCATAAATTACGATTACTGTTTTTCGTTCTCATTCATCAACGTTGCTATATGTGACACGGCCGTAGAGAAGTTTTCTTGTCGGAGGAAAGTTCAATTACAGTACTGTACTCAGTTTCTCAAGGACGCTCCTTTCATTAAGGGCTCGATTTTACTGCAACTGGGCGTGGAGTGTGAAGCTACTCTCTCCCCAACTACCACACCTTTCGTCAAAACATAAGTGAAATATTTGGCCAATCCTCGAGAATTAAGATATACTACTATAAGTAACTCTCCGACACTGTCTCATTTGCTGTATATATGGAAAAGCAACCATCTGATATGATGGAACAATCATTGCTCTTTTCAGAGTTATAAAGTTGTTAGAAATTACTTTGCTGATCGCACTGTCATGGTCATCACAAAAAAGCGCGAAGATTCACAGATCTGCCTCCCATGGTTGCCGCCAATTTTCAATTTTGGGTCCCTCGATTAGGAACCTAGTTCTTGATGATAGGCTACTTAGCATATACAGATGACCTTGTCATTTTGGTGAACAAAAACTCAAGGTCTGGTTTAGAACTCTATGCCAATAAAGCACTCCTTGAACTAATGTTAATGTTAGGCCTCTAATGTTAATGCCGCACTCAACGTAAGCGAGGAACCTCTCCCAACCAGAAGGCACAAACGAAGACAGAAAGATGGGCAGAAATAAACACTCCATGGCAGACACTACAATGATCTTCATTACGATCACATGGATAAAATTGCTTCCTATGCATGGCTCACGAACGGGACTCTCTTTTTCGAGACTGAAGGATTCATGCTTACCATCCAAGACCAGGTAATCAACAGCAGTACCTATAGAACCTACATCACAAATGAGCTCGGAGTGTCCAATGAAATGTTGACGATGGCACCTGCCTCAGAAACAATCCAACAGTTCACCGTGGGATGCTATGTGATCAGCCAGACTGAGTACACTGATAGACAGGACCAGGTAGCCAGGATAATACATCAGAAGCTAGGAGGGAATTAACAGTTGATAATAGAAAGAATATCGTACTATGAATAAGAACTCCAGGCAGTACTAGAGACTCCAACCCACAAGCTGTACTGGGACTGCACCATAATAACGGATAAGATAATCCCGCACAACAGACCAGACATAACCATTGTGGACAAGAATGAAAAGACTACCTATCTGATTCACATAGCGGTACCCAACAGGGGCAACTTGCAGAAACCCATGGGGAAAAATCAGGAAGTACACGAACCTAAGACAGGATATCAAAGAGATGTGGCATAAGTAACAAATAACGACCATCCCGATCATCGTGTCAACACTGGTATGATGCCAAATACCCAACACTGCACATCTTAGAAGCCCTAGAACAAAGACAGGAACTTTAAATCATATATCTTGACATCCATAGTGCGTTTATTGCCATCTATATACCCAATCTCCTACATCTCATAGAAAACTACTTCGAGATGTTTCAATCAGACCACCAATCAATCATATTTAGAGCTCTTCTACCCAAAAAATACTTCAATATCCCTAAAACCAAATCTGTGCCAAATGTCACCACCCCAAAATTTCGGAAATCAATGTGCTTCTTTGAAGCTGCGTCAACAGTTAGTGGAACATTTTAGATGGATGTGAACTGAGCCTCGCAGTCGATGTAATGATCAAATGGATCAATTTTTTTTTTTTTTTTTTTTTTTTTTGTAGTTGTTGGCGCATCGACTTCTGTGGCCATAATGCACCTCCCAAGGTTTTTGTAGTATTTTGATCCAAGCCCGAGGCGGGATTCGAACCCGCGACCTTTGGGTTGCCAGGGAGGCACTTTACCCACCTGGCAACCCCGGTCGGCAAATGGATCAATACCATCGCCTTTCACACTGATACCAAGCACTCACCATCACTCTGCGCTCCAGAGCGTGGTGGACTCTCTAATTCAACCAAAGTTTCCACTACAAACAATCACTACACTCCAAATGGAAAGCTTCTGGCAATGTCCAAGACCGCATTGCATTGTCCAAAGCCAGGGCCCAATTCAACCGAAACAAATCATCTGCAATTAAGAAGCACATCGGAAGAACACTAAAAATCTTACCTAAAAAGGGGGAAAACGTTCTACAGAACAAAGGCTAGTTGTTCCAGCAACGTCGACGAGGTTGACTGGCTCGACTATTGCCAGATTTCCTAAGCAGTCTCCAGCTCTACCCAAACTGCACTCTCAACGCACTGAGAGTCTCGCCACGATTCGAATTTCCAAGAAAACAACTAATGCAAGCCATTTACACTCTTCCTCTCACAGCAACCACCGGTCACAGTGACATCCCCCGGTTTATTATCAAATGCTTAAGCGTCTTCAACATCGATCCACTCCTCAATCTATATAACAGATGCCTCGAAGTCCATTACTTTCCACCTGGTGGCAGAGCATCCTCGCAAGACTACGAGCTGCCAACCTGCCAACAAACCTATATGGACGCATTCAGAGCTAACTGAACAATATGAGGGTTCTAGTGCAGGCTCCCTACTGCAAGGTTGAGCGGCAGGTACACAGGGGCTGCCCTCAGAGCTCTGTACTGTTTCCGTTCCTATGGAATTACGTGCTGGATGAGTTCCTCTCCCTAGAACTGGGGGGGGGGGCATATGCGAGCGTGCAAGCGCTCGCATATGCAGATGACCTCTCCCTAATCCTCTCTGCTGATTCAAGAACACAACTGGAAATGCTTGCCAACTCAGCACTCTCTACACTAAGAGAGTGGACTGAAACTCATCACCTCAGTATTTCTGCCACCAAAACCCAATCTATCCTACTAAAGGAATATCTAACTCCTACCAGACCACCGCAGATAAAAATCTACAACAGAATGATCAAGTTGGCCACAGAACGCAAGTACCTAGGAGTGATCCTGGACCGAAATTTATCGTTTACACCCCACTTAAAATACATCCAGAAGAAAATGATAAACTACGCTGCCATGCTTGCCAGGATTACTCGGGCGACTGGGGGCTGAAAAGAAGAATCCTAGCAATACTTTACAAAGCAGCCATCATCCCTGCTATTGCATATGCTTCTGGTGTCTGGCACCATAAGGCCTCTATGGCGGTAAATCTTCGGCTACTCAACATCATTCACCGACCGATTTTATTAACCCTCACCAGAGCGTGCAGCACCGTATCTACTCATGCGCTGCAAGTACTCACTGGGACCCTCCCCCTTGATCTTGAAGTGATTGGCCTAGGCATGTTACCGCAGTTTAGACGAGGACATCCAACTACCTTCCAGGATCACACCACAGACCCAACTGCAAATCGGACAGTGGAGAAGAAAAAACTCCAGATCTATTTGCGATCAATGTGGCAGCAGCCCTGGACGACCTCCACAAAAGGGGAAGTCACGCGGAGGTTCGTCCACGATCTACAGCAAATATACACACAGTATCCTGCATGGCTTTGCCCTGGATTGTACAGCACGTATCTCCTAACAGGACTCGGAGTGATCCGCCACAAATTACAACTTCTGGGATTCTAAGACAACCCAATGTGTGCAAGCGGCTCTGTGGAGACCTGGGGACATCACATGGATGACTGCGATCTTTATGAAGATCTTCGTATTCAATTAATCACCCAAGTGCGCCTTAATCCCAAAAACCGGGAACACTACTTACTGGAAGACAAAGCGTCATATATATAACATTCACCAAGTTTGCCCAGAACCTGTATGCCAGACCATTGACCGTTCCTCTGCCTGCAAACCTCGAATAGACGTGTCAAACAAAGCTTCTCAGAGACCCCCAACCAGACGTCAGGTTTGACTGCTTGATCCATAAGGCTCAAAATCATCTCTCTCTCTCTCTCGCAAAAATATTTGGTACCACACTTCAGTAACGTTAATCTGCCTGCTTTTATTGCTTTTATTGTAGCTACTCTCCATTACATCACAAAAGTTCGGTCTCTTTCCACCGATGTGGCAGAATTCTACAAATATGATTCCAGTAGTACCAATACCAGAAATCAGGCGGATGTTTTATTCGCAAATATCTCGTATGCCTTTGAAAATGTTTCACACGAGTTTCTCCGCGCTAAACTTGAGATCTACGGTGCGCTTTACCGAATAGCTTTTGTCTAAAGAGCAACAGAAAACCCAGGGTTATACAATATCAGAACCACAGTGTGGAGTCCCACAGTAATCTTCACTCAGTCCGCTCCAGTTCACTACATTCGCTAATGACCTTGGCAACATCGACATGTTTTAGTCTAGATGCAGGAAATTCGGCTTTATGTTTGAAGAGGGCAATGTCTGTAATGAAGTCATTTAATTAACTTGGGTAAAGAGCACCAGCTCCAATATCTCTTCTTCTGTTGTGAAGTTAGTTCTCAGACAATCTCCGCTTTATCGCATTCCATTTCGCCCTCTCAAAAACATGGTCTCTGCTGTGGAGTAACCGGAATTGGTACAGTATCATAGTGGGGATCGGTTTCATGGCTGGGTTGAGATTCGGAAAAACGATCTCGCGATTACTGTTCGCTAAGAATGCAGTTAGAAAAGTCAATCACCGCCTGGTCTTTTGGCTCTCTTCATACAATGGGTACGGCAATGGCATCGGCTCTTTCCTTTTTCGTCAACAAGTCAATAAGCCCATTCGATCAAATAGTGCAATAAACACATCTTGCCCACGCTATATTTTGGTCATCCAGAGAATACTCGTAAATTTTCGAATATCCGACGCGATTTCATGCCGTTCTGATTTTTTAGTTCGGAAAGAACCGTGCCCACGGCAGAACTTTAGCATTAGCGTTAGTAGAGGCATATGATGCAAGAAAGCAAGCTTATGCAGCATCAGCCAAAAAACACTTTCACTTCACCCCTCCGTTCGTTCTAAATACCTGTCCAGCTGAGCCTTAAACTTATTTAGGCTATCAACTTCCACAACAAGGGATGGAAATCTGTTCCACCAACCAACCACCCGCTGGCTAAAGGCAAATTTCCGCACGTCTATCCTACATCTGTCTTTCTTCAATTTGAATTTATGCCCTCTCAGGTGATTATTCTGAGCAAGAGGCAGTATCCCATCAGCAATGAGCCTGCTAAAAACACCTCTATCAGATCACCTCGCCGTTGCCTAGTCTCCAGACACTGTAATTTGCAAAACTTAAGCCTTTCGTAAGAGCACCCCTTTGTTCCATTCAATAATCTTGTTGCCCTTCTCTGTACTCGTTCCGGCAGCTCTACATGCTTCTTGAAATGAGGCCTCCAGACCTGTATACACTACTCAAGGCGCGGCCTGACCATTGCCTTATACAAGGGAATAATCACCTCCCTTTCCCTACTAGAAAAATTCCTGTATATCATTGATAAGACACAATGAGCTACTCTTGTAGCCCGTCTGCACTGCTCAGAGAACTTCATATCTGCCTGCACAACCACCCCCAGGTCCTTTTCATTCTCTACCACTGTCACTGTAGTACCACAGAGTTGATAAGTTGCTCTGGGGTTCCTGTTTCCCATATCTAGTACTTTACATTTGTCAATGTTAAACTTAATTTGCCATCTCTCAGCCCATCTGCTCAACCTTTCCAGATCCTGTTGCAGCAGCATAGCGTCAGTAGCGTCCTTTACAACCCTGCCACGCTGTGTAAGCGTCTGCAAACTTGGACATTAAGCTTGATATATCATCAATATTATTTATAAATACAGAAAACAACACAATGGACCCAACATTGAACCCTGAGGGACTCCACTAATAACATTAGTCCACGATGAGCAGTGTCCATTAAATACCACTCTCTGTCTTCTGCCACTCAACCATCCCTTTATCCATAGCAAAAATTTGCCACCAATGCCACGCTTCTCCAATTTGTGCAGCACTCTTCCATGTGCAACAGTATCAAAAGCCTTTCTAAGATCCAAAGATATAATATCAAAGTTATTCCCTGCATCCAATTCTTTTGTGACTACATCATAGCATCCAATCAAATTGGTCAGGCAAGACTTCCCCTTAACAAAACCATGCTGTGTCTGAGCTACAACTGAAGTCTTGTCTAGTTGATCCTGCAGTGCGTCTTTAACTAGTGCCTCCATTAATTTACCTGGAACAGAAGTTAAACTCACAGGTCTATAATTACTTGTGTCAGCCTTTGATCCCCCTTTGTGAACTGGGGTCACATTTGCACATCTCCAGTCTGTGGGTACCTCCCCTGACTCCAAGGAAAATCTCATAATTATGGCTAACGGATTTCTTACTTCCTTTGCTGCCTCCTTTAATATAACTGAATAGATCCCCTCCACCCCAGGTGCCTTTCTTGTGTTTATCTTCAACAATTTCCCCTCCACTTTACTCTCAATTATTACAAGATCATCTAGCTCACTGCCAGTGTTTACTTCAACTATAGCATTCCCCTTCCTGAATAACTCCTCATGTGTGAATGTCGATGCAAAATATTGATTTAGTTTGTTTGCTACCTTAGCAGGATCATGAACAGTTGAACCATCGATATGAGATGTACCAATCTGATTCATCCCCTTGCTTCTAGAGTTTACATAAGTAAAGAACTCCTTGATGTTTTTCTTTGCATCCCTTGCCAAAGATTTCTCGTAATCTGCCTTCGCCTGCCTAACCTCCTTTGTAACTTGGTTACAGATCAACTTGTATCTATCATAGGCTTCTGTGTCACGTGTTAATTTTTATATATATCCCATGCATTTTTCTTCTCTGCCATATGCCTCATTAGTTCATCTGACATCCATTTTGGCCTAAACCTTGAACAATATTTCTTAGTTGGTATGTAAACCCTGTAGCTTCCAAGATACGTTCTTTGAATTCTTCCCATTTTGAATTTGCTGTTGGTAACATCATCAGTTGGTCCCACTGTATAGAATTTCAAATACTGTCTCAGGTCCATCGTAGTCGCCTTTACGGAAGCAATAACCCTTCCCTTTACCCCTAATGGTAGTTACTTCTTTGAGTAAATCCCACTTCAGCACAATGTGATTACTGCCATCTAGTGGGTCCTCTATCTGCAGATTCTTAATGCATGAAGGATCACTGCTGATAATCAGATCAAGAGTATTGCTCCCTCTAGTTGCCTCCCGAACATGCTGATTTAGAAAACAATCATCCAATAAATCCACAAAAGCCCTGCTAGTCTGTTAGTGACCAGCCCCCAAATTCCAGTCAATATCTGGGAAATTAAAATCCCCCATTATAAGACTCTCTGATTTACTGGCCCACTCTATTCCCCTGTACAGTTCCTTATTATACTCATCAGAGTCATTAGGCCTGTAGCACACTCCTACTCTCAATTTTGATCTCCCAATGCTTATGTCACACCAAACTGACTCGACACTGCACTGTCCAGCCATGTCAACCGGCTTCACTTCCTTGGATTTTATGTGTTTCTTAACTAATAGCATAATCCCTCCTCCCTTCCTATCCTGTCTATCCTTTCTGTAGACGTTGTACTCCCCAAATTGCAGTTCCGCATCCCTTATATCTGTGTGACACCACGTCTCTGATGTCCCAACAATATCTGCCTTCGATGTTTTGAGCAATACCTCAAATTCATCAAATTTATTTACTAAACTCCTAGCATTGGTGTACACGCAGGTATACATGCACCTGTTTCTATTCTTAGCTACCCTAACACAACCCATGTGTTTACTTGTACCGCAATGGCTCCCAGCAGTCTCTGAAATATCCTGTATCTTATATTCCGGGCTGCGGCTCATTCTAATAGAAGCAGTGCAAGAATCACTTTCACCTCTAACAGTGGCTACTGTTAATCTATTAGTCTTTGTCTCTCCCCCAAGCTAACAGTTTTCCGCCCCACCTAACACTGCCTCGATAGCATCAGCACCATATAGAAGAACTCTGTGCTAAATTCAACAAGAAACGCGGTGGGTTGCCAAGCAGCACTTGCTACACATTCACAACAGAAACCTGATAAAAATGTATATCAGGATGATGATTTTTGGAAGTGTACTGTATGGAGTAGAGTTGTGGGGCTCAGCTGCAATTAAACCATTAAAAGCCGCTGAATACTGGCTCCTGAAGTGGGCAACCTGGAAGTGTCATCTCCCACCACAGCAGCGCACAACACCGATGGCCCACGCGCTGAATTTAACCAGGTTTTCAGCATTAATGCACGAGAGAAGACTCATCTTCACCGTAAAAATGATTGTTGGGAGAGTCTCAGCACCGAACGTTTGGGACACCGTGTGCTGGTGGATTCCCCAACCAGGTCTTCGCTCCGCTCCACTCCCAAACTTCTTGCTCTTCCTTCGAGACTACATTTGAAAGATCGGTTCCTCCCTTATCAGAAGCTCCACTGGTTCAATCCCTGGATGCTGACTTATTTAAAATCATAGATGATAAAAAGTACAGACGGATCATCCTAGATCTGCACGTGGTCTCCAGAACTACCAACTGATCTCAGATTGTTTTGGCGGGGCAAGAGACTCTCAGAAAACTGGACTTGAGGAAAAGCTTTTGTTATCACAATTTGTTATTTTTGTTATTTTGTATTAGTTTTCCTTTCAAGTCAATGTTATCTGCTATGAGTACTTTTTTATTATTTTTTTTTATTATTATATAATTTGCTTATAATTAATCTTTACAATTCCTTTATTATCTCTGCCGTTTGTTAACCCCTGGCATGGTGCCGTGAAGGGAATTGTATGGTCGTGGTACCTGCGTGTACCGGTGAACTGTACAATAAAGATCTTATTTATTTATTTATTTATATTCTTGCACCCTTTCTATTTAAGTGTATCCCATCCCTGTAGAAGCAGTTTCTCCTGTTAACAAGTAACTTGCTAGGTTCCTTTTCGCACTCTCGAGGCCTGACGACAATGTTTTTCGGTCATTTGCGAAACTTACCACAATTTATAATCAACCAAATTATGAAACAGCAAAGGCCTCTTCAAACATTACATAAATATGAATACGAAAACAGGGATAATGCAGGTTGGGTGAATGGATGTCTGCGTGTGAGTGTCAGAGCCTCATCACAAATCTAGCCGAGCTAGAGGGAAATCGAAACTGGGTTGTGAATCAGCGTCCAAAGATCCATCCATCTAGTCAACGTATATATTTTGTTTCGGATGAAAAATACTCGCTGATCCGGTTAATTCATTTATCCGGCGTTCTTTTCTTAGGAGTTGGAGGAGGATTCTCTCTGTGTGGAATACACAGCGTAAACATTGACTGGGGTTCAAATTTTCGCAGCCCGAAACATTAATTTTTCGAATTGATTAATTTGTTGAAATAAATAACTAAAAATAAAATCAGTGCGGAAGAGAAACTGCCTAATCTGGTATCTTGCAAGAACAAAGGACAGTTTTCGAGACAAAAACGCGCAGTTATGTTGTCCAGTTTGTTTGAATGATACTAACTGCGCTTCACCCTTTTGCACTACGCTTTTGAATTGTGAAAGGGAGCGGCATTTGTCAGAGATGAAATTCCTTCCTGTGTGCCGTCCAGACATAGAGAGGATCTAAATCAGTAATTTAGCATTAGAGCAGAGGATTACGATGCAAGAAAGCAAACTTATGCAGTATCTGCAAAAAAAAAAAAAAACCAAAAACACATACCCTCCCATTTCACTCATTTATTCACACAAAATGCTTATCCAGCTAGGCCTTATTTAAGCTATCAACGTCCAAAACAAGAGATGGAAGTCTGTTCCAGCAATCGATTACCCGCTGGCTAAAGGCAAAGTTTCCGCACATCTATTGTACAACTTTCTTTCCTCAGTTTGAATCTATGTCCCATCAGGTTCTTAATCTGAGCAAGAGGAAGAATCCCATCAACATTGAGCTTGCTCAACCGGTTCAAGGTCTAATACACTTCAATCAGATCACTTCAATTGTGCCTAGTTTGCAGTCACTGCAATTTGAAGGACTTAAGCCTATCTTGGTATGATCACCCCTTTGTTCCTCTCACCAATATTGTTGCCCTTCTTTGTACTTGTTCTAGTTTCTGTGTACAGGTCTAGAGGCCTTATTTTAGGCAGGATGTAAAGTAAGGCCTCTAGACCTGTACACAGAAACTAAGATTTGGGCTGACCATTGTTTTATAATAGGGACAATCACCTTCTTGTCTCTGTTAGTAAAATTCGTATATATCATTGACAAGGGTCGATGGCCAGCTCCGGCAGCTCGTGTACACTGGTCAGCGAACTTCATATCTAACTGCAGAAATACCCCCCAAGTATTTTTCACTCTCCACTTCCCTCAGTGTTGTATCTAACAGTTGGTACGTTGCTACCCATATGGAGTACTTTGCATTTGTCAATGTTAAACTTCAGTTGTCACTTCTCAGCGCATGTGCCCAACTTATCTCGATCCATTTGAAGTAGCATACTGTCTTTACTGTCATTAACAACACTGTATCATCTAAAAATTGGGCATTAAGCCTGATATAATATACCTTCATCAGTATCATTTATAAATACAGAAAACAACAATGGATCCAACACCGAACCTTCTGGGACTCCACTAATAACATTAGTCCACGAAGAGCAGTGTCCGTTGATTGTCACTCTCTGTCTTCTCCCACTCAATCATCCCTTTATTCATAGCAGCAATTTGGCTCCAATGCCACACTACCTCAATTTTTTCAGCAGTCTTCCATGTGCAGCAGTATCAAAAGCTTTCCTGAACTCCAAGTATACGATATCAAAATTATTTTTGGTATTCAATTCCTTTGTGACCACATCATAATATCCAATCAAATTGGTCAGACAAGAGCTCCGTATAACAAACCCATGCTGTGTCTTAACTATTACTGCAGTCTTGTCTAGATGATCCTGCAATGCTTCTTTAACCAGTGATACCATTATTTTCCCCAGAGCACAAGTTAAACTAAAAGGACTGTAATTACTTGTCACCTTTTGAACCCACTTTGAATTGGGAATACATTTGCACACCTCCGTCCATGGGGACCACCCCTGAGTCTAAGGAAGCTCTCCTAATTATGGCTTAGTTGCTTTGCCGCCTCCTTTAATATAACTGGATAGATCCCATCCACCCCAGGCGCCTTTCTTATAACTAACTTCAACAGTTTCGTCTCACTGTCCTCTCAGTTATTACAAAATCAGTTAACTCCCTGTTAGAGTTAACCATCCATTGCACGAAAATTCTTTTGCAGCCGCCACTTATGGAAGTCGTGAGTGAGTGTCTGAACGCTTAATCAATCAGGTGATTAAGTGTTGAGAGAAAATAAGAGAACGGATATCAAGGGAAACTCCCTACGCCCCATTCGCTGCAGCGCACGCGGATGAATCTGCATCTCCACGTGCTCACATGCTCTCTCTCTTTTTTTTTTTTCCTTCAGCAAACGATCAAATCAACTGAAGAACACCAGCAATTTAGTGAAATTATGCGCTTGGGTGCACGAGCAACTGCTCGCATGAGTGACCTTTAACTTGAAAATGTTCGTATTTGTTTCTTCCGTCTCTCCGCTGATTTCTCGAGGGCTGCTACCGAGGGGTTTTGCCATTGGCCAACCTGTAAGGTTAGTTCGAATCCCGCCAGTGAGTGATGTCAGTAAACTGTCGAAGGTTTCGAGGCGAGGACGAATTGGCGACCGCCCCAGATGGACGGGACAAAGGCTTTACGACACCTTTCCAGCCATTTTCATCTCTTTTGCTTCTACAGGGATGGGATACACTTAAATAGAAAGGGTGCAAGAATATTTGCTGATGCTATCCAGGCAGTGTTAGGTGGGTCGGAAAACTGCTAGCTTGGGGGGAGACAAAGACCAGTAGACTGACAGTAGCCACTGGCAGAGGTGAAAGAGATTCTTGCACTGCTTCTATTAGAATGAGCAGAAGCCTGAAAAACAAGATGAATGGTATTTCAGAGACTGCTGGGAGTCATTGCGGTACTAGTAAACACATGGGTTGTGTTAGGATAGCTAAGAATAGAAACAGGTGCAGTTATACTTGCGTGTACACCAATGCTAGGAGTTTAGTAAATAAATTTGATGAATTTGAGGTATTGCTCAAAACATCAAAGGCAGATATTGTTGGGATATCAGAGACGTGGTGTCACACAGATATAAGGAACGCAGAACTGGAATTTGGGGAGTACAATGTGTATAGAAAGGATAGACAGGACAGGAGGGGAGGAGGGGTTATGCTATTAGTTAAGAAACACATAAAAACCAAGGAAGTGAAGCCAGTCGACATCGCTGGACAGTGCAGTGTCGAGTCAGTTTGGTGTGACATAAGCATTGGGAGATCAAAATTGAGAGTAGGAGTGTGCTATAGGCCTAATGACTTTGATGAGTATAATAAGAAACTGTTCGGAGAAATAGAGTGGGCCAGTAAATCAGAGTGTCTTATAATGGGAGATTTGAATTTCCCAGATATTGACTGGAATTTGGGGGCTGATCACTCACACACTAGCAAGGCTTTTGTGGATTTATTCGATGATTGTTTTCTACATCAGCATGTTCGGGAGGCAACTAGAGGGAGTAATACTCTTGATTCGATTATCAGAAGTGATTCTTCATGCATTAAGAATCTGCAGGTAAATGAACCACTAGGTGGCAGTGATCACAGTGTGCTGGTGGGATTTACTCAAAGAGGTAACTACCATTAGGGGTAAAGGGAAGGGTTATTCCTTTCGTAAAGGTCACTACGATGAACTGAGACAGTATTTAAATTCTATACAGTGGGACCAACTGATTATGTTACCAACATCAAATTCAAAATGGGAAGCATTCAAAGAACTTATCTTGGAAGCTACTAGGCTTTACATACTAACTAAGAAATATTGTTCAAGGTTTAGGCCAAAATGGATGTCAGATGAACTGATGAGGCATATGGCAGAGAAGAAAAATGCATGGGATACATATAAATTAACGTGTGACACAGAAGCCTATGATCGATACAGGTTGATCTGTAACCAAGTTACAAAGGAGGTTAGGCAGGCGAAGGCAGATTACGAGAAATCCTTGGCAAGGGATGCAAAGAAAAACAGCAAAGAGTTCTTTACTTATGTGAACTCTAGAAGGAAGGGGATGAATCTGATTGGTCCACTTGATATCGATGGGTCAACTGTTGATGATCCTGCTCAGGTAGCTAACAAACTAAATGAATATTTTGCATCGACATTCACACATGAGGAGTTATTTAGCGTGGGGAAAGCCAGAGGTGTATTCAACTCTAGCAGTACGCTAGAGAATCTTGTAATAACTGAGAGTAATGTGGAGGAGAAATTGTTGAGGATAAACACAAGAAAGGCACCGGTGGTGGATGGGATCTATCCAGTTAAATTAAAGGAGGCAGCAAAGGAAGTAAGCAAACTCTTAGCCATAATTATGAGAGATTCCTTGGACTCAGCGGAGGTACCCACAGACTGGAGATGTGCAAATGTAACCCCAATTCACAAAGGAGGATCAAAGGCTTACACAAGTAATTATAGACCTGTGAGTTTAACTTCTGTTCCAGGAAAATTAATGGAGGCACTAGTTAAAGAAGCACTGCAGGATCATTTAGACAAGACTTCAGTTATAGCTCGGACACAGCATGGTTTTGTTAAGGGGAAGTCTTGCCTGACCAATTTGATTGGATACTATGATGCAGTCACAAAGGAACTGGATGCAGGGAATAATTTTGATATTATATACTTGGATCTTAGAAAGGCTTTTCATACTGTTGCACATGGAAGACTGCTGAACAAATTGGAGCAGTTTGACATTGGAGGCAAATTGCTGCTGTGGATAAAGGGGTGGCTGAGGGGGAGAAGACAGAGAGTGGTAATCAATGGACACTGCTCGTCGTGGACTAATGTTATTAGTGGAGTCCCTCAGGGCTCAGTGTTGGGTCCATTATTGTTTTCTGTATTCATAAATGATATTGATGATGGGTATATCAAGCTTAATGTTGAAGTTTGCAGACAATACAAAGGTAGGCAGGGTTGGCAAGGACACTACTGACACTAGGCTGCTGCTACAGGATCTGGAAAGGTTGAGCAGATGGGCTGAGAGGTGGCAAATGAAGTTTAACATTGACAAATGTAAAGTACTCCATATGGGAAACAGCAACCCCAGAGCAACCTATCAACTCTGTGGTACTATACTGACTGTGGTAGAGAATGAAAGGGATCTGGGGGTGGTTGTGCAGGCAGATATGAAGTTCTCTGAGCAGTGTAGACGGGCTGCAAGAGAAGCTCATGGTGTATTGTCAATGATATACATGAATTTTTCTAGCAGGGATAAGGAGGTGATTATTCCCTTGTATAAGGCAATGGTCAGGCCACACCTAGAGTACTGTATACAGGTCTGGAGGCCTCATTTCAACAAGGATGTAGAGCTGCTGGAACGAGTACAGAGAAGGGCAACAAGATTAGTGAATGGAAGAAAGGGGTGCTCTTACGAAGAAAGGCTTAAATTTTGCAAATTACAGTGTCTGGAGACTAGGCACCAGCGAGGTGATGTGATAGAGGTGTATAAAGCCTTGAATGGTTTGAGCATGCTCAATGCTGATGGGATTCTTCCTCTCGCTCAGAATAATCACCTGAGAGGGCATAAATTCAAATTGAGGAAAGACAGATGTAGGATAGATGTGTGGAAATTTGCCTTTAGCCAGCGGGTGGTTGGTTGGTGGAACAGACTTCCATCCCTTGTCGTGGAAGTTGATAGCCTAAATACGTTTAAGGCTCAGCTGGACAGGTATTTCGGACGAAAAGAGGGGTGAAGTGGAAGTGATTATTTTTTATTTATTTATTTTACTTTATTTATTTTTTTTTTTAGCTGATGCTGCATAAGCTTGCTTTCTTGCATGAAATGCGTCTTCCAATTCTAATGCTAATGCTAAAGAAAACGATAACAGCTCTAGGACACGAGGCATATCGAGAAACGCATCTTGTGCTTCGTTTCCTAGTTTGATCCACCCTAGTTACGGCTTCTTTTTATTTAAAGGCACATGGAAATCATGCAGAAAATGTAGTTCTAGAAAACTGTTACTTGGAAATACCGATGTAAGGAAACAGACACGAGCCAGTAGACTTAGCAGTCTAAGTTAAGCTGATGCCGATATCCTTAAAATCACTAGCGAAACTTTCAGAACACTGGGATTTATCAAACAGAACACCTACAAGTTCAAAAACTACAGAATATATATATGCTAGAATCCTATATAAAACCATTGTTCTGCCAATCCTTGAATTCAGTTCACCCATCTGGAATCCTCACACGAAAACTTTAATTAAGAAAATTGAAGCAGTCCAAAAAAATTTGTCCGTTACCTTAGTAATGCTCTATTTGATCACTCAGTGTACTATGAATCGCTGTATGATTACTTTAGTCTGAGGCCTCTGTGCATTAGAAGAGTTCTTGCTGACATCATCCTTCTAGCCAAAGTAATCACTGGTACTTATGAAGCATCTGATATCTTGAGTAAAATCAATTTCAAATGTCAGGAACCATACGCCGTTTCGCCTTAATTGTGCCACCACGGACTTTATGAAGTTTAGTCCGCTAAAGAGAATCAGCAAATGACTCTCTGATTGACTTTTGAAAATTTATATCAGGACGATGATTTTCGGAGGTGTGCTGTATGGAGTAGAATTGTGGGGATCAGCTGCAAACATCACAATAAAACCATTAAAAGTCGCTGAATACTGGCTCCTGAAGTGGGCAACTTGGAAGTGTCATGTCCCACCACAGCAGCACACAACACCGATAGTCAAAGCGGTGCAGTTAATCACCAGGCTCTCAGCATTAATGCACGAGAGAAGACTCATCTTCACCGTAAAAATGATCGCAGGGAGAGTATCAGCGTCCAACATTTGGGACACCGTGTGCTGGCGGATCCCTCAACCAGCCCTCCGCTCCACTTCCAAGCTTCTTACTTCGAGGCTACATTTTAAAGATCGGTTCCTCCCTTATCAAAAGCTCCATCTAGTTCAATCCCTGGATGCCGAATTGTTTCAAATCATAGATGATAAAAAGTATAGACGGCTCATTAGATCCGCACGTGGTCTCCACAACTACCAACTCATTTCAGATCGTTACAGCTGGGCAAGAATCTCACGGAAAACCGGACTCAAGGAAACTATCTTTTGTTAAAGCAATTTGTATTATTTCAGTTTGTATAATTTAATCTGTATATTCCGGCGAGGTTATCTCTGCCGCTTGTTAACTCCTGGCATTGCTCTGTGAAGGGTATTGTAGGGTCGTGGTACCTGCGTGTACCCGGTGAACTTTGCAATAAAGATCTTATTTATAATTACTTTTTGACAACTCCCAATCACTGATGACTCCATCCACAAGTTTGCCTCCTCTCTTCAAATGCCAAATGACTAGCTCTCATCTAATTATTGTAGTTTATTATTATTTTTTAAAAAATTATTTTTCTATTCTTTAACGGATTAATTATTACTTGTTTTAGCGGTAACTTAACTTAATGCAGTCCTCGTTTGTACATGTGATTTTAATGCTTGAATCTATATCAATGTTTATCGTCCTGTTGGATTTCACATTATTGTTATTATGTTTATTGATCTGATCTCAGATACACTCTCAATGGTTACCTGTTGTGTATCTTGTTATTAATAAAATAAAAATAAAATAAAATAAATAAATTAAAAAAGTACACAATGAAGCGAACGCCATTTATGTTACGGCCAGGTTTCGCAATTTGGGCCGAATATTTCGGAACTGCACACGTGAACTTCATCCGATGGCTTCGCAGAGTGCCTTTCTTTCATTAACCTCGTTGTCATCCGTCTTCCACTTCCTCTCGGCGCGTAAAGAAATCGAAGTTCTGGGGAACCACGCCGCAGCTGTTACTGTCTCGCGCTGCACAAAACCCCGACGACGAACTGACATCGTAATCGGCGAATTTTAAAAGTATCGGTAAAATAATTTCCTTAATTCCGAAAGGTCAGTGATCGTCGAGCACGAACGGCCGCTTACGATTGCAAGCCGGTGGAAAGTTCGATTTGCGAGCGAAAGTGGGTTAATGCGACGTTTTGTTTCTTTTTTGATGAGTTCGAGGCTCAGTCGATGGGCTGTCCGAGGTGCACGTTCGATCTAACATTACTTTATATTCCCCGTTAATGTTAAAATATACTCCACGCGCGTACTGAGAGCCCCGTTTGTCCCGGAATAGTAAAAACAAGTTTCGATCACGAGTCAGCCGCGCTAACGACTGCACGAGAGCACACACGGCGCGAGTGGAACACTGCGGCCATCGGCGTCACAAACCGCACATCTGATAAGGGCCGTGAAAAATTTCGGTCGTTTGGCTGACGGAGTGTCTTCTCGCACGCGAATCACCCCGCGGAAACAGAGATAAAGCCGTATCTATTTCGATCCGTCGCTGGCACGAAGGTTGGAGGGGGGGGGGAGACAAAGATTTCGTGTTCGGATCAAATCATAAAGATTCCCCGAGGACTGCAAACACGAGTCGACCTGGATTGTCTAGCGACTGCAGTCGTCAAAGGCCTTGAACTTTTACTTCGCTAACGTCCAGACTGCTTTGAGATAAACCTCCAAACCAACTTTGCCCAAACCGCTTTCGAATGCCAAAGGGAGAACCGAATCTCTTCTCGCTGCGCGCGACCAAATCACAGTTTGACCTTTTAAGGTTGGTCCTTGCGGCCCGATTTTAACGGAACGGATTTCAACAGAATTGCTGTCGCGTGACGTCCAATGGATGGGACGGCCAGTTCGTCTGAACCGCTCTCCAGACCCCTTAAGGTCAGAAGGTCCAAGGTCCAAATAGGTTAGTTATGCACATAATGGACCTCAGACGCAGGGTCACGTGCAAATGAAAAACCGCGAAACTATCCCCCCTGAAGCGTTCTTTTTGCGAAAATGTCTGAAAAGTTGTTCGCCACGCAAAGAAATGGAACTACCTGCGGGACTGCACATGTGCGCGAGCGGAACGCGAAAACAACGACAGAGATTTCGGGCCGGTAAACGAAGCTCGGTGAAGGGCAATAATATTTGCGAAGGAAGAGAGACTGTAAAGGACGCAGCTCAATAATTAAGTTAGTGATTGGCACATGCGCAATAACGCCATGATGCACCAAGTCCAATATTTAAATATCTAAAAACAGCGGTGACCTACAAATATTTATTTATTTGTTTATTCAATCCGTTTATTAAAGTTGGAAGTGTTTGCTCGCACCCCTTACTCTCCTACCGTTTTCGCTGTAACGGGCATTGCATGAGGAATCCAGGTAAAACTTACTTCATCATCATCATCATCATCAGCCATTTTCAATCCACTGCAGGATGAAGGCCTCTCCAGCAACTTTCCAGTTCCTTCTGTTTTGAGCACTGGCCATCCATTTACTACTCAAAAACTCATGAATTTCATCTATCCATCTCCGCCTTTGTCTTCCAGGTTTTCTTCTAGCTCCTCTTGGGTACCATTCTGTTATTTTCTTAGTCCATCTGTCATCATGTCTTTGAGCTATGTGTCCTGCCAAAGACCATTTTAGTTCTTTAGTTTTAATAAGAATGTCCTTTACTTGAGTTTGCTGCCTAATCCATGTGTTTCTCTTCTTATCTAACAGTCTGATTCCCAATATAATTCGTTCCATTCTTCGCTGTGTAGTTCTTAGCTTCTCTCCCATTCTTTTGGTGAGTGCCCAAGTTTCACTTCCATAAGTCATGGTGGGGAGTATACATTGATTCATTATTTTACGTTTCAGACAAACTGGGATATTGCTCTTCAGTATGTGACTATATTTCCTGAATGCTATCCATCCAAAATTTATTCTTCTCTTGACTTCCAGCCATTTATCATTATTACAGCTAATAACTTGTCCCAGATAAGTATATGACTCCACCTTTTCAATTACTGCTCCTTCAATCATTATTTCCCTTTCCGTGGCATACTTGTTCATCATTACTTTTGTTTTAGCCATATTCATCTTTAGTCCAAAATCCTTACTAACTGTGGATAACTGATTAAGATTTTCCTCTAATTCTTTGGGATCGTGGCTTATGACCACAATGTCATCTGCAAATCGTAAATGGTTTAGGTACTCTCCGTTCACATTGACTCCTTTCTGCGACCAGTCTAATCTTCTGAAAAAACTTCTGAAAACTTCTAATCTTCTGAAAAATAAACTTACTTATTTTCGCCAATGGCCATAAAGATGTTATATTTATACACAGCCGGGTGTACAAAAATGCAAGAATTGCAATTATTTTCAATATTTACACAAGTGCGTATATTTACAATATTGTTTACAAAATGTAATTATTGACAGGATTATAGTTGAAGTATTCAGAGAGGCTCTTCACTCTCTGCTGCTTGTCTTCAGAGTATTTCACAGGGTGGTCAATCAATTGAAAAGGTTGTTTGGGAAGAAATTCTTCAGACAGCACAGGTTGGATGGTGTACAATACAACGGTAGGTAGGGACTGTCATTACTGTGTCCAGCACGTGGAGTACAAATAACTCTGTGCAAATCATGAGATGACTAAACAGGTAGATGGGCTACCCTTCTACCATCTCTAGGAGTGTGCTCTACGCAAACTTTGGCATGAAACCGGAGACGCCTAAACTTTACTGTGAAAATCCTGTCCCCAACATCAGAGACGTGATCTGCTGGAGAGTTCTTCCTCCAGCGCTGAGAGCAAAGCCACAGTTGTTCTTAACCCATGTGAGACTGTACATGATTGAAAGAATTCTTCCCCCACAAATATTGGTGATTATAGAATCGCTGGACGTTGATCTGTATCGGTTTGCCTGCGACAAGCAGTACAGAAGAAGGATCTTAATAAAAGCATGTGATCTGTTCCCAACCAAGCAGAGGGACGAATTTGAACTGTAAAATCTATCTCTCAACTGTGTCACTCTATTCTTTGACCACGAATTCCTGTAATCTAGATCTATGGAAACGTGGTTCACGTGGTATCTGTTCCTGGATTGGACTTTATTGATTCGATTTTGATATAATCATTGTTATTATTAATAATTATTAGTGTTATTATTTTGTTATCTTCTTACTATATCTTATTATATTTATCCATGTGAAACCCTTGGCGCCATGCCTTGATGGGTACCTTTACGTACAATAACGATTAATTAATTAATCAAAGAGAGGAACCTGCCACCTTGGCGCAACTTCTATGCTACCAAATGGTTTCGCCTGACATCTGGGAATTGAAGACAAATTCTCGGAGCTCAGAACGAATCCGGTGCAGTTCAACACCTTTTCCACGATCTTCTCTGAAAAACGTGCGATCATTGTCCCCGCGAATACGTTCGGTGTGTATAATCCCCTGTGAATTGACATCTCATCCTGCTGTAGCTTGAAGCACTATAGACAGAACACCCTGAAAGAAGTCTATAGACACGAACAATAATCATTATGAAGAAGGATTTCCCCTGCCAAGGCTTCCCTGGATTCACCCTTTTTTTTTTTTTTTTCCTTATATTTTCAATCTGTTTTGATTTCTTGTAATTACAATCAATGTAATCAACTCGAATTAGCATAAATCAACACCATTCTAGCCGCATCAGGCTGTTCCGGGGATGCCCACTGATGTGGAAAAAAATAATGTTAATAATAATACAATATATTGGATCTTAAGAAGGCTAAATCGACTAGGAGGAATGCAGTACGATATTTAACTCAGACATGACATCACAGTAACATTGACATGAAACCTTGGAAGTTCCTCTTCCTAGGAAAAAAAATTGCCAATCGGTCGAAATTACTGACTAAACGAGTAGAATTTCCTAACGAGTCGTAGATGTTTCTAAGTGCTTATTTAATCCTTATTCATGTTCGGGTTCGACATTAATTCTTTAACCACTTAGATGACTTTCATCAACCGGTGCAATACCACCACTTTGCTTATTGGAGGCTTGAAGTCGTGAAACCCATGTTTAGTCTCTAGAGCAAAGTTTCCGGCATCCCCCTCCCCCCATACTTCTCCTTCAACCCATACACGGTACTAAGTACTGTAGGTTTTGGTACCTTTCGTGTTCGGGGTTTTCATAAAAAAAAAAAAACCAGGAATGGCTGAAAAAATAAACCAGTCTTTGTGTCATGTAATCTACCAAACTATGAAGTCTTACTTGCTCGTTTATTCGAAGAACACGCGTTCTTCGCATAACGAATGCGAAATGATTCCTCTGAAGATACAGAAGAAGGTGAACAACGAAGAGGACGTCTCAAAATGATCCAAAGATAAACGGCAACTTGTGCGCACTCCACGTGCAGCAGTCCAGGGGAGTCAGTGGAACCGCAACTGTATCCCAAGCCGCGCTCCGTACTAACAATTTAACGATAATCAAATCGTGGCAATGGACTTTTTGCAGCCTCGTTTTAAACAGCTTTTGTTTCTGTCGGAATTTCAAGAATTTAAAACTCATTTGCATACAAGTAACAGCGAGGTACTAACGTCTTAACGAGCGATGGGCAACTTTCCAATATCCGTTTCTAATGAAAAGACGTTACGTACATCAATGATTGGCCGTGCAGATGAAATCAATCCGGAAATAGGATTCGTTAAGAAATTTCACGTGTTCAGTTGCTATTTAAAAGTTGAACTTCAGAGAGAGAAATCAATCGAAACACCGATTAAAAAAGCAAAACTGTGGGGAGTAAATCGAATAATTCGAACATTTTAGAGCGCGGTTCATTTATATCTACGCCAATAACAAATATCAAAAAAGTGACTTTTAGGAGGCATTAAGAGTTAGGGGAGAAGCGAGAAATTTTGCACGGTGTTGGGTAAGAAGATGCTCATTGACTGAGGGATTCAGTTCATTGGCCTGTTGTAACGATAATCTCAGAAAAAAAAAATATATTTTTTTTTATACACAGCATACAATTTTATAGAAATTTTCGATATTTAAAACAATGACATTGTTTAGAAAATTCTATTCACTTAATAGCAGTAACTTTAAAATAAAATTGATATAAAATGAATATTGTAATTACAAATAGAGGTTGTCCTACTTCTCATTTCTTCTGTCATTATAATTTTCTTTGCTTTTACAATATATTTTTGCATTAAATTATTTACATTTCTCATACAAATAAAGCTCACATTTTATAGTAGTTCTTTTGGTTGATCACATTTCGTTGGTCCATAATTTGGCTTTGTATGATCTATTTTCTCCAAAAAACTTATTTGGATCTATGGAGAAGGTGTTGAAGTGTTGGATCATGTTACACGGGAACATTCCTTTTAAAGAGTCCGTTTGGAAGTCATTGCAGAAAAATATACCTCCTTTAACTGGGATCTTATTAATCGGTGATTTTAATCTTCCACTGATAATTAACAGCCATTCTCATCGAGATAAGTTACCACAATATTGATTAGTCTCACTACCCAATATACATCTAGGCTACAAGAATTCGTAGTTCACAGAACAGTGACACAAATCGAGTTTTTCACAGTTCACAGATAAGTTTCGAAGTTCAAATTCGTGCCCCTATTGGGTGGCGAACAGATCACATGCTTTTGTTAAGATCCTTCTCCTGTACTGCTTGTCGCCGGCGAACCGGTTCAGATCAGCGTCTAGCGATTGTATAATCACCGAAATTTGCGTGGAAGAAATCTTTTGGTCATGCGCAGTCTCACATGAGTCCACTATTCGAAAGGGTCTGACGAAATACCTGCCATATTTTGAACAGAATGTAGGAAACCTTTAGAATCTGCTATTTTGAACTTATTCAGTACTTCACCGATAGAAGGAATTTATCCAATATATTTGATGAATTAATTTTTTTTTTATATTTTTATAAAAAAAACAAAAAGACCAATCCACCGGGGTTGCTTCTAGGGCTCGGTTTTGAGACCCCTTGTTTGGAATATGGTATTGCAAAGTTGGCTTAACAACACCTTTGAAAAAACAAAAATAATCGCATTCGCTGACGATTTTACTATTGTCGTCGCTGAACACTCCAGAGCAGCACTTCAATCAATAGCTCAGAAGGAGCTCAATAATCCCAATTACAACGTATGCTGCCAGCCTTTGGTTTAGACGTACTGCATTTAAAACTGTACAAACTAAATTATCCACTATTCAACGTTGTTTTCTCCTTATCCTACTTCACGTTTGCCGAACAGTATCAACTCCAGCTCTACAGACTCTTGCAGTCGCTATACCACTTGACCTGCACGTTGTGTTTAGAGGGCTTTGCTTTTACATCCGCAAAGGCATTTCTACGGAATTTCAGGGAATCATTGTTAACCCTCAGGCTGATCCCAAAACTGAGCGCACCAGATGATGGAATTTGTTAGTGAACACCTGGCAGAATAGATGGAAATCTACCGAAAAAGGAGCTATCACCAAAAACTTCGTTCCCGAAGTAACTGCACTACTGTCATCATCCACCAGAAAATGGTTTTCACCCTCACTGTTTACCTCCTACATACCAACTGGGCATGGTTCGCTTCACGCAAAACTCTACCAATTCAGACTTTCCAATGCAGTCTCCTGTCGATGTGGACTACCGGAAGACTCTCCTCACGTACAATTTGAATGCTCCATTTACGAGGATCTAAGATCGGCTCTTAAGGCAACAATACCGAACTTGTGTCCGGGATATGAGAAGATACTGATTTCTGTCAACAATTTCCAGACCCTTCAAACCTTCTGCAATGCAGCTTTTAATCGCAGGAAGGCTCTCAACCTCAACGTTAATTCGAGAAATCAAACTGAAAACACATCATAAATCATAATACAACTGTGCGCTGCCTCGTCGTCCTGATGACGTCATATACAAAATGGGTGTGGCTTTCAAGAACACGCAAAGATTTTAAGAGATGCTGCACTTTTCTGAGTCATCCTTTATCAAGACTCTCTTCAACTAAATCCTTCCTCTGTTCAGTGATACTGTCATCGACCAGAGACTTCTGACAGCACTCCAGATTAACAGAATTCAGAATTATATCTAGATCTTGTTCCTGCCGATCATGTTTGAATGACATTACTACTTCTGTTTGACAATACACCTTTTCTCTTTGTGGACTCTCATGGATAAAGATTTTATTTTTATTTTCTTTTATTTCAATTTTTTTTTTATTATATATATATATATTTTTTTTTAAATTTTTATTATTATATATATATATTTTTTTTTTATTTATTTGTTTTTATTATATATATTATATATTTTTTTTTAATTTTTTATTTTTATTATATATATTTTTTTTTATTTATTTTTATTATATATATACACTGCACGAACATAACGTTACACACATTTCTGGCCTGTTACAGTGCTTTCTGTATTCATCACAGTGTACGAAGGCGGAGTTGAACTTCCGTTCAGATGCCGTCCTACATACGATAATATACATGTCTACATATACATGTGGATGCTGTCTCTCTCTTGAGGATGCTCTTTACTTTTCCCATTAATTTCTTACTCCTTGGTACTGGGAGCCTTGGTACTTGGTACTCCTTGGTTGCCCCGTTGGTACTGGGTCAATTGGCCTATCTTGACTCTTAATTCTTCTATCTTCTGCTGAAGTCTTCTTTGCCAAGCTGGTGGTTCCTTCTGTTTCCGGTTCTTCTGCTGGTGGTTCCTTCTGTTTTCGGTTCTTCTGCTGCTGGTCTCTCGCTTTTCTTCCATTAATCCTCCTGTCGGCAGAATACACGGCTGTGTTATTGTTGTTATTTGGTTTTTTGGAGCATTAGCAACTAAGGCCATATTGCTCCGTGAATATGCGGTGGTCATTCCCTGACCTTTCCGCATCCTCCGTATTTGGTGGTCACGGGCTCGAATCCCGGTCTAATCAAGAAGCGTGTGCTACGCACTGCTGCTCCTTCCCACCTGGCTACGGAGGCGCCACATGGCTATGTGGATGGCCTCCAGTGTTGCACCATTGCTTTCGAGGATATGCGGTATTGTGCCGATTCAGGTTGTCTGTGACTCTCCACAAGGTTCTGTTCGGCCTCTGCTTCGGTATCACGTGAGTCTTTCTGGGATCCATTCCTTCGAATTCTGTTAGGGCCTTCTTCCACTCGTCCTTTAATTTGGATATAATGACCTTGTCTCTTTCCACTTCAGCTGCTGTGGGTTATATTTCCTCTTGCTCTTCCTCCTCTGGTTTGGTGGTGGTTCCATATTCTTTATCCTTTGTAGTTGATCGCCCACGTCCTGCTTGATTTTTTCCCAAGATTGCAGGGGTTGTTAGGTTCTTCGTGACGATGGTTCTTCTTTGATCCGCTATTCGCTGTTCAGTGACCTGAATATCAAGGAATCTTTACAGCCACTTGGTATGTAGTCTCGCCCTGAAAGTTGTCATATCGGTCTCCAGCTTCGTCATTTCGTAGTATGCTTGCATGATGTACGTATTCATTTCGATGCTCTACTTCATGCATTGGCGTTTTCTCCCTTCCTTGGTGGTCACTAGCGCAGTTGCGCAGGAAACACTTCCAGTTGGTGGGACTGGATGGTCTTGCTCTTCTATTGTAGTAGCCGTACCGAGGACAGCGCAATTCGTTCCACTGTCTTCCTCGGGAGCCCGTCTCTGAATCTTCGAAGTGACCCCTCTGCCTAAGGCCTGAACAGAGTGACTTTATCTTGCGCCACACTCGATGGAGTATGATTAATATTTTTCTGCGACATCATACATCTATTAGGTATTAGGTATTAGGTATGTTCGGGGTCTGACGGCACCTGAGATTTCTCCCATCTCCGCGTATGTTCTCTGTATCAGACAAGCCAGAGATTTAAAAGTGTGTGGGATATGTTGTACTGTGTAGTTTGTTGTGCCCATTGTTCGTCCGGCCTGTTAGCCGACGGGCCCCTAGTGAGACCCGACATTACCAATACCTGCCACAGGAAGGCCTGCCGGGTGTTACCAATATTTGTACTCTGGCTGGTCTTGCCACTTACTTTCCTGGGATTTTAGTGGCTAGGACCAAGTAAAAAAAAAAAAAAAAATCATACATCTATGGAGGTGAACCTGTTTATCTTCGGCTTATGTCCACTGGTAGTTCTGGCGAGTGATGCCACATGGCACCACAATCTTCCTTAGCCGCCACTCTGACCTTGGGGTAGTTTGGTCCCTTGAAGCAACTTTCACGATGTTTATTTATTTTTTTATTACTATTAATTTATTTTATTATTATTATTATTATTCTAATTTATTACTATTATTATACCAGTCTCTCAGCGTGATGGAGCCGCATTCGCCAAGGCGGTACTCGAACCCGGGTCGATCAGGCTAGTAGCCCCGTGTCGGAACAACTGGACCATCGCGCCTCTATTATTATGATTATTATTTCTGAGGTGGCATCTTGTCTTCTGTCTATCTTCACACAATAAACTGAATTTGTGCAGAACCTCTGTGAAGCAGGCCTGTATGACTGGCCTCCTCACCATCAGGGAGCAGCTGGCACCTGGACAGCTGCTCCCTAATGGACGCTCCTAGTCACGTAGTACTGTGCCTGCTCTATTATTTTAACAGTGCCTCTTGTTCCAAAATCCCGCACCCACCGAAAGTGGTGCTATACCGGTGGGTGCCAGCAATCCCACTCGCAGGCTGCCCACACCTGAGAGCCATTGCTTGGAACAGCGTGTAGAAATCGTGTTTGGCCCTGCGGGAGCAAAAGAAATTCCAAAAGTTCGGCTTTCGACCAAAGAGGTCCTCGGATGTATCGTGGATATGACAGAAAACATTGATACACGTAACGCTACGGAAAAGGTAACGGCAGCAAATTATTTCAGCTTACAAATGACGACAGCACCGAAACGTCCGTTGATTTCATTTTGGGATTCGTCGAGGGCAACTCCATTACCCAGAAGATCTTGTTCTGCAGGAACAGCGAAACCATCAATACTGGTAATGAGTGGCACTTGACTTTATATCGAGGGAATGCGCTGCACACGACATGGGGATGGAATCGGAGGACAGTCTTTCTGACGAATCACGGAGAGTTTTGAAGGAAATGCAGAACTGTCGTTTTCGGAAGGAAACACAGAAACGGACGCTGTTTTTATTTTAATTTGCCTCTTTAGGTTTAGATTACCTTAAATCAGTTTTCTGTTTTTGTTGCGATATTCTCTTCGATAAACCTTTACAGATAACTACATTTCAGCTGAAAATTCTACGAGGATTTCTTTCTCTTTTCCTAACAAAGTGGATAAATTAACGAATAAAAATTGCAGTCATCGATAACGGAGATCTGGGAATAACTTTGCGTTCTTGTCCCCCCCCCCCCCATTAAGAAATGACGGTGTCGCTTTGAGCTGTAGGTCGCAGACAATCCTTAAAGAACAATACGTGGGAACGGATAGTTGTTTGATGATCTTTAGGAACGCCCCGTGGTCACATTTTCAGTTTTACTTCCTGAAATGGCGCAATAATAATAATACTGCGGAACATCTCGCATAAAAAAGCCCGTAAAACTGAAAAATATAAAACCTGTTGGCAACAACGGTTTCCTTCTCCCGCTTTCTTAATTTATTCGTGGACCACCCGAGTCCACGGAGCAGGTATCCCGAGTAGCTTCGCAAATACGTCGTACGTGTGCCCAATCCACATTCGCATCGAGCAAAAACAGTCGCGATAAAGATGGAAGCGACGCGTAATGCTTTTAAGAAAATGGAAATCGCATTTCAAAGAAAACCGAATTTTACTTAAGCAACAGCCACGTTTGCTTATCATTACTAATGGTTTTCAATTTGAACGAAACTCGGATGCCGTGGCTAAAAGATATTTCATATTCTAATTGCTAACGAAAGTTACGTTTTGCGTATTCGCAATATGTTAGCGGAATCGATTTAAGATAATAAAAAAATATATTTTCCTTCTCCGCATCGAGAGACTCGATAGAAAAAGGCTTTCGATTACCGCATTTGTGGCCATCCGCGGCACTTAAATAAACCATTACCGGAAATTAGATTCCATTTTCTGTCCAATACACGAAACGTATTTCTCCAGTTTTCACGGGGGCCGCGCAGAACCGAGAGCCATCGAAGTATTCATCTCCGAAAACTTTAAAGAATTTTAATGCGCTTTCCTTCTCGAAATGTCAACGATCGCCATTATTAACATCTGCAGATACTCATTCGCATTCACAACGCCCCTCTTAGCGTTCTTCAGGAATTAATATCTAAAGGCGACTTTAATGAAAGTTAAACAACTTTGCCGGGCTCTAACCACTGAACGCCCCTCCTCTGCGCTAATGGGCGGATGGATATCAAAGCAGGAACTCATTTTTACGTCGGAGGCTACTCACTCGTCCTAACCGGTTATTTTCAGAATTATGCCCGTTTTAACTCTTATTAGTATTAGTATTAGTATTAGTAATGGCCGCATGGTGCAAGAAAGCCTATGCCTTATGCTGCACCAGCCAAAAAAGTTCTGGAATTACTGTTTCCCAGGTGTAATACCTTACACTTTGTTGGTAGGAACGCTAGTGAAGACATACAGAAAAAGGGCTGGGAGGCACCACAATTAGGAACAGCACCGCGAACCAACGAAGAGCCCAATAGCAATCAACAGTCAATTTTCCTCTCGCAAAAGAATCGAACCAGATTATTATCTTCTTGCAAATCGTAAGAAGCATATCGAATAAGCTTCACGCGCTACAAACCTTACTACTCAACTCGGAGAATGATGGCATATGCTTAGTTGAAACATGACTCCATAATAACAGACACCAGGACGCCCTTGCACACCCTTCCGGTTACAACTGCATCGCAAATGGAAGAGAGGGTAAAAGAGGAGGCGGTGTAATGATTCTTTTCAAGAAAGGATTCTCAGTAATCAAAGAACTCGAGGCGCAATCTGAAAATTTCGAGGCTATCGTTGCCACTCTTGGTACGGAAACGAGGAGATTGCAATTAGGCGTAATATACCTACCACCGGAACACACTAAAGAAAACAGAGCCGAGCTTCTTACGTGGCTCACCTCAAATCTGAGCACGAACACTGACACAATCATAATGGGAGACCTCAATATGCCACTACCAAACCATCGGGAGACAAAAAGCGAGTTGGACGATACAATGAATGCTTTAAACATGATCCAATGGAAAACACCAGCAACAAGAGGAACTCAATGCCTAGATCTCATATACTACAATACCCCAGATATAAAGTTGAGGAATAGCTACATGAAATTCACTTCGGATCACCAACCACTCGCGTGTGAAGCCACTTTAAGAAGAATCCGGGACATCCCTCAAGCTGTTCGGCATCCAAAAAGGGAAACTAAGATGATTTTCTCATCAAAATATATTAAAAGTGACGTCATTCTGAAACATCTGATGGCATATAATTGGCAAAACCTATACCCTTTGGGCACTGATGCATGTGGCTGAAGAAGGAGCATCGAAGGAAATAAAAGTATCAGACAGGGCAAAGCCCTGGTTCAACTCACAGTTGAAAGTAATCTTCAAAAATAAGCAAACATTGTTCAGGAAATGGAAAAGAACTGGGCATCCAGAGGACCACACCCTGTACAAACATGAAAGAGCACGCTTCATGAAGGAGAAGAAACGGGCACACATAGATATGGCTAAAGCAAAACTAAAAAAAGGTAAAAGAATTGTCAGCAAAAAAAGCCTCGCGCATAACATGACTGAGACATCCTTTAAGGAATGGACCGAAGCCACTTTCGGAACACCCCTCAAGGAAAACCAAATTGACAGCGAAGCAAACAGTAACAGGATACAAGATGTAATCAAGGGGTTTAAGGAATCTATCAATAGTAATCGGATTGTCACTAACAATGAACATCTAAAGGAAATCAGTATTAGCAGAGACAACCTAAAAAAGTGCAATCAACAGCCTCCCAAATAAAGCAACGATTGGGCCAGATAATTTCCCACTATTTATGATCAAAATCTGTAGCTGTTACATCATCGATGTACTACTACACATATTCCAGAGAATTTTGATGGAGGAGAACTTCCCGAAGCTGTGGAAAAGCTATTTGTTATAAACCTATCCCCAAAATAAAAAACCCAAAATCTGTAAAAGACTTCAGACCAATCGCTATCGGATGCTCTTTGCAAAAAATCTTTCAAAAAAACAATCCTGCACACCATTATCGAGCATTGCTTCAAGCACAGGCCAGAATACCTGCACTCAGTACTCCCACAGAGATCGACCATCACCAACCTCATGGGGACACTGCTAAGGATCCAGCAAGAACTATACAGCAAGCAGCAGGTGGACGTAGTCTTTTTAGATGTGGCAGCCGCGTATGATAACATATCCATCCCAGCTATCATAGTCATTCTGCGGGACTACTTTCACATTACAGGAGATGTCCTCCATTTATTAAAGAGCACTCTTCGGCGCAGACAAATTACAGTGACAAAGGAAAACATGTACGCAACATATGAGATTGATAAAGGTGTCCCGCAAGGGGGAGTCTTGTCTGCCACACTTTTTGCCATAGCCCTTGAACCCTTCTTAGCCCAGAACAAGAAGCACTTCATCACATACGCCGATGATATAAAATTTTTTATTGCCTCAGGAGATCAAAAATCAGCTGACTACCACAACCAAGTGGCTAATACTAAAATAAAAGAACTTCAAGAGTATCTTGATTGTATCGAGCTGCAGTTGAATGAAAAAAAGACGGCACAAATGACTTTCACAAATAAAATAAAGCCAAACAAAATGGAAATATTTCTGAACGGCATCCTCGTTCAAGAGGCACAGTCACGCGTTGATCTTGGACTGAAGTGGGACGAAGGCCTGACCTTACGCCCGCACTTAGCATACATCCGTAACAAAACATACGCGGCGCTTTGGGCAACCAGGCAGGAGCTCACCGGTATTAGAGACCCCGGTCTGATGAAGCAATACATCAACAGATGTGTTACTCCTATTCCCCTATACGCGGCACAAATCTGGTCTTCAGCTGCCGAATGCAGTATCAAAGCCTTTCTAGGACTCGAATACTGGCTCTTGAGATGGCTGAACAGAATTTCAGCTAAACCTTTTACCATCTCAAGAGCTATACTATACTCCAATTTAGAGGTCACACCCTGGAGACAAATAATCACGTCAAGAAACATAATGACCCTCGCTCAGCTTTTAACGGGACGACTGGATGCACCGAAAGCCCGAGAGTGGATAATAATACCCGGCGAAAAACCAAGACGAGTTGCAGATAAGGAACCACAACTGAAAGCGGTATTTACGCAGTTGGATAGCCTGGGAAGATTCTTTCCAGCAAACACCATCCAGCTATTTAACAACCTCAACATCAATCCTGAAAAGCTATGCAATTGCAAATCCTACAGAAAGGAAGTTCTCAGAAACTCTTACTTGCAAATACAGATGTGAGGATACAGTTTCAGCACCTTGTTCGGCCAGGCACGAGCCACTGGACTTTAGGAAACCCGACCTCATCAAGAAATAGGTGTCAGGATTGTCCTACCCACCCCACCCAACTCTAATCTCCACAGAAGAAGACGACTGCTGGAAAATTGAACTTTCAAATTTTTATTTTGCTGTATCGCGTTCATTCCTGTTGTTTCATATGCTGTACGTTGTTTGGCTGTAAATATTTGTGTTTATGTAAATATGGAGAAACTCCCCCTTGTGTGTGTGTGTTTAAGCAAAAGGTATGCTTCAATTGTCACGGCATTATGTTCTTACCAGTTTACAGTAGTAAAAGCCTTTGCGAGTAATTAATAACTCAAATATTCTATATTACAAATAAAGTGTACTTGTAAATCAGATATTATGTATTTCATGTATTTTATAATTGTAACATAGATGTATATTTTGTAACATAGTTGTATATGTATGATCACCCTCTAGCCAGTGGCTGTAACCGGGTGTTCTCCTAAGAGAAATAAACTGATGATAATAATAATAATAAAAAAATAATTAAAGCATAGCTGCCATTTTTCTGACCATTCCTGAATTCTATCTAGGTCTCTCAGAAGAAGCTCAGCTTGACAGTGATCATTAACTACTCTACCAATTTTAACATCATCTGCAAATTTAGACATAACGCCCTCTATCCCCTCATCAATGTCGTTTATGAAAATTAAAAACAACAGTGGTCCTAATACTGATCCTTGGGGAACTCCATTTCTTACATCAACTCAATCTGAGGAATAGCCATTTATCACAACCCTCTGCCTCCTGTCCTGAAGCCATGTGGGACTGAGTCAAAAGCTTTGCTGAAATCTAAATAAACAATGTCGAAATTATTCCCTAAATCCAGCTCGTGAGTGACTCTTTCAAAATAGCGAACCAGATTTGTTAAACATGATTTTCCCTTTTAAAACCATGCTGAGTATCCTTGAGAATTTCAATTCGATCCAAATGATCCTGAATTCCACCCTTGATCAATGCCTCCATGATTTTCCCTACTACTGAAGTCAGACTGACAGGTCGATAATTTCCCACTTCACTTTTAGAGCCACCCTTATGTATGGGAGATACATTTGCACTTTTCCAATCCAAGGGAATCTCCCCAGAGTCTAGTGATGCTCGCATAACCAGCCTCAGTGGTTCAATGCACTCGCTTGCCGCCTCCCTTAAGATTATAGGGTTTATTCCATCAACTCCAGGAGCCTTACTGGCCTATACGCTCGAAAGTTTTTTCATTAAATAATCTTGCGAAATTTCAATATCATTAATTACATATTTTTTAACTTCGCTCCCACAATTTCCCATTGCCACAAAAGGCTTTTCATTTGTAAATATCGATGCAAAATAACTGTTGAGTTCATCTGCAACGGCAGCTGGTGTGTTTAATTCTCTCCGCTTTCCCTTACGTAAAGGTCCGATCTGGTGTGTCCTGCTCTTCTTGGCATTTATATATGTGAAGAATTGATTATCCCCCCCTCTTTGCTCTGTTTGCTAGTGATTTCTCATAAACTGCCTTTGCCTGTCGAACCTTTTCTGTGGCTCTATTACACATCACCTTGTAGCTGTTATAGGCTTCAGTACTTTTTGTTGTTCTGTAACCTTTCCATGCCACCTTTTTCTGCTCAAGTAATGCGGCAACTTCACTAGTCATCCAACTTGGAACCTTCCTCGTGGAGTATTTTTTTAATGGTATATACGCATTCAAGGCATCTGTGATTAATGTTTTAAAAGCGTACCACAGTTCAATTGTATTCATTCTCTGCGCGATATCTACCCAGTTAATAGAGGCCATGTAGTACCTTAAGGCATCGTAATTTCCTTTTCTGAAATTAAAACCCATTCCTTTGCCTTTTACTTCTGCTATCCCTCTTTCTCTTCATCATCGAGCGTAGAACTCCGTGATCACTTCCTGCTACTGGTTCCTCTACTGTCAGCCCTGTTATGTCATCTGATTCATGTGTGATGATGAGGTCTAGGATATTCTTTTCTCTAGTACTTTCCCTGACATGTTGATACAAATAACAGTCATCTACTTGATTTAAAAATTTTGTTCCCCATGTCGAGTTTCCTTCCCATTTACTCCAATCAATTAGAGGCAAATTGAAATCACCTATAATGATGCATTGACGCTTACTTGCCCATTCCATTTGCATGTTGAGGCTTTTGTGATAATCTTCACAATCACCTGGTCTGTAGATTACTTCTACTCGCATTATACCTTTGTTTCCAACTATCTCACACCATACAGACACTATACTAGCATGTGAAACGTCTAAATCTGGAAAGCTATCGTCGCACTCAGGATGTTCCTGATAAGAAGCATTACCCCACTACCCCTTCTATCTACCCTATCCCTCCTAAATACATTATACAAGCCGTACTGAAACTCATCAACCCCAATTTCCGGGCGGCACCACGTCTCTGTAAGCCCTATTATGTCCGCGTTACTTGTTTTAACCAGCAGTTCGAATTCGCTCATTTTATTGACGACACTTCTAACGTTACTGTATAAACAATTAAGATTTACTGTTCTTGTATATTTAACAACCCTAACACAACCCTTGAAGTTTTTTAGGCTCTCTTCCCTGGCATTAGCTACCCGCTCACGTGAAACGTTTCTGCCCCCCAGAACATCTAGATAATACGTCCAGTTGGGGTAACAGATAAGAACTCTTAAGGTATGTGCAAGAGTTACATTGACGAATATTATCAGATAAACGCGTGTCAGTATTACACACATCCCCCCTAACTAGCAGTTTCCCTGAACCTTTAAGGTATCCTCAATAATCCTGGCAAAAACGTTTGCACCACCTTTGTTTAAGTGTATCCCGTCTCTACAAAACAAATTCCTTCTACCTACAAGTGTGGGCCATGCTGATAGAAATTTACCCCCTAAAAATAAGCTGAAAAGATCTAAAAGACTCCAGAAACAGAGCCATAAGCGAATCAATATGAAGGAAGAAATATTTAAAGAATGGACTGAGCTTACTTTTCAACAGACCGACCAGTCACATGTTCCACCCCCGCCCACACAATCTAATTTCCACAAGTGAAAATCAATTTCGCCCAACATTTCTTTTGACCTCCTAGCACTTCCTCCTCAACGTGATCACATTTTTATTTATTTATTTTTATTTATTTTTATTTATTTTTATTTTATTTTATTTTATTTTATTTTTTATTTTATTTTATTTATTTATTTTATTTTTTATTTATTATTTTTTTTATTTTTTATTTTTATTTTTATTTATTTATTTATTTATTTTTTATTTATTTTTTTTTTTTTAAGGTCCTAGCCACTGAAATCTCAGGAAAGTAGGTGGCAGAACCTGCCAGAGTGAACTATATTCAAGTGGATACCTGGTCTGCCTCCACGGGGCGAAAGTGGGGCAACGTCGGGCCTCAGTAGAGGTCTGGCGGCTAAATGACCAGATGAACAACGGTACAAGGCATCACACATATACAAAGTCCATACACTTTTAAATCTCTGGCTTTTCCAGTAAACTGGTTCACATACAATGTAACCTACGCGGAGATGGGGGAAACCCCTGGTGCCGCTTGACCCTAAACACACTTTACACTTTACACACTACACATTTTGGCCCTCTCTTCAAACCTCCAATATCACTCATAACCATAACCCGGAACCATCTGATGGAGGTCATCAAAAAACTTCCACTGAAAGCTGTTGTGGGTCCCGACCGGTTTCCTCTGTTTCTAATCAAAATCTGCAGTACATATATTATAGACCCACTAGTCCATATTTTTAACAAAATCTTAGAAAGTGGGGAGATTCCAAATATCTGGAACACATACTTTGTGCGGCCAGTCCCTAAATGCAGGGACCCCAAGCGGTCTCAAGATTTCAGGCCGATTGCCATCGGCTGTGGGTTCCTAAAGATATTTGAAAAAGCAATCCAGCCCACCATTGCAGACCACTGTTTCAATCACAGGCCTCCGTACCTCCACACTCTGATTAAGGGGAGATCTACTAATAGCAACCTCCTAGACACTCTTACCAGAATCCAGAAAGCCCTCAACAACAGGACACAGCTTGATGTTATTTTCTTTGACATAAAAGCGGCCTATGACAAAATAGATATAACAGCTCTAATCACCATTCTCCAGCAGTACTTTAACATCACTGGAAGGATTCTCCGTATCATTAAATCAATCCTGGAGCATAGACATCTCATCATATCACATCGCAGATTTCAGACAACTTGCATTACTAATAGGGGTGTCCCGCAAGGGGGAGTCCTATCACCAACCCTATTTGCCGCAGCGCTGGAGCCCTTCCTTGCATCCCAAACTGACTTCCAATCATACGCCGATGACCTGAAACTTTATATTACATCCTCTGACCAAACTCAGGTTCTTAGCACTACCTTGCAGGCAAATAAAACCATACATAACCTTCAACAATATTTGGCTTCCATCGGACTACAGATTAACCAAACAAAGGCAGCTCAAATGTCCTTCACCTGGAAGAAGTCACGCAATGACATTAATCTTACTATCAATGGATCACCCATTCAGAAAGTAAAAACGCACAAAGATCTCGGATTAGTGTGGGATGATGGGCTGACATTCCAGGCTCACCTCCTGAACACAAAAACAAAAATGTACTCCGCTATGTGGGCGATCCGCCAGGAACTAACGGGAATTCATGACGCCGACCTGGTAAAGAAATATGTTGTCCGATGTGTCTATCCTATACCTCTCTATGCCGCAACCATTTGGTCCTCTGCTCCCACAACACACTTCAACAAGTTCCTCAGCCTGGAATACTGGCTTCTGAAATGGCTCAACTGGCGGACTGGCAACCAATACACCATTTCTAGGGCTCAGTTCTACATAAATCTGGAAGTCACCCCATGGAAACAACAGATTGTGGCAGCAAATCTTCTTACACTTGCCAGACTAATCACAAGACGACTCGACACCCCTGACATCACTGATTTAATAAAAACTCCACGCATTGCCGGAAGGAATCAAATGGACCCAAGGCTCCCACTCACAATCAGCTTGAACAACCTGAAAGGATTGAGACGCATGTTCCCAGGAAACACGGTAGATTTGATGAACAATCTAGCCATCGACCTGGATAGATTCTGCGAACAGCATTCATACAGACGTCAGAAGCTAAAGGACACATATAGAAACATATACTTATGAAACGCCACCAGAAGGAAAATGCCACCACAATGCATCCCGTTAAAGATAGGTGAAGCCATCACTGGTCCTCTCTTACTTAGAATCTACTACTCCAAAGACGCCTGGCTGCAATATTACGTTCAATATTGAAGAATTGAAGAGATACCATGTGCAACAACCGGTGAAGGACTGCCTCATTTCTTTATATTTTGTATATTTCCCTCATGCTTATGTAATTTATAGCAATTTAGAGAAAATAATATCCTTTAATTCTGTTAATTATGTAAAATAATAAACACTAAGTTCTGTACCTGTCGGGTTAGGCATACATGGGCCCCATGTAACCGCCTGGCACATGTCCCTGTCTTAACCTCTGTGTGTAATATCACCCCCCCCCTAGCTTCTAGCTGTCCAGGGGGTGGCTCTTTGGCAGAGCAATAAACAGATTTAATAAATAAATAAAATAAATAAAGCCTTGCCGTAAGACTCATCCAAAGGGGAAGGTAAATCAGCGCAACACTTTAAGCCTTCGACCAGTAATTAATCGTAGAACACCAACTAGGTGGCCATGCTACCAGTCCGCGGGACACCAATTGATAATTTCGGATTCTCTCTGACTTCTTTCCTCGCATTCAACATGGCCGAATTACTGATGAGTTCACTTCTGGTTGGGAGAAAAAGTAAAACGGTTTTTAGGAACAATAGTCAGATTATCGCGTTCAGTTGGAGATTATCCAGAAAGTCTCTCTATTGCTCTATTTTAAAACATATTCCTCCTTGCGATAACCTACTCGGCTGGAGCTTGGTTTCGTTGGGTAATAATTGTTCCGCATACAAGTAAATTACAATCGATTGAGAGATATATTCCTCTGGTTGTTCGTTCTCGTGAAAATGTTTCCACATCTGAACTCCAGGTCCTTGCTGGACCACATCCTTGAATTGTTTGTCGTCTTTCGAGGCTTTTGTTATCGAATTTAGAAACGAATCCCGACACCGCGTTTTGGGAATAGAGTTAGGATTGCAGAATAGTTCAAAAGTTAAGAAATAAAATTGTTGGAATGAACTAATTAATATCTGGCACACGAGGCAGGACGGGCGCCTCGGTAGCCAGGTGGGCAGGAGCAGCAGTGCGTAGCGCAGGCTTTTTGATTACTTCATTAGACCGGGGTTCGCGCCCGTGACCACCAAATACGGAGGATGAGGAAAGGTCAGGGAATGACCACCGCATGTCCCCGGAGCAATATGGCCTTAGTTGCTAATGCTCCTGTCTAACAAAATGGTGTTCCATGAGTTGCAGGACGTTGTTTTTGCAGTGTTTACAAGAAGAACGCAGATGCTTAGAGTTTGAAGAAGTAATTCGCGTTGACAGATCGACCTGTATTTGGCAGTCAGGGTTTTTATTTTATATATTTTATTTTATTTTATATATTTTATTTTATTTTATTATTCCCCTTCTTTTTCTAATTACACTACTGGCTTTTTCCCTCTGGCTATTTTTCCCCTGTATCTTTATTTTTAATTTTATTTTATTCTGTATTATATATATAATTTTTATTTATTATATATATTTTTTTATAATTTATTTATTTATTATATATATATATTTTTTTTTTCATTTACACCACAGGATTTTTTTACCCTCCTCCGGAGTAGCCCCCAGAGGAATCTGGCCCACATTTTGGCAATATCAGGTGAGTCAGAGTCTGTCTCGAACTGAGACGGTACTAGCTTTACTGGGACTGGCCCACCTTCCCATGGTGTGAAGGTGTACGCAGAATCATCTTTCCAGGTGATTGATGCTTCTGAGTAGCCAAGTGGCCAGAACAGAACAAGAGGACATACTCACTACTAACATACCTGGCCCATTTATAGCGGTAATGTTCTTCACAGAGAACGAGGCGTAGTTGAATTGAAGTTATAAATAAATGTTCATTTACTGTAAAGACAGCAAAGTCCATCACAGCCCTAGGCTAGGGGCGTAAATTCAGTACAAAGGAGATAAATATAAAAAGAAATACATAGCAGAATTCATATATCCATAAACAATGCAGATGAATTATAATGATGAAATAAAAAAGAGATGATAATGATTTAAATCAATGATTGATCTTAGTTAAGGTCCAAGATACCCGGTTACCACTCGTTACTGAAACTAAGTATCTTAGAGCAAGCATAGACCATAAATGTTTCCTTACTCATCTTCATCATTTTAGTACTAAAGCCAAGAAATTCGCTAGCAGTTCTATCAGTTTATCGGGACCTCTCCCGAAAAATCTGCATCTTTACTCTCAGGCTCACTTCCTCCCGATGGTTTCTTTCGGTACTAGAACTACTTGGTTCCGTAGAGTATGAAATGTAAAATTCCAAGCAAAAATCAATTCCCTGCAAAGAACAGTGTTACCAACTACTACAGGAGTTCGCAGAACTGTTTCTACAGTGGCTCTTGAAGCGGTTGCTGTTACCATCTCTTTCTCTTGATCTCTCTTATCGAATCAAGAAACAAATTCCTATTAAGAGCCTGGCCACTGAAATCAATCTAGAAATAGACGCTAAAAAAGAGAAATTAAGATGCCAGAATGAGCTCATAAATCACTGGGAGCAAACTGTGGTCCATAAACTCGTATTTCATAAAAGAAATCATGCTACGTATAAGCAGAATCACCTTTCCCCTAATTCTTCAATATAAGCAGAATCGCACAGTTCATCATCAACATCATCATCAGCCATTTTCAATCCACTGCAGGATGAAGGCCTCTCCAGCAACTTTCCAGTTTCTTCTGTTTTGAGGCCATCCATTTACTACCCAAAAACTCATGAATTTCATCTATCCATCTCCGCCTTTGTCTTCCAGATTTTCTTCTAGCTCCTCTTGGGTACCATTCTGTTATTTTCTTAGTCCATCTGTCATCATGTCTTCGAGCTATGTGTCCTGCCCAAGACCATTTTAGTTCTTTAGTTTTGATAAGAATGTCCTTTACTTGAGTTTGCTGCCTAATCCATGTGTTTCTCTTCTTATCTAACAGTCTGATTCCCAATATAATTCGTTCCATTCTTCGCTGTGTAGTTCTTAGCTTCTCTCCCATTCTTTTGGTGAGTGCCCAAGTTTCACTTCCATAAGTCATGGTGGGGAGTATACATTGATTCATTATTTTACGTTTCAGACAAACTGGGATATTGCTCTTCAGTATGTGACTATATTTCCTGAATGCTATCCATCCAAAATTTATTCTTCTCTTGACTTCCAGCCATTTATCATTATTACAGCTAATAACTTGTCCCAGATAAGTATATGACTCCACCTTTTCAATTACTGCTCCTTCAATCATTATTTCCCTTTCCGTGGCATACTTGTTCATCATTACTTTTGTTTTAGCCATATTCATCTTTAGTCCAAAATCCTTACTAACTGTGCATAACTGATTAAGATTTTCCTCTAATTCTTTGGGATCGTGGCTTATGACCACAATGTCATCTGCAAATCGTAAATGGTTTAGGTACTCTCCGTTCACACTGACTCCTTTCTGCGACCAGTCTAATCTTCTGAAAGCTTCCTCAAGGGCAGCAGTAAACAGCTTCGGAGATATTGTGTCTCCTTGTCGAACTCCTTTCTCAATTTTAAATTTCCCACTGTCTTTGTCTAGTCTAATAAAGGAGGTAGCGTCCTCATATATTTCCTTCAAAGTCGTAATGTATGGGGTGTCTATGAGTTGTCTTTCCATTGCCCGAAATGGAAAGAGAAAGAGAAAGAGAAATCCCTTATGCTGTATGGAGTCAAATGCCTTTTCATAATCCACAAATGCCAGGCATAATGGTGTTTTATATTCATTTGCTTTCTCCATTAGCTGTGATATTACGTGAAGGTGATCCATAGTTGAGAATCCTGTCCTAAAGCCAGCTTGCTCTTTCGGTTGATTCTCATCAAGTATTCTTTCTAATCTGTTAGTAATGACCCTTGTGAACAACTTGTAGATGTGGGATAACAAGCTAATTGGTCTATAATTTCCAATTTCTGATTTATCTCCTTTCTTATGCAGCAAAACTATAATTGCATTATTCCACTGCTTAGGCATCACACCTTTTCTAATGCACTTTGTGAAGAGCCTTGCCAGTTTTTGTGTTATGTCTCTTCCTCCCAATTTTAACAACTGTACAGTAACTTCATCTTCCCCCGGGGCTTTCCGATTCTTCATTTTCTTCAATGCATGTTCTACGACATCAGGAAGAATATCGGGTATGTCGTATGTGTTGCTACTTTGCAACCCATCTTCCCCACCGCTGGCATCATTCCCTCGCTCCTTGTATAATTCTCTATAGTAGTCTTCTGCTATTTGAATTGTGCTTTCTCTGCTGTTTGTAAGTACACCGTCAATAAAGAAACCACTCTTTGCCACAGAATGCTGGCTCCTAAAGTGGGCCAACAGGAAGCACAACCTTCCAGCTCTGATTCGTACCACACAGCTTGCCAACTCTCTCGGAATTCCACGGCTTCCCACCTTAGTCGACGACCAACGCCTCCTATCAACAGTCAAGATGATAACAGGCATAATCGCAACACCTTCATTCTGGGATACCTGTGGCTGGAGGATCCTCCCTGCTGCCCTTAGGGCCAATCCCGAGCTCTACTCGCATTCGGCACGACTCCATCTCTCGGACAGGTTCTTTCCTCAGCAGATGCTCAAGCAAACCCAGGCCTGAACAAATTCGCTGCTGACCGGACTTACCGGAAAAACATTATGTCTAGTGGGACTAATCTTGCATCTGTATACCTTGCATCTGTTCCTGTCTGATTGAGCTGGTGCTCTTATCTCGATGTTAAGCCAGCTCAATCACATTTAACTCTCGTAAGGAGTTCTCTCCTTTGTATTATAATATGTTTTCTTTGTAAAATTACCTTTTTGTAAATAATTGTTCAATTCTCCCGGAAGTTTGGGAAACTGTAAGCCCCTGGCTTTATGGCCGTGAAGGGTAATAAAGATTATCTCTCTCTCTCTCATCGCTATTCTTCAGTTTCAGTATCATTTGTCTTTCTGTATTACTGCTCATGGCTGCTGATTTAAATCCTTTGTTTTCCCTTAATGCTTGTTCTACTTTTCTTGTGTTAAATCTTCTTATGTCCTCTCTGAGTCTCTTTCTAATGGCTTTGCATAACTCAGTATACTCAATTTTCTCCCTGTCAGTGTTTTTCTTGCTCTTCATTTGTCGTCTTCGGTTCATCATGACAAGTGTTTCTTGACTAATATTTTTCTTCTTTGGATTTCTGGTTCCCTATAGGTTTCTTGGGCTTTATCACTTTCAGAAAGTTGTAATATTCTTCGTCGATATCTTGGTCCTGAGCAGTCTGCAGAAGCTCAAACTTGTTTTTAAGTTCCAGTACATACTGCTTTTTCTCCTCCTCTGTTATCTCAAAGACCTTTGTATTATTTACTCGAGTCAGTTTTTTCCTTTCCTTTCCTACATCTATATCAAGTGTACATCTTACCATTCTGTGATCACTTCCAACATTTACCTTATTCAGGACGGTAACATCATTCACAATATGTATGGCGCCTCCGTAGCCAGGTGGGAAGGAGCAGCTGTGCGTAGCACACGCTTCTTGATTAAACCGGGGTTCGAGCCCGTCACCACCAAATACGGAGGATGCGGAAAGGTCAGTGAATGACCACCGCATATCCAGGGGCAATATGGCCTTAGTTGCTAATGCTCCTAACAAACAAACAACAACATTCACAATATATCTTCTGTTAGTGAGGATGAAGTCGATTTCATTAGTTGTTAATCCATTTGGACTCTTCCATGTCCACTTTCTGTTCAACCTTTTCTTGAAAAAAGTGTTCATTACTGACAGTCCTTGAGATTCTGCAAATTCCACAACTCTTTCACCTCTTTTATTTCTTTCACCAATTCCAAAAATTTCCTGTAGTTCCTCTTTCTGCGCTGTTTTGCCTTTTTCCAACCTTAGCATTGAAGTCCCCCATAACAATAGTGTAGTGGGTTTTCTGCTCATCTAGAAGACTCTCAATTTCGGTGTACATTTCTTCAACCTCTTCATCATCATGGCTCGATGTTGGTGCATAAATCATTATAATCTTTAGCCTGTACCTCTTAGAAATCTTGAGTATTAGTCTTGACACCCTTGGTGATGTACTTTTGAATTCCAAAACGTTGTTTTTAAAATCTTTATGGACCAGAAACCCAACTCCACCTTCACTCCTTTCACTGGTGTACAGCAGATTTCCACTTGATAAACTTATAAGTGATTCATTTCTTCTTCTTGTTTCAGCCAAACCGATGATATTCCAATTCACATTTTCTAATTCCTTTTCCAGCGCACAGTTGCAGAGACTTTACTGAAATCCAAGTATCTGATTGTCAGAATTCTTCTTTGCACGCATCCATTTAGGTTTTGTCCCTGCACCTTCTGCAGTCGCAAAAATTGTTTGAATTTTATCTCCCGATGGGAATTTCCTTCCGCGAAGTAACTTTCGCCCTTTCTGTTACTCTTCGTTCTTTCGATTCCTGCCCAAAGTGGCGCGCAGTTTGACGTTGAAACGTGTCATATTTCACACAATCGATTTTAAGCTGGTCTCTTCTGTAGCCTCAAAATTCTTTCTCTTTTTCTTAGTAGCCACTGCTATGATTTCTAAATTAGGATTCATATTTCGCGCTATTACCTTTCTTCCAGTTACGATTGCATTTCTGAGCTTTAATTTGTGCGCTTTACGCGTGTTATGTCGCCACTGTTTTCGCATGTTTCGTTTCAATTTCGATTTGTCCCGTTTGTATGTGATATTCATGCTTCAATACGTGACAACGTGAAGAATTTCTCATTTTCTGCAATACTGTTGCTGATATTGCAGGACCAGACTGTTCTCTGCACAATAACGAAGAACTACGTAATTGGGACTACTTGGAAGCTCGCAAAATGTGAAGAACGCGTAATGCCCTATTTGCACGTGCTCAGAGTCGCGCCTGCCACGGGAGAAGTGCGCCACGTAATGACCATTTGCGCTGTAAAATCGCTTCAAAAGAAACTTCATTCTTTCCCTCTTTTCAGCTATAAGAAAGTATTACTTTAAGAATGAACTTTTCTCTCTTCTGAAGGGATTTGTGCGCGTGTCGTTCTTTACGTTCCTTTCCTGGCGAGCGAATTCTTTTTTATGTTAGCCCCAGGGACACCTGCGCGTGACTGCGGCTACCCCTCGCCGCTAAAGATGGGAATCCGCAGATGTTTCTTTAACGGTGTTCTCTCACAAAAAAGGTAAATCCTTTATTCATTTCGGTTGGAATATTTGCCTCGCGAGCTGTTGGAAATTATGCAGCGGCACCTGTTTCACATAAATCGATGACAACCCGTCGTAAATCGTTCTGTTTATTCGTCTGTAAATACGAACTTTGTTTCCTTCTCCGGCGTATAACTGAAAGCAGCCCGTTCCGCATCCCCCCAGCTTCCACGCAGTGCTTTAAGAATAACTTCTCGAAGGGTTTCGCTGCCGCAACACTCTCAGCGAAACTCAGTTCTCGCCAACGCCAAATCATCTCCGAGAGGGTGGAAGAAACAACGAATGAAAACCTGTTTCAAACTAATACGTAATTACGCAGTTACGTTAAGCACGGTGGTGCAATGTAGATATTTTATTTTGCTTCTTAAAAGGAAACCCGTTTATTGCGTACACCAAAAATTGCTTTTGTCACCAAAACAGCAATTCTTGAAAGGAATCATCTTTTGGGAGATTCAAATGCAACGATGTCAGTTTTTTTTTTTTTTTTTTAATTTACTCTTTAGGGGAAAGGCGTCGGGGAGGGAATGAACTCTGCGGGGAGTGCTGCAGAACACTGGGAAAAAGTCAACATTAAAACGATATGAAAAGTTGCAGAGCCTATTAGCTGTCAAGGGAAATTTATGGACAGGATTGTGGCTGCCAGCCAAAATAAGCATCTACGTAATCCATGCCAAGTGAGAGAGACAACGCTTTAGATTCCCGGGACAAGGGCGCACGAGGAGAAGAGCGAGGAATGAAATACACCATCTACTTTCAACTTCAGTTCCTGCGGAAGAGCCAACTCTTTCTTATTTTATTATTTCGTACGAAATAAACAAATGCTTGCGAACGATGGACGACGCAAAATGGTAGAGAGAGTTTCTGAATGCAGTTGGACTGTGGTACAAAATCCAGAAGATTTTTCTTACTTGACGTTACTCAACTTTCAAATATATTAATAGTTCGCGACAAGGCCATTATGGACGCAACGTACACGCGTGGATTTTTATTAAATCATGAAATACTTTTTTTGCCGGATTCATCAGCTGTCCAAAATGATTTTGCCGCATTGAGTATTTCCAAATCTTCCTTTCTGTCGTGTGCGTTATTCTGCTGAATATTTGCACAAGCGTAACAAACAGGTGAAGAATGAAGTCTCGTTCTCCGCGCCTATTTTAAATATTTAGTAACTGTAAAATACACGCGAAATTTATTTCAGGTTGTAGTTCAGAACCCGAATTTAAGAGGAAGCTTTCAAAGCCCTCCAGACCATTTCTAAGCCCTCGTGGGTAACACACTTGGTAGGATCGCCGTGCTCCACACACTGGGTGGACAAGAGCTGAGTTCGTATCCCGCCGATGATGGCAGGAATTAGTCTGAGTTAGTCAATCTCAGGCGAGGTAGCATTTTTTTTTTCTCTTGAAACTCGCGGTTTTCGAACAGTAAACGGAAAATCGACCTCAGAACAGACTCAATTTATAGGCAATATACACGGAGCAACATGGCCTTTGTTTTCGATGCGCCTAAAATCCAATAATAACAACAACATAACAGCCACTTCTAAAACTCGGAAATGGCCTGTAGCAGATTAAAAATGTCCAGTAAACATTCTTTGGGTGTGGACTTCGATTACGATAGATCAAATTCCAATGGGCTCGCATTCACACTTTTGCGGACTATAAAACCAGCCTCGCTCAATGTGCTGTGTCGAGGTCAATCAAACACTGTTTTCCAAATTCCGCATCATGGCCAGAAACAGCCGTGTTTCGAATATTTTTGAGAAAAATGCATTTAGTTACAACTCCGCGGAATGAATAACGCCTTCGGATTGCAATTCAGACGTCCAATGATCAGAAAGGATTCAAACAACCGGTTCCGTCACATTGCAAGCTGATTTTTTGTATTGTCAGATTTTTCAATGGTACAATAACTGAAAAAAATCAAATTTATTAGGGCTGGAGTTTTTTACATACAAATCGATTTCACATTCCAGAAACCGATCAAAACTGAAACAAGAGATTGTAATTTCGGAGGAAAAGAGCGGCTTTTCGACTGGACACTCATGTATAGACCATTTATTTACTGTTAAGCAAATTCTGGAAAAATGTCAAGCTTCAAACCAAGATGTATGTTGTTCATAGACAGATAAAAAGCGTATGATAATATGCCAACAAATCTTTTGTGGAAAGCTATGGAAAAAAAATGCCAATAAGTCAGCCATTAACTGATATAATTAGAAGGATCTACAAGGATAATATATGCTGCGCTAAAATTGGTTCAAAACTATCAAGAAAATTTAAAACTTCCAATGAACTACTTCAGGGATGCTGTTTGTCGCCTACTTTGTTTAAGCTATACCTGGAAGTTGTTCTAAGACCATGTTCACAGAAATGTAAACAAGGGTCAAAATAAGTATGTTTAAAATCTGCTGTTTGTAGACGACCAAGTTGTGGTAGCACAGGATGATGAAGATGCAAATTACATGGACAGAAAGTTACGAGAAGAATATAAAACATGGGGACTGAGAGTGAATTTTAATAAGACAGAGCACATGATCGAAGTGATGATGTTCTGGAGTTAGATGGAATACGGGCGAAAACTGTACAAATATTTAAATACTTTGGTGCTATGATCCAGGTTGACAGATCATCTGAAATTGAGAGAATACTGGGTGATGGTAGAAAGGTCATAGGAATGCTCATTTCTGTGCTATGGAATAAAAATATCATTAATAAAACTAAATATGAAATATATAGTGCGATATTACAAATTATTTTATTATATGAACGTGAGACTTGGATGAAAGGCAAAAAAATAAAATAAACTACTGACTGTTGAGTTGAGTTTTTCGCGGAGATTGGCAGGAAAGTCTAGGACTGAAAAAGTTAGAAATGACATGATAAGGAATAGAATGAGCGCCCAAGAAAACTTCATTGATAAAATAAAGAAAAACAAGGTTGGAATGATGATCGTGTAAAGAGAATGGAGTTAGATGGAGCCATGGAATGGATGCCATGGAGAAGAAAAAGGAGAGGAAGACCAAGACGGACATGGATAGAGGGTGTGAGAACAGCTATGGACAGAACAGCACTAGTGGGCGGGGATTGGCAAAACAGAAGAGAGTGGGAAAAAAGAATAAAGGAATGACGTTTTAATGTTCGGTTAAGGACAGTAGTTGCGATAACGGATAAATCCTAAGAAGAAGAAGAAGATGGCATTGGAAATATTCACAAAACAAGGAATCGGAAGGGATGAAACGATTAAAGAGTGTTCATGGCTTTGAGTGTTCCTTTCGTCATAAACAGATGTGATATAATCACTTGTTCTGACGATGCCAATTTACTCACGACAATTAATCCTGAGGATTATCCTCTCAACGCTCTCAGAAGCTTATTAATCAGAAGTTAGCTTATCTTGTAAAATACCTGAAGAGCGAAAAATCAACTACTCTACATGAAATGACTATTGTTATTATTATTAGCTTTCTATACATTAAAATAATTTTACTCCTAGTGATATTTATTCAGCCAATGGGGAGAAGTGGGATGCGGGTTACGTGGCAATACGTAACAAATACTAAAATACGTAACAGAAGCTTATGTTACCATAGTAAAAGAAGTTTCTGTTTTAGCGTGGGCATGCTAGATAAACCTCGTGCACACGCTTTGTTTATCTAGCATGACCACGTGGCACCATTCTTGATTTCCATATGTAACGTACTTATGTATTCGTAGCTGAGGAAGAGACACACAGTGTCGGAAACTTTTGTAAGGTTTTTTTTTTTTTTTTATCAAAAGAAGCGAGCGCAGCGAGCAGGGGGCGAAATCCCCTAGTTATTATTATTATTATTATTCAGTTTATTAAGTTTTCTTTCACCCCCCCCCCAGTACAGTTAGTTGGCTATAAGGGTATACAAAAATAGTTTAAAAACATATATATTGAAAGGACGATTGACAGTGTTTGACAATACACTTAGCTCTGCACTTGGTATAGTTCAAGTATATATATATATATAGGTATTAGTCAATTTAATTTAATGGTATCTATCTGTAGGGAATTAGGTGTATAAGGACTTTTACTAACAAATTAGTAAAAGTAAACTAGTTTTAGCCTAAATGAGAATGGGTTCTTACTTCCTTCTTGTTCTGTGGTGGTCAGACTGAAAAGGGATCTGTAAGAACTATTCTTACACTTATATTTTTAGAATTTATAAATTATCAAATTTTAATAAATGAGTGAGTTAAAAACAGTCAGGCCCTCGGCAGAATTGTTTGTGCTGGTTTACTCTTCGAAAGTGAGAGATTAGTGTAGCAGCAGGAGGGACGCTGACCAGATTATGATACAATGGGTAGGCCAGTTTGACGCAGTTCGTGCCCACAGAAAAAATAGGGCTGTGGCTGCTGACGGTAACTGGGGACAAAAGAACGCCCACACCCCTAAAGTGGTTCCATCTCCATCCAAAAGGAAGACCCAGATCAGTAAACAAACCCAGATCAGTAAACAGACTCGAGATGTAAACAAAGTACAAACAGGCCGACATGAGAAGCACTCAATGATTTCACAGGCGATGTCTTGTAAGGAAGCGTGACAGAAGAGGTAAGTGAAATGGTCATCCCAGGATAATTTCTAGAGATTGGTTAGAGCCCGGATGTTGTGAATACAAAGAAAGGAGTTGTACCTATCAGACGCGGGTCCAGGCGAGGAGAAAAGAAAATTAAGCGAATGAAATTCAAGATGAAGAGAGAGAGAAAAATATGATTGGATGGAAAATAAGCGAGAGTTGGAAACAAAACTCGGATGCAAGAGGGGAAAAAAAAAGAAGAGGGAGCAGAGCCCGAGAGTCAGAGTCCCGAAGCCTGGAAGGGAAAGATCCGGAGGAGAATCCCGGAGGTGCGAAGGAGTGGCGGAAAGATATTTTGGAGTGCGGGGAAACGCGTACGGAAAGTAGTTAGATCATGACAGTTTAGTGGGTGCAGATAATAGCGAAAGGCAGAATGACCTGGAGGAAGTCCTGAGTGTGGGAAAGTCAACGAGGAGACAGAAAAGAGCCGTAAGCCCAGCTGATCAGGGAAGACATCGCAGGAAGGCCTAAAGGATCGAAAAACTCATCCAGGGGGTAGAAAAGGAAAGCAAGTAAGTTTATGTAGAATAATTATTAACGGAAACGGTGTTAGAAATAAATAAACGAAAGACAAAGTAATGGACAGGACATTTTGTAAAGAACTGAGACCAGGGGAACAGAATATATTGTAAGTGATAGGAAGTAGAGTCAATAACTTGGGAGAAAGAGAGAAAGAAAGTGTGTGTTACTCATCTGTGAATAGAAGTGTCTGAGAACAAGGAAAGTTGTTAAGCCTGAAAAGGCTCAAATGATTGTGTTAACCTCAAATGATTGTATTGGTTAGTTATTAGCATTCTGAATAGTAGATGAGGAAGTTACAATTATGGTTAGAAGAACAAAGATGAGTGTAGACATCATAACAAGTATAGTAATAGTTGATTGTTGTAAAATTTCGATATTATGAATTATAAAGTGTGTGTAAATAATTGTACAAATGGTAAATAAATCTAGTTTGTTGTTTTATCATGAGCTTTATGTGTGATATTGACACCAAGCATTAATTGTAAGTCACGGGAACTATTCTAGCACGGGGAGCTAATAACACAAATAACAGAAAATTAGTATTTCCTCCAACTTGGATCTTCTGATAAAATTAATGGATAATATATATCATGCAGCAGGTAGCATGTGGGCCTTGGAAGGAAATTGAGGACCCCCCCTTGCTTCAAGAAAAGAAAATCAAATAAATTTCTTAAGCATCGGCCTAATGAAGGTTCCAAGGAGAGGGATGAATATATATATTGTGTATAAATAGATAAAATAATATATATAATAAAAAGAAGCGGTAATAATAAAATAATCATCATTCATTAAAAAAATCCCCCCCCCACAGATCAATTCCCGCCTTCTGGTTGTTTTGTGTTGATTAAATGATACTGCGCAGCCGCGCTTTTCATAGACTATGGCGTGATGGTGAAATTGCTGTAAGCAATATGCCCTATGCCAATGCAAATGAGCTGATATGCCCTATGCCAATGCACATTTAATCTGATACGTACCCGTTGGGCCTTGTGTCGCCTATCCCAGTTAGCTGATTCTGACACTATTTTTACAAAATTTAAATTAAACACACATTATCTTTTCTCATTTATTTTCTATTAATTTCAATACAATCACCTAAAAATTGAAATCAGGCAAAACTAGAATGGGGACAACAGAAACGGGTAGGTATGAGACATTCTTTTAGTCTGGATATCGGTCTGCTCAAAGGCCCCCGAAGAAGTAGCAGACCGATGACCAGGTGGGTGAGAGAATGTTATTTACAATTTTCATTGTTTATTATCATTTTTTAATCGTTATTTTCATTGTTCATCATCATCTTTATTTTTATTTTCATTAATATAATTTTATATAGGCCTTCCAGGCTAAAGCTAGTTTACCTTTACGAACTTGTTAGTTTGGCCCTTGCACACCTAATTCCCTACAGACAGATACCACAAAATAAAATTGACTAATACAAATTCATGCACGTATAATGCCTAATTGTCCTATATGCGATAGCATTAACGTTGTACAACTGACAGGTACCTAATACGGTCAACTTTACCAAATATCATTTTTATCATTTTATCATTAGTCTTCAGTGCGTGTGTGATTTTTTTTTTTTTTTTTTTTATCCTAAAGGCCTTAGTCAGGAGGTCATTCCAACATGGTTTTGAGTGGGGACTAAGATGAAACTAATGGTCATATAGTCTGGCTGTCTCTTTAAAAGAGTGTAACTGAATTACTATCATATATATAGACAGGGTGATTCACTACCAGCGACAAACTTGCAGGAGGTGTAGGGGGGCACAAAGACGAATCGGATTCACATAGCATCGCAGGGTCCGAAATGCCTTCGTCATGCGGTAGAGGACGTTGAACGGGAGGTCGCGTGAACAGCGATCCCGCTGGAAGTCAGCATTTGCTAACCGTTTCTGTTGAAGAAACCAAGTAGCAAAAGTCCTCGGGAGTGGATAATCCGTAGGCTCCAATGATTGGACGCGTTGCAGATGGTATGAATTCATTTGGTTTGTTGACAGTATCCTCCATACAGTGGATTGGGAAATACCCAATCGTTGGCCTATCGCTCGAGTACTCGTATTCGGATTGCCTTCTGCAAGACGTAGGACATTCTTCTCATTGTCTGGCGTCCTCGTCGTTCGTTCTCGATTCATGGTACCTCTCGTGAAACAACAAGTCTCACGTAACCTTCTGTGCACACGTGCGAAAATCGTATGATGAGGAGCACGCCTGTGCGGGAAACGTTCCTGGTACAAGCGCCCGTTACAGTCCGCAGCTCCATACGCGAGGTGCATGTCGGCCAGTTCAACGTTAGAATACTCGTCCATCCTACTGCCTCGGGGACCGGTTCGCAAATGCTGACTTCCAACGGGATCGCTGTTCACGCGACCTCCCGTTCAACGTCCTCTACCGCATGACGAAGGTATTTCGGACCCTGCAATGCTATGTGATTCCGATTCGTCTTTGTGCCCCCTACACCTCCTGCAAGTTTGTCGCACTGGTAGTGAATCACCCTGTATTTATATATATATAGAAAATTATTTTAATGTTATGTGCAAATCTTTAATTTAACTTATGCTAATAATGAAAATACCGTGTACCCTGGGAGCGATGTATGTTGAATAAAGGGGGGAAGAACGGAAAAGAGTAACGTTATAAACAAAGTGCGAATTTTGAAAAATGCAAAATTATTGAAAAGAACGACCAAAGTAGAAATAGCATTGCAGTATCTTTCATAATTTCTGTGTCTTCTTCAGAGGTCATCCACCTAAATTATGAAAAAGAACAGCAATACTCTTACTTTTGTTTCTGACATGTTCTGTATGTCAAAAAACACGTGTACGCGGACACGTTGTAAAAAATAATTTAGAATATAAATTTTGAAAAAATAAAATACAAGTTAAGCAAAAATATTATGCCAAAGTATAACATACAGAACATGGATGACCTTACAGAAGTAAGTAACCCGCCAAAAAGAGAAGACAAAGGAAGCGAGTGTCCGAATGACAAGAATGACAAGAATGTCAATAACTTACCGCTACGTGACCGGTCGACAAAAAAGAAAGAGCCGGAGGCTAAACAGTGTATATATGTGAAGAAACGCTAGCGGCACCTAGCGTTAGACGAATTTTGGTGTATGTATATTTTGTAATTTACGTAAGCGGTGGAGCTACGCTAGGTTCAAGTTAAGTACATGATACTCAAACTTTCGGGATAGCAAAGAAATATAATTGCTTACAAAGTAGCAGTAGAGTAGCTAAACTTTGTTAAGGCGAAAAATTATGATTGGGTATAGTAAGAAAAATAGTACTCTGATATTGCTTTCGTTACACTAATCGCTCACAGAGCATAAAATGTAGAATTTAGTAAAGCAAAAAGATGATGAAATTAGGGATATAAAGTTGGGCTAGGGTAGTTCGGGGTTGCAAACCCGTTCCTATAGTTAGGACCCTGAACGACTGTCCGAGAGTAGGTGCACCATGTACTTAAGTCAGTTGTGTTAAAGTGTAAGATATATATATAAGTTACAATTAACAAATAAATAGATAAATAAATCAAGATATAATCAAAATTAATTAAGATATAATTAAAATTAATTACAAGGTAATTACAAGGTAATACACTATGTTAGACCAATCGGTGGGTACAAGTTTTCCAGACCGTAAGACACCAAAGAGGCCTAGTGTATTGTTTTTACACTATTTACAAACTTGATGCGTATGGGAGTAATTATTAGTTATCAACTGATATGCTGTTTATATTGATATCTATTAAGTTTTTGTGCCTTAATATGTTAAGGGCTTTATTGATATGATGACGCAGGTATTTAATAGGAAAAAGATTTCTGGTCAGTTTACTGTACAATGATCTGATGTTATCAATAACTGTTGTTTTGTCGCTGCATATCGTTGCAATTCTGATGCATTGTGCTAAGATAACGTTTGCATGTACCTGTTTGGAAATATTGGAATTCCATTGTGTATAGTTTACTATGCTAAAGTTGAAAGCTTCACGTTTGTTGTACAAATTGATGGAGGCTATACCATTTTTTATATTGATGTCTAGATCCAAAAATTGGGCTGCTGTGTCAGAATTGTTAGTTCTTTCTAGTACAAGTTCGCTAGGGTATAGATGTGCATAATCCTGGATGAAATTCGGGCAGTTAATTACTATGAGGTCATCTATATATCTAAATAGTATTAGTTCCTGTGGAAATGAGGTTTCTGACCAGTATAGATATAGGTTGGCTATTATGCATGAGGCTGGGCTGCCCATAGGTGTTCCATTGGTTTGGTGATATACTGTATCGCCATCATATATGAAATTATTGGAAATACATAAATTAAGTATGTTGTTCCAGTAATAGGTGTTGCAGGAAATAAAATTCTTATGTTTATCATAGATATCTTTGAGTACCAATTTGCGATTGGTTTGATTGATACTGGTAAATAGGCTATGGAAATCAAAGGTTTGAATATTATTGACTGTATTACTTTGCAAAAATTTTTTATATATATATATATATATATATATATATATATATATATATTAAAATAAGGTATAAAATAAAAATTAAAATAAAATAAAATAAAAATAAAAATAAAAATAAAATAATGCCAGCAGTACGGCAAGACAAGAGTGAAAAGACAAAATTAAACCTAATTAAGCAGGGAGGGAAGAGAGGGGTAAAAAGAGTAAAAATATTGCAGCAGAAACTCTAAATTAATTTAGAAAATCTAAATGAACGAATAATAATTCTTTGAAATTTAAGAGCCAATTAAATAGAAATTTAACGGTGCCCCCTCTGACGGGTACTACCTATGTGTACAACCAAATTTATGTGAAATAACACCAAACAGATATTTAAACCTCTACAATAAAACAAAAACGGACTGATCATTATGTCCCATCTCGACAGAGGACCACAAGGCCAATAATGGTCAGGGAATCGCTGCATTTCGAACGCTAAACAAATCGCCGCAAAGGAGAATCGATCGTAAGATCAGTCCACCACACCGATCCCCAGATCGATCCACCAATGCAGGGAATTGAACAGCGGTGGTCCTGATGCAGCGAAAATCAGAAATAGAACATACATGAGCACTCCAGTGCAAAGCCACACTACTGACAAAAATGTCTTTTGTCTTTGGACAAAAGGTGATACTTAAGGTAGCGGTACTGAACTTCAAAATGGACAGGTAGTTTCCTGTCCATTTTGAAGTTCAGTACCGCTACCTTAAGTACCACCTTTTGAAGAAAATACCATTGATACTAAACTTCACAAACTGGGACTTTCACCAACAACATCTTGTTTGTGTGGCCAGGAAGAAACTGTTGACCATATTCTTCATCAATGTCATTATTATAACGATCTTCGACGTGACCTACTTAGTGTAGTTCCTAACTTGGACTCCAGCAACAATAAAATTCTGGTTGAGTCTCAGACAGCTTTTAATGCTTTGAATTTATTTGCTTCTCGTGCATTTAAAAGAAGAAACGAAATTAGGTCCTAGTTTTACTGTTCCTGCGAGTTCTTGGATCCTTTATTGGATTAGGAAAGAAATCTCTCATTTTTGATTGGATTCTATATTTGCAACTGATTAGTATCATAAAGTGCTACACTATACTTTCCTGGATTTTATAATAGACTTGATGTGTTCTTGATGATGTGAAACTGATGTGAAATGTGAAGTTCTTGATGTGAAACTGTTTTCTGCAGAATAGGTTTTTTCTGTATAAGGAATTTTGCTCTACTCATCGAGATACTATTTGGCCTTTAGTGTTTCATAGTTTTTGGAATTAATATTTCTTTGTGAGTGAATACCACACACAAATTGTATTTAGGCAAGAACTTTTTAAAACATACTTTTGAACCCTGCCTAATGTGATCTCATCTAGGTTTTGGACATGTATATTAATTTTGCATTAACCCTGAAACATTTTATTTATTGGGCCAGGTTATGGCATTACCCTGGCATTACATTGGACGAATCTGTACATAGTGTATATTCTGCTGTGTTCCAGAAGAAGAGGATATTGTACATATTGCACATAGTGTCTTTCTGTGGAGCTTTTCAGAATTCGTGGAATTTGCTTTCACTGTGTTTTTTGTTAGAAGATCAATTATTTCTTCAACAAGTGAAGACGTTCTGCCTACAAGGGGTTAGGCAAACTGTAAATTAAGACGTTTTGCTGATCCTAGTTCCTAGGATGGGATTTTCCATGAGATAGGTCTCCATGGTTAGAGAAGTTAGTCCACTTCTCCACTTCTTCCTAATTTATTCTTGCTTTACTTCTTCTCACTTCTAACTATTGGAGAGTCCCTCTGTTGATTCTCCTCTATTCTATCCATTTACCTCCCCAGATCCCAAACTTCTCCCTCTGTATTCCCCTTTTTCCACTTCATTCTCTTTTTCGGGCACTCTCAGGTGTTATGCCCTGGGCTTTCCCAGCAGGAGATAGTTGATCCTGGCCGCCTCCACATGGCGGGGATGGGGGGTGAGACGTAGTGACCAGGTGTTACTGCTTTTTACCTGCTAAGAGCCAGGCACCGGCCGATAACATAACAACAGAACACATCATAACACTTACACGTCCAACACACTGCATACGATTGGCCGGTTTTGGCATAAGCTTCAACACAAGAAGTACAATAGCGGCTTATGGGGGAAACCCTGGGATCCGCCACAACAACACATGAATATCCCTGAATATCCCCTGTCTTTGGACTAATGAATGTGGACTAATGTGGACTAATTTGAATGTGGACTCGCCCGTTGGCTTGTGTATATGTGCTAACATTGTGCTTATTACTGTCGATACTCTTGGATTAACTATGCAAATAGGATACCATTGGATCTATGAAGGGTTGGTGAGTACATAGAGATAGGTTTCACCGTGATTCCTGCAGGGATTATAGTAAGAAATTTGTGGTTTTCTGAACGTTATTGAAAACAAACATCGTGCCGTAGACTACAATGGAAAGCGTCTTCCATATGTTTACGTAGGGTAGCTATTATTAGACTGTTTGTAATGGCTGACAGTTTTTGAATAAATATTATTTCAAACATAGGGTTGTTACAAACCCCTGACTGTACAGTGGGAAAAAAAATATAGAAGACTACGGAGAGAATAATTTTCTCTTTCTTGTCGTATACTGGATTCCAAAATTGGTTTACCCATTGAGAAGCTATCAGCGAACGTGTAAATATTATTTTTAATTATGCTTTTTAGGTTGAAAATTATGGCTGCCACAGCGTCTTCACTCCAAAAGAGTTGGAGGGAAAATTGAATGTCGCCAGTTTGGAACACAGCGCCTCCTAGGATTTAGGTAATTGTTTTTCAGCTTAGAAATAAAAATACAAAAAAAAAAAAAAAAAATTAAGACTCTTAAAATTTAGATGAATAATAAGAATAAAATGGATTCCGATGATTTAGTCAACTTGCTGAACAATTTTCCACCATTACCTTCACAAGTTGTTGAAGGTAGAGTTGAGGACACAGACTGTTCCTCAGAATTGGGTGTTAGGGTGCAGTTGCCCAAATTGGAACCCAGTGATAGTCCATTGGTCGCGAACACGATTTCAACTAGGTCTCAGGATTCCCTGGATGCTACTACAGCCAGAGACTCGGTAGATAGTTTATTTATTTTTTTTTTTGTCCATTTTGGACAGTACCTGCATAGTTATGACCACCTCCTCGTGGTGTGGAAGGGTACTGAGGAGCAGTCTTTCTGGTGATAGTGGTCAGAAACAACTAAACAACACACGCACACACCAATGTGGACATGTGGCGTATCTTATTTAGGCATACTCCACAGTCGTTCGAGATTGCGTCTTTCTTTAATGGCGATGAATACTGATCAATGTGTCCACTCCAGAAGATTCCTGCTCACCCGTATATTGCATGACATCCAAAACCTTGACCGTTACCGGTGAAAGTTTCCAAACGCAAAAACTATTGGTTATCTTGAGTGTTTCCCTTTTTATGTGAACCGCAAACACGAAAAGTATTAGACCCTGCTGCATTTCGTACCGTACATGGGTTGGAAATTGAGAAGACAGAAAAAGATACTTGTTGATACTAAACTTAATTTTTTGCAGATTATAATTTTCGGGCAGTGACAAATGAAGAAGAAGAACGGTTGGTTCTGTAAGTTTGAAGTTGGAAAGTAAATGGACGCCGCCTGATTGCGGTACGTGTTTGGATTGATTTGAAAGAGAGAGAGGATTAATTACAGATGCTAATTCAGAAGAACAGGTTTTGGAAGTATCTATAGAAAAGAAATGCAGCAGAACAATGTCTATGAGACAAAGGAGAGAATTGAATTTTTAACAGATTGTTCAATAATTAACCTAACTTCCCTATTTTCAATGGCGTCTAGAAGCTTGAGGAGGTTATGTATGGGGCACAGAGCCAGATGTAGGAACAATGTTACATGGTCAGGCGAATTATAGATTGGCACAACTAAGATTTGAAATTTGTTGAGTAGCTGTTTAGAAGAAAAGTAACGCCGAGAGTGAAAGAGGAAAAACCAGTTTTTTTAGATGCAGGGAAGCAAAGATATTTGCGATGAGCTTAAGCCAAGACAGGTCAGGAATCAGACAATTCCATAAGAAAGTTGGGAATTTTGTGTAGAAGGCTAAACATCATCATAGATAAGAACAAAAGCAATAGATTCTGTTTTGCGAGATACACGAAAGAACTGAGTTAACTTTGTTCCATTGGAGAAATAGTTGTAGATCAGCGCATGCAAGGACTTGGTGGAAAATTGTCCTCGAGGTTATCACAGACATTCTCTCAGATATGCCAGACAAGCTGTACTTGCTACCTGGGAGTCTAAAACGCTGATGGAACTGATATTCGGGTGACACTCAAGTCATGTGGATCCGATTTCGGCGAAATGCGTACAGTCTGTGACAACCAAATGCTCTGTTTACACCTTCACGATGGTGGGACTGTTAGTAATCCTGGGTATAACCTCCATGCACAAGTACATGGTGGGCGACCACCCAGGTGTGAACCAACGTAAGCAGGGGTCGAGGTGTGGCGCCCACACCACATGGAGGAACGCCGCCCCTCTATGTTAGCAGGCAGTACTAGGTGGTAGATGACTCTCATCAACCGGTGCAATACCACCACTTTGCTTATTGGAGGTTTGAAGTGGTGGAACCCATGTTTAGTCTCTAGAGCTAAGTTCCGGTCAACCCTTCCCTATCTCTTCCATCATGCCGTATGATTGATGATTTTTGAGGTTATAATGAATGTCGTGGCGAAATCCAATATTCCTTACATTTTATATATCTTTATTGCAGGCATTGATTGGTTACATGATTGCCTAATGCAATAATACCCACAACAGCGACAATGCTAGGGGTTTAACATTAAATAACTTATACATGAAAAATTACTTAAAACATATATTAGGACATAAAACGTATAATTACATATTTTACATATAAAATTAATATTAACATGTGAAATGAAGACACATGAAAGGACGATGACAGTCACTCGGTTGAAGACGAAAGCTGGTCCCTGATGATGCGTCTTCTGTACGATTTGTCCTCTATGAACTTTTTGTAGTCCACATCCATCTCCTGGACATTGTGAAGCATCTCCATGGGCAGGAATCTATCCCCTATTCTGAGCCTCCACGCCACACACTGCAGAGAAGGGAGGGCTCTTAAGGGTTTTGGGGGGATCCTCCAATTGCACATCTGCCAAAAATTTGGCGTATTCACTTCACCCGCTATCATATTAATTGACACAAGCAAGCCGAGGGCAAATATCCGTTTGGAGACTTTTCTGTAATTTAGAAGTTGGGGATTTCGAGGGTACAGCACTAAAACGGTGTTCGCAGGTCGGCCGCTAGTTAGTACACCGGACCGAACCTATTGGTAACTCTATAGGAGGCTTCCAGATCAGCTAGTGTATAATCTTGCTACCTCTACTCTGCCAGATAGTGACTGGAGGGAGTCCGAGTAGTGTGTATGCGGGGAGCATTGTCGAGGCCACGTTATGTCAAGGATCTGGGTATATTCTTACCACATGTACGCCATATCCAAAAATTTCATTACTTCATACAGCATGTCCCACCCACTTTTTCTTACTATTGAATACACCATGAATTGTCAAAATAATAGAGCAAGCTTATCTGCGAAAAGATCTAAACCTCCGAAGCACTTCCTAATTCATTTCACAAATATACGTGGTCTCAATTCTAATCTCAACGATGTCCATTTCCACTTGCAGTCTTCCAAACCCCATGTACTTTTTCTGACTGAATCTCAGTTATCAGTTGATTCAACTACTGCTCATCTCAGATGTCCAAATTATTTGCTGTATGATTCCTTTCGCCTCAAAGGTGGTACTTGTGCATATGTCCGTTCTGATATTCCCTGTCAGAGACTTGGCAATTTGGAATCTTTTCTCTTTGATCTTCTCTGGCTTAAAATCTCTCTACCTCATTGTGTAAAATTCATCTGTTGTCTCTACCGTTCTCCCAACTCCACTAATCACTAGGAGCTCTTTGACTTCCTCTCTTTGTAACTGGACGTTTTCCAGTCCAACTTTCCTAATAGTGAGGTAATTTTCCTTGGAGATTTTAATGTTCACAACTCCAGTTCGCTTCCAATTTCTGGCCACACCGACCCAGCTGGTCGAGATGCTGAGGCTTTTGCAATTACTAATGACCTAGCACAGATTGTTCATTTACCTACAAGAATACCGGACAATAATAATCATACAGCCCATACGCTTGATCGTTTTCTCATAAACAACCCTTCTAAATACACGGTTGAAGTGAGAGGTCCTTTGGGCACTTCAGATCACAACTTGGTGATTGTTCTCTTCTCCAATGGAACATTTATCTCATGGCTATTCCGAACCTCGTGTTGTTTGGCATTACAAGAATGCGAAATGGGATAACTGGCGAGACTTCTTTTCCTTGGTCGGATTACTATTTCAAAACCTCTGATGTCAATGTTTGCTCAGACCATGTCGGTGAAATTATTCTTGCAGGAATCGAATCCTTTATCCCACATTCCACTTTAAAATCTCGTCCTTTATGTAAACCTTGGTTTTCCAATAAATGTGCTAAGGCTGTTCAAGAGAAGAATGCTGCATATCTTAACTGGCTTGTTTCTAATTCTTCAGTTTCCTTTTCTGCCAACACCAATGCTCGCAACAATTGTAAAGCAGTTATTAATCAGTCCAAACTAGAGTTTGAACAGGCTAAGAGTAGAAAACTTGCTTCTTGCCCTAATGGTAGCCGAGCATTCTGGTCTCTTGTCAAAGCTATTGGCCGCAACTTTTGCCCATCTCTGTACAAACGAGGTGGTTCTGTTGTCATTTCAGCCAAGGATAAAGCTGACCTGCTACCATCCCATTTTTCTTCCAAATTATGTATTCATGATTTTGGTAAAACACCTCCCAACATTCCCAACACGCTCCATTCAATGCCTCCTGTGGTCTTCCGTCAAAAGGATATCAGAAAGATTTTGATGAATCTTGATGTTAAGAAAGCTCTAGGTCCTGATTGTATTTCTCCACTTGATCTCAAAACCTGTACTCCTGAACATACTCCTATACTTTGCCGCCTCTGTTCACTTTCTTATTCCAAAGGTGTTTTTCCTTCTGCTTGGAAATTTGCTCATATCCAGCCAGTTCCTAAAAAGGGTGACAAATCCCTCCCATCCAATTATCGTCCCATTGCAATTACTTCTACTCTTTCTAAAGTAATGGAGAAATCAATTAACCGCCAACTCTTAAACTACCTAGAAACCTTCCGTCTGATCAACGATCGCCAGTATGGATTCCGTCAGTGTCGATCCACTAGTGATATTCTGACTATGTTACACATTTATTGACTAGTTGAATGGAAAGGTTCGGTGAAACACAAGTAGTTGCTCTTGACATCTCAAAGGCTTTTGATCGTGTTTGGCATAAAGGTCTTCTGCACAAGCTTCCATCTTATGGGTTGCCAACTCTTTTTAGTAATTGGTTATATAGTTTTCTCTCTGATCGCTCACTGAGGGTGATGGTAAATGTCTCTCTGTCTTCTAACTTCTCCACTAATGCCGGTGTCCCCCAAGGTTCAGTTCTTTCCCCACTCTTTTCCTCTTATATATTAATGACTGAAAATCCTATTGACTGGAAATCCTATCCATAGTTTTGCCGATGATAGCACATTGCATTCAACTTTCCATTTTGAGAAACCTTGTCCTGCTCAATCAACTTCAACTTCTCGAAAATCTCCTACCAATTCCTTAAATGCCGATCTTCAGGTAATTCTCCAGTGGGACAAAGACAACTTAGTTGATTTCAACCCTTCTAAAACTCAGTCTTGTCTTATATCTCGCAAAAAGGATTCTTCTGCTCCTATGCTTATCTTTAGTGACACTCCGATTTCTAGGCAAAATGATATATCTCTTTTGGGTATTACCCTGACTTCTAATCTCTCTTGGCACAAGCACATTACAAATATTGCTTCCTCTGCATCTAAAAAACTTGGTTTTCTCTTTCGCTCTCGGCGTTACTTTTCTTCCAAACAGCTGCTCACTCTGTATAAATCGCAAATCCGCCCTGCCATGGAATATTGTTCCCACAACTGGGGTGGTGCCCCCAGAACCTCTCTCAGGCTTCTTGATTCCATTCAGAAGAGGGCAGTTAGGTTAATTAATGATTCATCTTTAACAGAGTCTCTCCACTCGCTTTCTCATAGACGCACTGTTTCTGCTGCATGCCTCTGCTACAGATACTTCCATGGGCACTGTTCTTCTGAATTGGCTTCTATAATTCCCGCTCTCTCTTTCAAAACAGTCCGAACACGTGCCGCCACCAACCAACATCAATTTACTGTCCAACTTCAATCCCACAGAACCAACTTTTCATCTCCTCATTTATTCATTCAACTGCCGTTTTCTGGAACAACCTTCCTTCATACGTATTTCCTGAAAATTACAATCTACAGAAGTTCAAGTCCAGTGTCAACAAATATCTTCTTTCGTCTTCTCAACCTCCAACCCAAGCACGGTACTAAGTACTATAGGTTCTAATACCTCTCGTGTTTGGGGTTCACATAAAAAAAAAAAAAAAAAAAAGCAAAAGTATTTGCGATGAGCTTAAGCCAAGACAGGTCAGGGATCAGAGAATTCCCTAAGAGAGATAGGTAATCTTGTGTAGAAGGCTAAACATCATCAAATATAAGTGCAAGAGCAATAGACTCTGTTTTGCGAGATACACGACAGAACTGAGTTAACTTTGTCCCATTGGAGAAATGGTTGTAGATCGGCATGCAAGGACTTGGTGGAAGATGTAAAAGAAGTTGAAGCTCTTTGTGCAGGATAATGTTTCTCAAACTATAAGGTCGAATGCAATGTGCTCTCATCAGAAAAACTATAATTTCCAGTCAATGGAATAAGATCATTAATATGCACACATATCTATCCATTGATAGATGCCAGTGTTGCTTGTCGGCACATCCTGAGGTGTATTACTCCAATCACTCTCTATGCATCCGAAATTTGGTCATCGGCCCCTGTCTCATACCTAAACATGTATCTCAGGTTGGAGTACTGGTTGCTTAGATGGATGAACAAAGTGGTAGGCCATCCTCTAACTATCTCCAGATCGATCCTACAAGCAAATCTGGGGACCACTCCCTGGAGATATCTCATCATGACAAGAAATATCCTCACGCTTGCGCGGCTTATAACGGGACGTATTGATTGCTTCATCAGGATCTACATTAATCACTGGCCAGAAGAAGGCAAGAGGGGAGCACCCCGACTCCTGTCTCCCTCTGCGTCTTACACTGTCAAGCATTGATTCCCTGAGAAACATGTTTCCAGCCAATTATCTTCGGATCTTCAATAAATGTAAGATCCACCCTGGTAGGTTCTGTGAAGAGAAGCCCTTCAGGAATGAAATCCCCAAGAACTGCTGCCAGATAATGTATCTATGATGTTCTTCTGCTCTGGGACATGACTGACTTCTCTTTTTTCTTTTTTCTATTTATACTTGACAAAGACTGTTTTTGTCTCCATGCAATTGTATGTTTAATCCTGTAAATTTCTCGGGTAGAGATGTGTTCCTCGCACCTTAGTCTGTAAATATTCACACCCTTCTGGAACCTTGCCGTCCCGGGGTGATCCAAGGTTTATTGTGGTAATAAACGGATTTTAATAACAGTAATAATAATAATACTCCCCCAATCAGGGAGTAATAATATAAGAGCAATATTAATAATAATATCCCTTTCCAAACCAAAGTAACCGAAGTCTAACAGAAAAAAATAAATAAATAAAAAAATAAATATTATTATGAAATATAAGAAAAAAGTATAAAAATAGAATGCAAGCAGAGTGAGAATGCAGATTACGAATGAAGTAAATGTGCGTCTCTTCCACTCACCACTGTCAGCAAACATATCCTAACCCCGGAGCACGATGGGCAGTTTGACCCTCCGTACTCGAATCGGCTCAACACGCCATTTGGCGATCTCAACTGGCTACTCAAACCCAGTTCCTCTTAAAATCCCATTTCGGGGCAGGGGGTAGGAGACGGTTTTCTGTCCACTCCCTGCTTCCCCCATACTTTGCCTGGTGGGGCTCGTCCCCATCGATCTCTATGACGATGCCTACTCTATCGTCTCCATCCTTCTACCTGTTTTCCCCCAATCTTCAGTCTTTCCCCACTCTATCTAAACTAACTCCTTAACAATGCCGCCAAATTCTAATCAACATCTAAATTCAACCGCTGTCTCGAAAATCTCTTTTGGCCTTTCCAAATTCTAGTGTTCACCCCTCCCCATTTCTTTTTTAATAAATAGGCCTTCTCATTAAAATCCTTGGAATTAGAAGAACTCTTTATTGCATACAAAAGGCACACGCTGTACACAATACCCTTCACTGCTACAAACCCCAAGGGGTTTACAGTAAAGGTTAATACAAGGTTACAAAGGCTAATAAAATATTACAGTAAAGGCTAATACAATGTAATAAACAAGGATGAGATAGGAGAAAAAACAATATTATTACTAATTATACAAGTGTAGGAAAGCAAATGAAAAATTTACATACGAACATATATACACAACAGCATGTTATCAATTAGGTGGCAGGGCCTGCCAGAGTACTTAAATAATGTACTGGGTGCCTGACTTGCCTCCTCGTGGCAAAGTGTGGGCAACGGTGAGTCCCAATAGGGACCCGACGGCTAAATGTTCAGAAAAACAACAGAACATAACACTACAAGACATTGCACTCCCCACACATTTTAAATCTGTGGCCTCCACAGAGTTGTGTGTCACAAAAACAGAGCACACATCACGGAGATGGGTCAAACTCTTGGTGCCGTCAGACGATTAACACAGTTTACACTTTGCTTTGGAAACCGAAGTTTCTACGTGGCCATTAATATAAAAGAGGAAAGGAGTAAGAGAAGTACGAAGCTTGGCAACACTCGCATTAATGCTGAGTCATCTACCGTCAGTCGCATCTAGTGGTCAAAGAGAACACTGGATATCAAACTGCAGAAAGAGCGGAAGCCCATGTTGTTTAGGAGACCTTTATGGAAACACAATGAAACGAACTGAAATGTGAAGAGCAACTGTTCGAGTTTCAATAAACTTGTCCATTTAATTTGTCCATGGATGGGTAACCAAAGCCAGAATATTAGTAGTGGATTGACACTGAAGAAACCCATATTGGCAATCATTGATCCCCCTTTCTTCCATTCTGCCTGATGTAGTTAACCTCTCTCTCTCACACACACACACACACACACACACACACACACACACACACACACACACACACACACACACACACACACACAATCTTTGGCTGTTCGTCGGTGAGCGATTTCTCACCTCTTGACAAACCTGTGCAGCCTTGTAATAATGATTACGAATACTTACGTTGCCGTATATGCATATTTTGTGTACACAGCATAATAATGATATACACTGCTCGATAAAATTAACAGAATAAAGTGTTGTTCATGATTATATTATTGTGAACAGAGTCGCCGAAAGCGAATATTTGATGTAATAGACACCCTGGCACGCAAATTCTGAGAATCCAATAGAAATCGATCGACCACCTTACAGAGCCGAACATTATCCATGCCTCTTAAAACACGGGTTGCGACTACATCACTCCATTCCCGTTTTTTTGGCTTTCTCAGTGGGACAGCCACGTCTCCAATATTTTCTGATTATACTCCGGGAGGACCAAAGGTAAGAGGTCACAAGATAGACAGAATACAAGAAACAGCACCGTATTCAGCAGTCACGGGCTTGAACCCCGGTCAATCAAGGCACGTGTATTTACGCACCCACGCGCTTGATCACTTGGCTACGGCGGCCGTTAAAATCTTTTTTATACTCCGGCACCACCACCAGGTCAGTGGACTTTACAATAAAGCAATCAATACAAACGTTAATCGTATTTCGTGGTCACGGATTTAAAACCCGATCCACTCAAAGAGCGTGTGCTACTGCACTCGGCTACGTGTCTTGTCATCATCATTTAGATCATTGGTTCCCAAACTGCCGAGATCTACGGATCCCTTTAAAAATGAAAAAAAAGTTTTTGGACCCCCAAATATAACATATGCATACTGTATATGGTCGACCAACGTTTCGCGGATGCCCCCCCCCCCGGGACTGGTCGACGGCCCCCTAGGGGTTCGCAGACCCCAGTTTGAGAAACGCTGATTTAGATGATTGGATGGCGGGCCGTTGGATGTCTTGAAGCCGGGCAGTCGAAAATGGACGTGGCCCGTTGGCTAAATAAATCACGGAGTGTCGTCTCGGTACTATGGAAGGAACCCATACTTCTGTCGTTTCCCCCAGCCTTCAGTTTCCCCGCACTCTCTCTCTATACATCACAGCGTGCGCCCCACGCAATCCAAATTTTAAATTCCAAATTCAAAGTTACAACTGTGAATCGTTTCAGCTTTTGACTTCATTAGCGTCTAACCCCCTAAATCGCGTTTTTTTTTTTTTTTTTAATGTAGGACCTTCCACATTACTTATCTAAAAATATCGGTGTACCTGGGCTGCGTCCACTGGGATTAGTGTGGTCTACGTTACGCCTTAGCAAGGGTTCAGCGGCTAAATGGTCACATGAACAACAATACAAAACATAAGCAAATGAAGTTTAACATTGACAAGTGTAAAGTACCACATATGGGAAGCACTAAACCCAAAGTGACGTATCAAATCAGTGGTACTACACTGGCAGTGGTAGGGAACGAAAAGGACCTTTAGGTTGTTGTGCAGGCAGATGTGAAGTTTTCTGAGCAGTGCAGACGGGCTGCAAGAGTAGCTCATGGTGTCTTGTCAGTGATATACAGGAATTTTTCTAGCAGGGTTAAGGAGGTGGTTATTCCCTTGTATAAGGCAATGGTCAGGTCGCACCTATTGTATTGTACATGTATATAGGTTTGGAGGCCTCATTTCAAAAAGGATGTAGAGCTGCTGGAACGGACTCCCATCCCTTGTCCTGGAAGTTGATAGCCTAAATAAATTCAAGGATGGACTGTATTTCGAACGAACGGAGGGATGAAGTGGAAGTGGTTACTTTTTATTTATTTATTTTTATTTTATTTTATTTATTTTTATTTATTTATTTTTTTTTGGCTGATGCTTCATAAGCTTGCTTTCTTGCATCAAATGCCTCTGCTAATGCTAATTACACACCTCAATCTGCATTCACTTTGAAATCTCTGGCTTTTCCCTCTAGTGATAGGGAACAGTTGTGTGAAATTGTCAGTCCGTTTCACTTATAGGCTGTGCTACATTCGGCGAAGAAAGAATTTCTGATTTATTAGCTCAACATGCAATCGCTCTGTTTATAATTCGAACAGCTCGAATGGAGTATCAGCTGCCAGGTATAGAGAGAGAGAGAGAGAGAGAGAGAGAGAGAGAGAGAGAGAGAGAGAGAGAGAGAGAGAGGATTACAGCTCGAGAAGTCACGCGTCATCCCCTAGTACCTAGTTACTACGTCAAGGGAGAAAATTCTCCGGGAAACAGGAGAAGGTTGTTAACCCTGCAGCAAACAAAATGTCTTGAAATATTCATGTGCGTCTGACTCGTAACCTGTTCGTAACGCTGAATGGTGACCTGCGCATGTTTGTGGAGTAGCCCAGCTGTTCTCCGACACGGAAAGAAAAGACGATGGAAGTCAAATTCAAATTTAGCATGAAATGGCGCTCGAAGTCGTCTCCTGACCCAACCTAATCAAAAACGTGTTAGCAGTGACCACAGCAGGCATCGCGGCATACAAATTCCGAGTGTCCAAGAGAAATCGAGCCACCACCACCTTACAGACCCCCGCATTATTCTAACTATTCGTGCCTAGAAAAGCGCGTGTTGCGACCACATCACAACGGAATGAGGGCAGCAAAGCCGTTTCTTTAAACATACACCGATGAGCCAAAACATTATGACCAGCGAGCCGTTATACAAATCGAAGCAACTGCGGGTGAATTACGGCGCGAGCGCGGGGAAGGACACGTTATAAAAAACAGCTGATACTGAGCTCCGTTAATCAGTGTTACTCTTGTTCTCCAGATAGGAAAGGGCAGCGGACTTAAGCGAGTTTGACAAAGGCCAAATATAATGGCCAGACGACTGGGTCAGAGCATATCCTGACCAGATACACCCTTTCATGGCAACGGTCTTCCCCTCTGGCGGTGCGGATTTTCAGCAGAATAATGCCTCATGCCACACCGCCCGGATTGTTCGTGACTGGTACGAGGAACACTTCCTGATATTGCCCTGGCCTTCAAATGACCCAGACAACAATCCCATAGAGCGCTTGTGGTTGTTAGAACATGAACTGCGATCTGCCGCATCTCAACCACGGACCTTACAGGAGTTAAACGATCTGCTGGTTACGTGTTTGTACCAGATACCACAAGACATATTTAGGAATCTTTTAGCGGCCATGCCTCGCTGGGTACGAGCTCTTTTGGCTGCACGTGGAGGGTCAACATCATATTAGGTAGGTGGTCATAATGTTTTGGCTCATTGGTGTATACTACTGGTAACAACCGGTGATGGACTGCCTGAATCCATTTTATTTTTGTAGATATTTCTCACGTTATTGTACAGCACTTTTCGATAAAATAGGGAATCCCTCGGTGTTCCACGACTTGTAAGTATGTAGAATAAAAAGGCCTCCGTAGCCCAGTGATCAGGAGCGGGAGTGCAGTAGCACACGCTCTTTGAGTAGACCGGGGTTCAAGCCCCTGACTGCTGAATACGGTCGATCTGCCAACCCGCACTGGACCAGATTATGGTCCTGGCAGATTATGGTCCATTTTCCTCAGCATGAATTGTTGAGGAGGCTTCCATCCTGCAGTGGGTTGATAATGGCCGCACTTTACCTTTTTTTTTTTTTTTTTTTTTTTTGTTATAATAAAACACTCCGTAAATTCTGCACCTTTCCGGTTAAGCATACATGTGCTCTATGTAACCTCGGTCACATGTCCCTGCGTTAACCTTATGATATAAATGTCACCCCCATGGATCTTGAGCAGAGCAATAAAGAGATCTAATAAATAAATAAATACCATTTGGTTTGGTTGATCTTTCACTCCCCATCCCCTTCCATCACCTTAGGTGGCACTCTCCCACCCTTCGCCTGGTGGGGTTCCCCACCGTTAACTACCATATTCCACTCCCAGAGTAGGATAGGCATCGTGACCTGGTGGTTCCTTTTTGTTCCCCCCTTTCACTACTGACCCCCTCTATCGCTCAACCGATTTGGTTCGTCTACTTTCTGTCTCTTCCTCTCACCATTGAGGAACTGCGCACTGCTTCTAGTAGACTCCGCAGCAATAAACATCCAAGACCAGACCTACTTGAACCGGAGATCATAAAAAAAGACAGTGGAGCGTACCCCCGGACATCATCACTGCCTGTAGACAGGGCGCTTCCCTTCTGATTGGGAGACAGCAAACAAAAATTCTGATTCTGAAAAACCCAGCCAAACCTCCAAAAATCCCATCCTCATTTAGACAGATTGCCCTTCTAGCCAAAGTAATCACTGGAATTTACGAAGCATCTGATATCCTGAGTAAAATAAACTTCAATGCTCCCTGTAGACAAGTCAGGAACCTTACACTGTTTTGCCTTGACTCTGCCAACACGGACTTTATGAAGTTCAGTCCACTGAACAGAATCAGAAAAACAGCAAATGACTCTCTCATTGACTTCTTTGACAACTCCCAATCACTGATGAACTCCATCCACAAGTTTGCCTCTTCTCTTAAACTGCAAAGTGACTAGCTCACATCTAATTATTGTAGTTTATTATTATTTGTTATATTATTTTTCTATTCTCTAACGGATTAATTATTACTTGTTTTAGCGGTAACTTAACTTAATGCAGTGCTCGTTTGTACATGTGATTTTAATGCTTGAATCTATATCAATGTTTATCGTCCTGTTGGATTTCATATTATTGTTATTATGTTTATTGATCTGATCTCAGATACACTCTTCATGGTTACCTGTTGTGTATCTTGCTATTAATAAAATAAAAAAAAAATAAAAATAAAATAAAATTATCGATGTGCTAAGCAAGCTTTTCGAATACTGTACCTTGTACAAAAAAATAACACAAATTATGATATTCGTGTCTCCCGTAAATGATTACATCTACCCATATTTATTTTTCCTGAAAATTGCGCGTGTTCTCTGGTCGATTTGTCTGTTTGCTGACAAAAACCAACCCAGTTCCTGGGGAAAAGAAACTTGCTATCTATGCCTCAGACCGACTAACTCAGCCATTGAGTGGAAAACGCCCATTGAAGTTCTTCGCGTCATCGACGGGATTCGAACCCGGACCTTCTCCACCCGTTGTGGGGAGGACGGTGACGGTACCACTGTGATACCCGCGCAGACACCCTTCTGGAACAGAGCCGTCCAGAGTAACCCAAGGTTTATTGGGAAATAAACTGATTTTAAGTAATAAAAAAAATAAGACGCTACCTCCCAGCCAGAGAAATACATGTCAATACACCATACTGCACAATCAAACGCCAGATTCACAGGGAATGTCCGCGAGGCTAGGTAATGGGGCCACTCCCTTGGAATGTCGTACTTGACGACTTCCTCACAACTAAGTTGAATGAAATTAACCCCCAGGTGTACGCTGACGACCTAATCTTGGCCGTAGCTGCAGACAGCAGAGCACAACTGAAATTCTGAACTTCGGGCTCTCTCAATACTACAAAACCGGACAAGATGTCATAATGTTGAAATCTCTCCAATGAAGACCAATTCCATCTTACGTTTTTCCTTTTTTTTATGAAAACCCCAAATACGACAGAAACTAGCAGGGAAAAGAAGGTGTTTGTCCCTCTGTCAGGTCAATGGTCAGGTCACGCCTTGAGTACTGCGTACAGGTCTGGAGGCCTGATTTTAGGAAGGATGTCGATTTGCTTGAGCGTGTACAGAGAACGGCAACAAGTTTGGTGAGGGGAATGTATGGATCCCCTTACCAAGAGGGGCTAAGTTCTGCAAATTGCAACGGCTGGAGAATAGGCACCTGCGCGGTGATCTGATTGAGGTGTATAAGGCCTTGAATGGGTTCAGCACGCTGAATGCTGACGGGATCCTTCCACTTGTTCAGATTACGAACCTAAGGGGGCATAAATTCAAATTAAGAAAGGACAGATGTAGAATAGATGTGCGGAAATTTGCCTTTAGCCAGCGGGTGGTTAATTGCTGGAACAAACTTCCATGTGTCGTTGTGCAAGTTGATAGGGTGAATAAATTTAAGGAGGAACTGGACAAAGCTAGAAACGATTCTCCTTACTATTATCAGAGCCTGCCGAACTGTCAGCACCCATTTTCTTCAGAAGCCGGCAGGCACCCTCCCTTTCGACCTGGAAGTCATCCGGGATACCATATTCATGCAAGTTCGTGCGGCACCTCACACCCACCGTTTTGTCCGAAGATTGCAAAGGCAACACTTTGCAGACGAATCGATCATCAGCCATTGTAAATAATCTTTATTTGTCCTTCGCTACTAAATAAGGGGCGCCTCTGTAGCCAGGTGGGCAGGAGCAGTAGTGGTAGCATACGGTTCTTGATTAGACCGGGGTTCGAGTCCTTGACCAGCAAATATGGAGGATGTGGAAAGGTCAGGGAATGACCACCGCATATCCCCGGAGCAATATGGTCTTAGTTGCTAATGCTCCTAAAAAAAGACACACAATAATAATAACTAAATAAGATGTTACAATGGTGAGTTTTTCGCTATTACGAAAAGTTCAAAGGAATTCAGCTGGTGGCTTGCTTTCCGGCTTGGTGCTCTTTTCTTAGAGAAGAAAGTCGTACGTGGCACGTAGGAAGATGAATGTAACTGTAGAGAATGGGTACAATTTGCGCTCTCTTATGTTTCTCTTACTGCAAGCCTGTGGCACCTCGCTGTGACCTGTATTAAGTTCGTACATTCTTTTTAGCGAATAATAAAGATCATTCGTTGCGAACACACTCTTCGTGATTTCCTCTTTAGGAAATGTATCTTATGAGCTGGCCATCCCGCGTCTTTCCATCGCCTACTCGGCGCGATTAGGATGAGCTTAAACACGCGAAATGACATTCGCAGCTCGCATTTTCCTGTTCAAATGTTGCATCCTGTTCGCTTGTTTGTGCGTCCTGCACGTTGCAACAACAAAGGTTTTGTGTGCAGGAGATTGTTTAATTATTTTGGGGCCACAAATAATTCAAAAGAGTTGCGGTAGTTCCTACTTTCACTTTTCATCGTGCAGTTCAACGATCCTCTGTGGAGGGTCGTTCAACTGGGCTTGCGTTTGCTCTCTTTTCTTGGACTTCCGTTAAATCTTTTTTCTTTCTTTTTTCTCTTTGGGCGTATCTGGTTCGAGCGATAGTTCACAATCTGAGGGAAGATCGCTGGAAGCGCAGTTTGAAAAAAAAATAAAAATTCCGTTTTAATGCACTTTGACACAGTTTCGCACGGGGGTAGTCGTGCGTATGAATCTGCAGCGAGAACTCGGCCTTTGGAAAGATGCCAGAGACGGAAGCATAAATAAGAAGTCCAACGAGCGAGTTTTTCCAGCCGAAAAGCGAAGGGACGCGTGAAAGAGTGGTTCGGTCCTTAGGAATTTACGTGAATGGTGTGTGGCTGCGTTTACGTCTCCACTAAAGGGTCCGATGGGTGCGAGCAAATGCCAAAATGGTCTTTTTTAACCGCAACTCTGTTCGTTGTGGAAAAGCCCCTCCTCTCGCTAATGCCGAAGCCTTTGTTCGATTACACGAGCGCAATCCCTGTCACCGAGAACTGAAGACCACGTGATGCGATGAATGACGTGACGCCGATTGAAACTGCTCCAAACAACGCGACTCAACTCCTTACTCCTGCGTGAAGTGTAGAAGCAAATTTAAAATAACAAAATCGTTTCCGAAAAGGGGGAATAAAAAAATCGAAATTAAATCTTTGCTTTTTTCTGCTGTCGAGAGTGCAGCAAATCCCAAACTTCTGCTACCCTTGCAAGGATTCGATCACTAACAGACGGCAAACAGAAAGGAAAATTTGAGTGGGAGTAGAAGCAACGTAATACCACCTGAAAACATAATCGTGCCACGTGAAACGCAATCCACCTGGAAAGTGGATGCAGTCACTCTGCAATGAAATCGATTTGCCAAATCGAAGTGCGGGTTGGCTTTCCTTCGAGCACGAGCCGAGCTGACTTCTATAAACAAGAGGATTTCGAGGGGCACGAAGATAAGAAGTTTCCATCGGTAATATTTATTGGCCAGAAGACAATAAGTAATAGAGATCTGTTTACTCGGCGGTTTGTCATCGCGCGCCTAAGACAGATCATCCTGCAGACCGTTGACATCGCGTCAGTTTCCAAATTGAAACACGTTCGGGGAACGAAAAAGAAATTAAACCATCCCCCTAAAGGGCCGGCTTTTGTTTCGAATCATTTCCGAGGAGCGTCTTGTCGGCCGGAAGAAGTAATCGGATTCTGAACTCGAGTTCTCCTTCGAGTATCCGGTGACGCGGCGGTCGGTCGGCTGCCTATAGAATGCTAGAAAACGCCAAACCATCTCAGACACACATCTTAAGAAGGGGAGGGAGAGAGAGAGAGAGAGAGAGAGAGAGAGAGAGAGAGAGAGAGAGAGCACCGCTGACAGATGCGGCATCAAAATTCAAAGAAAGTGAGTTGAGGGGCATTCATTCACAAATACGGGGGATGGAACGCAGTGACGGCTCTCGCTGGATCGAGCAGAATAACAACTTTAATCAGGGACTGCCAACTGAGGAGCACGTGCCAGTTTATCGACAAATACTTTAAACAATCTGAATTCACAGAGCGAATTCGAACTCCGCGGTAGAACGAATGATTGTGACACAACTGAGCTAACAAAAGGTGGTGCCGCCCGGAAATTGAGGATGACACCTCATTTCAAGAAGGATGTACAGCTGCTGGAACGAGTACTGAGAATGGCAACAAGATTAGTGAATGGAACAGTTATGTAGTCAAGATAGGGAAGAATAAAAAAATGGGTAGTGGCGACGTGCACCATATCAAAAGCAACCTCAGCGAGCTTTTGCTGCGTCTGGCAGCAGAGAATCCTTGTGGTCGGAGTTAGTTGAGAGAGCAAGGGTACAATGAGAGTTAACTACAGATCAGAAGATCGTGAAGACAATGAGGAGAGAGTGTAGAAATGCAGACGGAATGAGCAAGCACGTGTGAATGTCTTATTAAGTGGGAGGGAAACCGCCGTAGGCAATCAAAATTTTCAATAAGTTAGATGATTATTATTGAGCCAGCACGTAAGAGAAATTAGTAGGGATGATGACATTCTTGGCCTCATCGTCCCTTAAGTATTAACTGTTCGCATAACTGTGTTTCTAAATGATTCCTCTGGGCATTGTAACGGGGCCTTCGCTTGTAACGCGTTATTAAAAACTAAAATTCAGACGTCCCTCATGGAATAAGATTTGATGATGAAGACGTGTATATTTTAATACTAGTATTGTATTGATTATTACTGTTTTGCATTTTCTCTAACTCTTAGCTTTCTCACCATTATTTAGGGTCTGTGTGCCCTGTGTGTGAGAAGTCTATACGACTTCGAGGGGGCTTTCGATAATATCTGGTGGGAGAGTACGCTGGACCGCCTCCGAAAAGCAGAGTGCCCAAAAAAACCTCTGCTTGCTATTAAGAAGCTACTTCGCAAACAGATCTACTGTAATTACATCTAAACACCTCCAACCTAATGTGCTGGTTTGGGTCCACTATCACCTCTAGTGCTGAAACGCACAAAATCCCGCACCCACCGGAGACAGCGCAATACCGGCAGGCACCAGCAATCCCGCTCCCAGGTTACCCAAACCAGGCAGCCAGCAAAAAAAAAAAAACTCTGTGTAAATTAACTAATAATTATTTTACTCAGAAATATTCTGATTTTTATCTTACTTAAATTTATCTTTAGGATATTGCCAGGAAATTAAAAGTTGAAACTTTGACTATATACAAAAGCATTTAAAAGGATAGCCGGTGGCAAGTAGTCATAATGAGACTGCTGCCACAGGAAGCATGTTCATATTCGTCTCTTCTACTCCAAGATACACAACAACCAAATTCATCTTTACGGTTTTCACGAGAAGAGGCGTACTAGAAGTAGATGATAAAGCCAGTGGCATCAACAGGAAACCAACAGCCACAATGAGACTGTTTCTCTATAAAGCGCTGATTGCCATACCGTCAAATTCAGGAAAATTTGATTAAAATTTAATGGTGACGATGAACAGCCTCAATGAGACTGTCGAAGCCCATTAATATTAGCTGGTCCAAAAAGACGTTGCTCAACTTGAAATATCAACCTTACAAGAGACCACTGTCACGAAGAGCATAATGATTCTTGTCATATTCCCAGTCAAAGGTACTCAACATACAGCACCAAAGCTGTGTGCTGTGTGCTGGGCCCCTGATTTGGAACCTGGTTCCCAGAGACTGACTGAGTTACACATTTGAAAAAATAAACAAAAGTTATAGATTTCGTCGACGATCTGACCACCGTTCTCTCCGAAAAATCACGAACCAGAATAGAACAAGCAGCCCAAACGATCCTCACTAACCTGATATCATGGATCACACTGAATAAACTCAAGATCAGCCGAACAAAGTCCAGCATGATGGTGTTAAAAACCAGATTAAAACTGCGAAGCCCCCCCCAGGTCAAAATTACCGGCATCCAACACTCCCCATCACTGAACAATCCAGAGTTTTCGGTGTAATAAAGAACCATCAACTCTCCTTCCTCCCGCACCTGCAGCATATCCACAACAAAACAAAGAAATTCTCTGCATCCATAGTGAACTCCATAGTGAATCCATAGTGAATTCTCTGCATCCAAAGTCAGGGAACGTGTGGTGGCTCAAGGCGCACCCTAACCCTCTATTATAAGGCGGTTTTTCTGCACATTGTCTCATACGCAGTCGGGGCCTTGTTCCACCGAGCGACGAACAGAGAAATAAAAGAAAAATTATCTTCAATCCCAAGGTCAATGTTGCTACCTCCCATCTGGTTTGTCGCACAGTCTCCACGGCTGCATTACAAGTATTGGCTGACGCCCTACCATCGGACCGCCTTATTATATTCAGGGGGTTATCCTACAGAATCAAGAAACTCATCCCAACAATAGCAGGAATATAGATCAACCTAAACACAGAAGAAGTTAAACACGAAAAAATACGCTGTTACAATGAAATGGTAAAACTGTGGCAAACCAGATGGGACACCACGCCAGAAGGCGCTGTAACCAGGGTTTTTCTTCCACAGGTAACTTTCACTACACCCAAAGCAACCAACAAGTGGTTCTCTCCAACCCTCCGGTCCTCTTTCATTCTCATTGGACATGGGTCAATAAATAGCAAACAGCACCAGCTAGGACTCCTTGACACAGATTGCTCTTACTGCGGACAGGAGGAAAATTGGAGGCACATGCTCCTCAACTGTGTCCTCTACCAAGAGCAAAGAAACAACGCATGCATGTATGTATGTATTTCTATAGGGCGGCACCTGGAACGTTAGTTCATCTCCGCCTCTTTTCACTTTTAAGATACAGGACTCTGTAGAAATGGCCAGAAATGGATTGGCTGTTTGCCTACCGGAATCAGCAGGTCGGAAACGCGCTACCACCATGGGAAGGTACCCCAGGGGTTACCAGCCAGCAACAGTAGAAGAGAGGGATGATACCAAAAGACCAACAAAGTTCCAGCTAAAGACTATTCAAAAATTGTTAAAAAAAAGAGAGAGAGAGAGAGAGAGAGGATATCTTAACAACTATACAAAAATTAAACACTGTGCACAAGATAACTTCAACATATTGAGATAGTCACACGATACTTTGAGGTTTTCAAAGAAAACAAAGCAAGTAATCTCATTAAATTTTAAAATATCATAAGTATCAAAATTAAAGATTATATACAAGAACAAAGAAAATAATTAAGGATAATAATTCCAAACCAAAAAAAAAAAGGGCCTAGGCCAATAACATTTAACCGTCATAACTTTACACAAACATTTTTAAGTCCTGCAAACATCAGTAGCAAAGTCACAGTCAGTCAATCACCAATAACAAAGTCACAGACAGTTAACAGCCAGCCGAGCACACGAATTTTCAACGTTGAATTGAGTTGGAGGTCGAGAATTTGTAGATTTGAAAAAAATAAAAAATAAAAAACCAGCACACTAGTCCAAAACGGTAAATCTTGTTGAGAAAATGGATGTCATTGTAATGAAGGTGAGGATCTTGAGCTTAATTTGAAACATTCGCAGGTGCAGTCATTGCAGAAAGAGTTTCGAGCCTTTTATTGGAGACTGCCTTAGCAAAATCCTGAAGGGCGCGGTAACTGGTGGCATTTGGTACAAAATTACGTTCCAATCCTGATGAAAGGTTGAGAATTGCATTCTGCAGAGTTACTCGGAATTCACTGTATGAAGAACAAGAGTACAACACATGCTGCCAATCTTCCACACCGCCGCAATGAGAGAGTTCCTTAGGACACCAACGAAATTTAAACAGTTTCTTATTTAATGATCCATGTCTTGATAACAAATAAGAGTTGGATAGCAAACATCTCCTTCAATATCAGAGATAAAACGACAACCGTGAGGTACATAAGAACAGTTATCTTTCCACCTTTACTCTATGCTGCTGAAATTTGGGCGTCAGCGGCACCGTCAATAAAGAAACCACTCTTTGCCACAGAATTCTGGCTCCTAAAGTGGGCCAACAGGAAGCACAACCTTCCAGCTCTGATTCGTACCACGCAGCTTGCCAACTCTCTGGGGATTCCACGGCTTCCCACTTTAATCGACGACCAACGCCTCCTAGCAAAATCAAGATGACAGGAGGCATAATTGCAACACCTTCATTCTGGGACTCCTGTGGCTGTAGGATTTCCCCTGCTGCCCTTAGGGCCAATCCGAGCTCTACTCGCGTTCAGAACGACTCCATCTCCCGGACAGGTTCCTCCCTCAGCAGATGCTCAAGCAAATCCAGGCAATTGACGCCGATCTAAACAGATTCGCCGCTGACTGGACTTACAAGAAAAAATGATGACGAGCAGGACTAATCAGCAATGATTGTTGTGTACCTTGCAATCTTAGAGAGAGAGAGAGAGAGAGAGAGAGAGAGATAATCTTTATTACCCTTCACGGCTATAAAGCCAGGGGCTTACAGTTTCCCAAACTTGGGAAAATTGAACAATTATTTACAAAAAGGTAATTTTACAAAGAAAACATATTATAATACAAAGGAGAGAACTCCTTACGAGAGTTAAATCTGCTTGAGCTGGCTTAACATCGAGATAAGAGCACCAGCTCAATCAGACAGGAACAGGTGCAAGGTATACATCAGTCATTGCTGATTAGTCCTACTCGTCATAATTTTTTTCCGGTAAGTCCGGTCAGCAGCGAATTTGTTCAGGTCGGCGTCCAGTGCCTGGGTTTGCTTGAGCATCTGCTGAGGAAGGAACCTGTCCGAGAGATGGAGTCGTTGTTGTTGTTGTTGTTGTGATGGGGGTTTAATGGCGCACGAGCTGCTGGGGCTATAGTGCGCCTAAAGATGGAGTCGTGCTGAATGCGAGTAGAGCTCGGGATTGGCCCTAAGGGCAGCAGGGGGGATCCTCCAGCCACAGGTATCCCAGAATGAAGGTGTTGCCATTATGCCTGTTATCATCTTGACTGTTGCTAGGAGGCGTTGGTCATCGATTAAGGTGGGAAGCCGTGGAATTCCGAGAGAGTTGGCAAGCTGTGTGGTACGAATCAGAGCTGGAAGGTTGTGCTTCCTGTTGGCCCACTTTAGGAGCCAGAATTCTGTGGCAAAGAGTGGTTTCTTTATTGACGGTGCCGCTGACGCCCAAATTTCAGCAGCATAGAGTAAAGGTGGAAAGATAACTGTTCTTATGTACCTCACGGTTATCTTTTTATCTGTGATATGAAGGAGATGCTGTTTTGCTATCCACCGGAGTCTTGAAGCACGTGTGAGGAGCATATCCATGTGGGCGTTGAATCGAAGTTTTGGGTCGAATACAACGCCCAGATCACGATGGCTGGACACAATTGGGATGAGGGTGTTGCCGACCGAAGGCTGGAGAGAAGAAGGAGTTTGCTTCAATGAATACACCATGAATTCGGACTTAGCAGGATTGATCTTGAGCCCAAACTGGCAGAGGTAAGATGTGACTGTGGTGAGAGTGTTGTTAATTTCCACTTTTACCAGATCTAGGCCTTGACCGGGAATGATGGGAGTGAGTATCTTGATATCGTCCGCATAACTCAGTAGACATCGAGAATGTGCAACCAGTGGGAAGATAATGGATGAAAACAGAAGGCCCGAAAGGACCCCTCCTTGTGGAACTCCTGCGGTGACGGATCTAGTAAGGGTGCGATCTCCTGTATGAAGCTTTATAACTCTGTTATTCAGAAGAGAGGAGAGAAAGCATAATATGTTCCCTGTGATCTGGAAGTGGCATTCCAGGAGAGTGAGAAGTTGGTTTACTTGGACTTTTCCTGTCTGATTGAGCTGGTGCTCTTATCTCGATGTTAAGCCAGCTTAATCAGACCTAACTCTCCTGAGGAGTTATCTCCTTTGTATTGAAATATGTTTTCATTTGTAGAATTTACCTTTTTTTTTGTAAATAATTGTTCGAGTATTCCGGAAGTATCGAAAAGCTATAAATCTCTGGCTTTATGGCCGTGAAGGGCAATAAAGATTATCTCTCTCTCTCTCTCTCTCTCTCTCTCTCTCTGCATCCACAAACACACACTAACGGGTGCATATTGATCAGCAACTCACACTTCAGGCCCTGTTTACAGAGGTGCTGTAGTCAACATACAGACAATTGGCGGACATGACCCTGGTCTTGGAGCCGCTACAAACAAGCCACATACAATACATAAACTCAGCCACTAACGTTGATTCGGTAGAGTAAGTAGTGGGCATGAGCATGAAATGTGGCATCGCTTATACTAAATATTTCGGACTGAAGCAAGCCTGATTGGGAAGATAAATACGAGACGGAAATGACGCGAATGTCGTCACTTCCTAAATGTCACTAACTGAGTCACTAACGTTGATTCCTGTAAAGTAGCGGAATCAAGATTAAGCATGAAACGCTAAAGTTTTATGCTCACGCCCGGTTCTAGCTGTTCGATTTTAAAAATGTGAAAGGTTTTGAATTTCGTCAAAGATGTTTTCACCTAAAATAAAACGCCTTTCGTGCGTACACGCAGCTTCTTTTTTTTCTTTGGCTGATGCTGTATAAGCTTGCTTTCTTGTATCAGATGCCTCTACTAATGCTAATGAGGAATCTTTTAGGGATGAGGATGCCAGACGTAGATCAAATTATAGGGAGTTAAATGATGCGATAACTAAGATTAAAATGGAAGACAAATCACCCAATATAACTAGAGAGATTCCATCCAAATATGTTGATCAAGACAACAAAAGAGTTAACCAAACATTTTTCTGTAATTATGAGAACATCTGGATTCCAGACAGAGTTCTATGACAGAGTTAGAAATGCACAAATGTGCCTTCAGTACAAGAGGGGCGAATTCAAAAGAGAAAACACTTACAAAGGTCGGTAAGCTTGACCTAAAAGAGGTATTGCTGGTTGTCATTTCCGTACTACAGAAATGCAGACATAAAATTGAAATCACAGCATGGATTTGTTAGCGGAAGATCTTGTCTGGCCAGTCTCGTCAGCTGCAATGGCATTTATTTATTTATTTACACATAATTACAAGGCATAACACATAATTACAAAAAAATCGCATAATTAACACATAATTACAAGGGTACACCAAATAATTTTGGCACGGTACACTTGTATTTCATTAAACCTTTGGACATGTGTACAAATTGGAGCAGTGTGGCATGAAGAGCCATTTGCAGCTACGGATAAAGGGATAGCCGAGTGACAGAAGACAGAGGGTGGTAATCAATGGACAGTGCTCTTCGCGGACTAATGTTACTAGGGGAGTCCCTCGTCGTTCGGTACTAAAGCCATTATTATTTTCAATATTGGCAACATTGAAGAAGGCGTAACGAGCTTATCGTCTACGTTTGCAGATGATGCAAAGTTTAATGTGAAATCGGAAATATGCCTAATTTCTATAGGTCTTGTGGCAGTAGCAAAAACAGGTAGAGATATTGGGCAGATGGGTTCAGAAATCGCAACTGAGATTTAATAGTGACAAACGCAAAGGTACTGCATATGAGGTTCAGACAATGACATTCGGGAATTTTCCGTTATGATCCATTAATAGACCAATTGTTCGACCGCACTTCAGTATTACCTGTCTGTGATGTTCCAAAGAAAGGCTGCCGTTCTGCAGATTGCACAGCACCTGCGAGGAGATCTGATTGAAGAGTTTAGGGCGTTGAATAGATTGCGTAAGCTCAGTGGTGATGTCGTCCGTGCTCGTGCTCAGAGTATGCAAATCGTGGGGCTTAAATTCAGACCAAGGAAAGACGGTTGCAGGACAGATAGTTGCGGAAATTTGCCTCAAGCCACAGGGTGGTTGAATGTTGTAACAAACTTCCATCGGTTGTTATGGAAGTGTAATGGGTAGTTTGAAAAAAAATTCAAGAACTAGAAAATACGATTGGTGGAGGGGACGGATTGATAAGGTGGGTATTGTTGTTTTTTCTTTTGATGATTATGAAATTTCCTTTTGTTCATCATTTGCCACTCCTAATATTGAGTGGAAGCACCGTTTAGAAAAGAAAAGAAAAGTAGAAAAAAATTAGCCAGGGACAGAGCGTGCCAAGAAAAAGTAGTATAGATAATGGTTTCGAGCTCAAATGAATAAAAACACGAACTTCGAAACAAATATGCCCTTTTGCCCGCAATGAACCTTTTTTTATCCTTGTAAGCTGGCTTCGCCGCACCACTGTGCTGTTTTGCGCGAGGTCTTTCTGCACCTGACATGACATTGTGCTTCCAACCCATGCAAGTGTGTGTGGGCGATACACAGTTCAGCTGTTTCGGTCACCGGTGATTTATTATTATTATCTGTTTATTTCACTAAAGGAAACCACCTCGGGATGTCAAAGTACCAGGAGGGTGGTGATTACATAGTAGGGTACGAGATACATATACTCAATACGTAGTCTCGTCCTGAAATTTTATAATTATACACATTTATATTTTTAAATGCAATTATGCATTTCAATTCAGTAATTTCACATATAAAACATATATTTACGCAATTGCTAAAGTGGACATGTTTCCAGTCACAAAATATTACCTTTCTTAAAGTAGATTGATATTTAATAATTAATAAATATTAATTGATAATACAATTAATATTACTCTTGTTTAATTAATATAAAGTGAATCTCGATTTTAATGACAAGGTTTTAAGATTAACTCGATAATAGGTGGTAGATGGCTTTCGTCAACCGGTGGAATACCACCACTTTGCTTATTGGAGGCTTGAAGTGGTGAAACCCATGTTTAGTCTTTAGAGCAAAGTTTCCGGCATCCCCCTCCCCCTATACTTATCCTTCAACCCTAACCCAAGCACGCGGTACTAAGTACTATAGATTCTAATACCTCTCGTGTTTGGGGTTCACATAAAAAAAAAAAAAAAAGATAATAAGAAGAGGGATGTTCAGAAAAGATAAAATAAATGGCAAATATACGAGTCGTCCTACACGCGAGAAAGTTATTTCTGATGACTTTGATTACGTCCGAAGAATTGTCTTCGATTTCTGAGACAAAGCAACATTTTTTTCAATATTCTCAGCTGGGCAACCTGAGTGTTAATGTGGGGAGGGGGGGTTGGCCCTCACCTTGCTCACCTGTATAGCCCTACCCCAGGTGAGGTCGGCGTTGATCACAAAGACAGCTGAACTATTTAAACCCATTAATTTTTATACTAATGGACATCGATACTAGGTGGATTCGAACGCAAGTATAGGGCCCACAGCAAGACATCCATACGTTACAGCAACATTTAGATGCCAACATTAGAATTTGTTTTGTAGGCTAGGTCCAATTTGCCTTCTATTCGCTCTCGGCACCAGTTGCGTGGCTTTCGTTTTATTTCCAATTTTCTCAGTCCCCTTTTAACTCAAGATTCGTCTCCACCTTTCTCTCGTTCCAATAATTCTTTATCTTCTTCCACCCGGTGTTTTATTCGATAAAGTTGATTACGCGTACTGAGTGGACACTTTCATTAAGAAGAATGAATTATTAGGAAAAATGCGCTTTTAGTTGTGCTCGGATAGTTATTGTTTTTAAGTATTTTAAATTTAATTTAGATGCAATTTAATTTAATTTTAATTGTTACACAAATTTTAACCGCTAACGCTTTATCTATAACGCTATCATTTCTGTTGACTTGACCAAAAAGTACCTTATTTGCACTTATTTTGAGAAATGCGCGTATTTCCCGCATATTGAGAATTGGTGGTTCGTGGGCTGTCGTCAAACAAGAAAATAAAACGAAGCACACACACCCTCGCTGTCTAACCTTCGATGCGAACTCTCACATCAGATTTTAAAATACGATGGTGAAGGGGTTTCAGAGTAGAACTGGGCAGAGACGGAAGCTTACCTCGAGGGATATTTTAAGGTGAGAGGGGCAGGCGAAATCATTTAATTTGATTTAATCTAATAATTTTAAATTATTACTCTTATTTTAATATATATCGCAGTTGTGTTACACATCTCACAGTTAATAAATTAAAGCGGGGAAGAAGAAATACACGAAGGTATCCTGCTCGGGTGGAAAATAATTCTTTGAGGGGAGAAGAGGGGAGGGGAGAAAGTAGCTTTTAGAAAAGATCAAACTGCTGTCCAAAACATGGCAACGAAATTTTAAGTTGGGGCAAGAAGTAAAACGAAAATAAACATTTCTCAAGGCACAGTATGTATTACTCTATTCTCAGAGGCAAAGTGTAAAGTGCAAAATTGGTTGCCTGACGGCACCAGGGGTTTTCTCCATCGTGTAATGTACTCTCTTTGTGTAGCACAGAACTCTGTGAAGGCCAGAGATTTAAAAAGTGTCTGGGGATTGGAAGGATGTGTAGTGTTGTGTACCTTTGTTCTTCTGACCATTTAGCCGTTAGGCCCCTGTTGGGACCCACCATTACCGCACTTGGCCCCGGGGAGGCAGGTCAGGTACCCAGTAGATTTTTTGTATTCTCACAGGCCCTGCCACCTAGTTTCCAAAGATTTCAGTGGCAAGGGCCTCTGTGAAAAAAAAATAATAATAAATAAAAAAGAGGATTATGCTAGAATACAAAAGGCCAAGAGAGGTTTATGCAAGCATAAATTTGGTTTAAATTTGGACGTTATTAATTGATAAGTTTTGTGGGGGTGTACACTGCGAGTTAGACAGAGTAGTGGGAAGACTGAAGGCTGGGGGAAAAGACAGAGGTATGGGGACGATGGAGAAGGCAACCCCAGAAATTCAGTGAGGCAGGCCCATGCCTCACCAAGCGGAAGAAGGGGGAGGGGCATCATCATCATATTTACACTCATTGAAGCGTTCCCCGAACAGAAAGCTCAACAACGCAATTAACTATTTACAATCGACCTATTTAGCCTTCCATGCAGCAAGGAAACCCCTGCATTTAGGGAAGTTTACCATCCCTAGCCCCGTAGAGGCAGGTCGCTACTATCATTTCCAATCACCATTAATTTGAAACAACACCAAGTACAAAGATTTCTGATTGCTTTGATCTCAACTACAATCAAAATCACCAATTTCTAAAAACAACTTCAATTTAGACATCAATTATAAACAAAAATATAATTATGCATATATACATATACGGGGTGATTCACTACCAGCGCGACAAACTTGCAGGAGGTGTAGGGGGCACAAAGACGAATCGGAATCACATAGCATTGCAGGGTCCGAAATGCCTTCGTCATGCGGTAGAGGACGTTATCTGCTTTGACGGTCTCATTATGACTGCATTTGACTGCATGGCACAGCGCTTTATAGAGAAACAGTGTCATTGCAGATGTATGTTGTTTCCCTGTTGATGCTACTGGGTTTATCATCTCCTTTTAGTACGCCTCTTCTCGTGAAAGACTGTAAAGATGTATTTCATTGCTGTGTATTTGGAGCAGAAGAGACGAATATCAACATGCTTCCTGTGGCAGCAGTCTCATTATGACTACTTGCCACCGGCTATCCTTTTAAATGCTTTTGTATATAGTTAGTTTTAATTTTTCTTGCAATATCTTAAAGTTAAATTTAAGCAAGGTGAAAATCGAAATATTTCTGAGTAAAATAATTAATAGGTTAATTTACACAGAGTTTTTTTTTTTTTTTTTTTTGTTGACTCCTTGGTTTGGGCAACCTGGGAGCGGGAATGCTGGCTCTCATCGGTATTGCACTGTTTCTGGTGGGTGCGGAATTTTGTGCGTTTCAGCACTACAAGTGATAGTGGACCCAGACCAGCATTTTAGGCTGACATACGAACGCAACACTTTTTCGGGCCCGCTCTGCAGAGGTTCTGCACCAAACAGATGAACAAGGTGGAGATGGGCAAATGCCTAGGAGCCACCAGCAATAACACACACACACACACACACACACACACATGAAGTAGACAATAAACAGTCTAATTAAACTTTACACGTTGAAATAAACAGCGTAATTGACCTGGTAGTTAATGATCATCGTGTTCCTTTGTAAACAGGCTAATCGTATTAGAGAATTTATACAGTTACTTGTGGTCTTGTATGTAGTTTAGGTGATTTATGTAGTTCGATACTGCTATTTGTCTTCGTCGCATACTTCGTAGGATCAGTGGCTCCTTGCGACCGTTTCGTCTTATTAATGTCATACGGCTTATTGTGCCATGTGTTTGTCCTGTGGTTCCTTGTGCCACAATTTATATTCATTTCTGTAGATCATATGAAACTGTATATTATATAAATCTCTATAAAATAGAGTATACACACATAGCGCAGCTGCCAGTTTCTGGCTAGGGGCCGCTTGCTAATCGAAATAAAAAAAAAAAAATAAATAAATAAAAAAGAGTTGACATTAGTGGGTCAGGCAAACTGCCACTTCGAGGATGAGATTCGGGAGGGAAGGCACACAATCGAGTAAGGCATATGACAAAAGTTACAGTTGCAGCATATCTGACAGTTTTAGCACTCGTAGGATTAATCTGTGCCTTCCTCTGAGTGCAAATTTTGACACCCACCCATCCACCCACAATGCACTGCACTCATTTCTGTCCCTTCTAACGAGTTATCAACGCGGTAAATAAATATATGCATAAAACAAAGTACTTTTTTTTTTTTTTTTTTTTTATGAGAACCCCAAGCACAACAGGTATTAGAACCTATAGTACTTAGTACCGTGCTTGGGTTGGAGGTTGAGAAGACGAAAGAAGATATTTGTTGATGTAGAACTTGAACTTCTGTAGATTGTAATTTTTAAGGAAATACGTATGAAGGAAGGTTGTTCCAGAAAACGGCAGTTGAATGAATAAATGAGAAGATGAAAAGTTGGTTCTGTGGGTTTGAAGTTGGACAGTAAATGGATGTTGGCTGGTATTCGGACTGTTTTGAAAGAGAGAGCGGGAATTATAGAAGCCAATTCGGAAGAAAAGTGCCCATGGAAGTATCTGTAGAAATGGCATGCAGCAGAAACACTACGGCTATGAGACAGCTAGTGGAGAGGCTCTGTTAGAGATGGATCATTAATTAACCTAACTTCCATCTTCTGAATGGAATCAAGAAGCTGGAGAGAGGTTTTGGGGGCACCACACCAGATGTGGGAACAATATTCCATGGCAGGGCGGATTTGCGATTTATACAGAGTGAGCAGCTGTTTGGGAGAAAAGTAACGCCGAGAGCGAAAGGGAAAACCAAGTTTTTAGATGCATAGGAAGCAATATTTGTAATGTGCTTCTGCCAAGAGAGATTAGAAGTCAGGGTAATCCCCAAAAGAGATTTTTGCGAGATATAAGACAAGACTGAGTTTTAGAAGGGTTGAAATCAACTAAGTTGTCTTTGCCCCACTGGAGAATTGCCTGAAGATCGGCATTTAAGGAATTGGCAGAAGATTTTCGAGAACTTGAAGCTGATTGAGCAGGACAAGGTTTCTCAAAATGGAAAGTTGAATGCAATGTGCTATCATCGGCAAAACTATGGATAGGATTTCCTCTCAATGGAAGAAGGTCATTGATATACAAGAGGAAAAGAGTGGGGGAAAGAACTGAACCTTGGGGGACACCGGCATTAGTGCAGAAGTTAGAAGACAGAGAGCCATCTACCATCACCCTCAGTGAGCGATCAGAGAGAAAACTGGATAACCAATTACTAAAAACAGTTGGAAAATCATACGATGGAAGCTTGTTTAGAAGACCTTTATGCCAAACACGATCAAAAGCCTTTGAGATGTCAAGAGCAACTACATGTGTTTCACCGAACCTTTCCATTGAATTAGTCCATAAATGGGTAACATAAGCCAGAATATCACCAGTGGATCGAAACTGACGGAATACATACTGGCGATCGTTGATCAGACGGAAGGTTTCTAGGTAGTTTAAGAGTTGGCGGTTAATTGATTTCTCCATTACTTTAGAAAGAGTAGAGGTAATTGCAATGGGACGATAATTGGATGGGAGGGATTTGTCACCCTTTTTAGAAACTGGCTGGATATGAGCAAATTTCCAAGAAGAAGGAAAAATACCTTTGGAATAAGAAAGTGAAAAAAGGCGGCAAAGAATAGGAGTAAGTTCAGGTGCACAGGTTTTGAGAACAAGTGGAGAAATACCATCAGGACCTGGAGCTTTCTTAGCATCAAGATTCATCAAAATCCTTCTGATATCCTTTTGACGGAAGACCACAGGAGGCATTGAATGGAGCGTGTTAGGAATGGTGGGAGGTGTTTTACCAAGATCATTAATACATGAGCTGGAAGAAAAATGGAATGCTAGCAGGTCAGCTTTATCCTTGGCTGAAGTGACAACAGAACCATCTGGTTTGGACAGAGGTGGGAGCAGAGATTGGCAAAAGTTGCGGCCAATAGCTTTGGCTAGAGACCAGAATGCTCGGCTACCATTAGGGCAAGAAGCAAGTTTTCTACTCTTAGCCTGTTCAAACTCTAGTTTGGACTGATTAATAACTGCTTTACAATTGTTGCGAGCTTTGGTGTAGGCAGAAAATGAAACTGAAGAATTAGAAACAAGCCAGTTACGATATGAAACATTCTTCTCTTGGACAGCCTTAGCACATTTATTGGAAAACCAAGGTTTAGATAAAGGACGAGATTTTAATGTGGAGTGTGGGATAAACGATTCTATTCCTGCAAGAATAATTTCACTGACACGATCTGAGCAAACGTTGACATCAGAAGTTTTGAAACAGTAATCAGACCAAGGAAAAGAAGAAAAGAAGTCTCGCAGGTCAACCCATTTTGCATTCTTGTAATGCCAAACAACAGGAGGTTCGGAATAGCCATGAGATAAAGTTTCCATTGGAGAAGAGACAATCACCAAGTTGTGATCTGAAGTGCCTAAAGGACCTCTCACTTCGACCTTGTACTTAAGAGGGTTGTTTGTGAGAAAAAGAGCAAGCGTATTGGCTGTATGTTTAGGATTGTCCGTTATTCTTGTAGGTAAATGAACGATCTGTGCTAGGTCATTAGTAATTGCAAAAGCCTCAGCATCTCGACCTGCTGGGTCGGTGTGACTAGAAAATGGAAGCCAGCTGGAGTTGTGAACGTTAAAATCACCGAGGGAAATTCCCTCACTGTTAGGAAAGTTGGACTGGAGAAAGTCAAGTTGCAAAGAGAGGAAGTCAAAGAGCTCCAAGTGATTAGTGGAGTTGGGAGAACGGTAGAGACAACAGATGAATTTGACACAATGAGGTAGAGAGATTTTAAGCCAGAGAAGATCAAAGAGAGGAGATTCCAAATTGTGAAGTCTCTGACAGGGAATATCAGAACGGACATATGCACAAGTACCACCTTTGAGGCTAAAGGAATCATACAGCAAATAATTTGGATATCTGAGATGAGAAGTAGTTGAATCAACTGATAACTGAGATTCAGTCAGAAAAAGTACATGGGGTTTGGAAGACTGCAAGTGGAAATGGACATCGTTGAGATTGGAATTGAGACCACGTATATTTGTGAAATGAATTAGGAAGTCCTTGGGAGGTTTAGGTCTTTTCGCAGATAAGCTTGCTCTATTATTTTGACAATTCATGGTGTATTCAATAGTAAGAAAAAGTGGGTGGGACATGCTGTATGAAGTAATGAAATTTTTGGATATGGCGTACATGTGGTAAGAATATACTCAGATCCTTGACATAACGTGGCCTCGACAATGCTCCCCGCATACACACTACTCGGACTCCCTCCAGTCACTATCTGGCAGAGTAGAGGTAGCAAGATTATACACTAGCTGATCCGGAAGCCTCCTAGAGAGTTACCAATAGGTTTGGTCAGGTGTACTATCTAGCGGCCGGCCTGCGAACACCGTTTTAGAGCTGTACCCTCGAAATGTAAGGAATATTGGATCACGCCAGGCCGTTCATCATAACCTCAAAAGTCATCAATCATACTGCATGATGGAAGAGATAGGGAAGAGTTGGCTGGAACTTAGCTCTAGAGACTAAACATGGGTTCCACCACTTTAAGCCTCCAATAAGCAAAGTGGTGGTATTGCTCCTGTTGATGAGTCATCTACCACCTAGTACTGCCTGGTAACATAGAGGGGCGGCGTTCCTCCATGTGGTGTGGGCACCACACCTCGACCCCTGCTTACGTTGGTTCACACCTGGGTGGTCACCCACCATGTACTTGTACATGGAGGTTATACCCAGGATTACTAACAGTCCCACCATCGTGAAGGTGCAAGCAGAGGATTTGGCTGTCACAGACCATCCGGACTTCGCCGAAATTGGGTCCACTTGACTTAAGTGTCACCCGAATATTAGTTCCATCAGCGTTTTAGACTCCCAGGTAGCAAGAACAGCTTGTCTGGCATATCTGAGAGAATGTCAGTGACAACCTCAAGGACCAACTTACGAATTAGTATTAGTACTTCAGTGTAGATACATAACATTTTGGCAGCGTAGGCGTTGTCTCCTAAGATAAAGCGGAAGGTCATGTGATTCAACGTACAAACTGTGTACTGGCGAAGTACTGTGGGCACCTAGTGCAGACCGCAGGGCATTGTGTTCTATGGTGTTGAGAGACCGTGAGATGCTGTTTTCAGCTACAGCATACACTTTATCTCCATAATCTAATCGTGACCGGATTAGAGCACGATTTAAATTCATCAGTGACTGCCTGTCAGCACCCCAAGATGTTGAGGATACTGCGCGAAGGATATTATATTTTTGGAGGCACATATAGTTCTCACGTAGGTTATAGCTTTAAGAAAATTAAATTTGGTGTATAAAAAAATTAAACCGAATAATCTTTTGTAATCTGTCATCTGTAATTCTCTGCCTTTCAGTTTTAAGAGAAGTTCCGGATGAAGCGATCGCAATTTACAGAAGTGTGTTGCTGCTGTTTTCTCCTCGGTTAATTGACAACTGCAGCAATTGAAAATTGCTAACTGCAGTTGTCTTTCAATGTTCGATGTTGGACAGGAAATAGCAAGATCGTCTGCATGCATATAAGTTTCCACCGTAGCTGGGATGTCTCGATTAATGCCATTGGTTCGTAATGCAAAAAAAGTGTAGCAAAAACCAAACATGTATTGCATTACTCGAACAAATAATGCTTCACCATGGAGAAGACTATTGTTACTTATTCTCGGGGACGGCACCACACGGGGATACCACCAGACGGCACGATTTCAAGGCTTGTTGTCCTATCGTCAGTGGGTGGTAAGTACCCTGGTATTGCAATCATGACAATCCATTTGCATAGTATTTCCACAATACGAGATTTCGTATTGTGGAAATACTATTCCACAATACGAGATTTCGTATTGTGGAAATATCACAATCTATTTGCATTGGATTAAATTCATCCCGGAATTTAATCCAATGCAAAATTAAAATTAAAAAATTCATCCCGTACGTGTGGAAAATATTCCCGCAAACGCCCACTTGGTTCAAACCAGGACTTCACACATCATATGTACTGACAGGCCATGGCGCCTTCAAAGAAAAGCTGGCCCAGATGGAATTGGAAGAAGACCCGAGATGCGTGTGTGGTGAAGCGGATTGTGGGACACACGTTATGTATAACTGCCCAAACTATGAGGACGTGCGATGTAGGTTAATGACTACAATAAAGTACTTCCCAAAAAATATGGAATCACATTTGCTTGACTCGAGTGAAGAATATTGAGCACTAACACACTTTGCTCAGCAGCTCTTCATCAGGCGAAGAACACTCATCGCCTTACACAAAGTGACATAAAAATGGTGATACACAACAACACAACAAAATGTCTACGTTCTCACCAAACCTCCCAGACAAGACAACAACCAGAAAACCGGACTAGACTAAACGAGAAAACTGCAATTACTAAATGGAAACGACAAACCGTCTCTTTCCCCGTGCACCACCGAGTGCTCCGTGGTGTGGTGACTCCTGAAAAGACTACCCAAATACAAGGACTGCAACGGACATACTCTGAACCTTGGACGATTCTCCTGAAAGCCGAGGAAGACCATCTGGCAAACGGGGCTAGACATCTGTTTCAGCCTGCTTTTCCCCCCTTTCCTAGGCGAGGGGGGCGACACTTTCGGTGTCTACTCCCCCTCCCACCGCCCGACTTTTCCTTCTGGTGTGGCATGCCTACTGAAAAACGAGGGACTACCTTCCCTATCGGTCCTTTCCTTCTACTTCTACCCCCAGTCATTTGCCTCCCATCCCAAAACTTTTTCTGCACAGCATATAATCCCACAGGGCCAAATCTAATACACCAAAATTACTGCTCGAACTATTAGACCTCTAGAGAAACTCATTCAGCAAAAACTTCACTCAATGTTTCAACAAATCGTATTATTAAGCAAACCGCGAATAATTTATTTTAAGGCCCTAGCTACTGAAATCTCAGGAAAGTAGGTGGCAGGACCTGCCAGAGTACAATTAGTCTTATTGGTACATCCGGCCGGCGTCCCCGTCGCTCGGTATGAAAACGTCGGGCCCCACTAGGGGCCCTGCAGCTGACAGGCCGGATGAACAATGGGCACAAAATACTACATTCTACATTCTACATGACCCACACACAGTCAAACCTCTGGCATTGACAGGGCACTGTCACTCGATACAGAGAGCGTACGCGCAGATGGCAGAAATCCCAGGAGCCGTTAGACCCTCAACATACCCAATACCCTATCCATTTGCATAGTATTTCCACAATACTCTCCCACCAGAGGGAGAGTGCCCTCAGGTCTTTAAGGTTGGCTAAATTATTATTATTATTTTTATTATCTGTTTATTCATATTTCGAGACACCCATAGATAGCTTGGCTCATGATAGCCTTAGATGCTGATGCGCCATTAAACTTCTAATAACCAACCAACCAACCCATAGATAGCACGTGGCTAATGGATTAATTGTTAAGTTGGTTTCATTAATTGCGAATGGTTGTTAAATGCTAAACATTATTATATAAATTATTAAATTAGTCTTCTTATTATATTTGTACCTGCCGGTACACATTACCAAACATTTCTGTCCTATACATTTTGTCTGTACATAGTTTCTCTCGATCAATATTTAAATTATTAAATTAACAGTATTTGCTGGGAAGGAAAAATCTCCCCAGAGAGTCCAATTGAGTCAGTTGGCACTTGAGACTTGGTTCTTCTCTGTTTATTCTCGGTCGTATCATCCGAGGACGAGTGATCACGTTTCCCACTTTCGGCGCATCTGTTCTCTCCCTTAGTTGCTTTGCCAGAGTTAAGATGTTTCTAGTTATGATGATATACTTCCAGGGTGTGATGTCCAGACTGGCAGACAAGACCAATCGCCGCTAGGTGGCCGGTACTACGAGTTGATAGTAAATTGTGCTCCCTAAAGTGATTTAAATTTAGTGATTAAATCTAGTTTGTTTCTTTATCTGATGGATATCATCGTGTAGCGGACGCCAAAAGCTTTTCAACCATACGGGTTATGGAGGTACCGGACTTACAGCAGATAAGTAACTTTAAATTTTAATTTGTATATGAACGATCTTGCTAAAGCCGAAGCGAACTGCTGCCATTATCTGACCGGCTGAAGGTCACTGCTGGGAAACGACTGGTTAACATATATAAAGCTAATTGCCAAGGTCATGCTGCTTTCACTGCTTGCGGCCTAAGCCTTCGTCGCACTATACTGCCTTCGGAAATAGTTTCCCACCCGCGACCACCTGTTTTTATCCCATTTCATTGCAGCGCGCTTGTCCGACTTAAACGCTATTGTTCTCCCTCAAACTCTACCAACTTGTACTTAGACTGCAGAATTGTCAACTGACTGCCCCACCCCAAAAATTCCCACACTTCACTATGAGTGACGCAGATATCGAGGTTATTGACCGGCAGCGGTCTGACTATCCTATCCGCTCAAGAACTGAAGCGCCGGTTACAAATGAAGAGACAACCAAATCTTCGAAATTAAAACTAAAGAAGGGGTGTAGAATAAAATCTGCGACAGACTCGCAACCAGCAAAGGAAAATCCAGACGACGGAGAAAACGAATCGACAAGTGATTCCGACCACGAGGATAATAATACCCGAGCCTTTCCCCTTACTCAGAGTCGCCCACTATCAGGAACCCCTGTGGACCAAGTCATTGCTATTAGAGGGACACTTGATGAATATTTGGGCAAGAAATCCAACAGAGTCACTGCTGCTATCCGCACTGACATTCTCACCATCTTCAGCAAAATGGAGACGGTAATCCTAAATCTCCATATTGAACATGAACGACTACAATCCAAACTGGAAGTTCTTTCGCAGGAAAGGGGAAATAAAATGCAAAAACGCCCCCCAACCTTTACAGAATCTTTGAGAAATGGCGCGCCTGTTGCGCCTAACAAACCTGACATTTCCCAGACCAAGAGGACAAAACGAAAGCCAGAATCGCACATCGTTTTGATTAAACCGGTAGAGGATGCGCAGCTTGACACTAGTGAAGCCGTCAAAGAGACGCTGACAGCTAATCTAAAGGAGCAAATGAAGACTGTCAAGATTAGGAGTATCCGGAAGACCAGGCACCCAGGTGTGGTGATAGAAACAGACACCAAGGAAGAGGCACAAACTATCCTTAACAATGCCAATATGACCAAGTTTGGACTAAAGGCAGAAGTTCCCAAGAAAAAAGGGCCTTCAATCGTAGTGTTTGACGTAGATCAGGACGTCACTCCTGAAGAACTTGCAGAAGATATTTACAGTAAAAACCTCAGCCTGCACTTACATGAAAACGCAGAAGAAGATGACGTCTCTCCAAAATACAAGACTAAATCAAAAACTCATTCTAACGTAAACTGGGTAATCCATCTCTCTACTAGAGCGTGGCAAATCCTAAGAACGCAGAGCCGTATTTTCATTGGCTGGGGAAGCCACAGATTTAAAGAACATATTCCTGTCCCCAAATGCTATAAATGTCTTCGCTTTGGCCACACTTTGCACACATGCAACCAGCGAGAGTCGACGTGTGGCCACTGTGCCCAAAAAGGGCATGGATACAGGGACTGCCCAGCAAAAGATCAACCACCAACCTGTGCCAACTGTAAGGTGGCCAAGGCGCCCCATCAGCACTCAATCAGGGATGGAAACTGTCCAGTATACCTAAAAGCTAAAAGTCTGTACCAAATGAGAATCAACTATGGATAGAGCCCCTTTAACCAATAACTACAAAGAAATAAGAATTGTCCAACAAAATGCACAGAGAGCTAGGGGAGTAGCCGACCAGCTAAAAGTAAAAATAGAGGAAAATCAAATAGATGTGGTCTTACTTCAAGAACCCTATGTCCGGTCGGGAGTGGTTACTGGGTATCCTGCAAAATACAAAACAGTTTATTGCACAACAGAGAACCCTTGGGCTGCAATAATAGTCAGAAATCCAGATATCACTACCACCAAGATAACGCCACTCTGTACTGCAAACAGTGCTTGTGCACAAATTATAACTCCACTGGGCCCGCTCTTCTTGTTGTCCTTATATACCCATCCTGGAGAAGATATTGCCCCAGCAATCTCAACTATCCAGACAGCTCTCCAACTTCTTTCAGGGGGGCGGTTGCTAATAGCCATGGACGCAAACTGCCGATCTGTGCTTTGGCACAGTCACACACCTGACAGGTCTGCTCATAGGAATGGTGCACAACTTGAAGATTTCTTCCTCACAACAGGACTTCAAGTTATAAACCGCCCTGGTCATCTCCACACCTACAGCGGCCCCCTCTGGGAAAGCAACATTGACGTTACAGCGGCGACTCCAGATATTGCTGTCAAGCTCGCCAGATGGACTGTTCAAGAATCCTGGACTACGTCGGACCACAGAGCAATTTCATTCTCCCTGGTTCGCTCTCTGGAACGTACCCCTCCAGTCCCCAGAGATGTGATACGTTATAACGTCAAGAAGGCTGACTGGGAGCGCTTTCGAACAGAACTGTCAACGAGACTCCCTGAAGATATTCCACTCTTTGACACGCTAACTCCGGATGACTGTGTAAAAAGCATTACCGCTACTATCAGAAGCGTCTGCGACCTTTCCATCCCACGCAGAAGGCCCTACAGGTATGCTGTCCCTTGGTGGAACCACCAGCTAGACGATCTAAGAAGAAGGGTCCACCATGCTAGGAAAATGTTCCAGCGGGCAAGGGCGACGATGTCCTCCCAAGAGATTACGGCAGCCAGGGAAGCTTACCGCACAGTCAGAAATGAATATACTAAAGAAATTCGCAAAAACAAAAAGCAATCGTGGCAAACTCTGGTGTCTATCTCCGGAAATGAGAACCCATGGGGCATCGTTTTCAAAATTGTAACTAATAAATTACCACGTGGTGAGGTGCTTGATACAACACTGAAAATAGACGGTACTTCCACCTATACCTGGGAGGATACTATAAATAACATTCTTGATACCATTTACCCTGTTGAAGAGGCACCTTTGACGCAACAGCAACAAGAAATTATCAACCAGAATTTAGAATACCACACAGCAACGGTGGAGCCCCCGTTCACCAGCTTTGAGATGGACGTGGCAATTAACAAGATGAAAGATGGAAAAACACCAGGTGCAGACCTGCTGGAAGTAGAAGTTCTCAAAAAATTCGCTGAGGCCTGCCCAGCTATACTTCTAAGCCTACAGAATAAGTGCCTGGCAGAGGGCACCTTCCCAGCTTCATGGAAGACTGCAACCTTAAAACTAATTCTGAAAAACTCGGACAAGTCACCACAGAACCCAGCCTCATATCGCCCGATTGCCTTACTCTCCGTGATGGCCAAACTACTGGAGCGTCTACTCTTGTTTAGACTTTCTGCCTGCTATGAGGAACACCAACTCTCCTCAGAAAAACAATATGGCTTTAAAAAAGGCTGCAGCACTGAAGACGCTGTCAACAATCTAATCACCCAAGCAACGCACTCAGCTTTCAAGTACTCTCTTGCTATATTGGTGGACTTTGCTGGAGCTTTCGACCGCCTGTGGTGGCCCAGCGTTCTTCGGAGACTTCGGCACTCAAATGTTTCTAAAAATCTATATAACAGTTTGAAGTCTTATCTAACCAACAGAAAAGTACGAGTTACTAACAAATATCAGACAGTTACCAGATTCATCCACCGGGGATGTCCGCAGGGCTCTGTGCTTGGCCCGTTCCTCTGGTCTATTTTCTTGGACGAGTTCCTGGGCTTGGACCTTGGGGGGGCTGAGCCCTTGGCCTTTGCGGACGACCTTGTCCTGTTGGTGCGTGCGGACACTAGGTCGTCCTTGGAAATTATTGCAAATACGGCGCTTGTGAAGCTCCAGAACTGGGCAGCCTTGCACAACCTTACCATCTCGGCAGAAAAAACAAAATCCATTCTCCTAAAGGGCAGACTACAAATTAGAAGACCACCTACGATGAAATCAAACTTCACCCCCATCCGACTGTACACAGAGGTTAAATACTTAGGTACTTACATTGACTCAGGTCTTAATTTCCATAACCACCTGAAATATCTAGCCACCAAAATCCGGAAGTATGCCGCCATGATCAGGAGGGTGAGCAGAGCCGACTGGGGCCTGAAGCACAAAGCTCTGACCCTCATATACAAAGCAGTATATGTCCCGATTGTCTGCTATGGTGCCTCCACCTGGTATAGACAAGCTACACTATCAAAAAACAAACAGAAGCTGGATACAATTCAAAGGTTCATGCTGCTATCAATTAGTAGGGCGTGCCGCACTGTTAGCACCCCTGCCTTGTAAGTTCTAACAGGTTGTCAGCCACTCTACCTAGAAGTAGTCAGGCGAGGCCTATATTACCACCTTAGGAAAGGAACACCAGCTGAAATAGTAAATCTCCAGCTGGATCTTGCAAATGACCCCAAGATAGAGAAGAGGAGAATCACCCAACACCTACAAGCGATATGGCAACAGAGCTGGGAAACCACACAGAAAGGAGACATCACGAGGCGATTCCTCCCAACTATAAACCATACTCACCCAGAGCCCCCTCCATGGTTCTCACCTGGTCTGCACATGACGTTTATCATCACTGGACACGGCCCCTTCCGTCAGAAACTCACAGCTATGGGGATTGAAAGAGACCCACGGTGCCATTGTGGAGAAGAAGAGTCCTGGGGGCATCTCATGTATGAGTGCCCTGCCTATGACAACAGCAGAATCAAGTTTGCTACCGCAATTCAAAGGAATCCACGAAACCAAGAGTCCTCACTGCTGCTCGATGAAAACACATACAGGGCACTAACTGTGTATGCGCAGGAAATCTTCGCACTGAGGCTAGCCAAGATTGCTGAAATGAGAACAACATTGGATCATGCTGCCCAAGGCCTGAATCAGACTGGCGTGGGTTAGCTCCTCCTCCGCTAGAGGACACTGCCTTGACAACTTGCAAATCCTTTAAGGGTAGGAACACTGCTGGTACCATTCTGGTGCGGGACTGCTGGCACTCATCGAGTGCGGGATACTGCTGGAAACCCCTTATAGGGTAGGATCAGCCGGCACCGTTCTGGTGCGGGATTGGTGGCACTCTGGAGAACTCCTGAGTGCGGGATACAGAGTCCATTGGCCTCTGGTGATCATGCAGGGGCACCTGTCCCCTGCTACTTTAACTCCCACCCCCCAGATCCCTATTTTCACCTCACAAAGAGCGGACTGCTCCTTAACTTCAGTCCGTCCTCCTTTCCCTCTTTCTGTTCCTTCTAACTCGTACTCCTGCTCTGTTTTCTTCCCCCCCCACTTTTTTATTTTTTATTATTATTTTTTTTTTATTTTTATTTATTTATTTATTTTTTTTTAAATTTTTTATTATTATTTTTATTTATTTATTATTTTTTATTTTTATTTTTTATTTATTTATTTATTATTTTATTATTTATTTATTTATTTATTATTTTTTTTTTTATTATTATTATTTTTATTTTATTTTATTTATTTTTATTTATTTATTTTTTATTTTTTATTTTTTTTTATTTTTTTTCACTTGACCTTTGTCAGGAAGCTTAGGCAACCCTGGCAAAGGCCAGCCAGAGTATAATGGGCAGCCTGGCTCACCTCCCAGTGGTGGTGGCGGGCAACGTGGGGTCCCACTAGGGGCTCTGCGGCCAAGCAGCCAAAGACACAACAACAAAACATAACACTACTCTGACAGAAACCAGACATTACACTTTTTCTGGCTTTTACAGAGATTCTGTACTTCTTCACAAAGTACCATGGTGCAGATGTGGGAAACCACAGGTGGCGCCTTTCACAAATCACTATGCCACTATGGCAGACAAGACCTGTTATAAGGAACTCCTCAACATTTGGCAGTCTAGATGGAACACCTCACACACAGGCTCTGTTACCAGAAAATTCCTCCCTGATGTCACTTTCACGACCCTGAAAACGGTAAAGACCTGGCTTTCTCTCACCTTGGAATCCTCCTACTTGGTTACCGGACACGGGTCCCTCAACGAAAAGTTACATCAACTGGGTTTGCTACCAACAGATCGCTGTTTCTGCGGCAGTCCAGAGAATTGGAAACATCTTCTTTTCGAATGCAGGTTGTACGATGACTTAAGAAGGACCCTGCTGCAGGCTGTGCCAGGTACTCAGAACAGCAACCAGAGCCTCTACTCCAAACACCTGACAATCTAAAGGCATTCCAATCCTATGCATCCGAAGTCTTTGATCGCAGGAAGCAGAGCTACATAGTTGTTACTGCACCTAACAACACCTCTTCGGTGACTTAAAGAGTTCTATATTCGCATGCCACCATCTTCTTCATTTTTTTTTTTTTTTTTTTTTTCCACGTGCTGTCTGGAGTTCCCACTCTAGTGCAGCCAGTTTATTTATTCATTCATTTTCATTTCATTTCATTAATTTATTTATTTATTTTATTTTATTTATTTTTCTCTTCTTTATTTTCTAAATCAAATTATTCTTTTCTTTATTCTTATTAAATTATTATTTTTCTTATTTATTTAATTTGTTCTTCACGCGCTCTGCCTTGAAATCCCACTCTAGCGCAGCCAATTTATTTACTTATTTTATTATTTTATATCTATTTTTATTATTTTTTATTTATTTTTTTTTCACGCGCTCTGCTTCGAGTTCCCACTCTAGTGCAGCCAATTTATTTATTTATTTATTTTATTTTATTATTTTTATTTCTATTTTTATTTTTTATTTTTATTTCTATTTTTATTTTTTATTTTAATTCCTTTTTTTTATTATTATATATATATATATCTTTTTTAATTAATTTTTTTTCACGCACTCTGCCTTGAGTTCTCACTCTAGTGCAGCCAATTTCATTAAATTGCTTTTTTCTTCTTCTTATTTCTTTATTTTTTATTATTGCTTTTTTATCATTATTATTTAATATATATATTTTTTATTAATTAATTTATTATTATTATTTTACTCTTTTTTTTTTTTCCCTAACTGCACCACGGGTGGTTTTTTTTTTTATTTTTTTATTTTTTATTTTTTTTTTGGGCTCTTCTGTCTTTATCTCCTCCCTCTGGAATGGGCCCCCAGAGGAATCTGTTCCACCTTCTGGCAACACTAGATGGGTCAGAGTCTCTCTTGAGACAGTACGTGTTTTTCTGGGACTGGCTCACCTTCCCGTGGTGTGGACGAGTACCCAGAATCATCTGTCCAGGCGACTGATCCTTCCGGGTAGCCAAGTGGCCAGACCATAACAGGACACACATATAATACACACAAACGTACGTCACACACATATCTGGCCCATTTGTAGTGATTCTGTTCTTCACAGAGATACGAGGCGGAGTTGAACAAACGTTCTAGGTGCCGCCCTTACATATACACATGTCCACACATGTCCATGGCAGACAAGACCGCTCTTGAGATGGTAAACGGTTTCCCGGCAATCTTGTTTAACCATCTCAGGAGCCAGTATTCTATTCCTAAGAAGGCCTTGATGTTGCTCTCAGGGGCCGATGACCAGATAGTCGATGCCTACAACGGAATCGGTGTAACGCATTTAAGGATGTATTGGATCATCAGATGAGGGCTTCTGAGACCGGTGAGTTCTTGTCTAGTGCTCCAGAGTGCTGCGTATGTCTTTTTCCTAATGTGTTCGAGGTGAGGTATGAAGTTTAATCCTTCATCCCACTCAAAAATCTTATATGGCCGTCATTCAGTGCAGCTACGATTTCTCGAGCTCCTGAATTTTGAATTATTTAATGTGTTTAAAGTGTTTTCTTCCACTGGAAAAGTGTGTCAGCTGAAAGAACTAAGCAAGCGGATTATGTGGGTAAGAAAATTTTGTCATTACCACAGTTATCTTGCGAGAACCCTCTCATTATCTACTTAATCTCATTAGGCTTAGCATTCTTAGCGTTCCCACTAGAATATGCTTCTTAGTGCGCATGCGCCAGTTGATGTATGTCGTGTTCGGTTATGCTCTTCATAGATAGCAAGTTTTAGTTACCTATCCTTGACCGTACAGCATGATTCAAGTACCAATAGATTCCTCTTCTTGCGCCCAACACGGATGAGCCATAATCTCCATCATCAAACAAACAGGTACCTCATGTTTTATAGATTTTTTTTATGCTATTGCTTCCATTATATTAGCTCTAACCCATATACAGACAGCAAACACTAGTGCCCTAAAGGCATATGACGACATCGTGGTCAACCTTGAGAAGTCACAAAGCCCTGCGCTGCTGAACCCCTAGGGTTACGTTAAACTCTCCTGTTCTTTCAACTAAAATACAAGCGGTTTTAATTCTCCCCAGAAAAGTAATTAGTCAGACAAATTTCAACCTAAAGGCAAAGTATGGGAGAATCAGAAATTTCGACAAGCACTCCCATGTGCTTCCGTTGTAAAGTAGATCGTCAGGAAGCAGAAATCCAATGTACGTCATGTCGGCAATTTTACTGCGCGGTCTTGTACCAAATGCGACGTTAAAAGTACATCTGCCCATTCTGCAGAGAAAGTAAAGAACAAATGACAAATGCAACGGAATATGTGGATATCCAGAATGACACGGAGATCGAAAATAAACAAACAAACGTCCAAACATCAAATTTTAGTCAGACTCACGCTGCAAGTCAAACTGACTCAGTAGCGGTTAACCCGCAGTGTGAAATGGACTCAGATGTCTGCATTCAACAACCAATCATCGCGACACATGAAAATACTGTGGAATGTAGGAAACAAAGCCAAGGGGAAAGTGCCCTCCTTAACGGTGAGCAAAACAGGTTCCTGAAAAACATTAATGACATCTGTACAGAACACATGAAATTGTACCACATTCAAATTGCAGAATTGCTGGAAAACATAATGTGGAAACTGACATCGATTTCTGATAGTCTGCAGAATTTATCTGAAGAGAACCGGCAGCTTCGTGTACAGAACAATGACATGAAACAAGAAATAGGTCTCCTAACCAATCAAATGCATCAACTAGCAACCTTATTTATGCCCAATGAAAACAGTATATCCAACAACGTCCCATACAACATGGCTCAGGGAACCTCGGAAAACAAGCCACAAGAAGTAGAATTGATACATGATTCCAACGCTGAAAGGAATTATACTCCCCAATTTTTGTATAATGCAATGCCTCATATGCCTGTCACCCTTAGCCCAATGGCAGCCGTAACACAAGGAGATAAGAATCAGCTTAATAGCGGAGATGCAGGGCTGAATGACTGTAACTCACCCAAACCTGCATCTAATAACACTCGGGGATAGCCACTCAAAGACCTCTCAGGTGGCCCTCTCCACAATACCGAACCAAAATACTACTAAATCTAAAAGGTTAAAGGAGACAATCCATACTGGAAAGGGTGCATCAAGACCCACATTTGCAGAAGTAGTCACCGGCAAAAAAGATGCTGAGAATAACCAAAAGATCCCACCAGCAGGGCTCATAGGCAGCCGCTACTCCCTGGCTTCTCTCACCGACCAACATGTTCACTCAAAAGAAACCCGGATGACATATTCAACATATCAGAACATGGAACATGAAAGACAACATGGCAATAGAGATGCCACAGAACTTTCCTCGAAGGGGACTCTTGCTAATTCCTACAATATCACAGCAGTTCAGACTCGTGGTCGAATCTTTATATCTCGACTGGAACCGACTACTAAACCAGAGAGGTTAGGTTAGGAAAATTTATACGCCCATGATATGGTAAAAAGTTTGAATGGATTTCAATTAAAACGCCAGTTGTTCCTGCGACATTTATTAATTAACAAGGTAGACCACTTTCCAACCATGAAGTTGCTGAAGATTCCAGAAAGTAAAATTGAAAAATATTGTGAAATTATCAACGCTTTGAATGACGACTTTTCACGAAGATTTGGCGACTTCCGAAAAATTGAGGCAAGTTTGACAATAGTGCGCGACCCATTTTCAATAGAAATTGATATTGCACCGAGTGAACTACAACTTCAGATTATTGATCTGCAGTGTCATACCGATTTAAGGGAATTGCACCGTCGTGAGAAAATCTGTAAATTTTACAATACTCTTAATTCGGACAAATTCGACGAACTTAAAGATTTTGCCCGAAGAATGTTGGTTATTTTTGGATCAACCTACATATGCGAACAAACATTTTCCATCATGAATCTAAATAAAAATTCTTTACGATCGAGCATCACCGATGAACATTTACAAGCAGTTTTAAGAATCTCAACTGCAAAAAAAAAATTAAAAATGTTAAAAGGTGTAAAACAGTTCCATTCATCTCATTAAATTCTTGGTTGCTAGAGAATAATTTTTTTATCTTATATTTCTTCTTCATGATAACAAATAATATATATCTAAAAATAGTATTTTACGTGCGGCACGCCTTCTTTTTGAATTCCTAATGTGGCCTTTCAGCCAAAACGTTTGCCCAGGCCTGGTATAAATAAATAAGTTACTCTACCAGTACTACTGGAATCCCAACGGTCCTGCCATAATTTAATTAATTTCACCAAAATTTCTTTCTTTTGTTTGCTGACTGCAGAAGAAACTTCATTAGTAATCCCCAGAAATGTAATTTGTATTCCTTTTCTTATAAAATAACAAAAAGCTCTATACACGACTGTTAAATCCAAAGGCAACCCCCACCCCTGCAATCACCTGAACAGCATTAGTCAAAACGGTCTTACAAACACGCAAAATAGTTAACAACATTATTTTTTGTATTGATATTAGTTTTTGTTTAAATTTTACATTGACATTACGAACGTACCAAATTGATGCAGCATACGACACAATCGGAATAAAAATAGCTTTATAATATAGATACAAAATGCGTTTACCTAATCCCTAATCTTTTCTGGTAACCCTAACTATAGAGGCGGTGTAATTTTTTTTTTTATTTTCCTACTTAAATAATTCAAATGTTGTGAAAACAATAATTTATCATCTAAGATAACCCCTAAATATTTTACCTGGGAAACAAGAGGAATTTGTTTACTGTTTACTAATAATTGAGGTAGTCTGTTGTAGTCTAATTTTCCTTTTAATAACATCGTGACAGTTTTAGTAGATGAAATTTTTAGTTTTTTTAATGTAGCCCAATCAGTCAAATCCTGAGCAATAACCTCCATTCTACTTTCTAAGACCACTGGTTTAAGACCAGATTCCATAAAATAGGACCCAACACAGATCCCTGTGGACAACCGCGATCAATAACTCTATTAAATGTTAGATGTTGGGATCTTATAATAATCTGCCTGTCCATTAAATATATCTTTTAATAATATGGTATAACAAATCAGACAATTTAATTCTCTTAATGAAAAAATAACACTTTGATACCATACAGTACCAATTGCTCCTTCGAAATCTATGAAAAATGCTAGCCCATATTTCTCACCAGAATTTACACTAAAATTAATTAAATCGCGTAGAAAGACCACCGAGGTACTTTATAACCTCTCTGTTTCCTTCTCTTAGCAGCCAAATTTAAAGCATTAAAATAGAAGATTGAACAAAAAATGCATGTTCAGAAGCAGTTAATGAATTTAAGTTGTCCCTAGTATAAATTGAAAAACTATGTAACGCAGCACCTTTAAATTTATCCCACTTAATATTCTTATAATTAAATCTCAAAGTATCATCTGTTGACATATCTGTGTCGCTAATTTCTGATAACTTTATAGTTATTACAATAGCTCTGTGATCACTGTTAGTGATATTTGTAACAACATCCGAAGAACTGACTCTTCTATTTAATTGATTATTTACTAAGGTGATATCAATATTGGAAACACCATGAATGTTATCAAAAGTATATGGTTTAAAAGGTTCATTCAAAACACTTAAATTATGATATAAAATGAATTCCTCTAATTGAACACCTCTATAATCAACCATATCACTATACCACAAATGTGATTTTGCATTAGCATCCATTGCTAAAATAAGATTACTAGAAGCTGCAAAATTAATTACACTTTCTAAGTATTGCACTGAAATATCGATATTAAATGAAGGTGAACAGTATAGACATACCAAACAAAATGATATCACATTAGTTGAAACATGGATACAAGTAGCATGTTCAGAGCAAAGACTAGATACAAGAGTGATATTAAAACTCTTATTAAAAACTACAATAGCAGTTTTACAGTCTACAACTGCTACAGCGTGAAGGTCAATATGGCATAGAAGATCTAGTGGATTGCGCTTCTCTTTGGGATAGGAATAACATTAACTGTTTTGAATTGAGCGGGGTAAATACCAATCTCAACGTAAAGACTGGATATTTGCAATATTATATATTTAAGTTGTGGAAAGAATTTCTTCCACATGATAAGTGTAATCTTATCTGAGCCAGCTGAAAAAATCTTCTGTAAGTTTCCAAAGCGCTTCAATGATATTGGCTGTGTCCACCGAGAGATTATTCAGTGTATCATTCTTAATGACTTGAAATTGATAAGTTGAAGCAGCAGTAGCTGCAGTTTTCTCGGAGGAGGAGGAGAAAAAGATCTGATTTAGTTTTGTTACAGGCTTCCCATCAGAATCAATGATCCTGGTTCCCGTTGAGCAGTTATTGGAATTCTTAAGCATGTTCCAAAATGGCTTCAGGTCTCCATTCACTCTGAAACTGCATTGAACTGATTGAATATAACAAGCGTACTGATTTCTGATCATCATTTTAATCTTGCTTCTATGTTCCTTGAACAGTGTCATATATGCTTCATCATGTGTCGCCCTAAAGTGTTTTCTGCACTGCTCTTTGGCTCGGGTAATCGCAATTATGTCTGTTGTGATCCAATGGAGGAATCTATTTCTGTAATTTTTACTGAGAGATACGAACTCTTGAATGATACACTGTGCTGCCACTTTATTAGGTACACCTACCTAGTAGCGTTGAGCCTCCTTTAGCCTTCAAAACAAAACAGTCTGAATTCGTCTAGGCGTGGATTAAACAAGATGCTGGAAATGTTGTAGGAATGGAGTACCATGCAGATATAAGTGTGTCACGCAGATCATTGAGATTCGACGGCGGTATAGGTCTGCAGCGAACAGCCTTTTCCAGCTCATCCCAAAAATGTTCAATAGGATTGAGAACGGTGGATTGAGCGGGCGGCCACTGCAGGAAAGAAAAGTCATTGTCATGTTCCTGGAACCATTCCATAGTAATTCGGTCTTTGTGCGCCGGCGCATTATACTGCTGGAATTAACCATCTAACTGAGGATAAACTGGCAACATGAACGGATGGACTTGGTCAGCAACGATGTTTAGGTACAATGTGGCATTCAGACATGAATCTATGGGTATCAATGGACCCAACGTGTGCGACGAAAACAGTCCCCACACCATAGCACTGCCCCCACCACCTTGCACAGTAGTCGTCAGACATAACAGGTCCATGGATTCATGTTGTTTTCGCCAAATTCTGAGCCTTCCATCAACATGATGCACCAGGACCTTCGACTCGTCAGACCAAGCAACTGTTTTTCAATCCTCGATAGCCCAGTGCTGCTGTTGCTGTGCCCACAGGAGGCGTGCTCTCTTGTTCTTCATTGATAACAAAGGTACGCGATGTGGTCATCGGCTGTTGTAGCCCATTCGCAACAAAGTACGACTAGTGGTCCGTTGCGATATTTTGTTCTGCGCACCAAGGTTGTATTCTGACGTGATGTGCGACATTGTGACCCGTCTGTTTGCTTGCACAATTCTAGCCATCGTCCTCTGACCTCTCTCATCAACGCGAAAGATCAAAATTTTTTTTTTTTTTTTTTTTAGGTCCTAGCCACTGAAATCTCAGGAAATTAGGTGGCAGGACCTGCCAGAGTAATTACAGTAATTATAATGCTGATATACCTGGCCTGCCTCCACGGGGCTGAGTGTTGACAACGTTAGGCCTCAGCAGGGGTCCAGCGGCTAAATGGCCAGAAGAACAACGGTACATAGCACTATACGTATACAATATCCACACACTTTTAAATCTCTGGCCTTTCCAGTGAACTGGCACACCTACAATGAAAGCAACGCGGAGATGGGGGAAACTCCTGGTGCCGCTTGACACTAAATACACTCTACACTCTACACTCTCATCAACAAGCGATTTTCTTCCACTGGAGGGCCGTTGAGAAGATGTTTTCTGTTCGTTGCACCATTCTCGATACATCCTTGAAACTGTGGTGCGTGAAAAGTTCATGAGAACTGCCGTTTCAGAGATGCTTTGTCCAGCACGTCTTGCACTTACTAGCATGCCACGTTCGAAGTCCATTAGATCACTAATTTTCCCCGTTCTTGCTACGGTTTTTACGCTTAACTGATACTAGAAAGGTTGTTCTGCTGCCGTAGCCTAGTGGTCAGGCGCGCGGGTGCATAAGTACACGTGCCTTGAGTGACCGGTGTTCAAGCCCGTGACTACTGAATACGGTACTGTTTCTTGTATTCTGTCTATCTTGTGAAACTCCTCTGACCGTTTGGTTGTCCCGGAGTATAAACAGAAAAATTTATTAATTATTTATATATCCACAACTGTGGTCATGTGACTTGCAGCGTTGTGAGACAAACCATTTGTGTGCACAGCAGGGGTGTACCTAATAAAGTAGCAGCACAGTGTAGAGGAGATTGTACTAATAAGATGATCGGTGACTGCGTCAAGATCGTTTATCCGTGGAAAGGAGAACCAATCAATGCAATCAAGTTCAGGCCCAATAATTGCCAGTCTGCTCTCCTAAAGTTCAGCTTGGCTGGGACAAGAGTAGTGCATCTACTCTTCTGTGATATGTTTATTTGACAGCTTAAAGCCGTGTGATCAGACGACAGAAATGAAATTGCTTTTAAAATAAGGATCTGCTTGGATGCGAAATGAGATCCAGCATCGCTTTGCCTTTAGTATATGTATTTTTATACTACTTGAGGCCCAGTTCAGACATGATGTCATATAGCAGTCTAGTTGTAGCGGATGACTCCTCAATGCCTAGTGGAGAGTGTTGAGTATTGAAGTTTCCAAACAACAAACTTCATCCGACTGGTGAAAAAACGTTTCAAACTCACAGAGCGCTTGCGACAGCCTCTCCATAAGAAGAAGATCGACCGGGGACGGAAGGTAGATAGCTGCAATGAGAACAGTTTTGTTATGAACTTTCAGCTGACAAAAGATTCCTTCAATATTGTGGAAAGTCCTGTGCATTGTAACTGCAAATTGTTTTGAGATAATAATCGCGACACCACTTCTCCTAGATCCCTGTCTCTTCTGAGGATAGCTGCCACTTCCGAATTCAGAATCCCATCGTGCAGCCATGTTTCTGTGAAGATATATACATCAAACTCCAGAGAGCAAAGCGAGATCGTTGTATCCACTGTCTTGCACTCCACGAGTAGACGCTGAATGCGAGTTTTTTCTTTGAATGATCCCAAACTCGTTTAGGACATTCAGTATGGTCCGCAACAGTACATGCGTTGTTGTGGCCCACTTCCTCGTGGTGTAGACGGGTATTAGGCAGGCTTTTCACATGCTGAGCGTCGGTGCGGATGCAAACTCTATGTGTTCCTTGTGTGCGCTTAATAGCGAATGAAATTCTCTATGATATGATCAGTTCCATGTGTAGCGTCAGCATGATCCTAAGGATACCAGTTACATAGTGATACTCTTCTTTGACCTGTGCCTTAATCAGGTTATTATTTATTAATATTTTTATATTAATAGTAATTGAAGTCCAAAGTATGGACTTTTGGCCATAAAACCGTCTGAACCTTGTTTCAAGGTTATTCAACGATAACCTTGTTTCAAGGTTATCGTTGACCCTGCATGAATAGAGCTATTTGACTAGTTAGCCTCATGAGTCGAAAACGGCCACTGCCCTTCCTCTAGGAATTCTAATATTTTAATTCAGCAAAAACAGCAAGCTGCTTGCTAACGGCAATAATGACTGAGACTAAGAACACAATACTCGCAGTAACTGCTAGGCTATGTGACCTCTGCCATACTTTTGCATACGAAACCTTAATCTGCAGCAAATTCAAGCACATAATATGCCTGTTATGCTCGGGGTATTCACGCCTCTCTCGCTTGTCACTGAACAAAAGGAAAGGGTTTCTGGGAAAATGTTGTGTAAAGGAAAAATGAAAAGGAACCACAGCAACGGCCAATAGGAGGGATGATAACACCCCCCCCCACCTTCGCGAAGAGAAGATAATGCATCGGTAGAAATATTTAATACTTTGGAAGAGGGCAATTCCATAACCCCTCACCGTTTCATTGAAATGCAAAACAATGACTTGGAGAATGAAGAAAGTAATTTCGAACAGGAAGGGAGACATCATTTAGAATATGAGCGATACTGGACAAATAACCCACCCAGTGATGGTAAGAGAAAAGCCGTTAGTTCCCAAACGCATTCTACCACCATTATAAACAAATCGTGTTGTTGTTTTACCTGTCCTGACAACTGATAGGTGTCTCACTGCTATACCACTATATGCATCTGAAATCTGGTCCTCAGCATCTGCCACTGTGCGTAACAGATTCTTGTCGACGGAATACCGGATTCTGCGGTGGCTGAACTGTTTGGGAGGGAACCCCTTCACCATCTCCAAATTTATTCTTCTAGTCAATCTAGGCATGAACCCTGGAAGCTCACTGTTCTTAAAAAAAAATTGTGCACATCCTCTAAGCTGCTAACCCGTCAGATTAATGCCCCATCGATAGAGGATATTATCTCACTTCCCAAAGCAAGTAACAGAAACCACCAAAGCGGACAACGTCCCCTTAGGATGAAGCTCAATGATGATCCTGGACTCCCTGAAAGGAATGTCCCCGTGTAATACGATTCAACTTTTCAACACCTTCTCCATAGATCCAAATACGTTTGGAGAAAATAGAAGATACAGAAGCGAAATTATCGATGAAATCTTGACCAAATCGCCAGAATTATTATAAAGTGCGAGCTTTATTTGTATGAGGAATGTAAATTATTTAATGCAAAAATATAATGCAAAGCAGATTGTAATAACAGAAAAAATATGTAGGACAACCTGTATTTGTAATTACAATATTAATTGAATATCAATTGTATTTTAAAGTTACCGCTATTAAGTGAATAGAATTTTCTAAACAATTTTTTAAATATCAAAAATTTGTATAAAATTGTACACTGTATTTAAAATATATAATTTGTACACCCTCCTAGCCCACTGGCTGTTCAGGGGGTGAACCTAAGGTTAATAAACAGATGATAATAATAATAATAATAATAATAATAATAATAACTGCCAAAATGCCGGTCGTACCTGCTCCGTACACGCAGATCCCCGTGATGCAGAGAGTGAACAGACACACACCTCACATTTCAGCAACCTGAATAGTCTTATCAGCGTAATAGCGGAAGCATTTACACAATTTGTTTACCCTCTTGCTATGGAGGCTGAAGAGCATATGCACAATTTAGAGGAGAAATTTCCAAAAATTTATGAATGTTTATCCACTCTACTCAGTATGAACGCAATTTATGCTATCGCAGATATCTGCATTCCGATCTTCTATGCGGGTTCCTCAGACCTCAGAGATGTTGACACTGTATCTCCTCAATAGGGAAAAGATTGTGTTGAACGCGTATCCTTCTCGACGACTAGCTCTAGCGTTGAAGCGGAAAACCCACCAAAACACGCAGTCGTGAACACGCCGCCCAAATACAGTCTGTGAACGTAATAGAGAAACAAGAGATTGCATTGAACACCCCTCTGAGAGAGCTAAATTATGTTCAAATGTGCTCAAGCTAAAACTGCTCAAGGGAACAAACGTGTTCATGTGCCACCCGACCAAGTACGCCCTGATCAGTACAGAAACCAAAATGCCGTATCGTACACCCTTGAACTGTACCCAGGAATTCACTCGTCAGTTAGCCCTAAACAAACCCACACGACTACCAGGTGTGCCACCAACTTGGTGCTGGGTGCCAAACCGGAAAATGTCCAGACTACCAAATGCAAGACCGCCAGTCAAAACAGTTCGAATAGGAGGAAAAACACTTGGACGGGCGCCTCACTAGTTTCAAAGCTTCAGCCTTTCAAACCGGTTGGTTCATCACCCCGACTTTCCCCCAACAGTTTGTTGGTATCGCGTTTGGCCCTGGACAAATCAGCAAAACTCGTCACTGATGTGCTGTTTGAGGAACTCCAGCTGGATTTAAAGATTCAGAGACTGAACACTCGTAGCACATCCTATGCTTCTTTTCGCATCTATTGTGAGAGAAGCCAGTTTGAAAGGATTGGAACCTGCACCAAATGGCCCCTGGGCACCATCATTAGGCCATTTTATGAAACACGAAACAGAAAAGAAGCGATACCCTCAAATACCCCTGAGAGGTGTGCACAACAGTCCAGACTCTAGCTAGATGATGTATTCTATTCTCAACTAACAACCGAACTGCTGTAAATGGAATTGGCCATAGCAAAAATGTAATTCCATTTTTCGCCCTTAACATACCTATGGAAAAGGGGCTCTCAATCGTAACTGAAAACTACTCAATATCCCCGGCATCTCTATCTCCGAATTTTACGAACCCTGTCATCGTTTCAACAAATCAAAAACTAGCAACGCATCGCAGACGGATCAGACAGTGTACATCCGTCGTCAAGGTCAAAAAAACAGCTTCATTCCAACTGCTATTTCAAAATGTGCGATCGATGAGGAACAAATTTAATGAAGTTGAGGAGATCTTGCTGTCCAGTTCAATAGACGTGATTTGTTTCACAGAAACATGGCTTGATCCCAGTGAAGAAACACTTTGTTCTTCTACTTGGTCTGCAAGATATCAGATGGTGTGCACGTCTAGAGAAAACTGCAGGGGAGGAGGAGTTGCAATTTTGTTCAATGAGCGGGTATTTTCTATCCTCCACTCAGTATCGAGCCAGTCCGATTCTTTAGAGTCAGTTCTAGTAACACTAAAACCTAAAAACAACAACAGCCAGAACGGATTTCTCGACATTGTCACAGTGTATATCCCACCAGTTCCAGATGCACAAATAGTTGATGAACTCCTCAATTGACTGCTTAACCATCTCCATTCATCACTGAAGCACGTCGTCTGTGGGGATTTCAACCTCCCAAATAACCTGGGGGAGCCTCAAGAGAAGACTGAGTCAGTGTCTAGACATATTAGGTCTCAAACTGGTGAGCACACCACCGACGAGGGGTGAAAGCACATTGGACCTCGTGTTGGCGTCAACTAATTGTGTAACTAATCAAACCCCACAAGCAACGTACAGTTTGATCATAACCCCATCATTTTGTCTGTGCAAACAGAAATGCCGATCACTTCTGGCAGGAGGCAAGTCACAGCCAAAACAATTACAGCGTCCAAATACCTCAATCCTGAAATGTGTGTTTGTTCAGCCCAGGCAATCCCATGGGATATCCTTGAGGAATGCGACCCTGAACTCGGAATTGACATAATGACAAGATCTCTCTCTCTCTCTCTCTCTCTCTCTCTCTCTCTCTCTCTCTCTCTCTCTCTCTCTCTCTCTCTCTCTCTCTCTATGCTGCAACAAAGAAGCTAACCATTACAATACAAGAGCATACAAGGGCTTGGTGGAGTCCAAAAATCTCTGAAAGCTTCCACGTCATGTAGAACATACATAAGCGTTGGAAAAACTCCGGCTTACCCTCGGACAGAACTGCCTTCTCCCGAGCTAGGGCGCTTTTTACTAGGAGCAAGAGAGAGGCAATAAAACTTTACTTAGATGCTATCATAAATAAGGGGGAACCCTTCCATAGAAGCAAATCAGAGGACGCCATAGACCATATAACTAGGTTCGGGGGTCAGCCAGAATCCACTATACCAATGTTATTCCCAATCAATCCGATTTCGATAGATTCTTTAAATTCAGTTCCTCTCACCAAATACCAGCTGATCGACGCAACGAATAGCTTGGCAACTACGGCCGCATCGTGCCGACGGAATTCCTCAGTTTATGCTGAAATGCCCGAGCACGTTTATTGTTGATCCTATTCTGTCGTTATTCAATAAAATCCTTCATCAAAAATTCTTCCCTCCTATGTGGCACGTCTATCTAGTAAGACCGCTGCCAAAAATACGCTCTGCTTCTAAGCCCAGTCACTTCCGCCCTATTTCTTCTGCATCAAGCCTACTAAAGCTATTTGAGAAATCTCTTCTGGAAACGTTAACCACCCAAATAATGCCACATCACCCACCGCAGATCCACTATGCCACCCGGTCAAGATCCACCGCTACTGTTAATCTAGTCACCACCACTACCAAGATCCTCGAGGCATTTGAGCACTGTTCGGAAATCACTGTTACTTATATCGAGTCCAGGCATCCTTTGTAGCCTTTTGAATTTGTTCGCGGTATTTTGTAGCCTTTTGAATTTGTAAACTGTATTTTGTAGCATTTTGTATTTGTTCGCTGTACTTATCTTTTCTCTAACTGCTATATGTGAACCCCTGGCGCTCGTCGCCGTGATGGGATATTGTGCTGTAACTCTACTTCACAATAAAGATTTATTTATTTATTTATTTATCATTTGATTCCGTATTCGTTCACGCGTTGGCAAGGCTACTACGTTAGCCTCATTGGCGGAGACGTACTCTGTTTTATTCAGACAATGCTTGAGAACAGGACTATTATTGTTCGCGATGCCAATCGGCGCTACACCAGAACCATTACAGCTGGAGTCCCACAAGGTGGGATACTCTCTAGTATCTTGTTCTTAGCTGTTCTTCTGCCTTTCGTGACGGGCCGAACTGATATTATTACCTTCGCTGATGCTATAAAGCTGTTCACTGCTATCAACCCTGGAGACAGTGCTGACTACATCAATACCTTAATCCTACAGAAAAACCAGAACCTCGAGGCCTTTCGCTCCGTTTTCGGCCTTCACATCAATCCTGAGAAGTCGAAACAGTAGACTTTCTCGCTCAAACGGAACCCAACAATGGTGAAACCAAATCTAAGAGGATCCCCAATTTCTGCTGTTCAGCAACACACCGGTCTGGGCGTTATTTTTGACAGAAGCTCTTCTTTCTGCCACACATAGACCACCTGCAAAAAAAGTTCTGCCTACTCCGGTGGATGCTTAAGCAACAACTTATGCATGTCCATGACCAGGCTGTTGGGTGCAGTTATATTAAGACATGTGTCTATACGGTCATGCTTTATGGCGCAAAAGTCTGGACCTCAACTCTCGCAACGAATCTCAGACGGATGTTTGCGAGCGAATTTTGGCTATTGAAGTGGGCCATATGGAAATTTCGGCTCCCCCAGCACCAAGGACCACCCAGATGGCAGTAGCTCTAAACATCAGAAGTCTTCTTGCCATTATTCATTAGAGAAGAGTCGTCTTTGCTGTAAAAATGATGGTTGGCATTATTTCGGAACCAGACTGCTGGGCTAACTGCGGTTGGAAGATCCCAGTCCAAAGCCTTCGGGCCAATCCAGTCCTTCAGTCCACCCCAAACCGGTTAAAGCTATCCCATCGGTTCTTATCCGTGCAAATGCTGCAGTATGTATACTTCTTGGATGGCGACCGCTACAAGAACTTACTCCATTCACTGCCTTCTCAGGACCATGTCACAGGACATTAGAACCTGCTCCCAAGGACCTGTCCATCACTCCCATGGATATATTTCACAAAATGGAGACGATCCTCCATGACACGTATGTAGAAAGCCAGAAAGCTAAAGCACGGCTACAAGCATATAAATAATGCGGAGCAAAACAAACGCCACAGCGCGCCCCGACATATTCGGAAGCGCTGAGGATCCCAATATCAACAGAAACCCAACCAACCACAGAGACGCACCAGAAGAGGAAAACACTGTTACCAACACCAAACCTGGTGATACTCCGACCAAAGGAGACTGGCAAGATCCCCTCTAGTGAGGAATTAAAAACAAAAGTAATTAGTAATATGAGGGAGGATCTTAAAAATGCAAGAATAAAAGGAATACGGAAGCTGAGAGACGTAGGACTAGTAATTGAGACCAAAACTTGACAAGAAATACAAAGTATCATAGAAAACCCCAAAATAGACGCTCTCGAATTAACGGCCCAGCCGCCCAAAAGGAAGGGACCGTCAATAATAATCTATGACGTCAATGCAGAAGTAACAGCCGCCCAGCTGGCCGAAGAGCTCTACCTCAGGAATCTGCAAACGGAAATACCAGACAAAGAAACACACGAAGTAATAACCACAAAGTTTCATATAAAGGCGAGAGGAGAAATAAACAACAACTGGAGCGTGGAGCTTATACTGGAAGCGTGGCAAGTCTTAAAGGACAGAACAAGGGTATATATTGAGTGGGGCAGCTACCGATTCCGGGAACGAGTGGTGGTTCCGAAATGCTTTAGATGCTGCAAGTTCGGACACACTACGCATGTCTGCACCCAGACAGTTCCAAATTGTGGACACTGCACAGAGAAGGGACACGCCTTTAAAGACTGTCCACACAAAGACAAGGAAGCCACCTGCTCAAACTGTAAGGCAATGAAAGTAGAACACGCACATTCAATCAAGGACCCGAAGTGTCCAGTCTACCTTAAAGCCAAAAGCATATACCAAAATAGAATCGATTATGGGGACAAGAAATAAAGAGTATAATATAGCAATGATTAAGATAATCCAGACTAACGCGCAACGAGCCAAAACAGTGGCAGACCAAATCCGGGTCAGGGCCGATGAGGAAGACACCGATATAATCATATTGCAGGAGCCATACGTTCACGCAAAGCGGGTGGCGGGGTATCCACTGCAATATAAGGCCGTCCACACGGAGGAGGACACCCCATGGCAGCGGTCCTAGTCAGGAACACCAAAATCACTGCAACAAAAGTAACTCAACTGTGCACGACCTGGGCTGCCTGTGCCCAGCTCATTACAGAACTAGGCTCCCTATATGTAGTGGCCCTTTACAGCAGGCCAGGACGGGAAATTAAGACCACAATCAACTACCTGCGCCGTCTCCAAAACACTCTACCGAATGAAAAAATAATTATAGGAGCGGATGTAAACGTTACTGCTGACAGAAGAGGAACAAGAAATGGGCAGCAACTCGAAAACTATCTGATTGGATCCCAATTTGTTGTACTGAACCAACCGCACCAGCTGCCAACATTCTGCAACACCCTCTGGGAGGCCACCATCGATATCACCCTAGCAACTAGGAACCTGGCGAACCACGTGACCGACTGGAGGGTGGAAGACGCTTGGACCACCTCGGACCATCGGGTCATCACCTGCAAAGTAACAAGAACGCTGCCAAGAATAACAGCAAATATATAAACACCCCACAGATATGCAGTTGCCAAGGCAGATTGGCCCCAATACAAAGAGCTACTAACTACAGCGGTTAACAACAACCCTCCGTCCCTAAATCCACAGAATAATCCGAATGAACTGCAGAAGGCGACTACTAAATTGATGATAGACATCAGCAACCAAACTAGCAGGAAGAAACACCCCCAGCTGGGCGCAGTCCCATGGTGGACCCCGGACATTGCAATGCTCCGGCGACAAATGAACAAGAGTAGGAAGGACTTCCAGAGGGCCCGAAGGACATGGCCAGCAAATGAGGTTGAAGCCCTGAGGCAAAGATATAGAAAAATAAGAAAGGTAAAGACAAATAAGAAATTATGACGCCATAAAGACAAGTAAAAGACGCTCTTGGGAGTCCTTGGTGTCCACAGCAGGGAACAATGACCCCTGGGGCCTTTTCTACAAGGTAGCAACCAGTAGACTACCTAGGGGGGGGGGGAGGTTATTGCTACCACTAGGACTCGGCAGGGAGATCTCACCACAACCTGTGAGCAGTCGATGAATAACATTTGACACAATATATCAAAAATCAGATATGCCAAGCTTGCCAGCTCAGCAACAGACATCTGACAGAAACGATAACTACTGCAACCAGGCGATTGAGCCCCATTCCCCCTGGATGAACTCAGCGTGGCCGCTAGTAGGGTCAGAAATAGAAAATTTTATTTTATTTTATTATTTTATTTTATTTTATTAAGAAAAAGATACACAACAGGTAACCATTAACAGTGTATCTGAGATCAGATCAATAAACATAATAACAATAATATGAAATCCAACAGGACGATAAACATTGATATAGATTCAAACAATAAAAGCATATGTACAAAAGAGGATTGCATTAAGTTAAGTTACCGGTAAAACAAGTAATAATTAATCCGTTAGAGAATAGAAAAATAATATAACAAATAATAAGCTACAATAATTAGATGTGAGCTAGTCACTTTGCAGTTTAAGTGAAGAGGCAAACTTGTGGATGGAGTTCATCAGTGATTGGGAGTTGTCAAAGAAGTCAATGCGAGAGTCATTTGCTGATTTGCTGATTCTGTTCAGTGGACTGAACTTCATTAAGTCCGTGTTGGCAGAGTCAAGGCGAAACGGTGTAAGGTTCCTGACTTGTCTACAGGGAGCATTGAAGTTTATTTTACTCAGGATATCAGATGCTTCATAAATTCCAGTGATTACTTTGGCTAGAAGGGCGATGTCAGCAGTAACTCTTCTAGTGCACAGAGGCCTCAGATGAAAGTAATCACACAGCGATTCGTAATACACTGAGTGATAGAATAGAGGATTGCGGTACGTAAGGTAACGGATAAAGTTTTTTTGGACTGCTTCAATTTTGTTAGTTAAAGTCTTTGTGTACGGATTCCAGATGGGTGAACTGAATTCAAGGATTGGCAGTACAATAGTTTTATAAAGGATAACCGCATATCTGTAGTTTTTGAATTTGTATGTGTTCCGTTTGATGAATCCCAGTGTTTTGAATGCTTTGCTGGTGATTTTAAGGACATGGGCATCGAATTTAGCACTGCTGGAAAAGAGAATCCCTAAGTCGTTAACTTGGTCACACCTTTCGATGATCACAAAGTTAATACTATACTCCGTATTCATTAGTTGTGGAGATCTGCAAGATGAGAAAGAGATAACTTTGCACTTCGAGGGGTTAGCAGACAAGCCATTCAGAGATAGCCACAGAGAGAATTTATTGAGAGCACATTGAAGTTGTTGAGAATCGGTAGTCTCCTTCACTGCTGAGTAGATCTTAAGATCATCTGCATAGAGAGCAACTTGAACATTGGAGGTGTAGATGAACGAAGGAAGATCATTTACGAAAACAATGAAGAGAAGAGGACCTAAGGGAGAGCCTTGTGGTACTCCGCTTAGTGGTATAAAACAGTCTGAGTTCACTTGATCGATGATAACGCTCAAGGAACGATGCGTAATATAGCTGCGTAGCCATGAGAGCAAAGGGTCACGGATGCCATACAGCTTAAGTTTTTCCAGAAGTTGTTCATGCGGGACTTTATCAAATGCCTTAGATATGTCTGTGTAGACTGCATCAACTTGTAGGTGGTTATCAAGAGCTTCAGAGGTGTATTGCCAGAAAGGAAGTAAATTTGTGACTACTGACTTGCCACTGCAGAAACCATGTTGATTCTGATCGATAAAAGGCTTGAAGAATTCGAAGAGATGTTTGTGCACTGCTGTGTCGAAGAGTTTAGCCAGGCTGTTTTGCAAGGTTATGGGTCTGTAATCGCATACGTCATTTTTATCACCTTTTTTGAAAATAGGAACTATATTGACCTGCTTAAAGTGATTAGGATACTTCCCCAGCCTGAGAGACAGGTTGAAGATCCGCAGTATGAGGGGTTTCAATGTAGTGACAGTCCTTTTCCAAAATAGGCCTGGAATGTCATCTGGGCCTCTAGTATAGTCATTTTTCATGCTTTTTAATGCCGAGTTTAAATCTTCATCGGTGATAAAGAGATTAATGAGGATATCATCTTTAACAGGTGTGAAGTCAGGAGATGAGGCAGGTCTCAATGTATCATTTGTTTGAATTCTAGAAAAGTGTTTGGCAAACTCTTGAGCAATACTGAATTCGTCAGATAAGAGAATTCCATCTGCGTTTCGGAGTTGTAACTTTCTACTGGTTATGTTCTTATGCTTCATGAAATTCCAGAATGGTTTGATATCTCTGTGAGTAAGCAGACTATCCTGAACTGACTCTGTATACATGTTGTAGGAGTTTAATATGAGAGTTTTCACTTCTTTGCGGAGTTGGCTGAATATTTCATAGTATTGACTGTCACCTGTTTGCTTATATTTGTTTCTGTAGAATTCTTTGGATTTAATTTTACGTATTAGTTCACTATTATACCAGTGCGGGTAGGTAGAGCGTGCGGTAAGATGGGATTGAGGAACAATGTCAGATATAACTGAATGGACACAGTTAATCAGGTTGTTGGTGAGCACATCGATGTCATCCATAGCGTCAGCGAGCTGCTTGTCTACGTTTCTTAGAGCTAGGTTGAGCAGAGGCCAGTCAGCCTTTCTGAAATTGAATCGAGGAGTACGGGAGCTGCATTTGAAGTTATGAGAAGTCACTGTGATGTCAAAAGTAATTGGTGAATGATCTGAGTGAAATATGGGGTTGTCGGTGTGAACATCTATATGAGTAGAGGAAAATATTAGGTCGAGGTAGGCATTTTCTCTGGTTGGAAAGTTGCAAATTTGTTCCAGACCATAGCTGTGAAGCATATTAAAGAGAGCCCTAGTCTGCAGTGATGGAGAAGAAGATTCTAAATTGGCCATTTGACAGTTAAAGTCACCCAAAACCATTGCTATGTCGGCAGATTGAATTAGTGGGAAGATTGATTCCAGCGAGCTTTCTAAGTACTGGAGGTCTATATTAGTTAAAGGAGGTGGAAAATAAAGCAATACTATTAAAACCTTTAACTTGCCAAGATGAAGAAGGCAGTATACTGATTCAATATTTGTGAAATTTGATGCAGTTTCACAGAGTATATGGTTAGAATGTATAATAGCTACTCCGCCTCCACGAGATCCTCTGTCCTTTCTATGGATTGTATATTGTCCATCTATAATCTCCTGATCATCAATATTTATGGAGAGCCAGGTTTCAGTGAGCAGGTAAATATCGTAAATATGTGAGCCTTGGATTGCTCTGAAGTGGTTTAGGTTGCTAATTATACTCCTGCAATTCTGAAGGTAAACACTGAACAGTTGGGATCTGGGGATTCTATGACGAGAGGAGAACGTAGTATGTGTAGATAGCAGGGTATCTGATTGCTATGCCGGTGGAGAGGAGATTTTGGACTCCCTTGATGGTCTGTCCGTGAAGCGTTTTACTAGAGCCCCTGATAAAAGGGATCTTAGATTCAACACTTTTTCTGTTTGTGATGGAAGGCATGTTATTATAAAAGATGAGTAGGCGGGACATCGTGTCTTCAGAGAACGGACATCTACTCCGAAACCATATTCTTCTTTAATTAGGTTGATAAGATCTTCAGATTTAGTGGAGGGTCCAAGTCTAGAAAGAAAAATTCGGTCTTTTGTGGGAATAATTGTGATATTATACTTGTGTTTGAGTAACTGAGATTTTTCTGCAGTAGTTACATTCTGTGTTTGATGAGTTATGGCTGGAAGCTTGGAGAAAGTACCTTGAGATATAGATGCTTTAATATTTTCTGACGGTTTGTTCTGTTTTGATCTTTGGTGCGATATTTGAGACTGGCAATTAGAAACAGGTTTACTCACTGTGGCGGCAGATCTACAGACAGGTTTGCAGACCTCATTAGATGTGGCAGCAGTTATTTTTGCATATGTTGCCTTAACTGATCTTGAAGAGGATTCCGCTTGGTGACTCTGAGCTTGTGAAATAGAAGTACAGACAGAACTGTTCCGCAGAGGAGAGTAGGTGGGAGGAGTGGTTCTATTTACATCAGAAGAATCATCTAACAGAGTCTGTTTGGCAATAAATTGCTCAGTTGAATGACTTGAATCATGAATGTTAGCAGGCTTGGGCAAGTTAATATTTGCAGCAGTAGAACTATTGAGGCCGGTGGAAGGTGAAGATCTGGTCTCAGTACTGAGGGCATCGTCAGTTAATGAAGAATTCGTATTCACTTTGAGCCCATTGGTGTCGAGAGTAGGTTCAGAATTCTTCCTAGCTTCCCTTAAGTGGCAAGACATAACTGATGTGAGATTTTTAATTTGGGCGTTAATGTCAGAAATTTCAGCCTGTTGATTAGCTAATATTGTTTTTATACCACAAATCTCCGTGTATAGCTCGCTGTTTCCTTCATTGAGTGTATTAGAATCCAGGAGAATTTCAGAGTTTGCAGTATGAGGTGCACTGATTAGATGAGTTTGAATGAGGATTTTCTGCATAGTGTTAAAGAGTAGTTCCTGGAATTCAGTTGATTGCAGAATACCAAAGGTTGGATTCAGAGTTTCCGTAGGGAAGGCGTTAGCGCTGAGATCTTCTGACAGCACAGATGTTTGAGTTGATGCATCTGAGATTTGATGCGACAACAAAGAAGGATTAGAGGCTTCATCCATGTACGATTCAGAGTCGGTATTTCTAGTTATTGGCATGATATTTGTCTCAAATGTACTAGAGTACGGCATTTCAACTTTGTTAGCCGAAGAGGAGGAAAGTGACTCAGGTTCCGTGCTGTTTGGCGTTGCAACAGTTATAGGGCTTTTCTGAGAATTTCTGAGTCGACATCTATCACAACAGAATGATTTCCGCCGACTTTTATTTAATTTTTTCAGGTCAGAATGTGTACAGTCATTGCATATTAATTGTTTGCACTCAATACATTGGACAATGGGGTCAGAGCTGGTCCCACAGATGGTGCAGACGTTAGAATTTTGACAGGAGGTAGTATTTGTCATATTGAATTCAGTTACTGTAGTTTTACTAGATAATTTAATATCACCACAGTTGTGGTTTAGCAAGCAATAGGCACTGTGACCAGCCGGTCGCCTTAGTTGCCCTGCAGTGAAATCCACAGGGAGCAGGGGACTAAGTAGGGAGGGAAGAACAGAGCGGCTAGGCAAAGCTCTAATGCCTGGTCAAGGTCAAGTGTCTGTTGGACACATGTATAAGTTGAACTACAAGATAATGGCTGAAAGCGCTTGTATGGAGTAGCGGAATGAACATGCAGAAATTCATTTAATACTTATCTGTTGTCCGTTCAAATAATACAGTACTTGCACCTGGCAGTCCAAGGGCCTATCCTTATGTGGTGGCACTAATAGGAACTTAATACTTTAAATAAAAAACACACAAAACAAGAAAAGTTTACGGAGCATATCATACAGACAGCCGGACACAATCATCCCCCTAGCGGAGTCTACCAAAATGCCCGGGCCTCGATCTTATTGAGCCTGAAATACTCAAGAAAACCGTGGTATAAAAGCCGCACCTACTCCTCACATTATACAATAGATGCTTGGAAACAGCACATTTCCCAACTGTATGGAAAACAGCAAATTTAAAACTAATACTGAAAAATCCTACCAAAAATCCAGAATTTCCGGATTCATATCGACCCATCGCACTGCTCCCAGTGGCAAGCAAATTGTTTGAAAGATTACTCCATGTGAGAGTTATAAAACACTATGAAGCGGCAGGCCTACATGCCAGAAATCAGTATGGCTTCAGACCAGGATCCTCAACTGTGGACGCACTGGGAAACTTGTTAAGGATATTCCAGGATTGTAGACGAAAGTATCTGCTGCTCATCTCTGTTGACTTTGCTAGGGCGTTTGATTCACTTTGGTGGCCAAGCGTCCTGGCAAGGTTGAGGGAGGCTGAGGTGACTCTTAACCTCTACAAAGTAACTGAAAGCTATTTAACGCAAAGAAGAGTGGAAATCAACGTACACTATCAAAAATAACAAGGAGGTTCACAGAGGATGTCCGCAGGGGTCGGTGCTCGGGCCGCTCCTGTGGACAATGGTCCTCGATGAATTCCTGATGACAGACCTGGATGTGTTCTGTGGCAACACACGCCTTCGCGGACGACTTGACATTGACGGTAGAGGCGGACTCCAGGGCCCAATTGGAGATGTTGGAAAATCAGGCACTGCAGCGGCTGCAGCAATGGACATCAAAGAACCAGCTGAGAATATCGTCAGACAAGACCTCATCGATCCTCCTGAAGGGGACTCTACAACTACGGCGACCCCGCAAATTAAATTCAACAATGTATCAATCAAATTTGTGAGTCAACTGAAGTATCTGGGCGTTATCCTAGATAAAAAACACGTTCCAGCCGTATCTGAAATACATAAGAAAAAAAATCAGAGGATACTCTGGACTAGTAACGAGAATCACAGGGAAAGATTGGGGACTCAAGAATAAACCACTGATGCTTTACTATAAAACAACCTTCCTGCCAGCAATCACCTACGCAGCAGCGGTGTGGTATCCAAAAACGACACTGGTAGTCAACAAAAGAACACTAGAAATGACCCAAAGGACCATACTGCTATCAACAACGCGCGCTTGCAGCACGATAAGTACCCCAGCATTGCAGGTACTTGTTGAAGCGCTCCCTCTGGATCTGGAGGCAGTTCGGGTGGGGCTACTGTTTTAGCTGGCCAGGGGAGTGGGCGCTACCCACAAAGGATACGCGACTGACCCGGCGGGAAACCTAAAACACGAAAAAATTAGGTTACAGACCCACCTCCCAGATCTTTGTCAGAGAAGGTGGACAAAGACTACAAAAGGCGAAGTAACAAAAAGATTTCTTCCAGACCTCCGGAAAATATACCCAAAGCAGCCGGTCTGGTACTTCCCAGGGTACCATATGACAACACTATTAACCGTACAAGGAGAAGCTGTTTGGCTTCGGATTCGTTGAGGACCCCAACTGCATATGAGGGGAAAGTGAAAGCTGGAGCCACATGGTCTATGATTGTCAACACTATGAAGACCTCAGAGGGCTACTAATAACAAGATTGAGATACTTCCCAAAAGGACTGGAGCACCACTTGACATTGACATTGACAGTGCCCTATATTCATCCTGGACACTGAGGATGAATATAGGGCACTCTCCCAGTATGCGCAAGACCTATTCACCAGGAGAAAAACACTAACAGCAACGTACACAGAGATTGACAAAAATCGCCGCCAAATGTGACAGAAAACCGATACCCGCAGGGGACCGGTACTTGGACAAGAATGGTGCTGATCACACGGAAAAGAACACCAAGGACGGGGCTTGACCCATGTGTGTCAAAACAGAACAGAATTCAGCACAGACAGTAGAGAACAGACTAAACCGAGCACAGCGCAAACAGCCTGATGGCCATCTGAAGAGGGCAACCTAGCCCTCTCCATCTATTATTCCCGCTTCCTTGGGTGGGTGGGGAGGGGACATTTTATGTTCCCTCTCCTCCACCCCCAAATTCCTACTCCTGGTGGGGCATGGGCATGCCCCACTGAAAACTGTGGCTATCTACTCTATTGGACCTATATTTCTGTCTTTTCCCCCAATATTCTGTCTCCCTCCCCTCCCCTCTCCACCTTCATCATAGCGAAAGCCCCACACGTCAAAAACTTTAAAATGATAAAATTACCTTACCCAAAACTCGGCCTGACAAACCAAAGCGATATTACCCCTACGATAGAGCAGATTTTTCACTTATTCATATATTTTTTTTATTTATTTATTTTATTTTTATACATTTTTATTTTTTATTTTTTATTTTATTTATTTATTATTATTATTATTTTTTTGTAAGGTCCTAGCCGCCGAAATCCCAGGAAATTAAGCGTCAGGACCTGCCAGAGTGAATCTACAGCTACTGGGTTCCTGGTCTTCCTCCACGGGACGTACGTGGGACAAGGTTGGGCCTCAATAGGGGTCCAACGGCTAAATGACCAGATGAACAACGGTACAGACCACAACACATGAACAATTCCCACACACTTTTAAATCTCTGGCATTTCCCAGGGAACTGGTTCACCCCAATGAAAGCAGCGCGGAGATGGTGGGAACCCCTGGTGACGTAAGACAACAACACACACTTACACTCCCATGGATCCTTCACTACATTGTTCCAACTTTCTGCGCCTGCTCAGATGACTCCAGCACTTTAAAAGAACTGCTCCCTGGAAAATAATTCATTCAACGTGATAACGTTCTGTTGTGCATATATGTTCCTATGTAAATTTTTCATTTGCTTTCCTACACTTGTATAATTAGTAATAATATTGTTTTTTCTCCTATCTCATCCTTGTTTATTTCATTGTATTAGCCTTTACTGTAATATTGTATTAGCCTTTGTAACCTTGTATTAGCCTTTACTGTAAACCCCTGGCTTGTAGCCGTGAAGGGTATTGTGTACGGCATGTGCGTTTTGTATGCAATAAAGAGTTCTTCTTCTTCTTCTTCTTCTTCTTTCCCTAGGGTCGCATTCCTGATGCAAAGTGGCCAGAAAAAAAAAAGGTTCTGGCATTTTACAGAGTTCTGTATTCATCGCTGAATGGAACTGATGTTCTGGTGCTGTCCTACATGAGATACTAATTCGTGTCTACATGTCTACACTATTTGCAAAATATGTACTTTATCGACAAGGACACAGGTTTCAAAATGGGATTAAAATTCTCATCACGAACCCTGACCCCGATTTTCCATTGCGATGTGGTCACGTTGACGGAATTCAAAACAAAAAAAAACGAAAAACAGATTTATAACTATTATTATTTTGATAGAGTTCTCCAGGTGCAATTGTAATGATTATGGTGCCTGCACTTAAGGGCCCTTTCAATTGTGTGCGGATAAAGGTCGTTTTTAATATTTGTAAAAGACCAAGATGTTAGTATTAGTATTAGTATTAGTATTAGTAACGGCCGCAAGGTGCAAGAAAGCCTATGGCTTATGCTGCACCAGCCAAAAAAAAAAAAAAAAATCCGAACAAAACAATGATAAAAACAAAATTAAATAAATAATTAAATAATAATAATTAATAAATAAATAAAAATAATAAAATGAAATAAAAAATTAATAAAAAGGAAATGAATCCTATCATCCTATGCGCTTCCCTTACCCGAAAGTACTATCCAGATGACCTTTGAATTTCCCCAAACTGTCCGCCTCTACCACCCATGAAGGCAACTTATTCCAGTAATTTATAACTCGCTGGCTAAAATAAAACTTCCTGCAGTCCAATCTAAACATTTCCCCCCGTAACTTGAATTTATGTCCCCTAGTTCTAGCATCATTTATAATCTTGATAATTTTGTCCTCATTCATTTTACTGATGCCTCTCAGAGCCTTAAACACCTCAATCAAATCTCCTCTAAGGTGTCTAGTTTCCAAACTCTGCAACCCACATATTCGAAGTCTTTCTTCATAAGGACGCCCTTTTGCCTATCTCACCAGGCGAGTTACCCTTCTTTGCACCCTTTGAAGAAGCTCGATGTCTTTCTTTAGGTGCGGTCTCCATACTTGAACACAGTATTCCAAGTGTGGTCTAACATAGGCCTTATATAATGAGATTATCACGTCCCTATCTCTACTTGCAAAAGTTCGATAGATCATCGATAGGACACCATGGGCCTTTCTTGCAACCTGTTTACAATGCTCAGAGAATTTCATGTCTGACCGTATCGTAACACCCAAGTCCCTTTCCTCCAGTACTGGCTTTAGTTGAACTCCACCAAGTGAATAAGTTTTTTTGGGATTACTGTTTCCCAGGTGTAATACCTTACACTTTGTTGGATTAAAGCACAGCTGCCATTTTTCTGACCATTCTTGAAGTCTATCTAGGTCTCTCTGAAGAAGCTCAGCTTGACAGTGATCATTAACTACTCTACCAATTTTAACATCATCTGCAAATTTAGACATCACGCCCTCTATCCCTTCATCAATGTCGATTATGAAAATTAAAAACAACAGTGGTCCTAATACTGATCCTTGGGGAACCCCACTTCTTACATCAACCCAATCTGAGGAATAGCCATTTATCACAACCCTCTGCCTCCTGCCCTGAAGCCATCCTTCTATCCATCTAAGGATTTTCCCAGTGATTCCAACCTGTTCCAGCTTATAAAGCAACCGCTCGTGTGGGACTGAGTCAAAAACTTTGCTGAAATCTAAATAAACAATGTCGAAATTATTCCCTAAATCCAGCTCGTGAGTGACCCTTTCGAAATAGCGAACCAGATTTGTTAAACATGATTTTCCCTTTACAAAACCATGCTGAGTATCCTTGAGAATTTCAATTCGATCCAAATGATCCTGAATTCCACCCTTGATCATTGCCTCCATGATTTTCCCTACTACTGAAGTCAGACTGACAGGTCGATAATTTCCCACTTCACTTTTAGAGCCACCCTTATGTATGGGAGATACATTTGCACTTTTCCAATCCAAGGGAATCTCCCCAGAGTCTAGTGATGCTCGCATAACCAGCCTCAGTGGTTCAATGCACTCGCTTGCCGCCTCTCTCAAGATTATAGGGTATATTCCATCAACTCCAGGAGCCTTACTGGTCTGTAGGCTTGAAAGTTTTTTCATTAAATAATCTTGCGAAATTTCAATATCATTAATTACATATTTTTTAACTTCGCTCCCACAATTTCCCATTGCCACAAAAGGCTTTTCATTTGTAAATATCGATGCAAAATAACTGTTGAGTTCATCTGCAACGGCAGCTGGTGTATTTATTACTATCCTCTTTCCCTTACGTAAAGGTCCGATCTGGTTTGTCCTGCTCTTCTTGGCATTTATATATGTGAAGAATTCTTTATCCCCCCTCTTTGCTCTGTTTGCTAGTGATTTCTCATAAACTGCCTTTGCCTGTCGAACCTTTTCTGTGGCTCTATTACACATCACCTTGTAGCTGTTATAGGCTTCAGTACTTTTTATTGCTCTGTAACGTTTCCATGCCACCTTTTTCTGCTCAAGTGATGTGGCAACTTCACTATTCATCCAACTTGGAACCCTTCTCGTGGAGTATTTTTTTAATGGTATATACGCATTCAAGGCATCTGTGGTTAATGTTTTAAAAGCGTACCACAGTTCAATTGTATTCATTCTCTGCGCGATATCTACCCAGTTAATAGAGGCCATGTAGTACCTTAAGGCATCGTAATTTCCATTCCTTTGCCTTTTACTTCTGCTACCTCTCTCGTCATCATCCACCGTAGAACTCCGTGATCACTTCCTGCTACTGGTTCCTCTACTGTCAGCCCTGTTATGTCCTCTGATTCATGTGTGATGATGAGGTCTAGGATATTCTTTTCTCTAGTACTTTCCCTGGCATCTTGACACAAATAACAGTCATCTAGTTGATTTAAAAATTTTGTTCCCCATGTCGAGTTTCCTTCCCATTTACTCCAATCAATTAGAGGCAGATTGAAATCACCCATAATAAGGCATTGACGCTTACTTGCCCATTCCATTTGCGTGTAGAGGCTTTTGTCATAATCTTCACAATCACCTGGTCTGTAGATTACGCCTACTCGCATTGTACCTTTGTTTCCAACTATCTCACACCATACAGACTCTATACTAGCATGTGAAACGTCTGAATCCGGGAAAGCTATCGTCGCACTCAGGCTGCTTCTGATAAGAAGCATTACCCCACCACCCCTTCTATCTACTCTATCCTTCCTGAATACATTATACAAGCCGTACTGAAACTCATCATCCCCATTTTCCGGTTGCACCACGTCTCTGTAAGCCCTATTATGTCCGCGTTACTTGTTTTAACCAGCAGTTCGAATTCGCTCATTTTATTGACGACACTTCTAACGTTACTGTATAAACAATTAAGATTTACTGTTCTTGTATATTTAACAACCCTAACACAACCCTTGAAGTTTTTTAGGCTCTCTTCCCTGGCATTAGCTACCCGCTCACGTGAAACGTCTTTGGCCCCAGAACATCTAGGGAATACGTCCAGTCGGGGTAACAGATAAGAACTCTTAAGGTATGTGCAAGAGTTACATTGACCAATATTATCAGATAAACGCGTGTCAGTATTACCCACATCCCCCCTAAACATTCGAGAAGAATATTATAATATTCTTCTCGAATGTTTAATCCTACTCTTGTTTAATTAGTAATGATATTGTTTTTTATATTGTATTAGCCTTTCTTTCCTCGACGAGGAAGGAAAATTGGGTTGCAATTTTTTCGTTAAATTAATTTTTTATTGCGTTAAATTGATTTTTAATTGATTGGGTTTAATTATTTGTTACTGTAATGTAAGATTTCCGATTTTTCCGTTTTAATTTCTGGAGAGTATCGTACGGAAGCGTTCTACGCTTTTTTTTTTTTGTCTGGTGCAGCATAAGCCATAGGCTTTCTTGCACCATGCGGCCGTTACTAATACTAATACGCATCCCAATGAGATAAACTTCTCTCATTCTTTTACAAATATTGATATCAACGTAGAACGTTCGAGCATTACAGCTCTGGTCCATACTATCAAAACCATTTCTGAATGAAATCGGATTACAATTAGAAATTGTCATCTGGAAAGACAAAAGACCAGGAAAATTGTTCCCGATGCGGATTCCTGCAAGAGATCTCAGCTTGAAACGTGGCTTTATAATTACGTTCGCCGATGAAGATGACAGCGTTCTTCCTTCTAAGGAGATACCTTCTCCAGCGTGCCCTTACTTAGCTTCTAATTAGATAAATTGATCTTCAGTCCTTCACACATTCCCCCATTCATCCTTAAAATATCAGAAGAAGAAGAATCTTTATTGCAAGAATAATAAAAAATTATGCAAAATACAGTTTATGTTGAACCTATCCGTAACGGCCACAGTTTTACATGTTTAGGGAATGAATTTCAATGAATTTAAATTCAATTTAAATTTAATGAGTTTAAATTGAAATTTCGGTATAATTTAAATTCGATTAATTTAAATTATACTGAAAAGTAAAACGGTATTTACAAACATAATATACAAAGTGGTTGTCAGCCTCTACACGCAGTCTTCGTTCAATCGCTGATATATTTAATGAACACTTCGGGCAGAATTAATTCATCAAAAGTAAAAGCGTTTACCCTTGATGTAAAATCGAGTGTAATTTCGTTTTCCCTATAGAACTCAAAATTCCATCTAATGACAGACTTCCCAGTCACACCTCCTCTTCCTTCTTAAGATCATTCAAAGAATTACATTTCTCGCTTCTTCCAAAATTATAGAGTCACTGCGGTATTACATCGACAACGAGACACAATATCTCCGAAGCTGTTTACTGCTGCCCATGAGGAAGCTTTCAGAAGATTATGCTGGGCGCAGAAAGGAGTCAATGTGAACGGAGAGTACCTAAACCATTTACGATTTGCAGACGACATTGTGGTCATAAGCCCCGATCCCAAAGAATTAGAGGAAAATCTTAATCAGTTATGCACAGTTAGTAAGGATTTTGGACTAAAGATGAATATGGCTAAAACAAAAGTAATGATGAACAAGTATGCCACGGAAAGGGAAATAATGATTGAAGGAGCAGTAATTGAAAAGGTGGAGTCATATACTTATCTGGGACAAGTTATTAGCTGTAATAATGATAAATGGCTGGAAGTCAAGAGAAGAATAAATTTTGGATGGATAGCATTCAGGAAATAGAGTCACATACTGAGGAGCAATGTCCCAGTTTGTCTGAAACGTAAAATAATGAACCAATGAATACTCCCCACCATGACGTATGGAAGTGAAACTTGTGCACTCACCAAAAGAATGGAAGAGAAGCTGAGAACTACACAGCGAAGAATGGAACGAATCATACTGGGAATCAGACTGTGAGATTGTTGTTGTTTGTTTGTTTGTTTGTTTTTTAGGAGCATTGGCAACTAAAGCCATATTGCTACGGAAAATGCGGTGGTCATTCCTTGACCTTTCCGCATCCTCCGTATTTGGTGGTGATGGGCTCGAACCCCGGTCTAATCAAGAAGCGTGTGCTACGCACTGCTGCTCCTTCTCACCTAGCTACAGAGGCGCCTCAGACTGTTAGATAAGAAGAGAAACACAAGGATTAGGCAGCAAACTAAAGTAAAGGACATTCTTATGAAAACTAAAGAACTAAAATGGTCTTGGCCAGGACACATAGCTCGAAGACATGATGACAGATGGACTAAGAAAATACCGGACTGGTACCCAAGGGGAGCTAGAAGAAAACCTGGAAGACAAAGGCGGAGATCGATAGATGAAATTCATGAGTTTTTGGGTAGTAAATGGATGGCCAGTGCTCAAAACAGAAGGAACTGGAAAGTTACTGGAGAGGCCTTCATCCTGCAGTGGATTGAAAATGGCTGATGGTGATGATGACGGTATTACTGAAAGTCACTACAGACACAAAGTTCATTCGACCATCCGCTATTGTAAGCTTGCGTGTATGGCTAGTGAGCATGTAGTGCGGGAGTTCAAAGATCCCTATTGATCCTCTCTTTTTCCCAACAGCTAAACCTGTTATCACATTACTACGCTATATTCAGGAGACCATTTATTTCTTATACAGAACCCCCTCCCCTTATCTGACCGAGGATCTCCAACCTCAAACGAGAACTGTATCTATTGGAACCTCAGTTATTCGATGGAACATTGAGTTATTTAGGATAATGTGGATGTGTGTTGTGTCTTATAGAAGGGCCCCTAAACGGTTGTTCAACTCCACTATGGTTCTCTGCGATTGCATACAAAACTCTCTACAATTGCCAACATGTGTGTGTGTGTGTGTGTGTGGTGTGTGTGTGTGTTGTTTCTGGCCACTTAGCTACAAGGAAGGCCGATTTACAATAATATGGGTGGGGAAGGACGGATATTACAGTATTACCTTCCCGACAGAAAGGCTGTAATGTTGAGAGAAACCAAAAGTACTCCAGGGGAACATTAAATTCCTCTCTTTTTCTCACTCTCTCTCTCTCTCTCTCTCTCTCTCCTCCGGCTCACTCATTTCAGGGATCGCCAACAAGCTAATCAACATTCGGGGGTGCTCCCCTCTAGTGGAGATCATCGCCAGCGAGCATCGGGAACAGTAGCCGATTAATAAAGCGCCGAAGAAATGCACGAGGGCGAAATCGCAAAGAAGCAGCGATCTTTTGAAACTGTAATGGCATTACAGACGATGCGTAAGTAAGGAAGTCCATAATCGTTGGCGTAGAGCGCCCGTGTGCCGCGTGGTAATGCCCGATGGAAGCGCATCTCTTTACGTAATTGAAATCGATACAAAATGCAAAATTTCTTCGTTTTGAGCGTCGCATTTCTGAAGAATAAAAACGCTTTGTTTCTTTCCCATTTAGCTTAATACCCTCTCTTACTCAACGAAATTGGCTTTTCGGTGCATTAAGACCTGGATGCCGTCCCTAACGATGCCCGTTTCTAATAACGAAGAACGATACATTTGTTTGGCCTATTTGGCGACAGATCCTGCTGGTCCGATGCAAAAGAGTTGACTCATGACTGGCAATCACTTTAAGTGCCCGTAATTAATGCGATGGGGCGAGTCAATGATCGGCCCTCATTACAACTGACGACGTTCACAGCTGCACACGCGGTCATAATTACGTGACATTAAAAGCCGTCAAAAATCCCCGCACGTAAAGAAATAATCTTTAATATGGGGTTCGGAAGGAAAAATAAACCGCTAAATATAGATCTGAAAATAACGTACAAAGGAAAACAACTGGAAAGGGTGAATGATATCACGTTTCTAGGAATGTGGGTTGGGATAACCGAATGGTCACCATTCGAAAGAAGACTTCGTCACTACGGGGAATACTCGCCCGAGTCTCTGCCTGGGTGTCTCCTTCCCTTCTCAGACTAATATTCCGCTCCTTAATTCAGCCTCACCACATATGGAATCATCTCATACCACCTGACAAGAAAACCTTGCGAGAATCAACTCCATTCCTAATCGATACGTTCGGTAAATTTTAGGCCTTCCCTGGAATGCATCTACCAACTGCTACAGAAAGCTGAGGCTGTCTTTGTCTACAATGCTTTGAAAGCCGCACGCTTTCGTCCTCTCTTTAGATCGTTCTTAACAACAGAAGAAGAATAAATATCGTACAGTTTTAGAAATTAAGACAACCTGAAAGTTCCGCTTTTCAGAAAAGACGTCGAACAGAAAAATATAAAATACAGAGGCGCTAAAACTTGGAATAATCTACCAAAAAAAAAAAAAAAAAAAAAGAAAAAAGAAGAAAAAAATGCCACTTCACTAAACCGGATCAAGAAGCTGCTAATTGAACACATCACCAGAAATGTCTGATTCGAATCGCCGTCCATTCATTTTGAAATTATGCAAATAAGTTAAAGGAATAGTTGTCAAAAAAACCTGTAACACTCTACTCACGTGTGCAATTTGTATGCAGTAAAGAGATTCCAATTTGTAAAAGTTCATTTTAGTAATCAATTAGTAATGAACTCTGTAATGAAATGTCCCATTATTTATGATTTATTCTGTCGAATTATACCTGTAAAATTTCAGAACTGCTTTTGTTTTTTATCGTTATTCATATCTCTCTCAAAGGAAACACCCCTAAAAAGCCTTTGGCTTTTGTGTTCTCACACCGTTTTCGCTGTTATCTCCAAACAAGTGTAACGTAAAATACGGATAAATAAATTATCAATCAATTATCATTTGGACTATGTATATAAAGTGCTTAGCATCATAATACACAGCCATTTCTGAATAAACAGAAAATTTTTAAGGTGGCATCGTTTTAGGTTATATCTCATATTGTGAATGCCTTCACAACGAGTTGCCATGATATTGCACTACTTCGAATAAGTAACGCTTCACCTAAGGAGAAGACTAGTGTTATTTATTCTCAGATAGGTACCACCACCCAGACAGCACTGTTTCAGGGCTATTTGGCCCTTCGTCAGTGAGTGGGTAGGTACCCAAGTGATGCAATGATGGCAAAAACAGTTATGAAGTATAACTCCACAATATGAGAGATGCCTGATGGTGTATGATGTATTTAGACTAAGACTACTTAGTGTATTATGATGCTAAGCACTTTATATACATAGTCTAAATTTGTTCGCAGCTTGAGGCTCTAGCCCTAAATGCGCCTTAGTCAATTATCATTTTTAAATGAACGTGGTATTTTCTTCCAAAATTAATCTGTTCCTGCGCAGATCTTTCAAGTTCCTTTGTTTTCACGGCTACCAGTGGAATCTCGATTGTTTCCCTCACCCCGGCCACGCTCCCTATTTTTCGATTTGTTATTTTGCGAAGCCAGGTAAGCAGACTGTGCGGCCCTTATTTCCCGAAATTACTCCATGCGGATCGAGAGGAACCTCATCAAAATTTTGGACATATTGAGTGGACGATGTCGACTCGAGTGGAGCGATTCGGAGATTTTAAGACAAACTGCCGGTGGACAGAAGACTGGCAACAGATGATCTGCCCGCCTGAATTCGTGTTCGATGCCGAGAAGTGGAGCGTTCGTAGTGACTGCAGAGAAAAGCTTTGATTCACTGTTCATTGCAACCAAATATGAATTGCAGATCCCCAGAAAGGTATTGTACGACGCCGGACAGACAGGGAACCGGGAATGACCAACGACATGAAGGGTTTCTCTCAAATTCACCAACAGACATCTTCAATCAACCGCACAACTTACCAACCTTCTGCAGCACACTCTGTAAGTCCACGATTGAAAACACTTTGGCCGCCAGAAACGTAGCAGGCAACCTTACTGGTTGGTGTTTCCAGGATTCGTGGATTACTTCTGATCGAGTGAAAACTTACCAGCTCACAAGATCGCTAAATAGACTTCCTATCCCAAGACAACTTATTCACTGCTATGCAATAAACAAAGCAAACTGGGAACTCTTCAAGGAGCATCTGACTACCTCCTTAAGAGATTCATTCATTCATTTATTAATTACACACAATATAGAGTCTCGAGATTACGTACATCAAAGTATATATATGCTTTGTATACAATATATATTTACATATAATAATATGTTCTGTACATGTCATTAAACACTGGTGTATGTATGGGTGTAAGTGTGTTCTTTAACTTGTGAATATATAACCTTTACAAAGCAGGCCTGGACCAGGTTTGCCTCTCAAAGAAAGGCTCTAAGAAGAGTTCTTCTTTCAAAAACAGCAGCTGAAAACTCCTGAAATTAATTAAAACAGTCACGATTTGCAATAAGTAAATGCACTGTATCAAATGATAAGTCAGGAATATGTGCCATCGAAGTCTGCCTTTGGTTTTCATACTCCGACATAAAAAAAAAATTACATGCATCCAAGTCTGCTGTTCGCCACATGTACAGAAAGGATCGGTCCCCAATCCTCTCTCATATAATTTGGCCCTAAGTGAGCCGTGTCCTGTTAACAAATAAGAAGTGTACATAGAAGGCGTAAACCAAGATGCCACGGTTTTTGCCAATGCATAGTTCACCTGGGGAATATATTTCCTCGTCACAGCTCCAACATCACCACTTTCCCATATGGCTTCCTTTCCCGCCTTCTTTAATGTAACTGAATAGATCTCATCCACCCCAGGGGCCTTTCTTATGTTTAACTTCAACAATTTCTCCTCCACTTTGCTCTCAGTTATTACAAAATCATTAAGCACCTTGCTACATTTCTGGAATTATCCTCACTGAATAACTCCTCATGTGTGAATGTAGATGCAAAGTACTCATTCAGTTTATCAGCTACCTGAGCAGGATCATCAACAGTCAAACCATCGATATCAAGTGGACCAATGTGATTCATCCCCTTCCTTCTAGAGTTTATATTAAGTAAATAAGTCCTTGTTGTTTTTCTTAGCATCCTTTGCCAAAGATTTTTCGTAATCTGCCTTGGCTTGCCTGACTTCCTTTGTGACTGATTACAGACTATCTGTCATGGGCTTCTGTGTCACCTGATAATTTATATCCTAAAGAATCCCACCAAGCGGCCGGAAATGGCGTTCTCCTACAGGCCGATAGCCCTCCTATCAGACCTCAGTAAGCTCATTGAACGCCTGCTGTATAATAGAATTCAACATCACTAATCAAATGCTAACCTTCCTTCACGCAAGCAATAAGGTTTCAAGTCAGAGTGCTCAACAAAATTACTATATTGGGGTTACCCGTAAATGATTACATTAACCCGTATTCGTGTCTGTAAATTGCGTGTGTTCTCTGGTCGATTTGCCTGTTTTGCTGGACGAAAAAAACCTCAGTTTCTGAGAGGAAAAAACCTTGCTATCTACGCCTGAGACCGACTAACTCAGCCACGGAGTGAAAAAAGCCCACTAAAGTTCCTCGCGTCATCGACGGGATTCGAACCCGGGCCTTTTCCACTCGGTGTGGGGAGGACGGTGACGATACCACTGTGCTACGCACGCAGACCAGAGTGCTCAACAGTCGATGCTCTCCAAAACAGTCGATGCCCTCCTTACTGCTGCAGCAACAGATGAGAAATCAGCAGATGCTCAAGCAAACCCAGGCACTGGACGCCGACCTGAACAAATTCGCTGCTGACCGGACTTACCGGAAAAAAATTATGACGAGTAGGACTAATCAGCAATGACTGATGTATACCTTGCACCTGTTCCTGTCTGATTGAGCTGGTGCTCTTATCTCGATGTTAAGCCAGCTCAAGCAGATTTAACTCTCGTAAGGAGTTCTCTCCTTTGTATTATAATATGTTTTCTTTGTAAAATTACCTTTTTGTAAATAATTGTTCAATTTTCCCAAGTTTGGGAAACTGTAAGCCCCTGGCTTTATGGCCGTGAAGGGTAATAAAAGATTATCTCTCTCTCTCTCTCTCTAAATACTTTCTGCTTATTTCCGTTAACTTCGCCTTGGCATTCGACTCGCTTTGGTGACCGAGCGTTCTTGGCCGTCTCCGTCAAGGGCACTTACCAACAAACCTCGCTAGCACCATTAAAACCTATCTCTTCGACAGATCTGTATCTATCAACGCACCATTCCAGAAACTCACGAGGTAGATTTACAGGGGCTGTCCCCAGGATTTTGTCCTGGGACCCGCTCTCGTGGAATATTGTCATGGATGATATTCTCCACATTATTCTGGGCGAGGTTAGTTCACAAACCTTTGCGGTTGACCTCATACTCATTCCAGCTGCCAACAGTAGATCACAGCTTGAGAATATGGCAAACCATTCTTCCCAATTTCTTCAGGGCTGGGCAAGATGGTACCATCTCAGGATCTCCCTAAACAAAAATAAGCTCTATCCTGTTGAAGGGTACCCTATGCGACGGCCACCATAAACAAAAATTGAAGGTAAAACAGTTAAACTAACAACGCAGCTGATAATCCTAGATCCAAAATTGTTATTTTTAGCCACATCTTAAATATCTGAGAGCGAAGATCAGAAATTATGCCGCCCTGGTGGCCAGATTCTCACCACCTGACTGGGGACTGAAACAGCGCATTCTGTCATTGTTTTACAAAGCGTAATGTTTATGCTTCTGGCATCTGGTTCACGAAGGACACAACTGCAAAAAACAAGAAAACCCTCGAAAACATTCGACATTCAATACTCTTAATCCGTGCCTGCTTCACAGTTAGCACCCATGCGCTACAGACCAAGGTGGGTGCCTTTCCACTTTATTTGGTGATTGTCCGCTGTGGGCTTCTTTACCAACTGTCCAAAAGGATTCCGTACACCTTCCTAGCCTCCACAGTGGACCCCGCGAACAGCCGCAGAGCAGAAAAGAAACGTCTTATAACCATCTACAGCACGTATGGCAAGAAAGATGGAGGCACTCATCTAAAACAGAAATCACGCGAACATTTATCCCTGATTATGGCAGAGTGTACCCGAGTTATCTCCTTTGGTTCTTCCCCGGGCTGTACCCAACTTTTCTCTTGACCGGACACGGATCTATTAAAGCCAAACTCTCCTTGCTGGGCATTGTAAAGGACCCGACTTATTTCTATGGGAGCTGAAGAACTGGCAATACCTGATGTATGACTGTCCACTATACGAAGACCTATGATGCATCTTCATTACTACACTGGTGGGCAAAACGTATGGACCACCACCATTTCTAAATGTCACCACCACAAAATCTTTACTTAAGGTACTCTTTACTGATAAGAGTAGATTCAATCTCAGCAGCGATTATGGACGTCAGCTAATCTGGCACACGCTATCACCCCGCAAACCTCACTGAAAGCGATCGATATGGCGGTCGAGGTGTTCTCGTCTGGGGAGGCGTTATCTTGAATGAACGTACACAGCTCCATTTACTACAAGTAACTGGAGTTGTTACTAGATATAGTATGTGTTTCGAATGTGTGTGGTTTTCAGGAATTGTTGCAGTCAAATTTGAACAGAAACTCATCATTTCAGACGCATATTATGTTAGCACTATTTATAATTTGTACACTATTGTGAAACACTTAAGGGTCAACGCTATTTCTAAAGGTTACAACCACAAAATCATTACTTGAGGTACTCTTTAATGATGAGAGTAGATTCAATCTCAGCAGCGATTCTGGACGTCAGCTAAGCTTGTGAGAGATTGGCACACCGTGTCACCCCGCAAACATCACTGAAAGGGATCGATATGGCGGTCGAGGTGTTCGTACACAACTCCAGTTACTGGAAGGCGGTAATGTAACTGGTGAACGCTACTGTACTGAGGTACTCTTTCGCCATGTGCGTCTGTTCCAAGGTACGATTGCCCCCGAGTTCGTGTTTATGGATGATAACGCCATACCCCCCATCGTACTACAGTTGTTGATGTGCTTTTGGAAAGTGAGGACATTGTTCGTATGTATTGGCCTGCCCGTAGATGCCTAGCGGCACGTCCACACCCACCAGAAAATGTTCACCAGCTGACAATGGCGCTGACAGAGGAATGGGCGATGTTACCGCAAGAACTTATCAACAACACTGTTCTAAGTATGGACAGGTGGTGCAAAGCCTGCATCGACATTAGGGGTAGCCATATAACCTACTGAGGACTACCTCTTCCCTTTGTTTCATCTTTGGCAGTGATGCATCTGTATCATGGCAGCCAGTGCTATGTTGCCATTTTTGAATGAAGTCCCTCTGTACCGGTTTGTTTCCTTCATTTCTGTACCTGACGAGGTTCATTTGGTATGCTTTTCCCATATCCAGACTGCTCCTACGAGAAGCTACAGCGACTGGTCCTTAAATCTTGCACACCAGTGCAGGATCCGTTTATTAAAGTAGCAAGTGTTTGCTTTCACCCCTTATACACAGCTGTAAATAAATATATTATTTACATTATATTCATAAAAATATTATAATTTCGACATTATTTACAATAGATTAGACATTATTACACTGCCCATAGTGTACAGCGTGTTTAGGGTCTATCGGCACCAGGGGTTCTCCCAATCTCCGAGTAGCATACATTGTCCTGTGATACAGAACACTGTAGAGGGCAGAGATTTAAAAATGTATGGATATTGTAGAGCGTTGTGCATCTTGTTCATCTGACCTGTTAGCTGTTTTATACCCCTGGTGGGCCCACCGTTTTCCGCCCATAACTGATAACAGCTTAAGAGCCTAACATCAACCAGTTTGAACTTTTAAGGATCAGTTTTCGGTATTTCCGATCCTTCGAAAACTTTTAGAGGTCGCTGTCGATTTCTTGGACTGTGAGAGCATCGGTCACAAAGGGCTAGTCTGTTAGGACGGGCTATGTGCTTGGGAACCGACCTAAGTACGGGTTGAGGGATTCTCCAGTCGCATAGTTCCCAGATGTTTGACTCCGAGATTATGCTGGTAGCCATTTTGGCAGTGAAGACGAGGCGTCTTTCCCTTACATGATTTGGTAGTCGGGCAAAGTTTAGCGAGATCGCCATTGCAGTTTTTCTTTCCTGGAGTGGAAGACGATGTTTATGTGTGATCCAACGAAGGAGTCAATATTCGGTGGAGTACACGCTCTTGATGTTGGTGGGGGCTGCAGACGTCCAAATGTTTGAGGCATATAATACGACAGAGTATACAGAAGTGCATACGAACTGACGAGTCACTTCCAGATTTCTGAGGTGGAGCAGTTTTTGTTTTGTATGCCCTCCTCTACTCCTCCAATATTTCTACCTTTCCTTTCCCATTTGACACTGCTCCTAAACTCTCCCTTCTTCTTTTTTTTTTCCTTTTTTTTTTTTCTTCTCTCTTTTTTTGCTTTATTATTTTCTTTTAGCTCGGTCTCTGTCCAGGAAGCTCAGGCCACTCTGGTACCGACCAGCCAGAGAAGCAATCTATATTGCCTGGCTCACCTCCTAGTGGGTGTGTACGGGCAAAGTAGGGTCCGAACAGGGGCCTCAACAACAACAGAACACGACATAAACCCAAATAAATCCACACACATTTCTGGAATTTAACAGTGTACTGTGTTCTTCGCAAGAGTACTGGAGGCGCAGTTGTGGGAAATCACCGGTGGCGCCCCCCCCACAAACACTACGCTCATTGCAACGCCTTCGTTGGAAGATTCAGCTGAATTCGTTTGGTTTGGCTGCAGCTGAAGTATTCGCAAACGCTTCATTAATGGACTGCTGGGAAAATACTGCAATGCCATTCTTGTTTCGGATAGATGAAAGCGATGCTTTCTTGATTTTTTTTTTTTTTTTTTTTTGTAGATCGGAAATGAGCGGATGCCCCAACCCTTGACGATATGTGATTTCGGTGATTTCCTCGCGTAGGGCTGTTGGAAGCTTTTCCCAAAACAGAAACTGGCCACAGTAGCCGATTGGTCGGTTCGAGCCAACACGATCACTAAATAAGATGCTGTTTCTTTTATCCTCTCTATATTGAGGCCGCCGTAGCCTAGTGGTCAGGCGCGCTGGTGCATAAGTACACGTGCCTTGAGTGACCGGGGTTCAAGCCCGTGACTACTGAATACGGTGCTGTTTCTTGTATTCTATCTATCTTGTGAACTCCTCTGACCGTTTGGTCATCCGGAGTATAAACATAAAATTTATTTATTCGTTTATTATGAACTCTTCTGACCGTGTGGTCGTCCTGAAGTATGAACCGAAAATTTATTCCTTCGTTTGGTCAATTATCTCTGCGTTGTACCGAGCGGGTTACTTCACTTTTTCAGATCAGAAATTACTTCCTAAGCAAATTGAACGAGATCGCTGGTTACCATATCGATGGAAATTCTGGCATTCGGTCGTAATAGGGTGGCGCTGGTGACATTTAGTGAATCTGTGCGGCAGGGTTGGGACTGTCTCAGAAAGTTGCGACGCGAGTTCGCTTCTGGGGATGGTGGATTCGTACGGTTGGCATCAGGAGCATCCTAGCAAGAGTTAATCCATCAATGCCTTGTTCGACAATGCGTTTAATTCCAGCGCACGGGAGCGCATTTCTTCGTCACCGGGAACTCATGCCATATCGAAAACAACGACTACCCTCCCCCTCCACAGGTTCATCTTGCTAAGGCGCAGATCAGATATGATCGGCAAGTGCTCGAAGCGAAAACGAAATGCAATGAATTGACAAAAAGACAAACAACCTCAGTCGTTTTTGGGGCCGCAATGCCCGTTTCGTCCCTAAACGGAGTCCCCTTCCAGCAGATGCTGCGGAGCAGTGTGATCTACGGAGGCGAATCTTTTCCAGAACGCCACACACACAAGACGTTCTGTCAGGCATTTCTTTCCACCTTTGCTGATTAATGATTGCGAAGTAAAATTGGCAAAGCGCTCGTTTGCTAACAATGACGGTCGATGATTTATAAGAGGTTATCACGCCACACGCGCCGACCTCATCACGTAGAACAACTTCGGAATAGTTGCTTTAATGACAGACTTCGTGCGAGTGAGACCCATGGCACGGCGTAATGCGAGCTCGGTACGGACGGCTTTCGGAACTGCGGTAACGATATGGCGAGGGCAGGAGAGAGGGAGGGAGGAGAAATTTATCTTCCGGTCGAAGTTTAGCTCTTTATGGGCTGACAAAGTGCAAACACCGTGATAAACGACGACAGAACGCACCTGTGAGTGCCCGAGATTCGCCCGTGCCGAAATAGAGAGAACAAAACGTTACTAATTGGGTTCGAATGAAGGATTCGGAATGACTTTCAGCGAGTGACAGCGTATGTCGCGGGAGCATCGCATAATCTAATAGTCGAATATCAGTTTCGTTTTTCACACGCGCTGCATGCTTTAGTTTTCTTTAATAGATTCAAAACTTCAGAAAAAGGGAAAGAGCTCGTACCACAGGCACTAACACAAAGATGAAGATTGCATCTTATGATGCCACACAGCCATATGGAGCCCGGGCTGGACACTCTGCCTAGCCCGTTTTCACTCCTCTTTCCCTGGCAGGGGGAGGGGACGTGCTGCTGTCTCCTTCCCCTCCCGCCACCGCTCTTTCTCCTCTGGTGGGGCATGAGCATGCCCACTGTTTCAACAGGGGTCATCTTCCCTATCGACCCCTTACTTCCAATTTCCAACCCCCCAGTCTTCAGCCTTCCCTCCGATCTCTTTCTCCATACACAGCGCCTGCCCCACACGTCCAAATTTAAAACATCAAAATTCATGCCCGACCTATTAGGAAATCTTATCACTTCCAGCGCATATCCCTTGAAGTCCCTCTAAACAGCGTATAATATACAATGTGGCCAAAAGAAAAGAAGAATTTTTTTTAAGGTCCTAGCCACTGAAATCTCAGGGAAGTAGGTGGCAGGACCTGCCAGAGCAAACTTTAAAGGAACACCAGGCTGGCCTCCCCGTGGGGCAGTACATAAACGTCGGGTCCTATCAGGGGTCCTGTGGCTATCAAGCCAGATGAACCAGGGGCACAACATATTACACAACGCATGACCCACGCACTTTTAAACCTCTGGCCTTGACAGCGTACGCACCTCGATACAAAGAACATACGCGGAGATGGGGTAAATCCCTGGTGCCGTTAGACCCGAAAATACTCTGTACCAGAGGCAATGTTGGATCCGTCCTGCAAAGTTAGCATTAGCATTAGCATTAGTAGAGGCATTTGATGCAAGAAAGCAAGCTTATGCAGCATCAGCCAAAAAAAAAAAAAAAAAACCCACTTCCACTTCACCCCTCTGTTCGTTCAAAATACCTGTCCAGCTGAGCCTTAAACTTATTTAGGCTATCAACCTCCACTACAAGGGATGGAAGTCTGTTCCAGCAACCAACCACCCGCTGGCTAAAGGCAAATTTCCGCACGACTATCCTAGATCTGTCTTTCCTCAATTTGCATTTATGCCCTCTCAGGTGATTATTCTGAGCTAGAGGAAGAATCCCATCAGCATTGAGCATGCTCAAACCATTCAAGACTTTATACACCTCTATCAGATCACCTCGCTGGTGCCTAGTCTCCAGACACTGTAATTTGCAAAACTTAAGCCTTTCTTCGTAAGAGCACCCCTTTGTTCCATTCACTAATCTTGTTGCCCTTCTCTGTACTCGTTCCAGCAGCTCTACATCCTTCTTGAAATGAGGCCTCCAGACCTGTATACAGTACTCTAGGTGTGGCCTGACCATTGCCTTATACAATGGAATAATCACCTCCTTATCCCTGCTGGAAAAATTCCTGTATATCATTGACAATACTCCATGAGCTACTCTTGCAGCCCGTCTGCACTGCTCAGAGAACTTCATATCTGCCTGCACAATCACCCCCAAGTCCCTTTCATTCTCTACCACTGTCAGTGTAGTACCACAGAGTTGATACGTTGCTCTGGGGTTGCTGTTTCCCATGTGTAGTACTTTACATTTGTCAATGTTAAACTTCGTTTGCCACCTCTCAGCCCATCTGCTCAACCTTTCCAGATCCTGTTGTAGCAGCATAGTGTCAGTAGTGTCCTTGACAACCCTGCCAACCTTTGTATCATCTGCAAACTTGGACATTAAGCTTGATATACCATCATCAATATCATTTATAAATACAGAAAACAACAATGGACCCAACACTGAGCCCTGAGGGTCTCCACTGATAACATTAGTCCACGATGAGCAGTGTCCATTGATTACCACTCTCTGTCTTCTCCCCCTCAACCACCCCTTTATCCATAGCATCAATTTGCCTCCAATGTCACACTGCTCCAATTTGTGTAGCAGTCTTCCATGTGCAACAGTATCAAAAGCCTTTCTAAGATCCAAGTATATAATATCAAAGTTATTCCCTGCATCCAGTTCTTTTGTGACTGCATCATAGTATCCAATCAAGTTGGTCAGGCAAGACCTCCCCTTAACAAAACCATGCTGTGCCTGAGCTATAACTGAAGTCTTGTCTAAATGATCCTGCAGTGCGTCTTTAACCAGTACCTCCATTAATTTTCCTGGAACAGAAGTCAAGCTCACAGGTCTATAATTACTTGTGTCAGCCTTTGATCCTCCTTTGTGAATTGGGGTCACATTTGCACATTTCCAGTCTATGGGTACCTCCCCTGAGTCCAAGGAAGCTCTCATAATTATGGCTAAGGGTTTGCTTACTTCCTTTGCTGCCTCCTTTAATATAACTGGATAGATCCCGTCCACCCCGGGTGCCTTTCTTGTGTTTATCTTCAACAGTTTCTCCTCCACTTTACTCCCAGTTATTTCAAGATTCTGTAGCTTACTGCTAGAGTTGAATACACCTCTGGCATTCCCTTTGCTGAATAACTCCTCATGTGTGAATGTCGATGCAAAATATTCATTTAGTTTGGTAGCTACCTGAGCAGGATCATCAACAGTTGACCCATCAATATCAAGTGGACCAATCTGATTCATCCCCTTCCTTCTAGAGTTTACATGAGTAAAGAACTCTTTGCTGTTTTTCTTTGCATCCCTTGCCAAAGATTTCTCATAATCTGCCTTCGCCTGCCTAACCTCCTTTGTAACTTGGTTGCATATCAACTTGTATCTATCATAGGCTTCTGTGTCATGTGTTAATTTGTAAGTATCCCATGCATTTTTCTTCTCTGCCATATGCCTCATTACTTTATCTGACATCCATTTTGGCCTAAACCTTGAACAATATTTCTTAGTTGGTATGTAAAGCCTAGTAGCTTCCAAGATAAGTTCTTTGAATGCTTCCCATTTTGAATTTGCTGTTGGTAACATCATCAGTTGGTCCCACTGTATAGAATTTAAATACTGTCTCAGTCCATCTTAGTCGCCTTTACGGAAGCAATAACCCTTCCCTTTACCCCTAATGGTAGTTACCTCTTTGAGTAAATCCCACTTCAGCACACTGTGATCACTGCCACCTAGTGGTTCATTTATCTGCAGATTCTTAATGCATGAAGAATCACTGCTGATAATCAAATCAAGAGTATTACTCCCTCTAGTTGCCTCCCGAACATGCTGATGTAGAAAACAATTATCCAATAAATCCACAAAAGCTCTGCTAGTGCGTGAGTAACCAGCCCCCAAATTCCAGTCAATATCTGGGAAATTAAAATCTCCGATTTTAAGACTCTCTGATTTACTGGCCGACTCTATTTCCCTGTACAGTTCCTTATTATACTCATCAGAGTCATTAGGCCTATAGCACACTCCTACTCTCAATTTTGATCTCCCAATGCTTATGTCACACCAAACTGACTCAACACTGCACTGTCCAGCGATGTCGACTGGCTTCACTTCCTTGGTTTTTATGTGTTTCTTAACTAATAGCATAACCCCACCCCCCTTCCTATCCTGTCTATCCTTTCTGTAGACGTTGTACTCCCCAAATTGCAGTTCTGCATCCCTTATATCTGTGTGACACCACGTCTCTGATATCCCAACAATATCTGCCTTTGATGTTTTGAGCAATACCTCAAATTCATCAAGTTGATCAGACCAGATCAGCACTGCAATTAGTTGAACCGACAAGCACTCTGTAAAGTATGAAAAGCAACAAAAAAGAAATGTGGGACCAGCTCTTTAAAGATTGGACAGAAGACATGTTTGGAGTCCCCTTAAGTGGAAACTAGAATAATAGAGAAAGAAAAAAAAAATTGAGGGATGGAGGATATAATTAAGAAACTGATGGAAATTGCAGTAACCAATCAAAGCTATGAATACGTCCCAACAAGGCAACGATAGGGTCGGACCAGTTCCCGCTATTTGTGATCGAATCTGAACAAGTGCAGTACATTCGTAATTGACCCACCTATTCCATCGAATACAAAAAGTAGGTTCTGTTCTGAAATCAAGGAAAATATATGGGGTGAAACCAGTTTCAAAAGAACCCTAAATCCTGTAACAATCGATTTCAGACCTACTCCCATTGGATGCTTTCTGCAAAAAAGGATTCGAAAAGGCAATCTCGCCTAAACTTGTAAATTTCTATTTTCGGTTAAATCTGCTGCCTAAATATGTGATTATTTCTTAACCACGGCAGTTCATTACATAAGTTTATCAGGGCCGTAAAGTCAGGGGTTTACAGCCTCCCGATACTTCCGGGATACTCGAATAATTGAAAAAAAGGTAAATTATACAAATTAAAACAAATTTCAATACAAAGGGGAGAACTCCTCACGAGAGTTACGTCTGATCGAGCTGGCTTAACATCGAGATAAGAGCACCAGCTCAATCAGACAGGAAAAGTCCAAGTAAACCAACTTCTTAGCTGAAAAGATTAACAAGTTTACTCCCAATGTGATTAAGCTCTGAAGAGCTGAAAGAAGTATAAAGCACGAAACTTTGGCATTATATTATAAGGCTATATTTTTGCCAATTGTAGTATATGCGGCTGCCATATGGTTTCCTAGGGTGACTCACATCACAGTGAAGGCGAAACTGTTATCATTGCAGAGAAAGATGATATTGGCAACACACAGATGCTGCAGAACAACATGAACCAATGTTCTACAAGTGATCTCAGGTTGTATACCTGTTGACCTTTATGTGGCATACCGAGGTATGGTTTCTAACTTAAAGAAAGGTTTCGCAACTCAAATCCTCGACATTGCAAGTAATCCGGTCACGGACATTCGGAAGGAGAAAATTGATCTTTGGACAAAATTCACTGAGAAGTGGAAATACAGATGGCAATCCAGTGAAACAGGACTCACTACCAGGGAGTTCATTGAAGACGCAACGTTTGCTGTCAATAAGAAAGTTATGCGATGGTTTTATCCTTCACGTCATATTTAATAACTGGGCATGGTTCACTGCGGGATAAATTGTGTAAATTTGGACTTGAACCTGATCCTTTGTGTTTTTGTGGGGCAGTAGAAGACTGGAGGCATGTTCTGCTTCATTGCCCGGCTTATGACGACTTCAGACAAGAACTATTCAACAGCACTCAACCTATCGTGGAACGGGTGGATATATGGGATGTGTTAGGGTAACAAAGAGTAGGAGCATGTATGCTTGCATTTATACCAATGCTAGAAGTATAGTAAATAAATTTGATGAATTTGAAGTGTTGGTCAAGACATCAAAGGCGGATATTGTTCGGAGATCAGAGATATGGTGTCACACTGATATAAGGAATGCCGAACTGGAATTTGCGGAATACAATGTGTACAGAAAGGATAGGACAGGATAGGAAGGGAGGAGGTGTTAAGCTGCTAATTAAGAAAAACATAAAATCAAAAGAAGTGCATCCCGTTGATATAGATGAACAGTGCACTGTTGAGTCAGTTTGGTGTGACTTAAGCACTGCGAAAGAAAAATAAGAGTAAGAGTGTGTTATAGGCCTAATGAGTCGAATGAGTACAATGAACAATTGTACAGAGAAATAGAGTGGGCTAGTAAATCGGAATGTCTTATAATGGGGGATTTCAACTTCCCAGATATTGACTGGAACTTGTGAGTTGGGCACTGACACACTAGTCAGACATTTGTGGATTTATTAGATGATTGTTTTCTGCTGCAGCATATTTGAGAGCAACCAGAGAGAGTAGTACTCTTGATCTGATTTTCACCAGTGATCATTCGTGTATTAAGAATTTGAAGCTAAAGGAACCACTAGGTGGCAGTGATCACAGTGTACTGATGTGGGATTTACTTAAAGATATAATTACCATCAGGGGTAAAGGAAAGGGTTTTTGCTTCCGTAAAGGCGAGTAGAGTGCTCTCCGATAGTTTTTCAATTCTGTACAGTGGGATCAACTGATGATGTTACCAACAGTAGATTCTAAGTGGGAAGCATTCAAGGAATTAATCGTGGATGCTACTAAACGTTTCATACCTATTAAGAAATATTGTTCAAGGTTTAGGCCTAAATGGTTGTCAAATAAACTAATGAGACTCGTAACAGAGAAGAAAATGCATGGGATGCATACAAATTAACATGTGAAACACAAGCCAATGATAGCTACAAGTTGATCTGTAACCAAGTTACAAAGGAGGTTAGGCAGGCGAAGGCAGATTACGAGAAATGCCTAGCAAAAGATGCTAAGAAAAACAGCAAGGATTTCTTTACTTATATAAACTCTAAAAGGAAGGGGATGAATCTGAATGGTCCACTTGACATCGATGGTTCGACTGTTGATGATCCTCCTCAGTTTGCAAACAAATTGAATGAGTATTTTGCATCTACATTCACACGTGAGGAATTATTAAGGTTTGAAAATGGCAGATTGTAGCAGGATACTTAATGATTTTGTAATAACTGAGAGCAAAGTGGAAGAGAAACTGTTGAAGTTAAACGTAAGAAAAGCACCTGGGGTGGATGGGATCTATCCAGTTATATTAAAGGAGGCGGCAAAGCATCTAAGAAAACCCTTAGCCATAATTATGAGAGCATCCTTGGACTCAGGGGAGATTCCCACGGACTGGAGATGTGCAAATGTATCCCCAATTCACAAAGGGGGATCGAAGGGTGACACGAGTAATTACAAACCAGTTAGTTTAACTTCTGTTCCGGATAAAATAATGGAGTCACTGGTTAAAGATGCATTGCAGGATCATCTAGACAAGACTGCAGCAATAATTCAGACACAGCATGGGTTTGTTAAGGGAAAGTCTTGTCTGACAAATTTGATAGGATATCATGATGTGGTTACAAAGGAACTGGATGCACAAAATAATTTCGATATCATATATTTGGATTTCAGGAAAGCTTTTGACACTGTTGCGCATGGAAGACTATTGTACAAATTCGAGCAGAATGGTATTAAGGGTAAGTTGCTACAATGGATAAAAGGATGGTTAAGTGGGAGAAGACAGAGGGTGGTAATCAATGGGTGCTGCTCTTCCTGGACTAATGTTATTAGGGGAGTCCCACAGGGTTCGGTGTTGGGTCCACTGTTGTTTTGTATATTTATCAATGATATTGATGAAGGTATACCAGGCTTAGTGTCAAAGTTTGCAGATGATACAAAGTTGGCAGGGTTGTTAATGACAGTAATGGCAGTGTGCTACTGGAACAGGATCTAGATAATTTGGGCAGATGGGCTAAGAAGTGGCAACTGAGTTTAACCTTGACAAATGAAAACTGCTGCATATGGGGTAGAAGTAACCCCAGAGAAACGTACCAACTGTGTGGTACTATACTCAAGGTGGTAGAAAATGAAAAAGACCTGGGAGTAATTGTGCAGGCAGATATGAAGTTTTCTGAGCAATGCAGACAGGCTGCCAGGGCAGGTCATGGGGTTTTGTCAATGATATATAGGAATTTTGCTAGTAGGGAAAAGGAGGTAATTATCCCTCTGTATAAGGCAATGGTCAGGCCACGCCTTGAGTACTGTGTACAGGTCTGCAGGCCTCATTTTAGGAAGGATATAGATTTACTTGAGCGTGTACAGAGAAGGGTAACAAGATTGGTGAGGGGAATGAAGTGATCCTCTTATCAAGAGAGGCTTAATTTCTGCAAACTGCAATGCCTGGAGACTAGGCACTTGCGCGGTGATCTGATTGAGGTGTATAAGGCCTTGAATGGGTTCAGCACTCTGAATTCTGATGGGATCCTTGCACTTGTTCAGATTACGAACCTAAGGGGGCATAAATTCAAATTAAGAAAAGACAGATGTAGAATAGATGTACGGAATTTTCCTTTAGCCAGCGGGTGGTTAATTGCTGGAACAAACTTCCATCTGTCGTTGTGGAAGTTGATAGGGTGAATAAATTTAAGGAGGAACTGGACAGGCATTTGGAGGGAATGGTGTGATTGTTTTTTTTTTTTTTTTTGGCTGATGCTGCTGATAAGCGCATACATTTGCTTCTTGCATCACATGCCACTACTACTACTACTACTGCTACTATTAGGACTGACAACGTCGATATTTTAATTCAAAATGCCAAGAACTTTGCAGCATTCCAATCCTTTTCTGACAAGGTGTTTAAAAGAAGACGCATCTTGCTTACTTATTCTAAAAGTGGACAGTAGACTGATGTATTCATGAAATTATATTTCTACCTTAGAACTGTTAACTCAGAAACTAAATGTTGTGTTCTTAAATTAGTAATAATATTGCATGTATGAAATGGTATTAACTGTACATTTTTTTTTTTTAATATTTAGTTTCATTTATTATTTTTTTTTCCCCTCGGGTTGGGCAGCCTGAGGGCTCCTGTCCTTTGGTATTGCACTCCTTCCACTGGACGACAAATTGGTGCAGCAGCACTGGAATGATAGAAGCAGGCAGAACTAGTCATGCTTAGAAATGGGCAGTGATTGACAGAGTGTTGATCGCTGTAGTATGTAGACAGTTTCTCTCTCTCTCTCTCTCTTTCTCTCTCTCTCAACACAGATTTTCCAAGGTGCAGTTCGACTAAACGTCTAGGTGCCACCCAAAACAAGTACATACGCATACATACATACACGCATAGTATATCATTTATTGTGATTTATTGCTTCAAGTGAACATGTATAATTAAAATTGTCTCTTACGCAGAATGCGATGATTGTAAATGGAAAGAGTTTGTATATTTGTATATACAAAGGGTACTAGGAAAGTTTTGCAATACAGCTTTGTTTATTTAATTTTTTCAAAATAATTTCCTCTACATTCAATACACCTCTCCATCCTCCGAAACCAATCTTTAAACCAGTTCTGCCAAGTTTCACTAGGGAGTAAAGCACACTCGTTGTCCCAAGCCCGTAGAAGGTCCTCATCACTGGAAAACCGCCTCCCTTTTAGCTTCATTTTCACATGCGGGAACAGTGCAAAGTTGCAGGGAGCAAGGTCTGGACTGTAGGGTGGGTGCTCGAGAAGTTTCAGTCCTGTCGTGGTCAAATATTCGGTGCAGGCTTTGGTGCGGTGAGCTGCAGCATTATCGTGATGGAGGTACCAGGTGTCCATTCTTGACTTTGGCCGCAGGTTCTTCATAGACCCAATGACTTTAGGCAGGCATTGTTCAGTATACCACTTAGTTGTGACTGTCTTCTGCGTGTCCAAAACGACACGTTCCACAATTCCACTCGATTTGAAAAATACAGCTATCATTTTCTTCTTTACAGATCGGGATTTTCTGACAATTACGGGTGTGTCGTCATCATCAAAGACCCAAACTTTGTTTTGAGCCTTGGTCGGCAGATCGTAATAGTACAGCCAAGTCTCGTCACCTGTCACGATGTTGTTCACATACCGAGATTGTCCCTTATCAAACTTTTTTAACATCTCCCGGCACCAAGTCGCACGTCGTGTCATCTGCTCTTCAGTCAGTTGATGCGGCACCCAGAGAGAACAAAGTTTCTTCAAGTGCAAATGATCTTGCAGAATCGAAAGAATTGCTGGTGCATTTAGGCCCAAAGTATCCTCTATCTGTTGGTAGGTCACTCGCCTGTTTTCGTCAAGCATTTTCCTCACAGCAGTAACGTTTTCCTCCGTAACTGACGTTCGTGGCCTTCCCGGCCTCTCAGAATCCTCCAGAGTGAAATTTCCCCTTTGGAATTCCCTATACCACCTGAATATCGTTGTACGATGTGGACAATCATCATCTAGTGCAAGAGTCATTTCTTCTAAGCACTGGTCTATGGTTAAACCACGCACGAAATTATACCGCAAAACTGTCCTTATCTCATTTCGTGACCACGGTGCCATCGCAAGCACTTTACACTCTCACTACTAATGAATAACTGAGCCCATCGACTTGGCGCGGCGGCTACACGTATGAACATGTCTCAACATGCAGCAACATGCAGCTTCCTGTGATTCATTGTTGCGTCATATTGTAAAACATTCCTAGTACAATTTGTATGTAATAAAAATGTATGTAAATAATAATAAAAAAAAAAACAACTACATGGCCTCTATTAACTGGGTAGAGAATGAACACATTTCAGCTGTGGTATGCTATTAAAACATTAATCACAGATGACTTGAATGCGTATTTACCATTAAAAAAATACTCCACGAGAAGGGTTCCAAGTTGGATGAATAGTGAAGTTGCCGCATTACTTGAGCAGAAAAAGGTGGCATGGAAAGGTTACAGAGCAATAAAAAGTACTGAAGCCTATAACAGCTACAAGGTGATGTGTAATAGAGCCACAGAAAAGGTTCGACAGGCAAAGGAAGTTAATGAGAAATCAGTAGCAAAAAGAGCAAAGAGGGGGGATAAAGAATTCTTCACATATATAAATGCCAAGAAGAGCAGGACAAACCAGATCGGACCTTTACGTAAGGGAAAGGGGATAGTAATAAATACACCAGCTGCCGTTGCAGATGAACTCAACAGTTATTTTGCATCGATATTTACAAATGAAAAGCCTTTTGTGGCAATGGGAAATTGTGCGAGCGAATTTAAAAAAATATGTAATTAATGATATTGAAATTTCGCAAGATTATTTAATGAAAAAACCTTCGGGCCTACAGACCAGTAAGGCTCCTGGAGTTGATGGAATAACCCTATAATCTTAAGGGAGGCGGCAAGTGAGTGCATTGAACCATTGAGGCTAATTATGAGAGCATCACTAGACTCTGGGGAGATTCCCTTGGATTGGAAAAGTGCAAAGGTATCTCCCATATATAATGGTGACTCTAAGAGTGAAGTAGGAAATTATCGACCTGTCAGTCTGACTTCAGTGGTAGGGAAAATCATGGAGGCAATGATCAAGAGTTGAATTCAGGATCATTTGGATCGAATTGAAATTCTCAAGGATACTCAGCATGGTTTTGTAAAGGGAAAATCATGTTTAACAAACCTGGTTCGCTGTTTTGAAAGGTCACTCACGAGCTGGATTTAGGGAATAATTTTAACATTGTTTATTTAGATTTCACCAAAGCTTTTGATTCGGTCCCACATGATCGGTTGCTTTATAAGCTGGAACAGGTTGGAATCATTGGGAAAATCCTTAGATGGATAGCAGTATGGCTTCAGGGCAGAAGGCAGAGGGTTATGATAAATAGCTATTCCTCAGATTGGGTTGATGTAAGAAGTGGGGTTCCCCAAGGTCAGTATTAAGACCACTGTTGTTTTTAATTTTCATAAACGACATTGATGAAGGGATAGAGGGCGTGATGTCTAAATATTCAGATGATGTTAAAATTGTTAGAGTGGTTAATGATCACTCTCAAGCTGAGCTTCTTCAGAGAGACCTAGATCGACTTCAGGAATGGTCAGAAAAATGGCAGCCATGCATTAATCCAACAAAGTGTATTACACCTGGGAAACAGTAATCCCAAAATAACTTATTCACTTGGTGGAGTTCAACTAAACCCAGTACTGGAGGAAAGGGACTTGGGTGTTACGATACGGTCAGACATGAAATTCTCTGAGCATTGTAAACAGGTTGCAAGGAAGGCCCATGGTGTCTTATCGATGATCTATCAAACTTTTGGAAAAAGAGATAGGGACGTGATAATGCCTTATATAAGGCTTTTGTTAGACCACACTTGGACCACACTTTTTGTTAGACAACACCTTTGTTCACCAATTTTTTTTTTAAGTATGAGGACCGCAACTAAAGAAAGACATCGAGCTTCTTGAAAGTTTACAAAGACGAGTTACTCGCCTGGGAAGATCGGCAAAAGGGCGTCCTTATGAAGAAAGACTTCGAATATGTGGGTTGCAGAGTTTGGAAACTAGACATCTTAGAGGATGTTGTTGTTATTGTTATTTAGGAGCATTAGCAAATAAAGCCATATTGCTCCGGGATATGCGGTGGTCATTCCTTGACCTATCCGCATCCTCTGTATTTGGTGGCGACGGTCACCTTACAGAAGGTTTCATTGAGGTGTTTAAGGCTCTGAGAGGCATCAGTAAAATGAATGAGGACGAAATTTTCAAGATTATAAATGATGCTAGAACTAGGGGACATAAATTCAAGTTACGCGGGGAAATGTTTAGATTGGACTGCAGGAAGTTTTATTTTAGTCAGCGAGTTATAAATTACTGGAATAAGTTGCCTTCATGGGTGGTAGAGGCCGACAGTTTGGGGAAATTCAAAGGTCATCTGGATAGTATTTTCGGGTCAGGGAAGCGCATGGGATGATAGGTTTAATTTCCTTTTTTTAAAATTAATTATTATTATTTATTTATTATTTTTTTATCTTTGTTTTATTCGTTTTTTTTTTTTTTTTTTTTTTTTTTGGCTGGTGCGGCATAAGCCATAGGCTTTATTGCACCATGCGGCCATTACTATTACTATTACTAATACTAATATTATAAATCGGTCCTCCTACTAATTATACTATGTGTTTCAAATGTGTGTGGTTTTCAGGAATTGTTGCAGTCAAATCTGAACAGAAACTCATCAATTCAGAGCTATATTATGTTAACCCTATTTAGAATTTGTACACTGGTGTGGTAAACTTAATGACTTACACTATTTCTAAAGGTTACAACCACAAAATCATTATTCGAGGTACTCTTTACAGATGATAGCAGATTCAATCTCAGCAGCGATTCTGGACGTCAGCTAATCTGGCGAGAGATTGGCATACCGTATCACCCCGCATATACAGGGTGTTTCAGTTAAACGTTTCAGAACTTCTAAGAGGGGTAGGGTACATCCTGACAACTCGAAATCATATAGCAATGTGGGGTCGGAAATGCTTTCCTCAGCGGTATTGTACACAGAAGTCGTCGTGCGACGTCGTGCAGCACAGATTCGATTTTCGGTCAATGTACGGGCCGGTATTATGGGAGATCACCTCATCGGACTTTACCTGTTACCGTGTCATCTAACCGGACCTATCTACTTGATCTTTCTGCAGCAAGTATTGCCACAACTTTTGAGAGATGAACAGATTTCTGCATCGACGCAACAGACAATGTGGTTCCAACACGATGGAGCCCCTGCCCATTATAGATGTTCGTAACTACCTGGATGTCACATTTGGTCAACAGTGGATCGGACGTGGTGGTCCCGTGCGTTGGCCTGCTCGGTCACCCGACCTATCATGTCTTGATTTTTATTTCTGGGGTCATATGAAATCACTAGTTTATGACACCCCTGTTGACAATGCTGAGGAGCTGGTTGCAAGAATCGCAGTAGCTGCCGAAGAAATTCGCCTGGAGTATTCCAGAATGTTCGGATGTCCATGCGTCGGAGATGTGAGGCGTGCATTGTAGCCCGTGGAAGAAACTTCGAACACTTACTTTAATCCATGTACCTTTTGCTTCTTTTCATGTATTATTAAAACGATTTCTCACTTACGGTCTCTTTTCTTTATGGTGCTTCTGTGTTCAACACCGCTTCAGGAAAGCATTTCCGACCCCACATTGCTATATGATTTCGAGTTGTCAGGATGTACCCTACCCCTCTTAGAAGTTCTGAAACGTTTAACTCAAACACCCTGTATATCACTGACAGGGATCGATAGGCAGGCGAGGTGTTCTCGTCTGGGGAGGCGTTATCTTCGATGGACGCACACAACTTCAGATACTGGAAGGCGGTACTGTAACCTCAATACGCTACTGTATTGAGGTATACCTTCCCCATGTGTGTCTGTTCCAAGCTACGATTGGCCACGAGTTCTTGTTTATGGATGATAACGCACACCCCATCGCACTGCAGCTGTTGTTGTGCTTTTGGAAAGGGAGAACATTGTTCGTTCTGCGAAACTAAATCCCATCGAATATATATGGAACGCTCTGGGGAAGCGCCTAGCGGCACGTACACACCCACCAGAAAATGTTCACCAGGTGAAGATGGCGCTGACAGAGAAATGGACGATGTTACCGCATGAATTTATCAACAACATTGTTCTAACTATTAACAGCCGGTGTAAAGCCTACATTGACATCAGGGGTGGCCATATCTTCTACTGAGGACCATCTCGTCCATTTGTTCCATCTTTGGCAGTGATGCATCTGTATCATGGCAGCCTGTGCTATGTTGCCATTTTTGACAGTTTTGTTTCCGATGTTGTTTCCTTCATCATTTCTCTACCTCATGATGTTCTTTTGGTATGATTTTACCATATTCAGGCCACTCCTATGATAAGCTACAGTTGAATACCTAACTTGTCCTTAAGTTTTGCACACCAGTGTTGGGCAGTGTGTGCATTTGCCTTAGTAAAAAAGGTTAATGCTTGGTTCTTTCCTGCAATGTAGACGTTGTATTTGTTGACGCGACATGGTTCATTGAATTTTAAATTACGTTTAAATTTAAATTTGGCAACAGATCCTTACTGTTTCTGCTCCTGTGAGCAATCATGGAATCATATTTTGTATGGCCGTTTAATCTACGAACAATTTAGACTGCAATTAAAAAATGTTCTTATTAAAAGAAGACATATGTCAAGATTCGTATTAAACATTGGATGACACTCTGTTTTTTCTTTTTTTTTTTTTTTTGTGTGTATGTGACTTTTTGTTTTGGTGGTTGGCGCAGAGACTGTTTTTAGTGTAGGAATTGAATGCAGTAACCCTGAGAATTTTTTTCTTAAAATCTGATACAGTGGAAATAGGCGTAAGCCTGGGTGCCACCGTCGACAGGATTATATATACTATACAATATTATACTTCTACTGTCGACCCCATATGGACGTGGGAAGAAGGCGAGGAAAAAGAAGAAGAAGATACTATACTTTTACTATTATATCCCCCGTGCGGCTTCGACCAGTCATAAGCCCACTTCCAGAAGACAAGTTTAAATCCCGTCTGAGGCCGGAAGCATTAATAAAAACCTCTTAAATTGGGGCTACAAAGATCTGGAGAAATAGTACAAATTGAAATCAGGTAATGCCACAGTTGAATCCACCCCCCCCCCCCCACCCAGCCAATGTTGAAATGCCCCTACGATAAAACGAGTTCCTTCAGAATTCAGTTGGTGGACTGAGCCGTCAACTATTTCGGAGAGGCCAGACGGAAAGCTAAAAGTTAATGCCTGGCGGATGCGTGAAGTGAAATTTCACACTTCTTTAAAACAATATTTCGAAATTTTAACCAGCAAAGATATCGAAGAAAAATTGGAGCCTCAAAGTGTATTTCGCAGGCTGTTTCAGGTGGGTTTTCAGAGCATTGATTGCTTTGATCATAACCGGACTCCAGCAAAACCAGAAAAACTATGGAGGATGGGACTATTCCATCTACCTGGGATGGCCAACTAATCCCTGATTGAAGAATCTTCTAAAAAGTCGTCCCCTCTCTGGCACAAACGAACAACCATTTCCTGAAGCGCACAACCATTTCATCTTCAAAGAGGACCAAAGTTCAGGCTCCGATAACTATTTGAAACACAAAACAAAACAATCAATTTTATTTTTTATTGATTATTTATTAATCTTTATTATTTTTTTAATCTGACTGCTGGCAAGGGCGGCAGAAATAAGAATTAATGAGTGGTTTCTTTGTGTTTTTTTTTTTTTTTTTTATGAAACCCCAAACACGAGAAGTATTAAAACCTATAGTACTTAGTATCTTGCTTGGGTTGGAGGTTGAGAAGACGAAAGAAGATATTTGTTGACACTGGACTTGAACTTCTGTAGATTGTAATTTTCAGGAAATACGTATGAAGGAAGGTTGTTCCAGAAAACGGCAGTTGAATGAATAAATGAGGAAGATGAAAAGTTGGTTCTGTGGGTTTGAAGTTGGACAGTAAATGGATGTTGGCTGGTGTTCGGACTGTTTTGAAAGAGAGAGCAGGAATTATAGAAGCCAATTGAGAAGAACAGCACCCAGGGAAATATCCGTAAAAGACAGCTAGTGGAGAGCCTCTGTTATAGATGAGTCATTAATTAACCTAACTGCCCTCTTCTGAATGGAATCAAGAAGCCTGAGAGAGGTTTTGGGGGCACCACCCCAAATGTGGGAACAATATTCCATGGCAGGACGGATTTGCAATTTATACAGAGTGAGAGAACAGCTGTTTGGAAGAAACGTAACGCCGAGAACGAAAGAGAAAACAAAGTTTTTTAGTTGCAGAGGAAGCAATATTTGTAATGTGCTTGTGCCAAGAGAGATTAGAAGTCAGGGTAATCCCCAAAAGAGATATATCATTTTGCCTAGAAATCGGAGTGTCACCAAAGATAAGCATAGGAGCAGAAGAATCCTTTTTGCGAGATATAAGACAAGACTGAGTTTTAGAATGGTTGAAATCAACTAAGTTGTCTTAGCCCCACTGGAGAATTACCTGAAGATCGGTATGTAAGGAATTGGTAGCAGATTTTCGAGAAGTTGGAGCTGATTGAACAGAACAAGGTTTCTAAAAATGAAAAGTAGAACACAATGTGCTATCATCAGCAAAACTATGGATAAGATTTCCGGTCGATGGAATAAGGTCATTGTTATACGAGCCGAAAAGAGTGGGGGAAAGAACTGAAACTTGGCGGATACCAGCACTAGTGGAAACTTTAGAAGACAGAGAGCCATCTACCCTCATCTTGCGAGTGATCAGAGAAAAAACGGGATAATCAATTACAAAAAACAGTTGGCAAACCATAAGATGGAAGCTTGTTTAGAACACCTTTATGCCGAACACGATCGAAAGCTTTTGAAATGACAAGAGAAACTGCTTGTATTTCACCCACCTTTTCCATTGAATTTGTCCATAAATGGGTAACATAAGCCAGAATATCTCCAGTGGATCGACACTGGCGGAATCCATACTGGCGATCGTTGATCAGACGGAAAGTTTCTAGGTAGTTTAAGAGTTGGCGGTTAATTGATTTCTCCATTACTTTTGAAAGAGTAGAAGTAATTGCAATGGGACGATAATTGTATGGGAGGGATTTGTCACCCTTTTTAGGAACTGGGTGGATATGAGCAAATTTCCAAGCAGAAGGAAAAACACCTTTGGAATAAGAAAGTGAAAAAAGGCAGCAAAGAATACGGTAAGTTCAGGAGCACCTTTTTAGCACAAGTGGAGAAATATTATGAGGACCTGGAGCTTTCTTAGAATCAAGATTCCTCAAAATCCTTCTGACATCCTTTAGACGGTCGACCACAGGAGGCATTGAATGGACTGTGTTGGGAATGGTTGGAGGTGTTTACCAAGGTCATTAATACATGAGTTGGAGGAAAAATGGGATGTTAGCAGATCAGCTTTATCCTTGGCTGAAGTGACACCAGAACTATCTGGTTTTGACAGATGTGGCAAAAGTAGTAATAGTAGTAGTAGTAGTGGCATGCGATGCAAGAAAGTAAGTGTATGGGCTTATGGAGCATCAGCCAAAAAAAAAAAAAAAAAAAATTCACACCATTCCCTCCAAATGCCTGTCCAGTTCCTCCTTAAATTTATTCAATTTATCAACTTCCACAACGACAGATGGAAGTTTGTTCCAGCAATTAACCACCCGCTGGCTAAAGGCAAATTTCCGCACATCTATTCTACATCTGTCCTTTCTTAATTTGAATTTATGCCCCCTTAGGTTCGTAATCTGAACAAGTGGAAGGATCCCATCAGAATTCAGCATGTTCAACCCATTCAAGATGGGCAAATGCTTTGGCAAGAGACCAGAACGCTCGGCTACCATTAGGGCAGGAAGCAAGTTTTCTACTCTTAGCCTCTTCAAACTCTACTTTGGACTGGTTAATAACTGCTTTACAATTGTTGCGAGCTTTGGTGTAGGCAGAAAATGAAACTGAAAAGTTGGGAACAAGCCAATTACGATATGTAACGTTCTTCTCCTGAACAGCCTTAGCACATTTATTGGAAAACCAAGGTTTAGATAAAGGACGAGATTTTATTTTTTATTTATTTTTATTTTTGACATATAATATACGCAATATTTAACATATAATATACGCATTCGTCCAGTTAAAGTGTATAACAGAGCAAAGGTTGTACAAAACATAAAAATAAATGGTAGACTAATATACTTTGTATAATGAAAGTTAATTCAAACGGGAAAAGTCCAATTCACAAAAATAAAAAAAAAAAGATATTCATGACGTCAAGTCCAGTGCTATGTAAACTCCCAGAAAGCAGTTTTCTGCAGGAGACATCATCGCGTACACACACGAATAGTTCTGTGAAATTGTTTCTTGTTCACAGCCATATCCAAGTCAAACTTGTTCATGAGAGCCAAAGTTCTTTTGAAGAAGGAGTTCCTCGATATCTCTAATCTGGAGTTCCCGATGTGGAATGTAGTCTTCTGTCTAGTAGCCACCACTGGAGCGGGAAGGCCAATATGGCACAGAAGATCAGGCAGGTAGGTTGAACCAGCGAAGGTGTGGTACAACAGTTTTAAATCAACAACAGTTCGCCGAGTTTCCAGAGATTGAAGCTTGAAGTAGGAACAGAGATTCCGGTAGAAGAATCTGTGGCAAAACCTGGGGTTACGTCTGGAAAGATAGTGGATAAATTTCATCTGGAGCGATTCTATTTTCTGTATCAATTATGCATAGTGTGGTTTCCATATAGGAGAAGCAAACTCCACTATAGGGAGTATAGTTGTCTTAAATAGGAGCACAAAGAACTGAGGATCTTGAAATCTGTACGTCTGCCGTTTAATGAAGCCAATTTGTTTTTTCGCTTGGTTTAATATATTCCTAACATGTTTATCAAATCCACATGTAGCGGTAAAAGTAACTCCCAGATCTTTAACTTCGTCAACTCTGGAAATCGACATCTCCTTGATGCAATATTCATTAACTAAAGTCTTAGTTTTCCTCGTAGCTGCAAAGGAAATAGAGCTGCATTTCCTTGTATTAACCTCCAAACCATTCAAAGTAACCAAATCAGCAAAAGAGTTGAGAGCAGCTTGAAGGTTAACTGCATCATCTTGACTGCTGATACGTGAATATAGTTTCACATCGTCGGCAAACATTAGTGTCTTGATACTACCTCTCTCAACAAATTGTGGTAGATCGTTGATAGAGATGGTGAATAAAAGAGGCCCAAGAGATGATTCCTGTGGTACTCCTCTCGATGGAAAAAATTTCCTTGAGACTTCCTGTGCGATGATCACCCTATGTTTTTGTATATGAAATATAGCTCATCAACCAGGATAATAAAGGGTCAAGTGTTCCATAGTGGCTTAGTTTTTGAGCAAGTTGATTTTGCGGGACACTGTCGAAAGCCTTAGTGTAGATCACATCAACCTGTCCCACGTGATCGACGGTGTCTAGAATCTGTTGCCAGACAGTGAGAAGATTAGTGGTAGTTGATCGGCCCCTGGTGAAGCCATGTTGGCAGTCGCAGATAAAGTGATGAAAATATTCCATTAATCGGTGGTGAATGACAGTGTCCAGAATTTTTGCCAGCGAGTTCATAAGACAGATGAGACGGTAATTCTCTAGTGAGTGGTTTGCACTTCTCTTTGGGATAGGAATAACATTAACAGTTTTGTAGTGAGTGGGGTAGATACCATAGTTAACGGAAAGATTGAATATATGCAATATTATATATTTAAGTTGTGGAAAGCATTTCTTCCACAATATAAGTGGATTCTTATCTGGGCCTGCAGAAAAATCTTTTGTTACATTCCGAAGCGCTTGAATGATATCGTCTATTTCACACTCCATTTTAAAGTGGAGTGTGAAATAGAGGATTTCATTCCTACAAGAATAATTTCACTGACACGATCTGAGAAAACGATAACGTCAGAAGTTTTGAAACCATAATCCCACCAAGGAAAAGAAAAAAAGAAATCTCGCAGGTCATCCCATTTTGCATTCTTGTAATGCCAAACAACACGAGGTTGGGAATAGCAATGAGATAATGGCTCCATTGGAGAAGAGACAATCACCCAGTTGTGATCTGAGGTGCTTAAAGGACCATTCACTTCGACCGTGTACTTAGAAGGGTTATTTGTGAGAAAACGAACAAGCATGTTGGCTGTATGGTCAGGATTGTCCGATATTTTTGTAGGTAAATGAACAATCTGTGCAAGGTCATTAGAAATTGCAAAAGCATCAGTATCTCGACCAGCTGAGGTCTGTGTGGCTAGAAACGGAAGCCAGCTGGAGTTGTGAACATTAAAATCACCAAGGAAAATTACCTCACTGTTAGGAAAGTTGGACTTGAGAAAGTCAAGTTGCAAAGAGAGGAAGTCAAAGAGCTCCAAGTGATCAGTGGTGTTTGGAGAACGGTAGAGACAACAGATGAATTTGACACAATGAGGTAGAGAGATTTTAAGCCGGAGAAGATCGAAAAGAGGAGATTCCAAATTGCCAAGTCTCTGACAGGGAATATCAGAACGGACATATAGAGACCCCGGTCTGATGAAGCAATACATCAACAGATGTGTTACTCCTATTCCTCTATACGCGGCACAAATCTGGTCTTCAGCTCCCGAAAGCAGTATCAAAGCCTTTCTAGGACTCGAATACTGGCTCTTGAGATGGCTGAACAGAATTTCAGCTAAACCTTTTACCATCTCAAGAGCTATACTATACTCCAATTTAGAGGTCACACCCTGGAGACAAATAATCACGTCAAGGAACATAATGACCGTCGCTCAGCTTTTAACGGGACGACTGGATGCACCGAAAGCCCGAGAGTGGATAGAAATACCCGGCGAAAAATCAAGACGAGTTGCAGATAAGGAACCACAACTGAAATCGGCATTTACGCAGTTGGATAGCCTCGGAAGATTCTTTCCAGCAAACACCATCCAGCTATTCAACAACCTCAACATCAATCCTGAAAAGCTCTGCAACTGCAAATCCTACAGAAAGGAAGTTCTCAGAAACTATTACTTGCAAATACAGATGTGTAAGGATACAGTTTCAGCACCTTGTTCGGCCAGGCACAAGCCACTGGGCTTTAGGACACCCGACCTCATCAATGTGTAAGGATTGATCTACCTACACAACTCTAATCCCCACAGAAGAAGAAGACTGCTGGAAAATTGAACTTTAAAATTTTTATTTTGCCGTATCACGGTCATTCGTGTTGTTTCATATGCTGTACGTTGTTTTGGCTGCTGTAAATATTTGTGTTTATGTAAATCCCACTTGTGTGTGTTTAAGCAGAAGGTATGCTTCAATTGTCACGGTACGTTCTTACCAGTTTACAGTAGTTAAGTAGTAAAAGTATTTGCGAATAATTAATAACTCAAATAGTGTATTTTCCAGATAAAATGTAGTTATAAATCAGATATTATGTATTTCATGTATTTTATAATTGTAACATAGATGTATTTTTGTGTAACATAGATGTTACACAAAAATACATTGTAACATAGATGTATTTTTGGCGTACACGTGGTAAAAATATCCCGAGATCCTTAATATAGCGTGATCTCGACAATGCCCCTCGCATACACACTACTCGGACTCCCTCCAGTCACTATCTGGAAGAGTAGAGGTAGCAAGATTATACACTAGCTGATCCGGAAGCCTCCTAGAGAGTTACCAATAGGTTCGGTCCGGTGTACTAACTAGTGGCCGGCCTGCGAACACCGTTTTAGAGCTGTACCCTCGAAATGTAAGGAACATTGGATCTCGCCACGATGTTCACCATAACCTAAAAATTCATCAGACATGATGGAAGAGATGGGGAAGGATTGACCGGAACTTTCCAGCAAAACCAGAAAAACTGAAGGAGGATGGGGCTATTCCCTCCACCTGGGATGGCCAACTAATTCCCGATTGAAGAGGCTTCTAAGAATTCGTTCCCTCTCTGCAAATACGAACAACCCATCTTCTGAAGTGCACGACTATTTCACCTTCAAAGAGGACCAAAGTTTATGCTACGATATCTATTTTAAACACAAATGTGAACAATCAATTTTATTTTTTAATTCATTATTTATTAATTTACATGTATTATTATTTTTGTTCCTAAGACGGCTGGCAAGGGCGGTAATATTAAGAATTAAAGAGTGTATGGGGAATACTGGAAATTTTTATTTGGAATAAAAGAGATATAAAATAGGGTTAACATTAAATTAAAACAAGAAGTGGAATATAAATATGTTTTCTAATGACACGCACAGGAGTTCAATTTAAAATCGGATGTTTTCAGAGCGATACCCAAAAAATTTGACTTCAACTGCGAGTTGAAATAAAGTTCTGTAGATGTCGTGGAAGCGTGAATAAATTTTAAGGATTGGCGAAGGATTGCTTCGCCAAATATCTCTAAGTTGGATGAACCCCACAACTTCATCTCGCCGGGAAATCAACAACTGGGATTTGTCTTTACTATGTTCTGCTGAGAATAATCACCTTTCCTGCCATGTTTAATCATTATCTATACATTTTCAAATATTGATTCCATCTCTGTTTATATGCAAATATATATCATTCTTTTATATGCGTTGCTATTTAATTCTTCTTTTATAATATTGTTACTGGAATTTACTCTGTAATCTATATTTTTTGAATGAAATGTAAAGTGAAATTCCGGCACCAATTTCCCACAGACGTCTTGCGGATGTCTGAATCTGAGCTCGGCAGGCCATCCGTCATCCGAGACAGACGCCCTTCAATCCGCGATTTTCAGTTCGCCCTTAAATTGGTGACGTTTGTCATCAAATCGGAAAGCACAAAATGGATTCAGTCTCGAGAGGAGCTCTCCACTGAAAGCGTCCATCGTTCACTCGGCCTTGACAACTTTAATGGCCGAGATGGTTCAGCCAGTACTCGCGAGGATGAGATAATGGCATTAAAGTGCGGACCAATTTGTTTTACGTCGACAGAACCCAATGGGAAGTAAGAAGTGAGCGGAGCGCGAATGCAGCGGGCCTTCCCCCACTAATTCATCGTCCCGAACACGCGCACTTAAGCAGCTACACAGAGTCCTTTCGTGCGAAGGAATCGCTGCCATTAGGCGCCTTTAATTCTGCCTTCTTCCGAACAACGTCCACTAATTCGAATGCCCGTGAATGCAGTTGACCCCCGCGAATTATATGAAATACCGCGACTAGCGTTGTTCTTCCCAATGTCTGGGAAAGCAGTAATTACCATCCAAAAGTCTTCACTTAAAGTAAGAAATGTATTATTCTCTCTCTCTCTCTCTCTCTCAGTACAGAGAAGGGTTGTTGCACTAACCATTCGTTGGACGTTCTTCAAAACAATTCCCAAATGGCATTACTTGAAGACAGACTTTCTTTTTATTTCTCTCTCTCTCACTCTCGATTAATAAACACACACATTAGAGAAACAGTTCCAATAGCAGTACGTGAAATACATGAAGATTGAACGCGACAATAAATATTAAATAAACAAAACCAGCATAATCGTAAGATAACTAAAATTATCGGTCAATCAAGTGATAATCCGAGATGTGCTACAGGAAGAGATTCTCTGCTGAAAATGGGTCCACTTGTTCGTTATTATTCAAGACGCTCAATAAACAGTGTATTTGGCTAATGTTTCCGTATTATGTCGTACATAATCTGATCTCAATTTCACTGAAAATACGGGATTCTTCTAGTAGAACGTAGGAATATTGCGAAACTGAGACGCACCAGGGGACTTTATGATTTAAGTTTCCCGCCCGGCCCCCCCTTTGGAAGAGTTATTTTAACTTTATGATATCTAATTAACTGCTCTAATTGGCTACATTTGCGTTAAACTGGTTACCTACTAATAATGAAGGAAACCAGTTTAACCAAAAGCAATGATAAATATTTGATCGACGTTGTAATTCTTAGAGAATGCATAATAGCGAAACCAACGATGCAGTGTAATCGTTCACCCGTGCACATCACCAGCAATAAAATAAATATGGAAGGAAGAAGGGATGTTCGGTGTATGTTTTGTACCTACCGATCCACAGTACCCGATTCAATCGATGTCAAAAAACATAAATTTGAATTATAATCGCAATGTGACTTCCACCTTGCTAGAGTGAATTAGTAGTAGTGGCATGTGATGCAAGAAAGCAATTGTATCAGCTTATGCAGCATCAGCCAAAAAAAAAAAAAAAAAAATCACACCATTCCGTTCAATTGCCTGTCCACTTCCTCCTTAATTAACCTATCAACTTCCACAACGACAGATGGAAGTTTGTTACAGCAATTAACCACCCGCTGGCTAAAGGCAAATTTCCGCACATCTATTCTACATCTGTCTTTTCTTAATTCGAATTTATGCCCCCTTAGGTTCGTAATCTGAACAAGTGGAAGGAAATCATCAGAATTCAGCGTGCTCAATCCATTCAAAGCCTTGTACGCCTCAATTGATCACCGCGCAGGTGCCTAGTCTCCAGCCACTGCAATTTGCAGAACTTAAGACTCTCTTCGTAAGAGGACCCCTTCATTCCCCTCACCAATCTTGTTGCCCTTCTCTGTACACGCTCAAGCAAATCTACATTCTTCCTAAAATGAGGCCTCCAGACCTGTATGCAGTACTCAAGGCGTGGCCTGACCACTGTCTTATACAGACGGACAATCAACTGCTACTTTTCCCTGCTATCAAAATTCCTATCATTGACAAAACTCCATGGCAGCCTGTCTGCATTGCTCAGAAAACTTCGTATATGACTCCACAATTACTCCCAGATCTTTTTCATTTTCTGCCACCTTAAGTGTAGCACCACACAGTTGGTACGTTTCTCTGGGGTTACTTCTACCCATATGCAGTACTTTGCGTTTGTCAAGGTTAAACTTCGGTTGTCACTTCTTAGCCCATCTGCCCAAATTATCTAGATCCTGTTGCAGTAACACACTGCCATTACTGTCATTAACAACCCTGCCAACCTTTGTATCATCTGCAAACTTCGACACTAAGTCTGATATACCTTCCTCAATACCATTGATAAATATACAAACCAACAGCGGACCCAACACTGAACCCTGTTTGTTTGTTATTTTGTTTTTGGGAGCATTAGCAACTAAGGCCATGTTGGTCCGGGATGTGAGGTGGTCATTCCCTGACCTTTCCGCATCCTCCGTATTTGGTGGTGACGGGCTCGAACCCCGGTCTAATCAAGAAGCGTGTACTACGCACTGCTGCTCCTCTCCACCTGGCTACGGAGGCGCCACTGAACCCTGTGGGACTCCACTAATAACATTAGTCCACGAAGAGTAGTATACATTGATTACCATCCTCTGTCTTCTCCCACTCAACCATCCTTTTATCCATTGTAGCAAGTTACCCTTAATACCATTCTGCTTCAATTTGTAAATTAGTCTTCCATGCGCAACAGTGTCAAAAGCTTTCCTGAAATCCAAATATATGATATCAAAATTATTTTTTGCAGAATCCAGTTCCTTTGTAACCACATCATAATAACCAATGGAATTTGTCAGATAAGGCTTTCCGTTAACAAGCCCATGCTGTGTCTGAATTATTGCTGCAGTCTTGTCTAGATGATCCTGCAAGGTATCTTTAACCAATGAGTCCATTATTTTACCCGGAACAGAAGTTAAACTAACTGGTCTGTAATTACTCGTGTCACCCTTCGATCTCCCTTTGTGAATTGGGGATACATTTGCACATCTCCGTGGGGACCTCCCCTGAGTCCAAGGATGCTCTCATAATTATGGCTAAGGGTTTGCTTAGTTGCTTTGCCGCATCCTTTAATATAACTGGATAGATCCCATCCACTCCAGGTGCTTTTCTTACGTTTAACTTCAACAATTTCTCCTCTACTTTGCTCTCAGTTATTACAAGATCATTAAGCACCCTGCTACAATTTGATAACCTTCTGCCATTTTCAAACGTTAATAATTCCTCACGTGTGAATGTAGATGCAAAATACTCATTCAGTTTGTTTGCTATCTGAGCAGGATCATCAACTCTCGAACCATCGATGTCAAGTGGACCAATCAGATTCAACCGCTTTCTTTTAGAGTTTATACAAGTAAAGAAATCCGTGCTGTTTTTCTTAGCACCTTTTGCCAGGGATTTCTCGTAATCTGCCTTCACCTGCCTAAACTTCTTTGTGACCTGATTACAGACTAGCTTATATCTGCCATATTGCCATATTGAATCGGTGATGATCTCTCTCTTGAGGGCCACCTCAAATTTATTTGGGTAAAACTGCAAGACAGATCGCACTCTCAATGGTATTACCTCACGAATCAGTGCCGGGTCCTCTGATTTAACTTTTGTGATATCCATTTATTGTCAAACAGCCATTGTCTCAAAGAAATGTTACAATGAAATGTAACATTTCTTAAGACTAACGACTATCTTACAGAAACTTATAGACGTGTACGTAGCGCACTGCACTCTCCAAATACATATAAAGTGGTTCTCTAATACAGCATTCCGAACAGACAAACGCATATAGATGCACAAATAGAACAGAAAAGCCAATTTTCACAAACAGCGCGTGGAAAGTAAAATTGTACAAAAAGGTGTCGCATAAATAATTCAGATAGCGCAGAAACCGTAACGAAAATTAATATTAGGTACTGTAAGGTTAATGTCTTTGTTAACCCCCATCAGAACTGCATTTTCTGGTCCGATCCTGTTCCTGATACAAAAACCTCTTCATGGCACAACAGAAGCACCTCATTTCCTGAAAACCGATTGTCAAAACTGGATCATTGGGTACAACTTTCTTACGATTCTGTTCTGTACAAATCCCCTTTATGGACCCTTCTTGGATCTATGCCCACTGCATTGCGGATGTCAATTGTAATCGCAGGGACAACCTTCCATTGACGCACCGGGTTGCTGAGAGCAGAGCGGAGTGGCCGTTTTGGTTTCTTGTTGGGGAATGTGGGTTCGGGGTGATGTTTGATGGCCGCCGTAGCCGAGGGGTTAGGCACGAAAGTGCATAACTACACATGCTTTGAGTGATGGTGTTCAAAACTACTAAATACGGTGCTGTTTACTCTCTTTCTCTCTCTCTGTATTATGAACTTCTCCGACCCCCTCCAGAACAAATATATATAATTAATTAATTATTTATTTTTATGCTTTTGCATAAACATTGCGTTGGCACCACTTATGGAATTTCCAGAAAGAGAAAATCTCTTATTAGTATGTCGTGCGGGTGACAAGGAATTAATTGTGCCGTGAAAAAACGGGCTGAGGAAGTCTGCTAAAATTTGTGAACATTTTTAGCAAATGAATGGGCAGTCTTTCGAAAAACACCGTAAATGTAAAAGTGTATCTTTTCTGACATCCCAGGAAGTCCATAGCATAATACGATTCTAATTTCGACAGGCAAATAATACCCAGGGGTTACCGAGCTTCGCACTTCGGAGGCAACCTTTGCACCCAACTACTCCTTCGTCGCCCAGGTCAGCAAAATAACAAATAAAGCGGGTACGAAAACGATTGGCAGATCATTGCGAAGAAACATCCACTCCAACAAAGCCGTCCTGGCACGATCACTTCTAGTCAGAGTAATCGTGAGCAGCCAGGGCCTGGTGTGGCTCGATGGAGGGTGGAGAAGCCCACGTCAAACGATCAGCAGAAGCTACAACGGGCGGAGAAAATTCTTTCAAATTTTGTTGCCCCCAATTGCCGGTAGCTGGCATATTACAGTAAAAGACCTTTCGGAAGAAGCACTGCCCGAACCACAGCTCTGAAAAATTGCACTTTAAAATGACGTAACGAATTCCAGCTGGTGGAGATTCAGGAAATGCGATAAAATTCGGAAGGCAATTGGCAAAAGCGTTTCATTAAGGTAAAATACCCGCTGAACGTTACGCCACCGCTGTCACGTGCAAAATTGTTTCCAGAGAATAAAAGGCGCGACCCCCACCATAGGGCTATTTATGACCCCCCCCTTAGAAACAAGATGCCTCCACTTTCTTCTCGCAAAGATCAAACTAAGAGATTCTGACTTCTGCTAACCGAATTTCGGTGGACGAGCCAGCCCGGCGTGAAAACGAAAATCGCGGTCGGGCGTGTTATAATCTGTAAAAGAAGCTGCCAGCCCGCGTGCCATAAAGGGAGCGGCTCATAAAACCAATGCGAGATATCAGTTCGAAGAATTTCTCCAAATTTCAGAAAGGCAATAAATTCCGATTTATTACCTCCGAAAAACTTTCCTGAGTCGAGCTTAGAAGAAAGTTTAATTTTCTTCGCCCAAAACGCGACGCACCGAAGCCATAACTTGCGGGCAAAAGGAGTGGTAAGCGGCTCGCGCCTACTGTAAATCAATATTTACAGATAACAAATTTGAAAGGAAGAAATATCGGCCATCTTCCGGAACTTGCAACATGCCGAGAACCACATCACTTCCGCCATTGTAATAACACTTCGCTCGGGCTTAGAAAAGCGCCCTCGGCTACGCTTCGCATATCTGCGGTGGTCTAAGCGAGAGAAAGTTTCCAATCTGCGAGGATGCGCGGGAAGAAAGCAGTTGGCCCCGTAGATAACGCGCAGAGAATCCCCGTGTGCGAGGGATGCTCTGCTCGTTTTGGGGAGGGATGCGCTTGAAGAATTCCATTTCTTGAAAATGCTTTGCGTGGTGTGAAAAGTGGACCACTGACACCGTCCATTCGGAACCTGACACCGGCCATTTCCGAATCAATATGGAAATGGTCGTAGCTAATTAATTAAGAATTAAGGCAGGTAAAAATAAATACACAACGTACAGAAACAAAATCACCTACTGCATTCGGTTAGAGAAAAGAAAATACTAGTTCCCCACTTACAGATATCATAACAAACAAGAAAAGATGAAGGGTTTTGGACAAGCTATTACCTGGACGGAAACTGAAATCGCAGAGCTACTTTGGAGATGTGGTTGAGAACGAGATACTCATTTCAGATTGACCAGGAAAAAGCCTCAGCCATCTGTAACCACTTTATCACCAGTGCGATTAACTTCTTTCAAGACGAACTTGACTCCAGAGACAACGAAACGAGAGAATCTGACATGTACTCAATCAGAAACTCCTTTTTTTTCCTCCCTCCCCTCTCGACTCAAGAGATTTTAGAAGCAGGACAACAACTGAAACAAAAGGGAGACCCTAGCGTTGATGAAATATCTTCTTCTCTGGCGAAAAAAGGTACTTATCTCAATTCTTATACGACTGAAGTATATATTCAATCTCTCCTTTTAATCTGGTAAATTCCCTTCTCTGTTCCAAAAAGCAATCATTCTCCCTGTTCCAACGGGAAAACATCGCAACTTTATCAACAACTTCGCCCAATATTTCTAATCTGTTTTTGCAAAATTATTCAAAAAATTATTCATGGTAGACTCGTGAGTTTCCTTGTAGTAAATAAGCTTGTCCATCAACAATGATATCCCTATCGTTCAAAAAGACCCATTGATGACTTCTGCTAAAGGATCATGGATAGTCTTGAAAAATGTCCCTAAGCAATACCACTGTTCCTTGACTTATCTAAAGCTTTTGAGTGCATAAAAGTCGTAATATTCTACTAAACAATCTTGGCTTGAGAGGGGAAAATTAAATTAACATTACTGATCATCCGCTGGTCATAAAAACCATCAATCGAATTCCGAAAATTGGTATTTCTCCAGGGGGAATACTTCAAGGCTCACTTCTTGGACCTATCGTATTTGTTTTTTGCATCAATGAATTTCTCTCTGTCTCCTTTCATCTACCCACCTAGCAGCGTATGCCCATAATATTTTCATCCTGATCACAGATAAAAACCCCAACCAGCTTCAAATCAAAATCTCTGCCTTGCTCTCTATAATGCATAGTCGGCTTCAAAAGAATCAGCTTATACTAAATCCAAATATATGGTGTTTAGAACAAAAAATAATTCACCAAGTTTCGATGAATCTGGCTCGATGACAAGCTAAATTTGAAAAACCTTACGAAACGATAACCTGGAGAAAGAAGACTTCGTCACTAGCGGAAATACCTGCCAGGGGTCGCCTACGAAGAAAACCTAGCGAGATCAACTGCGTTATCAATCGATGCATTGCTCAATTTTAGTCCTCCGCAGGAATGCATCGGTTAGTTCGAGGTATAAAAGGAAGACAAACGAGATTTCAGTAACTGTACCAATGATTTTACCAACAGCAAATTCTAAATGGAAAGCATTCAAGGAATTAATCTTGGAAGCCACTAGGCGTTTTGTGCCAACTAGAAAAAATTGTTCAAGGTTTAGGCCTAAATGGATGTCAGATGATCTAATGAAACTCGTGGCAGAGAAGAAAATGCATGGGATGCTATAAATTATCAGCCGACACAGAAGCCTGTGGCAGACATATGCTAGTCTGTAATCAAGTCACAAAGGAGATTAGGCAAGCGAATTCTTTGGCGAAGGATGCTAAGAAAAACAGCAAGGATTATTTTCTTATATAAACTCTAAAAGGAAGGGGATGAATTAGATTGGTTCACTTGATATCGACGGTTCGACTGTAGATGATCATTCTCAGAAAGCGGCCAAACTAAATGAGCATTTTGCATCTACATTCACACATGAGGAATTCTTTAAGGAAGTGAAGAACAGAAGCCTACTAACATTTGGCATCAGAATGTTATTAATGTTGCTGTGAAGAGGAAGTTAACATCAATTCAAAGATCTGTTCGTCTCACTGTTCACTGCGTCCTTCGTACGGTTTCAAATAATGCACTGCAAATTCTTGGTGGTGAAATGCCCATATATTTATGTATTTTATTCAGAGGCATAATCTACAAGTTAAGGAAGGGGACACCTACAACGTTTTGGGGCATAACATAAGACCCAGAAAACGACATTAAAGCAGAAAAGAAAAGAAAAAATCTGGACTGAGATAACAGCTATTTGCCAATCCAGATGGGACCAATCTGTCTTGACTGATAACCAAAAGGTTCATTCAACAAATGACTTATCCGTGAATCTGTTCATGGTTCGCACCAACTATGGCTACAGCATATTTACTAACAGGTCACGGTTCTCTTAGGGCTAAGCTCCATGAGATGGGGCTGGAGCCAGATCCGTTTTGCATTTGTGGTCAGAACGAGGATTGGGAACATGTACTGTTAACGTGTCCACTGTACTCGGAACACAGAAGACGTCTTGTGAATAGAGTCCCTAATCTATCGGTTGGAATACCTAGTTTTTACACTTGTTGTAAAGAAAGCAGATATCAAGTAAACAATGTAAATATTAAAAGTACCAATACTAGGAGGGAAGATCTTCTTGGGAGAAAAAACGTTTAAGTTCATTTTTTGAATCTTGTAACCTCATGATTTTTGGACTCTGGAAATAGATACCACATTAATTCGACACCACAGTGTTCAACATAAAATTCAAACTGCATGTTCAAAAACCCCACTTTTGGATTAGATAACATAAATCGTGCCGTGATAGTCTCATTGCGACTGTTCACAGCAACTTTCATCACTCCTAATTTTCTGATCAAATGATTTCCTACACTTGACTGAGTGAGAAATGATGAATTGTAAAACGATGTATTATAGAGGCACAGTCTCATTGTGGCTGCTGACCTCATTCCTGACAAGATTTTGTGATCTGCATCCGGTATATCTCTTGTGTGCAAGATTGAAAAGCAAGGTTTCTAATTGTTGAATACCTTTCGGGTCCGCTAGGTGGCCTGATTTGAGAAGTCACGTTCTTTTCGCGCTCGTGTATATTTGTTATTCTAAGTGTTTTTTTTTTTTTTTTTTTTTTTTTTTTACTTTGTGGTAATTAGTTATGCTGTGCCTGATGCCGGATCGCTGTTCTTGAAACCTGACTGCTTCCTTATACCGAATCTTGCCCCTAGAGTAACCCCTGGCTTGTAGCCGTGAAGGGTATTGTGTACGGCATGTGCGTTTTGTATGCAATAAAGAGTTCTTCTTTTTGTTATTTTAATCTTAAATTCTGCATTGCTACCGCTGCTGACCACTGTCTGGCCGCTCTTCTACTCTGCGACTGGTTTCTTTCGCCACTCTGAACTTTCATCTTGGAGTGTGAAACAGTGCCACAGAAAAACTTCAAAAGGTTTTCTAAGAGAGAGAGAAGAAGACTAGTACAATAGGTTAGGAATTTTCTTGCTTCTGCTCCAGTGAATTCTCTCCCCCCCTCCTTCTTTCTGGTTGTCTGCTGCAACCCAACCTGTTTTCCAAAGACTTGTCAGTTCAACATAGCATTACTGTAAAGAAAAATATGGCTATATAAACGCCTTTTAGTAAAATTCTTTTGCAAGGTATTCACTGGCGATCCCACGGAGCAGCAGAGCAGTATTGAAAATTGTAAAATAACTGCTGATTTATCTCTTTTACATTATCTGATTTCGTGGACACTGACAATGGCCGGGAATCGAAATAACTTGTTTTAAACGATGCTTTTAAGAGGTGACCTTATTATAACTGTTACATTGTACATAGGTTGTCTAACTTATATATAATTATTGTACATCTCAAGAAATTTTGTAACTATGTCTGACGAAAATTGTTCATCTTCCATGCCAGGGGATTTAACCGTTGCTCCGGAACTGGCGGATTTCCAGGACCCTTCTCCAATTTTGTTGATATTTTACGGCAACATTTCTCCCCACTTGCACTGGTCCAAGAAAGGACAAAGGAAACTGATAATGAGATAGTCCATTTAAATGACTCTGCTGTTCTTGATTACGTTTTTGCTCTGAAGAATAGTTTATTTGTCTTTCTTAAGAATGGGATTAATAAAAATATATAACAGCCTCTACTGCAGCTCTACAAGTACTCACCGTAATCTTCCCTTGAAATATCATGCCATGCTCCAGGGTTTAATTTATTGGCATGAATAAAGTTGCCTCCGTATTGGTATTGAAACACAATTCGACACCAGAGCAGAAAAACAGCGCATTTGGACAAAACTCGCTGTCGTCGGTAGACCGGTTGGTCAACTGGTGAAAAAAGGTCTTGTTACAAAAGAAGTTCTTTCCCATGTTCTCTTCCATCAATAAGAAATATCTTTACAGTGCTTGAACCTAGAGACCTCATTTGTGTAGCTGGATATGGTTCAATCAAGAAACAGCTTTGGGTCATTCTGAAGATTTGGGTCATTCTGAAGATGCTTCTTTAGAAAATCTAAAGACTGGAACCACATAATCTCTTTTTGCACCATCTACCTTGACCCCCGTCAACAACTACTCACAGATCTTCACTTGATTACTATGCAAACTGTTAGCGCACCAACAATCGGTTCCAAATATGATTTCACAGCATTATCCGCATATGCTACTTCCTTCTTCAGGTGAAGAAGATACATCCTGGCATCAACTCATTCACAAACCATCCCACAAACAGTTCCCACCCACCTATTATATTTCAACCTGCTGCTGTATTTAATACTTCTTGCCCACTTTAAAGAGTACGCCTACTCTATGTCATTACTCCAATGTCTTCCCATTCCAGGGTCACTTCTCCAACACTGGATTCTCCCTTTTCCAAGCTATCAGTTGTGTGTTTCTGCTAAACTAAGTGGCTTCTACTTTTGCTGAAGACGGCTCCTTCCTTGTCCAGGAGTTTCTGCTCTTCAGGATGGAACTTCCTCCTTTGCTTCTCAATTTCTCCTCCACTGCTCTCTGCAAACATTTCTCCTTATTCTTCTTCTAACCTTGCTGGACTCATCTGATCAACATGGAACTTAAGCGCAAACCTTCACTCAATGCAAACTCGGGCCGCTTGTCCCGACTAGGATCTGCTAACGACGAATTCTCCTTTGTGGGATTTATTTGCTCTCATGAAGTTTTAGATATTGCTGATTCTTTCGAAACTTCCTCCCGCATAGAATTCTTGACAACACCATCTGGACGGCATCTTCTGTTGTCTCCTACTGGCCTCTTTGGCTGTCTTCTAATTCAAGAGGAATCTTCCGCACTTTTCATGGCTCTATCTCTGAAATGTTGCCTGGGTGTCTTTATCATCGAATCTGGAATGCCCTTGCCTCCTTAAATCCTTCCAAAGGTCTATGACCTTATTTGCTGACTGCTGGCTATCCTAGGACTGTGATTGTTATACTGGAATGAAGAACCTCTTACTAGGTGTTTGAGCTTGACTCAATGATATTTTCATAATGTTTCCTTATCTGCCCTTGAAAATATTTTGTCACTTTACTTCCGCATTGAAGACAAAAACTATTAAAGATTATTTTCAAGACCATTTTGAAGCCAAGAAACCTAATTGTACAACAACAAGAATTCCGTCCAGAATTCACCCTCACGTGGGGAATCCTTCAGGGTGGTGTTTTATGAGCTTTGCTTTTCGCGGCAGGATTGGAACCTTTTCTATCGTAGTATCATAATTTTATTTCATACGCCGATGATATTAAGTGTTTTGTAGTCTGTAACGAACTCGTCCTTGTGGTCAATTCCCTTGTGGTCTGAAACGTAAAATAATGAACCAATGTATACGCCCCACCATGACTTATGGAAGTGAAACTTGGGCACTCACCAAAAGAATGGAAGAGAAGCTGAGAACTACACAGCGAAGAATGGAACGAATCATATTGGGAATCAGACTGTTAGATAAGAAGGGAAACACATGGATTAGGCAGCAAACTCAAGTAAAGGACATTCTTATCAAAACTAAAGAACTAAAATGGTCTTGGGCAGGACACATAGCTCGAAGACATGATGACAGATGGACTAAGAAAATAACAGATTGGTATCCAAGAGGAGCTAGAAGAAAACCTGGAAGACAAAGGCGGAGATGGATAGATGAAATTCATGAGTTTGTGGGTAGTAAATGGATGGCCAGTGCTAAAAACAAAGTGTTTTTGTATTATTCAAAGTGGTTTTTTTTTTTTTTTTTTAGTGCTCAAAACAGAAGGAACTGGAAAGTTGCTGGAGAGGCCTTCATGTTGTTTGTTTGTTATTTGGTTTTTAGGAGCATTAGCAACTAAGGCCATATTGCTCCGGGATATGCGGTGGTCATTCCCTGACCTTTCCGCATCCTCCGTATTTGGTGGTGACGGGCTCGAACCCCGGTCTATTCAAGAAGCGTGTGCTACGCACTGCTGCTCCTTCCCACCTGGCTACGGAGGCGCCGAGGCCTTCATCCTGCAGTGGATTGAAAATGGCTGATGATAATGATGATGGTCAATTCCCACGCCAACTCTCAGCTTCATGATCTGCATTTATACTTAGGTAAAATAGGTTTATGGCTAAACTGTGACAAGTCAGCACAACTGACAATAACAAATAAGAAGATAAAGAATAGAATTGAGTTATCTATAAATGGAGCACAGAATAAGAAAGTCAGTACCTACACTGACCTTGGATTGACGTGGGATGAGGGCCTTACCTTTAAAAGGCACTTTCAGAACAAAAACTCTCGCTGCCATTTGGGCTGTAAGACAGGAGATAACTGGGATTCGGAATCAACAACTAGTGACCCAATACATCCAAAGATGTATTGTTCTTGTTTTCCTCCGTGTCTCAATTATTTGGTCTTCTGCCCGAAATGCCTATATTAGGAAGATTTTCGGCGTGGAATACTGGTTGCTCTGGTGGTTGAATAGGATTGTTTAATATGAATACAATTTCAAAATCCGTACTGTATACAAACTTAAACATAGCTCCATGGATTCAGATGATCATAATACGTAACATCTGCACTGTAGCACAACTTCTGACTGGGAGTTTAGATGCCCCTCAAATTGATAATATTTTGGTCAGGCCACGCCCTGGGACCCAGCTCTAGTACCCTCATAGTCTCCGAAACGCTCTGCACCAATTGGATGTTTTCTTCCAATACTCTGGAGCTCTTTGGAGATTCAAAATCGACCCGAACAGGTACTGCCATGACAAAGCCTACAGGAAGCTGATAGCAGAGGACTTGTATACTGCACTAGAAATTGAATGAAGAGGACAGTGTACATTTCTGTGGAATTTGAACTGTTGATCATTCGTAATGAACGATTTTTGTGTCAAGTGACTGTTGTTGTATTTATTCTTATATATTGATTGATTGATTTATTTATTCTTATGTATTTATTGATTTATTTATTTATTCTTATTGATTTATTCTTATGTATTTTGTGATTTTCAATGTTGCCGTCTAATTTGTTGTAGGATGTCTGTATTAGCCACCCTCCCAGATAATGTCTGTACAGGGGTGTTACATAAATATATTAATAATAATAATAATAATAGTAATAATGGCTCTTCTGTAGGGTAACATCTGACCACATGTTTGCGCAGTTACTATACCCTTCTTCAGGGTCCTCTCCCCCCCTCCCCGACTATAGCCTTATATGCTCTACTTCTTCCTGGGGAGCTTTCCTAATATCCCCCTCTATGCATTCACCTCTCATTCAGACTATCCCTGCTATTAACCCTTTCTTTTCTCGTGGGTTTGCCTACATCCTTGCCGTGATAAGAGTGCAGGCAATCCAGCCAGCAGTTCTCACACGGTGAGCCTCCTACTGGCAGCAACGCGAACTAGTCAACGAATCTCCTGTTGACTGCGGTTACTTGGCTGCTAAGTGGCCAGTCATACAACACAAACACGACACTTTACCACCCTATCTAACAGTGACAAACTGGCTTAGCAGTGTTCGAGTTCAAGCACAGTGCCATTCGAAGGGTGAGTAGGAATTCCCCCCCCCCTGGTTCCGCCATGGCAAATGACGCCCTTTCCCAAAGTTACTACAAAAAGGGTTTCCCAAGGAAGGACGAGTCCTTTGAATTTCAGCCCCTTATCTTCGGTGCCTTCCTTGAAATCACCGAGAACCGATGACCCTCAGGTTGCACGTCGCACGCACGCTCTGCAGTAGAGCCCATCACGCGCGTAGTGGTTTCCCGTAAGCCATCCTGGACCTTCGTCGTGTGGGAATATTTTCTGATTCGCTCGTCGCAAGCACCGCACGACACCACCGTTCCTTCTTTGGGGCATTCACCATCCAATTTGTCTTGGGGGGGTTTGTATGGGGGGAACGGGCGTTGAGAGACACGACGCATTTTTTGTCTTCCCCTGAGCGGTGAAGACCGACTCATTAATTGATTTCTTTTCGAAGTATTGATTTCTTTCCGAGCCAGGAATGGCAGAAATCAATCTCATTTCATTGCCTTGACCCTCGCATTTGAACCCCCGCAGTCAATAGAAACGGCGAAAAAATATTTCCGCCATCGCGGGTGATGCGGCAGATGACGGGCGAACCAGACTGAGGAGTCCCATTTCGGGATTCGGTCCAGCAGAAGATGCAGTGGCGTCGTTAAATTGAGACCCCGCTATTGTTTCACCCCTTCAGTGCTCCGATCCTCAAAGCAGACTCCACAATGCAAAATGCCCCCGATAACTTCATTCAGCTGAATGTCACCCTGTTCAAAGTTTAATGTCACATCCAGCCGGCTACCGGGAAAAGTTTAAAAGTTTGACCGTTCCCTCCCCCGCCTTCGGCTCTGCCCCCCTAAGAAGAACGCAGTTTCAGTAACGCACCTCTGCAGCTGCTCCGCCGGTTATGCAATTCTGAAAAGCAACCGCTAATAAGAGCGTGATTGGGGAACAGCTGTCCAACAGGTGAGTGAGTGAGTCGACGTGATCCGTTGAGGAGCACACGGAAAGGGAGGCGGGGGGGGCGAAGGATTTTCTCTTTGTCGGCAAGGGTGCAGCCAAGAGGTGAGAAAAGTGTTAAAAGACATAATTTCGCAAACGAGGCAGCTTCGACAAGTGTAGGTGTGGGGGGGATCGCTGTGAAATGTTCTTTTCCCCCTTTCGCAGTTCTCTCTCTCATTTGCTGAAAAGAACGATTGATGAGGATGTGTGACGTTTCGAGGACATTATTCAGACAGGCAAACATTTTTTTTTTTTTTTTTTGTATCATAGAAGAACCCAGGTCACGTGCTGACGAATTTAAAGTAGATCCTGGGGAGGTTGAGCGCAAAGTGCGCTTCACGCTGAGCGCTAGCGGCGACTCAGAAATTCTGGGAACGGAACCGAAGCTGACGAAGTGCACTTCGCGGGTAATTTGAGCGAAACCCCGCTGACAGCGACTCCGTTGAACTGCGCGACCCCCGCATAATAAGGCCTCCCGAGGAGACGCAATTTCCCCAATTACTTCGCTTTTTTCGCGGTTAATGAAACGCTTAATCTTAAGAACACTTTATCACGTTCTGCGCGCGAAGTCGCGACGGGACATACAAGTGACCCCGCCGTAGATTTCAGCGCCCGCTGATCGCGGCAGGGAGTTCATCATCGCCGATCAGTTTCGTTGGGGCCGACGAAGAAACCCGGTCCAACCTGTCGCGCTGTGTCTACGCACGTTCAGTTCACCCTTCGCAGCTGCTTCATCCGACATCGTTTTATTATTTTACAACGGGAAGCACCCTGGTCCGGCGCCGAAAGTTGCCCCAATCCGAGGGGTATTCCATTTGAAGTCGAAAACGTGAGACCGGCGAGTGTCACTCGGAGGAATCCTGCGGGACAAACTGAGGAGGTCCCGCACCAATAAATAAATGATTGACGCGGAATAATAAGAATAATAATTATTATTGTTATCTGTTTATTTCCATAAGGCAACCACCCCGGGACGGCAAAGTGCCAGGAGGGTGTTAATTAATTATTAATTTCTTTACGATATTAAGACCCCAGGAGGGAGGGTCTTAATATCGTAAAGAAATGCATTTTTGTGCACCCTTCTCAGCGGGGGGGGGGGCTGTGTAAAGGGAGAAGCAAACACTGGGTGAATTCAATAATAAGATCTGACAATGTGTTTACACGGAACACCCTTCGAAAGAACGTCGCGCGCTTAGAAACTGCACCGAGTGAAGGAGTTTTTGCTTTCTTTCATTCCTCGCAATACTGAACAGGAGACTTTAAACTATTCAGCGAAAAGGAAAGGCTACCACGAGGCGCGTGTTGATCGAATCGATTGGGGGGGGGCGTAAAAGTTGCGAAACAGCGAGGGCTCGCATTAATCGGTCACCGATGAAACTAATTAAGGCGGAAACACACTGTTATCGCCTCATGGACTCTCGTGATGCCCCCTGTCACAGAGGTTTCCTGTCCTATTTATATCCTTATTTCCAGCTACTTTCAAGATAGGAACCTTGTGGTCTCATCGGGCTTCTGCTCGGTTTCGAGACCGGTTTCTAAGGGTTGTCCTCAGGGATCCGTTCTTGGCCCTGTCTGCTGGAACGTGGTCCTTGATGGATGGCTAAATGCCCCTCATGGCGATATTGTTAATATTTCCTATGCTGATGATCTTGTCCTGCTGATCCCTGGGAATTCTCGCCTTGAGCTTGAAACAAAGGCTAACCACATCTTGGATGATCTACACATATGGTGCTCACTTCATAAACTTTCGATTTCTGTATCTAAGACGAAGCAGCTTCTCTTAAAAGGGCTGTTAAATCGTAATCGTCCTCCTGTGGTGAGGCTTCTCAACCAGACAATCAAGCTTGTACGTGAATTTAAATACCTTGGGGTGGTGATTGATGATCGCCTTTCTTTCATTCCACACTGCAAATTCCTAAAGGAAAAAATTAAATCAACTACTGGCTGGTTAATTCACATTGCCAAATCTCTTTGGAACCTCAAATCTAGAACATTGGGTTTATACTACAAATCTCTATTCCTCCCAATTGTTACATATGGCGCGAGTGCGTGGGGTTCCCGTGTTCAAAACTCTCTCATCCTTAAAATTCTTCTACAGACGCAAAGATCCTTCCTTTTGGCCGGCCGACCGGGCTAGCCGAGTGGGTAAAGTACCTGCCCGGCAACCCAAAGGTTGCGGGTTCGATTCTCGCCTCGGGCTTGGATCAAAGTACTGCAAAAACCTTGGGAGGTGCAATATGGCCACAGAAGCCGATGCGCCAACAACTACCAAATCAAACCAAACCAAACCAATCCTTTTGGCCACGAGCAGGGCATGTAGAACTGTTTCTACTGATGCCCTGCTAGTTCTGAATGGGCGCCTTCCCATTCATTTAGAAATTATCCTTGCATTTCTTAAATTTCACAGGAGGCGTCTTACCCCTGCTTCCATTGGTGTTTTTGAAAATAATTATAATAACTCTACCGACCTTGAAGTTTCTCGACTGCTCAGTTTGGCCCTTGATGAGTGGCAGCTCTCTTGGGATGACTCTTCCTTTGGCAGAATTACTTTCTCCTTCCTTCCTAAAGTCTTTGTAAAATCTAAGAATCTTTCCTGGCTTCAACCTGGACTTTTTTCCTCTTTTCTTCTTACGGGTTAACTTCCGCCTTTTTAGGTTTGGACTGGTCCCCTCTCCTCTTTGTCACTGTGGAGCCGAGGAGACGGTGGAACATTTAGTCCTAAATTGCAACATATATTTAGATTTACGTTACCAGCTCATGTTAGACACTAATGTTTACACCCTAGATGATTTCCCAAAATTTCAGAATCCTTCTCCTAACTCCGTGTTTAGAAGACGAAAGATGCTAAACACAGCTCATCCTGTTTAACTCAAAATTTTGGATTAAAAAAAAAAAAAATTATTGTTTAGAATTACAACTTCCTTTTTTTATGTAATTGTGATCTTAATTTTATTATGACTCGCGGAGTTAATAGCCTTGTTAAATCTCAAGTTTTCTTCATTGTGTGTTAAGATACTAGAAATGCAGTTCTAACAAAATCACTGAAGGTTATTAGATTGCTTGTTATTTAGTGTAACTGTTTAAAACTCTTACCAACTATTGTTCAGACAAGTTCTTCTGGGCTTCTCAGAAGTCTTGTCTTCTCACTGTAAATTTTTGGAAAATTTTGTAATTAGATGCTAAGTTAAGTTATTTTCTTGGTGTCTCAGACACAATTAAATTTGTTTCTTGAGTTTTCCTTTCTCTGGCTGGCTGAGGTCCAAATCCTCTTCCAGTCGGAGAAAACCTAACTTTCCTCTCTGTTCTTAGTTGTTAATTCATCCTACCGTTTTCTGCTCCTTTCTTAAGAGAATATCTCTCTTCTTTCTTTGTCCTACTTCTCCTTCCCATAACTTTCACGGGTTTACCACTGGTTGGAAACCCTCTTTGCGGTTACTAACCCCTGGAGCGCCTCCTCGTGGCAAGGTACGGGAGTCTGGACGCAGGTGGCTTCCCCCCCCCTGCCTCCAGGCTGCAAAGTCTCCAGGGCCGGCAAACAACACCCATCAGAACCTACACTAAAACATACACACATACATTTATACACACTTGCCGGCTATAAATAAACTACAGAAGGTACAGCGGTATATAGGGGAAACCCTGGAGGCCGCAATCATTACACGAATACCTTGTACCTTGTCACAGAGGGCCCCTGTCAGAGGGTAGTACTCTGTGGTCCCTGTTTAGTGTAAACTGCGTAGTCGGTCGGAGAAGAAGCGTCGTCATTGTAACGTAGAATGGCCAGATTAAAAATTTAACCTCGAGGTACTCGTGCTTTTTATCATTATTATTAAATCCGTTTATTAAAAATAGCGAGTTTTTGCTTTCACCCCTTATACACAGCCGGCTGGCTAGAAGGATGTACAAAAAGCAAAAATTACAATTATTTACAATATAAGAAGGGTGTACAAAAATGTAAGATTACAATTATTTACAATATTTACACAAGTGCGTATATTTACAAATTCACTCATTGTCAAGATTATAGTTGAAGCAAAAGCTGTGCGCTTCTGAGATGCTCTTCACTCTCTACTGCTTGCTTTCGGAGTATTTCACAGGGTCTATTGTCAATGAGTTCAAAAGGTTCACTGCGTTGTTTGGGAAGAAGTTCTTCAGACAGCACAGGTTGGATAGTTTAGAAACCAAAGGTAAGTAGGGACTGTCATTACTGCGTCCAGCACGTGGAGTAGAGATAAGTCCTCGAAGACTGGGGGGCGTCAATCACACCGGTAAGCATCTGAGAAAGAAGAAGAATATTCCTGGATGCACTGTGAACTATCCAGGGAGTGATATTTAAGTTGGTATATAACACAGCCCTGGAGATGGTGAAAGCATTGCCCGTGACCCTGTTTATCCATCGCATTACCCCGTACTCGACTGCGAGGAATCTATTTATGTACGACGTCGGGGCAGAAGACCAGATTGGTGATGCATACAATGCGATAGGTTGTAGGCACCGCTGAACGTATCCTCCGACTACATCTACGTTCAGTAACCCCCTCAGCTCTTGTCGAATTGCCCACATCGCCGAGAAAGTCTTCGTTTTCATGGTCGAGTAATGGTTCTGAAAAGTGAGGCCCTCGTCCCAAGTCAAGCCGAGGTCGATGTGAGACTTCACTTTCCTTATCTGCACTCCGTTGTGATAGGTTGTGATGTCATTTTTTATTCTCTTTTTTGTAAAGGTAAGTTGAGCTGACTTTGATGCATTTATTTCCAGACCTATTTGCAGTAGATATGCTACAAGGCTGTCGATTAGAACGGAGACTCGCTGATTGGTCAGGTGAGTTTGTTCAGCTTCTTTAGACGTTATGTATAATTTGAGGTCGTCTGCATACGATGAGAAATGAGTGTACCTTGCGAGGAAGGGTTCAAGGGCAGCGGCGAACAGTACACAGGATAGAACACCTCCCTGTGGTACTCCTCTCGTTATACTGCACTCCTTTTGGAAGGATTTATAGTTTGGGTATAGCTTATGTTTGGGGTATTCATTCCTCGTTTAGGGACACTCGCGTTATATCTTAAAAAAAAAAAAAAAACGTACGATTTTAATAACGAATATTTTATTTTTATATTTTGTTTCGATTTTTAAAAGTTCGTGGAATGCGAAATTAATGGTGAATTCAATAATTCACCATTAATTTCAGTAGTGGTGAATTATTGAATTTCAATAAAACTAACCGAATTAGCCTCCGCTTTAATTCGAAAAAAAATCTTGCGAGAGTTGTAAACGCTAAAGCAAACTTCTCCCCCATCAAATGTTTATAATTGTTTACGATACGTATTCAATAAACCCGATTTATTAATCAAAAAGAAAAGAGTTACCTACCAACAAATACTTTTCATTTGAGCGAATTTTCTTTAACAGTTTGTAATTTTTTAATGCTCGTGCGTAAAATTCTTTGCGTGACATTTTGAGATTGGTTTTCGCCAACGGTTTTCCTTCAGCATTCTCAATTTAGGTCTCATTTATTTCTATCCTTTTCCACGCGTTAAACATTGAGCTAAATACTCACTCACTCGTCGCACTCGATTTTAGGATGTTAGGATTTGGTAGTTGTTGGCGCATCGGCTTCTGTGGCCATATTGCACCTCCCAAGGTTTTTGCAGTACTTTGATCCAGGCCCGAGGCGGGAATCGAACCCGCGACCTTTGGGTTGCCGGGTCGGCCGTTGCACTCGAGTGAGGAAAAGCAGAAACAAAATTTATAATTCTTTCTGTTTTACGTACTTCGTACCCATTTCATTTTTTTATCCAAACATCTTCGGTGTTTTGAGGTCTCAATATTTCTACGGAATGACTTCAACGGAACATCTTCTTCGTACAGCAAATCGATATTGATTATTGGGAATTTTAAATAAAAAAAGGTTGTTGCCTGAGCCTTAAACCGTTACAACGAAATAAAAAAGAAGTCAAGTAGAATTTAAAGGTTACAAATAAGCATAACATAAATATTCCAACCCTCTTTGTAAATAGGATTGAATGGCTTTAATTAAGGGTGCATTTCAACAACAACTTTATCGCCAGTTAATTCTTTCTTCTTCATTTATCACCCGAACGTGGTGTTTTATTATCACCCTGTTCAGATGATTTATTAGGGTGTTTTATGATTTCTGCTTTTTTCAAATACCCCATTTCAAATGTTAAAAAAGGGGTATCTTGGAAATTTATTATAATTCCGAAAAGGGGTATTATACTCCGAAATGGGGTGTCTGGCAACCTTGCTGTAACGTTGTATGTGTGTTATTCTCTGAGGAATGCTGAAGCGGAATGAATTGCCACAGTTCATCCCCCCTCTTCAGATTTTGAAGAAGATTTAGAAAAGGCACGCGCTTTTCTTATAGCAGAGAAAACAAGAGTACGCAATGGATACGCGGCATCAACTGGAAGAGGCGAAAAAAGGCGAATTCCATCGTTTACTGCGGGACTTGAAGAAGATGAAACTCGTTTTAGGATGTACTTACGGATGAATAAGGAAGAATTTAATATCCTATACGGTATATTCTAATTAAGGATGACATTCGAGGGCAAAATACGCAATTTCGAAATTCAATCAGCGCTAGGGAAAAATTAGTTGTATGTTAGAGGAAAGTTGAAATACTGCAAGTTTAATTTTGAATAAGGACTTATTCTGGCAAAACACGAAACAATAATTTTTAATGAAATTTAATAACAACAAAAAACTTCTTCTCAACCCTAAAAATTGAACTTGCAAGAAATTGTTACGAGTTGTGCACATTGAAATGATCCACTTGTTCGATCATTTCAATTTGCAATTCTATTTTCCTCCTTTGACCATTTTTGAGCGTCCCTGTGACTGGCCATTTGCGATGAGGTGCCAAGTAGCTGATCGAAGAGGAAGGTGCTTCGGAAAGGCACAGGAGCAACGTCCTTGAAGTTGTTGTTATTTGTTTTCGGATATTCTTACTTGTGCCCTCAACACAGATTATTTTCTTCTAATTTAATTTTCTATTAGCATTTCCTCCATTTTCCTCTTGTCACGCTATTATGCCTAACGAAATTTCTGTTCGAACAGAAAAATCTGAGCTCCTGACAATGTGCATTCGGCCTTGAAATCCGACGTGTTTATCTTGTGATTACAGCCAATGACAGCAGTGCGTCTCCGAGCAATAAACTGAATGGGAAATATAGCTCCCCCACTTTTGACGTTAGACATGTATACAATTGAAGTCTCGTGAAGTGATAGTAGTGCGTTTCCGCCCTTTTTAAATCGCTCTTCGGAATCAGAGTTCGTCCATAACAGCAGGGAAAGCCGAAAGGAACGTGTTCGAGGGTCAGAGGGACACCTCCTAAAAGGCGTCAAAATGTGGTAAAATGCCTCAGTCCGTTCATCCTCCAACCGCTCAGGCCCATCTTCAACGGAATTCTAACCACAAGAAATTTTCCTAAAGCCTGGAATTGCTACCTTGCCAGATCACATCCAAAAGTTCGAAACCCCGCTCTACCCAGGCACTTTCGGCCGATATTTAATCCATCAACGTACTGAAAATCCTGGAAAAAATAATTGTGCCCACCTTAATGAATCAGATTATTGGAGATAATCTGCCACAGATCCACTACGCCATCCGAAACCAATCCACAGTGACGAACCTCCTTGCAACCACATGTAATATATTGTCCGCCTTTGAACAGCAAGAGGAACTCGCAATCACGTACCTGGATATTGAAGCTGCCTTTGACTCCATCAACGTGTCGGCGCTCCTCCGCTTACTGAAAGACCACTATCTATTCCAAGGTAATATCCTCTGGTTCATAGCATCACTCCTCTATGATAGGGTACTACCAGTCGATGCCTACGTACAATCGCACAAGAAGTCGATCTCTGATAGTGTTCTGCAAGGAGGAGTCCTATCTGGCTTAATATTTACAGTCATCATTGCGCCTCTTGTCCGTAACCATGAGAAAATCATCACCTATGCGGATGATATAAAAATTTTAACGCCTATTGCTTCCAACAATCACCTTGAAGCTACAGCAAGCATTAATAATAGTCTCATCAACGTCGCCTCTTACCTCAAACAGTATGGACTCTCGATCAACCCACAAAAAAAAACAAAACTAATGGTGTTCTCTCTCAGACCGACCCCTACAATAATATCCCCAACACTCGATGGAACTGTAATATCTACCACTCCTACAGATGCGAATTTGGGAATAGTATTTGACCCAAAACTCCGATTTCATGCTCATGTAGACAAGCTCAGTACCAGAGTAGCCTGTCTCCGATGGCTAGCTAAACAACAACTAATTTATGTTAAGGAGCCTCGTTTAATTAAGAAATTCATCAAAACAGTAATCTATTCTCCACTCCTTTATGCTGCTGAAGTGTGGGCATCAGCAGCTACTACAACGAAGAAACCAATCCTCGCTGCCGAATTCTGGCTACTTAAATGGGCTAACAGAAAAGCTTGTCTCCCACCACAGTACAGAACTACAGCCTTATCAACCTCACTGGGGATGCAGCGACTCCCTGACATCATTGAAATGCAACGACTGATAGCTGCAGTTAAAATGATCAGGGGTCAGATCTCAACACCGTCCATTTGGGATTCGTGTTACTGGCGAATACCCAAGCCAGAACTTCAGTCAACCCCGATGCTCTGCTCGAGGAATCGGTGACTTCATGTCTCAGACCGCTTCCTCCGAAACCAAATGCGACCGAAAGTACAGCACCTCGACACTGACTTGCAGAGGTTTTGCAGCAATAAAACCTAGAGGAAAGAAGTCGCTCCAATCCCAGAATCGAAAAAGAAGAAGTTCGTGTGCCCCCGCACCACCTGCGAAGCTCTCCTGTGCCACGACAAAATTTGTTTGACAGAGAAGTGCCATTCGTGTATATTTTTATTGTAAATATAACTGTATTTATGATGTAACTTGTAAATATAGTTAACACTGCTTAATGTGAGGAAGTGCAATAACATGTGTACAATTTTACTTTTTACATATTTAATTTTAAAGTGTGCATTATCTATTCTGATATGAGCCTTACCTATAATCTATGTACATCATCTATTAACATAATAGATAAAGCAGAGTAAAGTGTGTTTAGGGTCAAGCGGCACCAGGGGCTTCCCCCATCTCCGTGTAGTTTACATTGTGGGTGAACCAGTTGACAGGAAAAGCCAGAGATTTAAATGTGTATGGACTTTCTATATGTGTGATGCCTTGTACCGTCGTTCATCTGGTCATTTAGCCGCCAGACCCCTACTGAGGCCCGACGTTGTCTCACTTTCGCCCCGTGGAGGCAGACCAAGTACTCACTAGTATATAGTTCACTCTGACAGGTCTTGCCACCTACTTATCTTGACATCCATTCCGCATTTGATGCCATCTATATACCTAATCTTCTACGTCTCTTAGAAAACTACTTCTATTTTCGCGGCTATGTTCTCTGGTTCCTAGAATCTCTCCTATCGAAGAGGACCCTTGTTCTAAAGATCGGAACAACGACCTTCACGCGTCACATAACTGCACCAACAAGTGCAATTGGATCACATATGCTGACCAACAAGTGCAATTGGATCCCATATATGCTGACGATGTCAAGCTCCTTACTAGAATATCGCCATCCAACTCGGCAGCCGAAATCACTCAGCAAATCACTAGCAAACTGCAGGACATGGCTGACTACCTGAATACTTTCAACCTCTAAATCAACCCGCTAAAATCGGCACAAATAATTTATTCACTAAAGGGCAGCCCAACAACGTTGGACTTTGTGCTTAACGGCTCCTCAGTTCCAAGTGTTCAAACGTACAAAGATCTTGGGTCGTTTTCGACTCCAAACTATCTTTCACGATCACATAAACCTCATACAGTCGAGGCTGAATTCACTACGCTGGGTCGCCAAACAACAGCTGCTCCACACCACCGACCCACAACTGGTAAAAAGATACATCGTATCAATCCTTTACCCGACAATTATTATTATTATTATTATTATCTGTTTATTTCTCTTTCGAGACACCCATAGACAGCACGTGGCTAGAGGGTGTGGTTACATTATAGTATTTACAAGCATGTTTACATGAACTTATTTACAAAATTTGGAGATGCAAAAACACAGAATAAGTGGTTAATGAATTAATTGTTAAGTTGGTTTAATTAATTGCAAATGGTTGTTAAATGCTAAATATTATTATATAAATTATTAAATTAGTCTTCTTATTATATTTATACTTGCCGATACACATTACCAAAGATTTCTGTCCTATACTACTGTATGCTTCAGAGATATGGGCATCGGCTCCCGAATCCAACATCAAAAGAATATTCTCTGCCGAATTCTGGCTTCTAAAATGGGGCAACAGCAAACTCCACCTTCTCCCGGCTCTCAGATCAACGCAGTTAGCAGAAGCTCTTCAACTACGCAGGCTCCGGTCCTACATCGGAGAAAGAAGGCTGCTGTTCACCATCAAGATGGCCACCGGTAAAATTACAGAGCCGAACTTCTGGGATCACTGCTGTTGGCGCATTCCTCCCCCTCATCTCCGATTTTCAGCACAACTGCTAGCAAACCGTAACCGGCTAGTACTAACCGATAGATTCCTGCCAAAGCAAATGCTGCCCTCACTGCAAGCCATCGACGGGGACCTCCAAGAAGTGGCCAATAATAAAAAATACAGGAAGGGTATCCTCGTCGAACTGAAAAGGTAAAACTGTGCTTTGTTAATAATCTGATTTATCTTTTTTTCTCATGTGTATCTCTTTTGTAAACCCCTGGCACCACCATGCCGTGACGGGACTAATTGTACGGCCTCCGTAGCCGAGTGGGCAGGAGCGGGAGTGCAGTAGCACACGCTCTTTGAGTAGACCGGGGTTCAAGCCCCTGACTGCTGAATACGGTCGATCTGCCAACCCGCACTGGACCAGCGTGGCAGATTATGGTCCATTTCCTTCAGCAATGAATTGTTGAGGAGGCTTCCATCCTGCAGTGGGTTGATAATGGCTGCACTTTACTTTTTTTTTTTACATTGCTGCAATTAAAGATTCTGTTCTATTCTATTCTATTCTATTTTATACTTTCTTGAGATTTCAGTGGCTAGGACCTTTAAAAAAAAAAAATGATCGCATATGCGTTGAGGGAAGCGCTATGGAGAAGTCCAGAATGTTTGGCGAAATTAATTTAGATTGGTGACTTTAGTTTGTGTGGGCCGTGTTCACGTTGCTGTCAGATAGAGTGGGGAGAAGGCTGAAGACTGGGGGGGGGAGAGATAGACAGAAATATGGAGCCGAAAGGGAAGGGAACTCCAGTTTACAGTGGGGCATGCCCATGCCCCACCAGAGGGAAGAAATAGTGTGCATTATCTATTAACTAATTATCTATTCTGATGTGAGCATTATTTATGACTTATCTATTAACTTATTCTGATGTGCGCCGTTGGCCGTGGCGGGACAATTACAACTTCACTTAAGTCTATGTTTTCATTTAGTTGCAATAAAGATTTTCTCTCTCTCTTGCAATGCCCTTTTGCGTTTTTCGGCAAAAGAGGTGGGGGGGGGGGGTTGCCGTGGTTTGTCAAACACTTTCGATCAGCAGCGTGTGCAATGATCTAACTAATTAACTCTTATATTTAGGCCACCCGAATAATTATATTCACCTGCCGTGCTGTCTCTTATGTCTGTTAATTGCGTGTGTTCTATGGTCGATTTGTCTGTTTGCTGGACGAAAAACCCCAGTTGCTGGGGAAAAAACCTTGCTATCTAAGCCTGACACCGACCAAGTCAGCCAAGATCAATCGCACGAGGAACCATTCTCACAAATATATAACAGGGGCCGAAAACCGTTTGCCCGAACCAGATTTCTTTGGCCCGGCTAAGTCCCCGATCAACCGGGCCAATCGTTATTTTCTCCTAAGAGACACCCGCTTACAGCTATTAACCAGGGGGTGCACATTCATATATGCAAATGTAATTTATATACATAATTATCTATTTATAATTTATACAAATCAGTCTTTTAAATTATACAATGTCTAAATTATACATTTTCTAAATCATACTTAATTATATTATACACATCATTGCCCTATTTTACATGACAGGCAGATAGAAAGAGAGCACAAGCATAATTTGCAATTTTACAAGGAATTAGAGAATGTTCACATCTACAGCACTATTTACAGCGAGATCACAGAAAGACAAGACGTCCAATATAAACATAACAGGAGCAAAAACAGTCCCGACCAGTTCATTCTTCATTTCCTGCATTCTCTTTTGTTTTCCTTTTGTCGGCATCACTCAACATTTATAGGTGGAGTAATGCCTTTTGAAACACTTCGGTCCTGTATCTCTTCTCTGCGCAAAGCCTTTCTGGGTCTGCTTGAAGATCGTTGAACATTTTAATAGTGTTCAAAGGAAAAAATCGCCGAAGGCTTTCCAGCTGTGTGAGCGCGCTACTGATTGGAAGGGATGTTGTTCTATTCGCCCACCTTTGCGTCATGCGGGGCCGAGTCAGCAGGTGGTCAGTTTTCGGCGAGTCGACTCTTCCGGTCAGTAGTTTATCATGCCCTCCTCTCTCCCTCTCTCCATCCCAACAGACTGTCGTAAATTTTGTGGAATTTGTGCATCGTCATCGAGACTTCCTCTCGCTAGAATAAAGGGTCGGCTTCGTTCATTAATGTCGTTTAAGTAATCACAATGTCAGGACCAGTTTCAGCGTTGCCCTTCGTTGTCACTTTGGTGTTTCCCCACCCATTACAACCCAGCAACTCCACCCATCCATCAAGAGGGAATCGCTTTTCCGTTTCCAAAATGGACACACACTGAAGGGCATTGATTCGGCGTGCGGTGCTTTCGGACCTGTTGTTCTCCCTCCCTCCCATAGGACCCCTTCCGATTTTGCTTTCTCCCACGTGGAGCCAGCGAGTGCTGAGTGGCGTCATCCTGGCGTTCCGTGTAGATCAGCGCTGCGCATCTTCGTTGTGAATGTGCTTCTTCGGGAGGAGGAGGAGAAGAAAAGAAAGGTCGATAATGCCCCCATCGATCTGGGGAGTCAACAGACTGCTTGTTGTTCGGAGGAACAGCGGGAAACTTGTTTTCAACTCGCACCAACATTTATTGCTTCGACAAACTTGTCCGCTCTGCAATAACCACTTCCTTCATCGACTGCTCTTCGACCGCATCCGCAGGCGCAGTTTCTGCCTTCTTTTCCGCGTTAATGATTGGCGTCATTCGCATTAAGGGCCCCCAATCACTCGGACCGAAATTATTTTGCCGAATAGATTTCTGAAGCGAATTTCGGCCCGGCGCAATATTTGCTGGAATGCATCCGACAGCCATTTAACCAATTCCCTCTTAAATACTTCCTCGTTCTAGTTGGTGCCATTATCGCCTCAACATTAAACATCTTCGAGATTTTTAAACAAAAGAGGGCGCCAAAATGCCACTTTAAAAACTTACGAAGGCGAGTGAAGGGAGTTTAAAGAAATTTGCTAGCGATATCGGGGCGTCCTTGTAAAACATAGCAATTGCAAATAGGTCTGACCAAAGCCGAAAACAAGAAAAACCCTGTTTTCGACTTCCAACAGGTTCAAATAATCAAACGATTAGCCGAAACAAAAAAATCGATTGGCTCCATGGAGCCGAAGGTGGATCCGTGAATAACGTCATGTGTAAGGAAGAAACACTTAGAAACATTTAGATTTCAGCAAAGCTTTTGACTCAGTCCCACATGAGCGGTTGCTTTATAAGCTGGAACAGGTTGGAATCACTGGGAAAATCCTTAGATGGATAGAAGGATGGCTTCAGGGCAGGAGGCAGAGGGTTGTGATAAATGGCTATTCCTCAGATTGGGTTGATGTAAGAAGTGGGGTTCCCCAAGGATCAGTATTAAGAACACTGTTGTTTTTAATTTTCATAAACGACATTGATGAAGGGATAGAGGGCGTGATGTCTAAATTTGCAGATGATGTTAAAATTGGTAGAGTAGTTAATGATCACTGTCAAGCTGAGCTTCTTCAGAGAGACCTAGATAGACTTCAAGAATGGTCAGAAAAATGGCAGCTGTGCTTTAATCCAACAAAGTGTAAGGTATTACACCTGGGAAACAGTAATCCCAAAATAACTTATTCGCTTGGTGGAGTTCAACTAAACCCAGTACTGGAGGAAAGGGACTTGGGTGTTACGATACGGTCAGACATGAAATTCTCTGAGCATTGTAAACAGGTTGCAAGGAAGGCCCATGGTGTCCTATCGATGATCTATCGAACTTTTGCAAGTAGAGATAGGGACGTGATAATCCCATTATATAAGGCCTATGTTAGACCACACTTGGAATACTGTGTTCAAGTATGGAGACCGCACCTAAAGAAAGACATCGAGCTTCCTGAAAGGGTGCAAAGTGGGTAACTCGCCTGGTGAGATCGGCAAAAGGGCGTCTTTATGAAGAAAGACTTCGAATATGTGGGTTGCAGAGTTTGGAACCTAGACACCTTAGAGGAGATTTGATTGAGGTGTTTAAGGCTCTGAGAGGCATCAGTAAAATGAATGAGGACAAAATTTTCAAGATTATAAATGATGCTAGAACTAGGGGACATAAATTCAAGTTAAGGGGGGAAAATGTTTAGATTGGACTGCAGGAAGTTTTATTTTAGCCAGCGAGTTATAAATTACTGGAATAAGTTGCCTTCATGGGTGGTAGAGGCCGACAGTTTGGGGAAATTCAAAGGTCATCTGGATAGTACTTTCGGGTAAGGGAAGCGCATAGGATGATAGGATTAATTTCCTTTTTATTTAATTTTTAATTTCATTTTATTATTTTTATTTATTTATTAATTATTATTATTTATTTATTTATTTAATTTTTGTTTTTATCATTGTTTTGTTCGGATTTTTTTTTTTTTTTTTTTTTTTGGCTGGTGCAGCATAAGCCATAGGCTTTCTTGCACCATGCGGCCGTTGCTAATACTAATACTAAACACAATTTAAGCTTAATAAAATCAGTTTTATTTTAGTTTGAATTTTCATTTAAAATCAACAATAAAGGTTTGTGGTAACTAAAGTAGGATACATAGTGGAAACAATTCAAACTATTAACATTGCGATTGAAGACCAAGTCGATACATGATGACCACGCTAATAGATTTTGTAGGATCTGATGCCAGTTTAAGATCGAATGTTTATTCCATGAAGTCGAAGAATGCCCAGTCCCCTCTTAGATTTGTAATTTTATCGAAATCTTTGAACACGTTTAGTTGATGTAACTTTCGGCATCGTCACAACTTAACTTAATGAACGCAACCGCACTGTTCGACAAGTGCGAAGTAACTGAACGAAGTGGTTACTTTAACGAGTTGTTCAACTCTCGAATGCAGTTAACTGGACAATACAACTTGAATTGGGCTGTGGATCGTAACGTCGCCAATCGCATCCATTCTAACCATGACGCCCTAATAGAAGAGATGCGCTGGCTTCGAGAGCAGAACCAACGGATACTGACGGAAATCTAACAGTTAAAATCACAGTTGGAAAACATTGAAACTCGCTTACTTTTCGAATCTCAGTACCTTAGAAACTTTTATAAATCTACAGACGTTGACATAACGAAAACAGGTGTCAAGATGATTTTGAGATTATAGAATGGAACCAGGATCTTAATGAGTACACCCCCAAGTGGGGCCCTTCTCAACGAACAGAACAATGCTATTTATCTGAGGTCATGCGGATAAAAATTCCAATATCTTCTTATCATTTTTACCCTCAGGATGTTCAACCAATGGGTTCTGGAGAACAAATTCTCCAAACACGAACCCCAATGAATCACACCTCAATATCAACTGCATTTACAAGCCAGCAACACTCCCCACAGGAGGTATTCATCATCATCATCATATTTACATTCATTGGAGCGTTCCCTGAGCAAAAGCTCAACAACGCAATTTAACTATTTACATCGACCTATTTGGCCTTCCAAGCCGCAAGGACTCGCCTTACTGATCGGAAGTTTACTATCCCTAGCCCCGTGGAGGCAGGTCGCTACTACCCTTATTATTTGCATCATATTTACAACACTCTAAGTGAACAGAATTCTGATTGCTTTCATCAGAACCACAATCAAAAATCTATGTGAATTTAAAAATCAAAAGTTTACATTTCAATTTTGAGATCAAAAGTACCATGCAACATACCGGAGAGAGATCTTCCAGGATTCGTACAGACTTACCGAAATATGAATCCGTTGCAAAGTACCAAAGAATTGTGAATAAAAGTGAAACTTTCTCCTTTAAGAACAATAATAATTTGTTGACTGTAAAAATATACCTTCTGTAACAGTTATGTAAATATGTAATTTATAGATGGAATTATTAGTGAATTGTAAATATATGAGTTGTAGAATGTTTGTACAGAATGATTAATGTGTAAATACTGTATATATTAAACATAAAATGTGTATATAATATTTCGGGACGAGACTACGGGTTTAGTATATGTAACCCATTGCACGTAGTACCTCGTACCCTGTATGTACTTAGCACCCTCTTGGAACTTTGCCGTTCCGGGGTGGTTTCCTTATGGAAATAAACAGCTGATAATAATAATAATAATAATAATAATAATAATAATAATGTGCATAATATACAATTTAGCAACGACAACGGTTGCAATATAAAACTAACATCCGCAAGCATGCGGGAATAAATGAACCTAATAGTTCAAGCAGTGCCCTGAGCACTACGTATAACATTTACATTTTTAAGATACGTTATAAAAACTTTATATATACTTTCATTTTTAAAGAGCTTCTGCATCTCATGGGGTGAGGATACCCCTAACTGGCCAAGCAGCCTTTGTCTTGGCACGTCATATAATTGACATTGAAAAATTACATGCTGGCTATCCTCAATCTGCCCGCAACGACCGCGATTACAGTCGCAAGGCCCAGTTGATGAAGCCGCAACCGAAGTCCGTGTCCAGTGACAACCATAGCCTGAAAAACTCCAAGCTTAGGCCACCTGCGTATCTGTTCTAATCGTGAGATGTCAGGCATCATCTCATACTTCACTCTGCCCTTGGAGGACGTCGTCCAACGCTCCTGCCAGAGTCGATGGACTTCCAGCAAAATTCTCTTGCTCTCAACCTTCAAGTCGGGTCTGCAGTAGACTCTTCCCGCATCGGGGCAACAACGGACACCCATCAACTGCAAAGGCAAGTTGTTCTTGGTTCGATATCGTAGGAGTTTCTCCAAATCAGTAATTCAACTGGCTCTGCACTTTCAAGAATATGTAGGGCTTCTGTGGAGACAGTGCGGCAAGCTCTGGTCACACTTAACAATGCATACCGCTGAGGAGCCATCAAGTGGCGCCTCACTAAGCATCTCTCTATGGCCTGTCCTCAGGCTCCACAGGTATAGGTAATTATAGGGACAAAGAGGCACTTGTAAAGCATGTCCAAGTTCCTTCCTTTGATACCCCAGTAAGCTCGGGTGATTCTCCTAATCTTCCCATACAGCTTCTTAATTTTATACCTCATGAACTTCGCATGAGGATTAAAGCTGTCTCTGATCCAGATTGACTCCCAGATACTTTATCACTGGCACAAAACCCAAGGAAACCCACCAAGGCCTACTGTGGGATGTCTATTAGGACTGAAAAGTCCCTTCAGCATCATGCACTGCGACTTCGTCGGCGATATCATTAACTTGTGAACCGAGGCCCAAGTCTGTATCCTGTCTAATGCCCAACTGGCTTTTTGCTCCAGTTCTAATCGGGCGTCACTGCACACAAGTACGGCAAGGCAACATCATCTGCGTAAGCTACAATCTCCACACCATTCCAGTCTTGGTTCAATAACTCGTCCAAGACGAAGTTCCACATAAAAGGGCCTATAATGGAGCCCTTCGGAACCTCCTCTGGAGGCCGTGTGACAAACTTTCTCGAGGCGGTTATAGACCACCACTCTCCGATCTTGAAAGTAGCTGCGCATGAGACGATAGATATCAATCGGACAGTCCACAAGTCTCAATCGGCATAAGATGCTTTCCCACCAGAGGCAGTCAAAAGCTCCCTTAAAATCAAGGAAAATGCCCAGGACGTATTTACTCTCAGAGCCACGAACCAGGGAGAGCAGTCTCACCACGGCATCCTCAGCAGAACGGCCTTGTCTGAAGCCAAGCTGCCGATCGGTCTCCTGGTGCTTGTCTCTATATGCTGCATTCAATCGACTCATTATGAGTCTCTCAAACGTCTTTCCCAAGAGAGATAACAAGGCAATCAGCCTATAAGAAGACGGATCCGTCCTCTCAGGATAAATAAATAAATAAATCTTTATTGTGAAGTAGAGTTACAGCACAATATCCCATCACGGCGACGAGCGACAGGGGTTCACATATAGCAGTTAGAGAAAAGATAAGTACAGCGAACAAATACAAAATCCTACAAAATACAGTTTACAAATTCAAAAGGCTACAAAATACCGCGAACAAATTCAAAAGGCTACAAAATACCGATCACAAATACAAAAGCAATACAAATACAGCATAAAAACGCAGAGCTGGACATAAATACAGAAATAAATACAAATTGGCCATATATCAGGGTTCAAGGGCTTTGATAAAGTTGTGTCTGTCCTTCTTCTTACTTATTATGCTGCCGATGTCGGCGTCCACACGGTTGAGGGCAGCGAGCATCTGCTTGGGAAGAAATCTCTCAGTGAGTACAAGCCTGTTGTGGTGAGCCACGAGTGCTGGTACCGACCTTAGGCTTGGCTGTGGAATCTTCCAAGAGCAAGCGTTCCAAATATTTGGAGATGATATCTGGCCCGTGATGAGTTTGGCTGTGAAGACCAGACTCTTTTCCACGATTAGGAACTTCAACCTCGGGATATCGAGTGCTTGTGCCATCATGGTGGTTGTGGTAGTGGGAGTTGGACGAAGCTTGTTATTGGCCCATTTCAGTAACCAGTATTCAGCGGTGTACACTCGCTTGAGGTTTCTAGGTGCAGCAGAGACCCATATTTCTGCACCATAGAGAATGGCGGGGTAAACGGTGTAGGTGATGAACCTTTTAACAGTGACAGGATGTCGGACGTGTAGCAGCTGCTGCTTTGAGATCCACCGTAGACGAGAGAATTTGGTACTGATTTTGTTGATCTGGTTGACAAAGGACATCTTTTGGTCAAACAGAACGCCAAGATCTGTGTGCGAGGGTACATTTGGTATTCGTACCCCTGCGAGTGAAACGTGGAGTACTGTCGGCATGGATTTAAGGGAGAATATAACCTGGGCAGACTTCACTGGGTTGATTTTTAGATTGAAGTTTGCCAGGTACAGTTCTAGATCCTTAAGTTGGGAATTGATCTTGTTGCTGAGCTGAACGGGATTGTCGCCAGGGTTAATTTGAGTCAGCAGTTTGAGGTCATCGGCATAGCATAGGAGACTCTTCGTTGAGGCAATAATGGGCACGATGATAGCTGTGAACAGGACACCAGAAGTCCTGTCAGAAGTACGACAATCTGGCTTCTTTCCAACTCTGTGGAAAGGTGCACTCTTCGAAGCACTAGTTGTACAACGACAGTAATAAGTCAGGAAAGTGTCTGAAGAATTTCTTCAGAATCTCAGCAGAAATACTGTCAGTGCCAGGGGCTCTACGATTTCGCATACTTCTCACGGCCTGCTCGAGTTCAGCCATAGAAAACATCTCAGTGGATGCGCCAGAACTACAGTAGTTCTGGGTAGCTAAACGTAGAGTAATCTGGTCTGCCGTCTCCCCATCAACATCGTCGACGGGAAAAAGCGTGCTGAGAACCGTAAGCATCGTGTCATTCCAGGTCTGAGTCTCGCTCAGCCCTCCCAGAACTGTGTGCTGGACCTGTTCCAGTCGAACCTTCTCCATCACTGACTGGTATGGCAACCCCAAGGGTTCGAGTTGCCTCTCTCGGAGACAAATTCCTGCAAAGCCTTGCGCTTGCAGTCTCGAATCTTCTTGACATAGTTACGGTTTGCCGTAGCATAACGCTCTCGGTAGCTGGCAAGGTTTAAGTAACCCGAACATCTGGCTCTCTGAAACTTTCTGCGAGTCTGGTTGACAAGGCGTCTTTGTCTGCTCAACTCCCCGCACCACCAGGGAACAGGTGTAAGGTATAAGGTATATTGTTGTCATGCGGCACCAGGGGTTTCCCCCATCTCCGCGTTGCTTTCTTTGTGGGTGTACCAGTTTCCTGGGAATGCCAGAAGTTTAAAAGTGTGTGGGTATTGTACCTGTGTAATGTCGCGTACCGTTGTTCATCTGGTCATTTAGCCGCTGGACCCCTGTTGGAGCCCAGCTTGCCCCACCTTCGCCCCGTGGAGGCAGACCAGGAAACACCAGTAGGCTAAGATTTACTCTGGCAGGTCCTGCAGCTTAGTTTCCTGAGATTTAGGCAGCTAGGACCTATAAAAAAAAAAAAAAAAAACCTATGTACACATACACATAAATTAGCTTTTGACACGGAGGCCTTTGATAAATATAAGTTGGTCTGTAACCAAGTCACAAAGGAGATTGGGCAGGCAAAGGCAGATTATGAGAAATCCTTGGCAAAGGATGCAAAGAAAAACAGAAAAGAGTTCTTTACCTATGTAAATTCTACAAGAAAAGGGATGAATCAGATTGGTCCACTGGATATTGATCGTTAAACAGTTGAGGATCCTGCTTAGGTGGCTAACAAACTAATCGAGTATTTTTGCATCTACATTCACTCACTCATGACGAGTTATTCAGGAAGGAGAATGACAGAGGTGAAATAAACTCTGGCAGATAGCTAGATGATTTTGTAAGAACTGAGAGGAAAGTGGAGGTGAAATTGTTGAGGATAACATAAAAAAAGGAACCTGGGGTGGGTGGGATATATCCAGTTATATTAATGGAGGCAGCAAAGAAAGTAAGCAAACCCTTAGCCATAATTACGAGAAATTCCTTGGACTCAGGGGAGGTACCCATAGACTGGAGATGAGCAAATGTGACCCCAATTCACAAAGGAGGATCAAAGGGTGACACAAGTAATTATACACCTGTGAGTTTAACTTCTGTTCCAGGAAATATTAATGGAGGCACTGGTTAAAGAAGCACTGCAGGGTCATCTAGACGAGACTTCAGTTATAGCTTGGACACAGCATGGTTTTGTTAAGGGAAAGTCTTGCCTGACCAATTTGATTGGATTCTAGATTGCAGCCACAAAAGAACTGGAGGCAGGGAATAACTTAGGTACTATATTTGGATCTTAGAAAGGCTTTTGATAATGTTGCACATGGAAGACTGCTGCACAAATTGGAGCAGTCTGCCACTGGAGGCAAACTGCTGCTATGGATAAAGGGATGGTTGAGAGGGAGAAGACAGAGTGGTAATCAATACACACCGCGCATCGTGGACTAGTGTTACTAGTGGAGTCCCTCAGGGTTCAGTGTTGGGTCCATTATTGTTTTCTGTATTTATAAATGATATTGATGATGGTATATCGAGCTTAATGTGCAAGTTTGTAGACGATATGAAGGTTGGCAGGGTTATCAAGGACACTACTGACACTATTCTGCTGCAGCATGATCTGGAAAGGTTGAGCAGATGGGCTGAGAGGTGGCAAATGAAGTTTAACATTGACAAATGTAAAGTATTACATATGGGACACAGCAACCCCAGAGCAACGTATCAACTCTGTAGTACTACACTGACAGTGGTAGAGAATGAAAAGAAACTGTGTGGCAATTGTGCAAGCAGATATGAAATCCTATGAGCAGTGCAGACGGGCTGCAAGAGTAGCTCATGGTGTCTTGTCAATGATATACAGGAATTTTTCTAGGAAGGACAAGGAGGTGATTATTCCCATGTATAAGGCAATGGTAAGGCCACACCTTGAGTACTGTATACAGGTCTGGAGGCCTCATTTCAAGAAGGATGTAGAGCTGATGTAACGAGTACAGAAAAGAGCAACAAGTTCAGTGAATGAAACAAAGGGTTGCTCTTACGAAGAAAGGGTTAAGTTTCGCAAGTTTCAGTGCCTGGAGACTAGGCACCGGCCAGTTGATTTTCTAGCGGTGTATAAAGCCTTGAATGGTTTAAGCATGCTCAATGCTAATGGGATTCTTCCTCTAGCTCAGAAAAATCACCTGAGAGGGCATAAATTCAAATTGAGGAAAGACAGATGTAGGATAGACGTGCGGAAATTTGCCTTTAGCCAGTGGGTAGTTGATGGGTGGAACAGACTTCCATCCCTTGTTGTGGAAGTTGATAGCCTAAATAAATTTAAGGCTCAGCTGGACAGGTATTTCGAACGAACGGAGGGGTGAAATTGAAGTGGTTTTTTCTTGGCTGATGCTGCATAAGCTTGCTTTCTTGCATCATATGCCTCTACTAATGCAAATGCTAATGCTAACTACTGCAGATCACCGAATAATTCAGCAATGATATTGGGCTGGAATTTGGTTTTGACAAATGCAAGACAGTAATTGCAACTAGTTAAGTTTAATCAACCGAAACCACCAGCTGCAAAGTGGTAAAGAGATCGAATCCATGGCAGAGGGAGGAGAGTCGTACATATATTTGGGGATGATGCAGGCTCAGCAGTTACAGGAGAAGGAAATTAAGGGCTGCCTGACCGAAAAATATCATCTGAGACTCAGAAACGTGCGGACTTCAAAGGTGAATTGAGGAAACGCAGTTAAAGCCACAAACACCTATGCAGTCCCAGTGCTAACATACTCATTCGGGGTTATAGATTGGACTAACAGCGAGCTGGTGGATATCATGATAAAGACAAGGACAATGATGACCAAGAACTACCAACAGAATCTGAAATCTGCCGTGGAGAAACTGACAATTTCTCGGAAAGAAGGAGGAAGGGTCCTGATAGACCTTATTGAGCAACAGAAGACAGCGATAGGTTACCTGAAGAATTACTTTCAGAAACACACAGCAGCAGTCCGCCAGGCCATAAGGAAGATAGACAAGCGGTATACCCTAGAACCTAAGCGGGGAGTCCCCCCAACCAGGAGGTACAAACGAAGCTTGAAAGTTGGGCAGAGAAGACACTCCATGGTAGACACTACAATAATCTCCATCAAGATCACATAGATACAATTTCTCTCAATGCATGGCTCACGAGCGGGACGGTCTTCCCAGAGATGAAGGATTCATACTCGCCATCCAAGTTCAGGAAATCAACACCAGGAACTATAGAAAATACATCACTAAAGAGCCGGGAGTGTTCGATGACACATGGAGGCGATTCCACCTGGCCTCAGAAACGATCCAACACATCACCGCGGGATGCAAGGTGATCACCCAGACTGATTACACTTATAGACACGACCAGGAAGCCAGGATAATACATCAGAAGCTAGCAAGGAAATACCAGTTGATCGAAGAAAGTGTACCGTACTGCACGGATGATCCCTAGGCAGAAGTGGAGACCCCCAACCCACAAGCTGTATTGGGACCGCGCCATAATAACGGATAAGATCATCCTGCAGTACAGACCGGACATAACCCTTGTGGACAAGGAGGAAAAGACTACCTATTTGATTAACATAGCGGTACCCAACACTGCCAACCTGCAGAAAACCCATGGGGAAAAAATCAGGACGTACAAGAGCTTAAGACAGGAGATCAAAGAGATGTGGTTTGTGCAATAAATAACGGCCAACCCGATCATCGTGTCAACCACAGGTATGGTTCCAAATACCATATATAACAGCCCTGCAGCAAAAGCTACATAACAGCCTAGCAGCAATAGCTACATAACAGCCTAGCAGCAATAGCTACATAACAGACTAGCAGCAATAGCTACATAACAGCCTAGCAGCAATCTCCCAGAGAACATCTACAAGGAACTGCAGAAAGTCACAATCCTGAACACCTGTAGGATAACGAGAGAGTTCCTCGACCAACAGTAACACCAGACATAACAACAACCACCCTGTGAACTTGGTAACAATACCCGTCACTAGGTGGAACTCCCATTCAAGGAGAAATAATATAAGAGCAATAATAATAATAACCACCCATATCAGTAGATTTTCCAACACACATCATCAGCCACAAGACAGAGTTTGAGTGGGTTCCGTTGGTTTATAATGAGCTGGAGTCGGTTATGATCACGAAAGGAGCGCTGATATAGAGTAATAATTCCCTTAGGGCCACTAGGACAGCAGAGGTCGATCGGGTGCCCACTTCATGGTAGAGTATCTCAGCCCATATCTAATTGAACCACTGCAAGCTCTTTATAACTCTATCATGGAAAATAGAGTTTTCCCGAAAAAGTGGATTAAATATACTGTCATCCGTTTCCAAAAAAATTACTAACCCCAGTCTCATGGAGCACTATAGACTTATATTGACTTCATCCACACTCGTGAAAATACTGGAGAAAGCTCTACTGCCAAAATTGACAAAAAGTGCGAAGTATTTTAGTCGTCTGATGTCACCAGGGGTTTCCCCCATCTCCGTATTGCATTGTATACTCTGTTTGTGTAGCACAGAACTTTTTGAAGGCCAGAGATTTAAAACGTGTGGTGGGGGGAAAGATGTGTAGTGTTTTGTACCGTTGTTCTTCAGACCATTTAGCCGTTGAGCCCCTGTTGGGCCCACCGTTACCGCACTTGACCCCAGGGAGGAAGGTCAGATACCCAGTAGATTTTTTGTACTCTGGAAGGACCTGCCACCTAGGCTAAAATTGTCTAGGTGGCAAGGCCAACACATCCTGAGCAGCCAGCTTCAACAAATTCATTTTGCAATATTTAACAGATCAACAATTTTATTTATTTATTTATTAAATTTACGAACCTTCTTACTGTGCTTGGTTTCAATACTGAGCGCTTTCCATGCCGGAAATTAAGTTTCAATGGTATATTGAAACTTAATTGCCAACACAAAGGCCACCTTGGATAGTGTGAATGCATATGCTGTACTACGTCTGCTGCAACACGCCTTCCGAATAAAAGGAAACTTGCTGAAGTCCCTGTAGTCCTAAATTGCCGTTCCATTTACTTCCAGACAGACAGGCTGATACTCCAACGACTTATCCATACAGGAGTTCCACAGGGTGTTATCCGGACTCCTCTTTAACGCAATAATGATCCCGTTCTGTGAGAGCAGGGACGATATATACACGTACGCAGATGACATTAAAATCTCAAGACCATCCAACTGTCCTTGTCTAATAGTGCAGTGTGTGACCAGATCAATCATAAGCTTATGGAGCTATTCATACACTTGATAACTATTCATATACTAGATAAATTGTTCTGGCCCTAAATCCGCAAAAGATTGTAATGATGGTGTATTCTCTCAAAATATCACCAACACTCATAATCGAAAAATAAATGGAATGTCCATCCCTATTGTCACCAATCATAGAGATCTGGGGTTAATATTTGACATCAAACTTACTTTCACGTCGCATATTGGTTTACTTGTAAAGATGATGAACTGTCTACGTTGGACATCCAAGCAGAACCTTTTGTACGTTAGACAACCTGCGACAACCGCACGATACATAAGAACCACACTGTATTCGGCCATATTGTACGGTGCTGAATTGTGGGCGTCCGCCACCCCTATCCACATTAGAAGAATATATGCGACTGAATACTGGCTGCTGATGTGGGCCAACAATAAGCACCATCTCCCCCATCAGTTAAGGAACGACATCATTGCCTGGAAACCAATCGACTTCAATTAAGATGATGACGGGCGTGATATTCTCACAGTCCTTCTGGCAGATTTGTGAGTGGCACATCCCACCATCTGCCTTAAGTGGCACCAAATCCCTGACGATGAAAGCAAACAGACTGAAGATGCTGATAGGTTCGTACCAGCCAGGGCGTTGGAATCGATCCACTGTTTATCTCAAATTGGAATCGACCTCGAAAGGCTAATAGAAAATCCGAAGTACAGGAAACAAACCGTGATATGGTTCGCTGAGGCTACTGTCGTTTAACAGTTGTGCGCGTTTTTAAAGTGCGTGTACTCAATGGTGTGCTTATGTGAACAAGTGTCTGTAGTGATTTCATTGTGTATAGTTGCTGTAATAGTGAGTAACTTGCACTTAACTTCCAGGACAAAAATTCAGTGTAAACTTAATGAACTATATTTTCTATTTGTTTATATTGTATTGTATGGGGAATCCAGTGGCATTTACTGCCTGAAGGGAATTTTTTACCCGCCATTGGGACAGTTCATTTAGTATGGGAGGACAAATAAAGATTATTTATTTAATAGCCTTATACGTCGAATGCGTGACAGAGGGAACATTCCCTAAAATCCGTAAAAAGGCAACAGTAAAGCCTGACGAAGCCGAGTGGTCAGGAGTGTGAGTGCAGTAGCAAGCACTCTCTCAGTGGCCGGGGGTTCAGCCAGTGACTGCTAAATGCGATTAACGTTTGTATCGATGATTTTTTTTTTCTTTTTTTAATTGCATGAAATTCAGTAAATGCACCTCTCAAAATGCGGAATATTGCATTTCGTGCGTATGAACGATTTAAAGGGAACAACTTGGAAAACCTCGCGGTATTACTCAAATGGCTTTCTTCCCTCCAACCCTTTCTACTTGGTTTCAGGACTATTTTCACAATCGGAAAAGTATTATTTGTTATAATGACGTTTCCTCGGAGCTCATTAATATTCAGAGTGGTGTTCCACAGGGTTCCTCTCTTGGCCCTTTACTTTTTAGTAATTTTCTTAATGATATATCCGCTTGTCTTCAGAAAGCGAAATTCAGTATTCGTACCTACGCTGATGACATGAAATTATACAAAGAAATTAATCAGTGTTTTGATTGAGAGGAGCTGCAAAAAGGTATTCAATACCAATGGATTAAAAGTCATGTTAATATTGATAAAGGTCATGTCATTACCATTTCAGATCCTCACAAACAAGTTGTCATCTGTCACAATTAGAATCTTTAGAATCTTTGCGTATTAATAGAACTCATGAAATAAAAGATTTAGGGATTTTAAGAAGTAGTAATGGCTCTTACACAACTCATATTAATAAAGTAACTGTAAAAGGTTTTTCGGGTTCTCTTTCCCGCAAAAAATCGTAAATACAAAATCGATTATCGCAAACACAGAAGTGAAACAAAAACGATCGCTGCATTTAACGTAATATTATTTTCGGAGAGTTTTCTCAAATTTCGATCTGTTAAATTCCGATTCGTGGTCTATTTGAGCAATACTCATATTTGAGATTTTACAAGTGGTATCAGCTGATATCAGTGCCAAAATGTTCCAAGCAGGTTCGTTTTTCTGTATCTTCCAAAAAGAAAACTATCGCTCACCCTTCCCCGTTGCCAAAAGCGTGGATCTAATTCCGCTTTCCACATTTTTTTTTTTTTTTCTTTTTTACAGGGCCCGTGGTTCGACCACGCAGTTCATTCCAGTGATCTGCATAAGTAAACTTCACCACTTCCAGCCTTCTGTTACTGCCGAAAACCCTGTATTTGTGTCCCTGGTTCTTCTCTCTTTTCCCTTTAAAAATATACTTCCCTCGTTCAATCTACTTCAAGGCTTTGTCTCAGATCTCCCCCCCCCCCACGTACTAAGGTGACTAATTGACAAGTCTTGCAAACCGCAACTTCTAGCCCATTCTAGAAAGGGTTCAGAGACCACATTGGTTGACTTTCTCTGAGCTCCTTCTAGAAGAAGTTCACTGTCTTTTATCAAGACAGTGAACTTCTGGTGAGACGACCAACGTCTTCATCACCTTTGAAGGTCGTCATCAATAGGTGATGACGACTTATTGTATCTGTATCTTTACTGTACAATAAAGATTTTCTTCTTCTTCTCCTTTTTGGTACTTGCGAACGTACCAAAAAGTCGCACACGAAATTTTCTGTGATGTGTGTGTGTGTTCGGCACGTACACACACATCACATAAAATTTCGTGTGCGACTGAAATGTAACCCGTCATTCTCTTCCATATTGGGCCACTTTAAACTCCACTCCCCTCTACGTAACTCCCATATTTCTGTTCCCCCAGATTCAAAACCATGCGTGAGCAGCATAAACTTCATTGCATTTTTACCATTCGCGCAACCGATCTGTGCAATGTTTTAGAAGCAAAAGATTTCTTTCCGGCTGTTAATAAAGCTTTGGAAACGATTGATTGAATTATGTCTTTTTAACTGCGAATCTTACTTCGGAACCATCTCTTGCTGCGAGAAGTCCAAGTAATACGCAAGGCAGAACGCGGGATAGGAAATAAAATAAAATAGCAAATTATTTAATATTGCAGTATTATTCGAATTTTGTTTCGCGCTGCCTGAAAGTACAATTACGTGGCAAATCCAGCTTTCGAATTGAAGTGAATCCTTTACGAAACTGCCTCTGTTTCACTCAATGTACGTTGCTGCTGCTGCTCTCTCTGTGCATCCCGATTAGGTCCTTGTCCTGGCATCTCTTCAGCCGTTACTAAGCAACGCCAACCAAGTGATACACTGAGAGCAGAATGTCAGAGTAGACAAAAAAAAGAAAACGAAGACGGATGTTACGACGGCTGCTTAACGTAAAGAGCACGTAGTGTTTTTACTGCGGGAAATTTTAGCGGAATCGCTTGTACAGTTGCGAGTGTGTTCTCCAATAAGGTGCTCGTTGAATGCGGGGCGACTCGTGGTGTCGGAAGTTGTGGTTAAAAATTTAGATTTCAAACATCCTCGATTCGAAAGTGTTCTTGCGATTGCAAACTGAAATCGACATCTCCGAACGTTAAAATCTGAAAAGGTACATCCCCACAATTAACTGAACGAGGGTAACATTGATTCGTCATTCTGCGGTTGTCTCGTTCGTGCGCCAGCAAGAACCCGCAATGCGTCTGGCGAAGCATTTCCCCAACATCTCCGAAGCGCGAATTCTGCAACCCGGCCAAGCTGAATCCTGCGATGACGTTCGTTCCCGAAATCCTGCGCACACACGGAAATGCCATTCGGCAGAGGTCTCTGCGCCCGCGGCACACCAACTGCAACCGGGTCAGTCGCCACTAGTAGATTGGCCAGTCCTCTCGAATCCCCGGATGTTGTGCCTCTGGCCAGTGTCAAGCCGAAAACTAAGTTTTGCGGAGGCAGAAGAGGACCGAAAGCGTTCATAAATGAGCTAACGCAGATGCCACTCAGAGGAGGGGAGGGGGGAGATAATCCCCCATTTTCTGTCGTAATGTGCAATCCCAACGTGTTCTTCTGATAAGGAATATTTCCTCCTGGATATCTCTGTGCACGAAACCGCACTTTCTTAGTTAGTTTATTATTTGGTTTTTTAGGAGCATTAGCAACTAAGGCCATATTGCTCCGAGGATACGCGGTGGTTATTCCCTGACCTTTCCCCATCCTTCGTATTTTGGTGGTCAGGGGCTCGTTTGTTGTTTGTTATTTGGTTTTTAGGAGCATTAGCAACTAAGGCCATATTGCTCCGGGATATGCGGTGGTCATTCCTTGACCTTTCCGCATCCTCCGTATTTGGTGGTCAGGGGGTCGAACGCCGGTCTAATCAAGAAGCGTGTGCTGCTACTGCCCACCTGGCTACGGAGGCGCCCACTTTCTTAGAAAGGAATGTTTATTGGCTTATTGATGCGACACTTTACAGGTTTCAAGATGAGAACCCAACACTCTGAGGGCGAGTAACCTCTTGAGCGAAGGGGTGTTCGAAAGCATCTATTTCCTGGCGTCGTTTAATTTGCCCCCCCCCCACCAAAAAATGCTGAAATGATCGCCATAGCAATCCAAGCATAACGCGACGAAACCCTGTGCAGAAAGTGTTCGAAATCATTGCCTGCAAAGTTTCGAAATGGCTCTCAATATGCTGAAATTGCCCGCGACATTCCTTTTTTTTTTTGCTCAATCCTCAGTAGTGACTTCAGCGGACTTCCTCCCACCCTTCGGTGATTTGCGCCAAACATTCTTCAGTCGGGACAGTCGACGTGCGAACACCACTCGCAAGATAGCATCCCTCAACAGCCCGCAAGCTTCGTATCGCGCAACTGGATGGAGCCCGAAGACATCGACATTTCCGATAAAAGTGACGATCAGTAGTTTTGTCCCGAGGGAATGATCGATCCCGAGTGTTCCACGCCCCTCTGCACAGAACCCCATGTTGAATCGCTGCAGGGACGTCCAACCTTATTTGGCCAAACAGATAAAATTCTTGTGGTCGCGAATTTTCGGGCTGCAAAACCAGTTTTGTTGTTGGCTGTTGTTGTTATTTGGTTTTTAGGAGCATTAGCAACCGAGGCCATATTGCTCCTGGATATGCGGTGGTCATTCCCTGACCTTTCCGCATCCTCCGTATTTGGTGGTGAAGGGCTCGAACCGCGGTCTAATCAAGAAGCGTGTGCTACGCACTGCTGTTCCTACCCACCTGGCTACGGAGGCGCCTTGTTGTTGGCACATCGGCTTCTGTGCCCATAATGCACCTCTCATAGTTTTGCTTTTTTCTAGTCTAGACTTTTGCAATTGTAGTACAAAGTAATGGCTGATAAAAATTAAGGAGTACAAATATTCACAAAGCATTTAAAGAGGGGATGAAGTTCAATTGTATTCATCGATTTGCGATGTCTTTTTTTTTTTAATCTGATTATAAAAGCCTATTAATTTTAGGTAGTAAAAGACTTCTTTGTATATTATTTTCCTCGCTTAGAAAGTTTTACCAAGCAGGAGAATGTTGAATTTTAGTTTGGGTTTTTATGGACTAAAATGCCTTTCTCTCTTTTTTTTTTTTTTTTTTTTTTTTTTTGCTTATAAAGGTTGGACAATCTAGTAGTAAACATTTAACTGTTTGCTGTACGTGGTACTGATTACACTGAGGCGGTTCTTTGGCTCTGAGTAGATAGGAATGTCCTATCATTAATCTGGTAAGGGTTACTTATTTTCGGACATCTCTTTCGCCGGATTTCCACTCTTTTAGATCCGATTTAATTTGAAAGGGTTTATTTTAGGTTTGCTCGTTTCGTATTTTTGCCCCTGTTCCTTGCTGTTCATTTGGATGTCATGTCTGTATAGTCTGCGGATGGTACTTTCGTGGTTGGAGATATGGTGACCGATGCCGTTTCTGCTGCGTGGTCAACTTGCTCATTTCCCTTAATCCACGTATGTCTAGGGATCTCTGCACTATCACGGAACACTTATTCTCCATCAGGAACAACATCTACTATCCTGTGACATTAGTACTGGAATGCACAGGGGGTGTCCTATCTGATTTTGTATTCACGGCTATTATTGTGCCCAAATCAACCCACAGAAGTCTGCTCAGATTATATTTTCCCTAAACTCCATGTCAACACTTCTCACCGTTTCACTTAGAGGGTTACCAATACAAACCGTGCTCTTACACACAGAACTTGGCGTTCTATTTGACCAAAAGATGTCTTTTGTCAACCAGATCGACAAAATCAATATCAAATTTTCTCGCTTTAGGTAGATCTCAAATCAGCAGCTGCCACACGTTCGACATCCCCTCATTGTCAAAAGATTCATCATCTCCACGCTCAACCCCGCCATTCTCTATGATGCAGAATTATGGTCCTCAGCCGCGCCCACAAACCTTAAGCGAGTGTACACAGCTGAATACTGGCTACTGAAATGGGCTAATGCCAAGCTTCGTGTGCCTCCCGCCACCACACAATGAAGATGGCAGAATCACTGGAAATCCCGAGGGTGAAGTCGCTGATCATGGAAAAGAGCTTATTCTTCAAGGCCAAACCCCCCACTGGGCAAATATCATCTCCAAACATTTGAAACACCTGCTCTTGGAGGATCACACATTAATTTTCATTCATTTATTAATTACACACAATATACAGTCTGAAGATTATGTGCATCAAAGTATATACATAATTTATACACAATATATACAGTATTTACATAAAATTATATGCTATGTACATATCATTAAACACTCGTATTTTGTGTGTGTGTGTGTGTGTGTGTGTGTGTGTGTGTGTGTGTGTGTGTGTTCTTTAATCAGGGTAGCTCCCAGGCAGTGTATATGTAGTGTTTATAAAGCATGCCTCGAAAAGTATGTTGAATTACCTTGGTCTGATTTTACGGTAGCGCAATTCGCGCATGAAATCCTGCATCCACTGGAGGTAGTGCAATACTAATGAGTGCCAGCAATCCCGCCCCCGGGTTGCCCATACCGGGGAGCCAGCAGAAAAAAAAAAAAAAAAAACATTAATAATCAATAGGATGGCACAACTATAAACTTCAAAAATCACAGTTCAACTGAATATTTCCTCAGTTGCTGTTCCACATGCACTGGAAGCTGCAAACCCAAAAAAGGTACTGTCCAGCAAATATCCAACTATACGCCATGGATAATAGAATCATTAGAGCACCAGACCCGATGCAATGAATCAGGTCTGGTGCTCCAATAGTTGAACGTAACGTTCTCCAAAATCAGAGAACCGACACAAGGAGTCGGGTCCAATAAGAAGCTCCATGAAGACAATCCAGTCACTTCTCAAAAAAAGGTTCGAAGAACAGTTCTTCTTGCAAAAACAGCTGAAACTGCTGAAATGAATTAAAACAGTCACGATTTTCAATAAGTAAATGTACTGTATCAAATGATAAGCCAGGTCATCAAAGTCTGCCTTTGGTCTTCATACTCCCGACATAAAAAAAATTATATGCATCCAAGTGTCCTGTTCGCCTCATGTACATAAAGGATCTGCCTCCAATCCTGTCTCATATAATTTGGCCCTAAGTGAGCCGTGCCCTGTTAACAAAAAACGAAGTATACATAGAAGGCGCAAACCAAGATGCCAAGGTTTTTGACAATGCATAGTTCATCTGGAGAATATATTTCCTCGTGACAGCTCCAACATCACCAGTTTCCCATCTGGTCTGGGAAAAATCCATTAATTTTTTTCCATATTCGTTGTTTTCTTCTTTAATATTATTCTCCAAATCGATTTTGATATCCAAAAACTTTAACAACATACCCTTTTTCAATTTGTACAAAAACCCTCTGTACACAATAAATAAATCCAATGGCATGGTACCAGCAATTACCTGTAGGGCGTTTGTAGATGCTGTTCTAGGTACTTTCAATAAACGTAATAACATAGAGCGCTGAAGCGATAAAAGTTTCAATCGAATCCTAGTTTTAGGTACCACAAAAAACCAAGCAACAGTCGCATATGCCACTATCTGGAGAAAAATAGTCTTATAATACAATGACATCACCCCCTTATTCAATCCCCACTATTTACGAAAAATCCTAGCAATGGAAAAGTGGCAAAAGTACATGTGGCAAAACACGAAAATTTGTCATCTATGATTAATCCAAAATACTTAGTTCTATCCACATAAGGAATCTGAACTCCATCTCAAAGAACTCTTGGAGGTCTGCCGTAATCAAATTGTTTCTTAAAAACTATAAAACAGGTCTTACTTGCAGAGATCTTCAATTTGTTCAAATTGGCCCACTGCATTAAATCATCAAAAACTGGCTGTATTTTTTCTTCCAATATAAGTCTGGAGTGTCCAGAAACTCCAATCATTAGGTCATCGTCATAGGCTACCTTAACAAACTCTGTATCCTCCTTAACAAACCACTGATCTAAAACTGCATTCCAAAAGAGAGATCACAAAACCGAATCTTGAGGACATCCTCTTGAGACACCGGCACTATATGACAGATGACATGCACACACAGTAATAAATCTATCTGTCCTGAAAGTATGACCATATAGTGTTAAATATGTAACTATTACACTGTGCAAGCAGAAGAGATCGAAGGGCACTTTCCCACCATACCGAATCAAATGCTCCTTGAAAGTCTATAAACACCATAAGAACAATAGGCTTGCACTCACTGATAGGTTTCTCCCCAAGCAGAAGCTCGCCACCCTGGACTGCGTAGACACCATCTTTAACAGCCTAATAAGTAGCAAGAAGGACAGAAAGAAACATCATGATCTACTAAAAAGGGATCACGATGATTCCATCCTCAGGTTCAAATTTGTCATTACTGGAGCCCTGCCGAAAAACTGGAGGCCTTACCTTCCAGCGGCACTTTCAGAACACCAGATCAAAAACTTGCTGCCGTATGGGCTGTAAGACAGGAAATAACTGGGATTGGAAACCAGAAAATAGTGACCCAATATATCAAAAGATGTATCGTTTCTGTTTCCTTATATTCTTGAACAATTTGGTCCACCGCCCCAAATACTTATATTAGGAAATTTCTCAGCCTGGAATACTGGTTGTTCTGGTGGTTGAATAGAATTTCCGGGAAGCCCTTCACAATTTCAAAATCCAAACTGTACGCAAACTTGAAACAGCTCCGTGGATTCATATGGTCACATTACGTAACATCTGCACAACTTCTGGCTGGGAGTTTAGATGCCCCTGAAATTGAAAATCTTGTGGCCAGGCGCCTGGAGCCCGTCTCCACTACCCTCATTGTCTCCGTAGCTCTCTCCATCATTCGGACGGATTATGGCAGGTGTTTCTGGCCAATGCTCTGTAGCTCTTTAGAGGCTTTAAAATAGACCTGGACAGGTACTGCCATGAGAAAACTTATAGAAACCACATTGCAGCGGATCTGTATGCGAAACTAGAAAAGATCAAGAATTCAATTCAAGAAAGGCTTGAAGCACCCTTGAACTCATAAAAATATGAAATGAACGATTTATTGTGTGTTCAACAGGAAGACCCTTAGAGGAAGGAGGGTATTCCTTTTTGTTCAACAGAATGACTATCAGAATCAATTCATAGTGCAAATGACCGTCATTTTTCTATGTATGTATAATATTTTGAAAATTTAAATTTTTCTCTAATATTTTATAATTTTTCTATGACCGGATGGTTTCTGTATCTATCTAATTTTCCCCTCTATATTTATTTTATGTATTTTATGATATTTTATTCTATGTTACACTCTAATAAGTTTAGTTGGATGTATGTATGAGAACCCCTCCGAGATAATTTCTCTACAGGGGTGTTTGTTAAATGAAATGATGACAATAATAGTAATAAATTATAAGGGCAGTCTAAATCAGGACTGCACCATAACATAACTCAGTAATATGCTCTGCGAACAACAAGAGGACCGAAACTTACAGAGATTCAAGTAGTGAGAACGATACTAAATCAGGCGGATGTGAACGCGCTGGTATTCAACAAATTCAAAAGGCATCATGTGCAGTAGGCATAATGTTTTACTAACCTGCTTGCCCAGTCCATCTCCATGCTTACCTTTTCAATCTACATCTAGAGACGAAGTCTCTACCTGCAGACAGAATGGGCTAGCAAAAGACAATCACCTATTATTATTAGTGAGTTTAATCGGCCCCCGATTGATTAGATTAAGTGGGAGGGGAAACTCAGTGCAGAGAATTTTTTGTAATACACTAGATGATTGTACGAGCATGTTAGAGAAAGTACTTGGGGCGAGAATATTCTTGACTTCATTATTATGAAGGAATCAGATGACATCCCAGGACTAAAGTACTGGAACCATTGTCAGGAAGTGATCATGCAATCGTCAGTTCGAAGATGAAGAAAGACGTTGCCGTAGTTAAAATTAAAGGCGTGGGTTTTAACTTCGGAAGAGGGGACACTGACAATTTAAGGTGCTACATGCCATCTGTGAATTGGAAGGATTGCCGAGGGATGGCGAATACATTTCAATTACGGAATACTTTTAAAGGAAAAGTCACAGAAACCGTGAAGGCATACATACCATTAAGAAAGTATTGCAGGAGAAGGATCCCGAAATGGACGAGTGGAGCTGGCTGGTCAAACAGTGCAGAAAGAGAAAGCAAGGGACAGTTAGAGAGCGATGAAAGTACTGAAACCTACAAGTTGATTTATAATAGTACCGCAAATAAGGTCATGGAAGCCAAGGCTGCGTATGAGGAAGCATTGGCTAAGAGAGCATAGAATAGGGACAAGCATTTTTCATGTATGTGAATACAACGAAGAAAAAAGCGAATCAGATTGAACCCTTGCGCAATGGGTGTGGGAAAGTCTTAGATAACCCAGCTGATGCATTTGAATTGAACACGTACTTTGCATCTGTCTTTACTGAAGAAAGATATTTCATGCTGAGAAGAAGCTGTAAAAGTGAGGCTGAGTCATATGATGTTAGTTAATTCGAAATTAATCGACTATTTATTACAAAAACATTTGAACATAAGCAAGTAAGACTCCTGGATTTGATGGCATATTCAAAGTGGCGCCTCCGTAGCCAGGAGCAGTGCGTAGCACACGTTTCTTGATTAGACCGGAGTTCGAGCCCGTGAGGCACCAAATATGGAGGATGCGGAAAGGTCAGGGAATTACCACCGCACATCCCCGGAGCAATATGGCCTTAGTTGCTAATGCTCCTAAAAAAAAACCAAAACCAAATAACATATACAAAGTATTTTTGAAGTAAACGGACAGAGACTGTGTAGACCCAGTGAGATTAATTATGGGGGCATATTTTCACTCGGGTGAGATTTCTTTGGATTGAAGAAGTGCCAACACATCGCCAACATATAAAGGCGGTTCTAAGAGTGAATTCAGTAACTACAGACCAGTTAGCCTGACTTTAGCGGTAGGAAATATCATTGAAGCAATTTTATTTTATTTTTATTTTATTTTATTTTATTTTATTAATAGCAAGATACACAACAGGTAACCATGAAGAGTGTATCTGAGATCAGATCAATAAACATAATAACAATAATATGAAATCCAACAGGACGATAAACATTGATATAGATTCAAATAATAAAAGCATATGTACAAAAGAGGATTGTATTAAGTTAAGTTACCGGTAAAACAAGTAATAATTAATCCGTTAGAGAATAGAAAAATAATATAACAAATAATAATAAACTACAATAATTAGATGTGAGCTAGTCACTTTGCAGTTTAAGTGAAGAGGCAAACTTGTGGATGGAGTTCATCAGTGACTGGGAGTTGTCAAAGTAGTTAATGAGAGAGTCATTTGCTGATTTGCTGATTCTGTTCAGTGGACTGAACCTCATAAAGTCCGTGGTGGCAGGGTCAAGGCGAAACGGTGCAAGGTTCCTGACTTGTCTACAAAGAGCATTGAAGTTTATTTTACTCAGGATATCAGATGCTTCATAAATTCCAGTGGTTACTTTGGCTAGAAGGGCGATGTCAGCAGTAACTCTTCTAGTGCACAGAGGCCTTAGATGAAAGTAATCACACAGCGATTCATAATACACTGAGTGATAGAATAGAGGATTGCGGTACGTAAGGTAACGGATAAAGTTTTTTTGGACTGCTTCAATTTTGTTAGTTAAAGTCTTTGTGTGAGGATTCCAGATGGGTGAACTGAATTCAAGGATTGGCAGAACAATAGTTTTATAAAGGATAACCGCATATCTGTAGTTTTCAATGATTAAGAGTGCAGTCCAGGGACATTTTGGTAGATATGGCATTCCGAAGGACACATAACATGGCTTTGTTAACGGAAATCATCACGTTTAACTAAATTAGTAGGATATTTTGGCACAGTTCCTTATGAGATGGAAGTAGGGAACAATTTCGATGTAGTTTATTTTGATTTTAGCGAGACATTTGCCTCGGTTCTTCATGAGAGGTTACTGCATAAGTTGGAATATATGCGGATTACTGAAAATATTCTAAAGCATATTGCTCGATAGCTGCAGAGCCATAGTTATAGGTTGGATTAATGGATATTCTTCAGAATGGTGAGCGTCAGAAGTGGTTTCCCCAAGGATCGGTTTTTAGACCACCTATTGTTGTTTTGGATGCTCATGGATGACATCGAAGATGGGATAGAAGGCTTTATGTCAAAATTTTCAGTCCACGTACAGAATGATGGAGTAGTTAATGATCAGTACCAAGCACCATTCTTTCAGGATTCTTTCAGGACTAGAATAAGCTGAAATAATGGTCAAAAATGTGGCAGCTACGTTTTAATGTTACTAAATGCAAGGTCTTACGTTTGGAGAACAGCAACCAACGAATAAATTATACACTTGGCATATTGAATTAAAAACAGTAGAGGGGGAAAAAGGGATCTGAGAATTAAGATTTTACACTGTTCATAAAAGAAATTTTCTGAACAGTGTAAACGGGCAGCCAGGAAATGTCATGGTGTGCTTAGCAATGATTTATTGAACATTATCCTGTGGAGATGGGAGATCATAACCCTATTGTACTATATAATGCAATTGTAAGACCGCATTTGAAATATTGTGTTCAAGTATGGTGACTTCATCTGAAAAACGATATTGAGCTTTTTGAAAGGGTCCAAAGATGGGCAACCGAATGGCGAGATCGGCAAAATGACGACCATACGAGGAAAAACTCCAATTATGTGGGCTACACAGTTTGTCAACCAGGCACCTCAGAGGTGCCCCGATTGAGGTTAATAAGACTCTGGATGGGGGGGGGGGTTAGTAAAATAAATTGAGGCAGAATTTTCATCGTTATAAGTAATAAATTCAAATTACAGGGGAAGAGGTTTAGCCTAAACCTCTGTTTAGGTTAAACAGAGTTTTACCTAACCAGTGAGTTGTTGAATACTGGAACAAGTTGCATCCGCACGTAGTTGAGGCCCACATTTTGAAAAAAAAACTCAAACCGCTGGGATATACGTCATCTGTGGGATCTGTTACTAGGACTTTTTAACCCCTGAGGTGACCTTTTGTATAAAGCAAAAACCTGTTTGGTTCTCCTTAGACATTCTTCCTCTTAACGGAACATGGATCTCTTAACGAAAAACTGTAGTTTTGGTCTTTCTAGAACGGAAGCTTCTCAATGCGGAGAAAATGAAAATTGGAGCCATATTTTACTTGATTAATCGCTATATAATGACATTAGAGATATTCTTCGTTGTCAGTTTCGATACTCTCTCATGGGCACGAAACTTTGCTGGTGGGAGACAAGAATTCTTATGTTGCTCCTCAGCAGTTTGCGTCTGATGTTCTCACAAGAAGAATAATTAGTTATATGGCTACGAATAATGCTCCATGGCTGGTGGAGCTAATCATTAGGAAATAATATTCCTTGGGTGGAGGTTATACACATTGTGTATTAGTGGCCAGTGGACATCTTGGGATGGCATTTACATTTTTTTTTTAACTTTGAACTTGAACTGATCTGCATGCATTTGGATTGACTTTGACCTTGCTTATGATATAGAATATTGCACTTTACAAGTCAGGTTGCTTATTTTTGGAGGGTTCGATCGCGTGACCACCAAATATGGCGGATGCGGAAAGGTTAGGGAATGACCATCGCATATGCCCGGAGCAATATGGCCTTAGTTGCTAATGCTCCTAACAACCAAATGACAACAACTTATTTATGGCGCGGTAAAACTTAAGCCATCTTCAGACAATGCGAGGTCCATTGAGGCTGACCCACCTTCCCGTTCTGTGTACGATTGCCCAGAATGATCTGTCCAGGTGCCTGATGCTTCTTAGTAACCAAGAGGCCAGTACTCGCATAAACAAACCTACACTCCTCATTTCTGGCTTTTTACAGTCGTTGTTCTGCGCAGAGATAGGAGGCGGACACGAACTGACGTTCTAGGTGCCGCCCATTACAAAAACACACGTCAATGTGTTTTTGTAAACCACCTTAATGGGGCAGCAGCAGAGCGGTACCCATCATCAGTACGAGGAGGTGGGCTGTATTAATTTAATTGGGACAGATCTCGCACCTATCAAAGGAAGTGTTAAATCGATGGGCGCAAGCAGATTTCTCTCGTGTCCCGTTAGATAAAAAGAAAAATAAATAAGTCGCTGAATTCCAGTATTGCTAAGCATAATCCTGAGAGAGAGAGAGAGAGAGAGAGAGAGAGAGAGAGAGAGAGAGAGAGAGAGAGAGAGAGAGAGAGAGAGAGAGAGAATATTTAATGCCCTTCACGGCCAAGAAGCCAGGGGTTTACATTTTTACAGCTTCCCGAAACTTCAGGGAAAATCTAACAATTATTTACAAAAAAAGCAATTTTACAAATGAAAACATATTTTGATACAAAGGAGAGAACTCCTTACGAGAGTTAAGTTTGATTGAGCTGACTTAACATCGCGATAAGAGCACCAGCTCAATCAGACAGGAACAGATGCGAGGTACACAGCAGTCCTTGCTGATTAGTCCTACTAAAAGGCAAGCAGGATGCGAGAAGAAAGCATTCGTTCACAATGAAGCGTCGTGGAAGTTGTCAGTAACTGCCTTCTTCCGTTTCAAATGGAGAAATTGGAGACAGTTCCAATCAAAACGTTTTACATTTTGTCAGGCGAGTACTGCGGAACTGTTTCCAGTAGGGAATTTCTAAAGTGACAATAAAAAGCGCAGTGGAAGACAACGTGCGTTCAGTCTTCTCGCTGCGGACAACGCCAGTGTGATTATTTTCTAAACCGAACTGAAGTTTCGATATGATGGAACCGGGTCCACTGACGAGAAAACACGTGTAATTATTAAGAGAGAACCAAGATGAAATTTAGCGATCAGAAGCAAACAATATTTTAAAAAAAAAACGTACTTAAAAACTTGCTACTTTGTGATTCGGTTCTAACCTGGGTGCCCCATTTATAACAAAATGAAAAAGGGTGCTTGTGCGTCTCTGGGCAGCCACCATTTTGCTATTCTCCATCTCTTCGTCACTGTCCAAAGCGCACATTTTAAGGGTAAACCGTCGTTCCCTTAATCTCTGCGGGAAGGCTGTGCACGGTACTGATTAAAAATGATGATTTACCCCTTTCTCGGTTGGTGTCCGGGGTCCCGGCGATGCACATTTTTAGTCTGTTGGAAAGACGAATGGCCTCAAACTGTTGTCTGGAAGAAAACCCTCTCGTTTATTCGATGCTACTGGGGACCGACGAAGCTGTCTTTGGCGCATCCCATATGCTGCTCAGAAGAAGCTGATGCGCCGCTTGCCTCAAATCAGTTCCGATTTACACCTGGAGGGGTGTCATTGGGAAAGACGTTTTTGCGGAGGGCGCGATGTGCTCTTTATTGAAGGACGTTCGTCGCAACGAGCACGAGATGATGACAGTCACGGGGATAACTGTAAGGGGAGAGAGGGGCTGTTTTAATAATAAAATAAATTTTCTGTTTATACTCCGGGACGACCAAACGGTCAGAGGAGTTCACAAGATAGACAGAATACAAGAAACAGCACCGTATTCAGCAGTCACAGGCTTGAACCCCGGTCACTCAAGGCACGTATACTTATGCACCCACGCGCCTGACGACTTGGTTACGGCGGCCTTTTATAGTTGGTCGATAAACGTTGGCGAGATTAGAATGCGACCTGCAGACGGATATTTATCCAGCGGCCATTTTGCGTGTTCGGCAGCAGGCCGAGTATCCGATCTCGTTAATGTTCCGGACGTGCGGAATTAATAGAAGAAAGAAAGACATTACTCGGAACCACTTCCTGGCTCGCTCAACGACGCTTTCTCTGCAGGGGGTCGATAATGGACGCGATCAAATTATGAGTTCGCGTGTAACACCGAATCCCACACTTGTCCGACAACGACAGCACGTGCTTCATAATCCTCCCGGTAAATCGATACGGCGCTGATAAGCGCAGTTGACCCGCTGAATAATACTCCGTCCGTCTCTAACTCCTCCCCCTTCCAGCGCGCGATTGTTCCGTCCGCTCTGCCGTTTTTAGTGGCCTCCGGCAAAATCTTGTTAATCGATCGGATCCGCTCTCGGCAAAGTTTTCGGTTCCGTTGCGAGACGCAATTTTGTAATGAACCACTTCTCGTGTGTCTTCGTCGCGCAGAACGAACAATGGACGGAGGAGGACGCCGTTATTTCCATTTCGTTTCTATTTCGTTTCTATTTCGTCCCCCGCTCCATCCATCCTTCCTCGTTCTCTCCCCCCCCCAAGTGCGTATTCCTGCTTCTTCGCAGAAATCCACGAACGACGACTCCGTTCTTGATTTGTCGGCGAGTCCGCAAACAGGAGGCGTTTTATGCATCGCCGTGTCAAAGGTGGCCGCTTCGTTTACGGCATCCCCTGCCAACGACATCGCAGTGACGACGACGCTTTGGGCACTAATTGCGCTCAATAGTTCGGCGAACGAGTTTCGACAGCTCCCACCCCGCAATGTGCGCAGGTCGTTTCTCCCGCAGGATTGGGTTGAACACGAACCGGATGCGCAACGTGAAATCGAGCTGAAAATATACAGGGGCCCAGCTCGAAACCTTTTAGATTTTTAACAAAAATTTCTCCCCCCCCCCCGGTCTTTCTCTCCCATAAATATTCGAATTAAACGCAGCCTTCTCCCGAAACTCTTTCCCGTTGGTCCATTTGATTTCTTTCGATCCCTTTCAATATTTACATCAGCAGACAATTCGGTGTCGGTTTTTAAAGACGTTTCGAGTCACGATTACGTTTAAATTTGAACATTGGCGTCGTTACGCGATCAGCGAGCAGCGCACGTTTCGTTTAAAAATGCTACGAACACTTTGTAATTATTTATTCGTCTTTTCACCCGAAAGCGGTACAAAAGGTGAAGAACGTCTCTGAAGCGCGCGGCTTACTTGAACCATAGAACGAGCACATCCCCCGAGCAATCTACTGGGATAAAGAGGATGGAAGGAGGACCGTTGAACGTCTACTTTTCAATGACGCGCGGCGGATAGGGGAAACCCTGGAGCCCGCAGATAATAATAAAATACTTTTTCAATGACGCTGTAAACAATTAATTTTGTCAACAATTGCGTTTTGTAAATATACGCACTCGTGTAAATAATTGCGATCCTCGCATTTCCGTACACCCCTCTACTGGTCAGCGGTGTTAAAGGGGTGAAAGCAAAACTTGCTACAATAATAAACGCGGTTAATAATAGTTTACATTCAGCCCTGGACGGTGTGTTCGATCCTTGTTCGAACCCCGCAGCGCTTTCTTCCATCCGTCCCTTTGAAATTCAATCCGCTTTAAACATTTGAAAATGTAGTCGAGAATTGGGAGCATCGCCAGTCTGGGGCCGTATTGCAACGTTTCTGTTATGTTTCTGCTTCGAGCGGCGAGGTTTGTGTGTGTGGGTGGGGGAGAGAGGGGCGATTTGCTGTTTGCTTCACGAAAAACGCGAGTATTCCTGTAGCGATTAATTATTACTTGTTTTAGCGGTAGCTTAACTTAATGCAATCCTGTTTTGTACTATGATTTCAATTTTTAAGTCCATATCAATGTTTACCTTCCTGTTCGATTTGTTATTGTTGTTATTTATTGCGTTCATTGTTCTGATCTGAGATACACTCTTCATGGTTACCTGTTGTGTATCTTGTTATTAATAAAAATTAAAATGAAAAAAATAGTTGTATCAGATTCCTGACAGCCTTTTCTTATTCTTATATTTATTTGTTTTTAATTTATTTCTTTTTTTATATATATTATTTTGTTTTCCCTTCCAACGTCTTTTGATTCGTTATTTTGAATAACATTAACACACGCACACTTTAACACACATACACTTTACACTACAGGCCCATTTGTGGAATATACAGGTGGAGATGGACGTTAGTCTAGGTGTCACCTTAGACAAGTACATGAATAATGAAACACAGCATATTTGAACACCAATTGTAGTATTGTGTGCAAATATTGATCCCAAACTGTGAAGTGTATGGTCGTTTTATGTAGTTGTGTCCATTAACTGCAGTGGATATTGTGGACAACACAACTAGCTGTTTTGGACTGGAACTGGACAAGCAGCCTCCTGATAGATACTTGTGACACCATATAAATAAAGTTATTTTTCACTCGATACCGTTTAAATCAATGGAAAAGAATAAGTTTCGACCTTAATTTTGCGGTGGACCATGTTCATGAATTAACATTGAAATTACGCAGACCCGTTCAGATTTAAGATCACACGAGGAAACAGACTTCAACATCGGAAAATATATTAAAACCCTTCTAGTGCCAGAACAGGACTGTAAGAACTCTGTAGTTGCAATCTCATCGTGATGCCTATTGACTGGATATCTTAACCACTATCTAGTGGTCAGCATACGCAGATGACGTCACAATTGCAATACGACACGACAGTGAATTTGAAGTCATTCAAAAGGCTCATGATCTTTATGCTCAAGCATCAGGCGCAAAACTCAACCACTGTAAGACCAGCGGCCTGTGGGCTGGCAACTGGAAAACTAGAACCGACTCCCCCATCCAAGGCACATGGTCCAGCGAGGGACAGAAATACCTAGGTGTGTACCTCGGCAATACCCTCCTTTTCTCCCAGAAGAACTGGCCCGAATTGCTGAGTCGTTTCAACAAAGTACTCGGGAGATGGAGAAGCGTCTAAAGAGACCAACCCTTGACCCCCGTGAGTAAGTGGATGTCCTGCTCCAAACTTAGCCAACCACTTACTCACGGGGGTCAAGGGTTGGTCTCTTTAGACGACAAAATCACAGCATTCCGGATCACCTTTCTTCTTAAGACGCTGCAAACAAAATACGCACATTCCAACACTACGGATAAACTACTAGCAACAGCCACTAGAGGACTATCCCTTTCAACAATATTGAGAATGGACATGGCACCAGTACCACTCAACCTACCGCTGTTTTATAAAGACGCACTATACCGCTGGGAAAAGCTAAACCTTCACCATAATCTTGAGAGAACATCCCTTCCCGGAATACTTTCAGAACCGCTCTTCTACAATAAAAGAATAATAGACCCTGCAAATGATGATATTCTCTTCTTCCCTACGTGGAACTGGGCAGGAATAAGAACCATAGGCGACCTCCTGACACCAAGCCTTGAATGGAAAGGATCAGAAGATTTGCCCATTAAAACCATTAATGCAAAGCAGCAACACATACATCTAAAATCAGCGATCACACAAGCTCTTCCAGACATCACTACAACTAAAGGGATTGGAAATGTCACTGGATCCTCGCTTACACCAACCTTCGTCATCACATCACCAGAAGACACGGTACCTCTGTCTCCTGCACCCTCCAAAAAAGCCTATCAGCTAATCATGTCTCCCCATGCAACCACGATTTTCCCGTCATCCACCTGCCAAGCTGTCCCTGCACCCCTCTCCACTCACCACAAGCCACCATCAAACTTTCAGTGGAACCTTCCGTACAGGACGAAATGTTCCAAATCGGACGCAGACATCCAGTGGAGACTGTGGCACAACATCCTTCCCACCCCAGTCAAGCTACAAACCTTCGGGTTACGCTCCTCAAACTACTGCCTCTTCGGCGCCACCCCAGGTACCCTGGAACACATATACCTGGCATGCCCTGTGAACAAGGAACTCGTCAAATACGCTTTGGATGCAGCAAAGCTTGCCTGCAACCACGCCCACACTCCGGAGGACTACTGGTACCTACTTCACTCTGAGCAGACAGCACACACCACCTGCAACTTCCTATTCATTGCGGCCAAGGCCGTCATTTACAACTTCTACTTGAAGCACACAAGAAGCAGTGACGACGTGCCTCCTGTCGACACATCGGCGCAACATCTGAAGTGGAGCCTACGGAGGAAGTTGCAGAGCAGACTTCTACTCGAATTCCACAGCAATAAACCAGAAACTGTGGATCATCTTACCAGCGAATGGAACAGTGGCGGTCTCCTCTTCACCATCACTGAACAGTCCATCACCTTCAACGTGTGACACTTAACATGAGAACGACCCAACCCCAAGAAACTGTCTTTTTTTTTCTTATTTCCAGAAATTAAAATATTCAAACTTTTGTATTTCTTTCTAAAAAGTTTTCTTTATCTTTCTTTTTTGCTTTGTACATAAAATGTAAATAGTTGTTGTTGAAAATGTATCTACTGTTCACGTTTTAATAAAAAAAAAAAAAAAAAAAAAAAAAAAATAGTGGTTAAGATATCCACTTAACCACTATCTAGTGGTTAAGATATACTGGATATCTTAACCACTATCTAGTGGTTAAGATATCCAGTCAACAGGCATCACGATGAATCACGTCAATAGGCATCACAGAGATTATCTTAACCACTATCTAGTGGTTAAGATAACCAGAATTTAGATATATATCAATGATAACGTAGGATTATTCATATCATAACAAGAAGGATTATGTGAAGATTTTAGTGAAGGAGATAGCATCTGCAATCTCATTATGGTTGTCAGCTGCCTTGAAAATTCTAGTGGACAAACAAGCCATATATTCATGGATGATAAAAGAATGTGGAGGTGGTCTCCTTACAGCTGCTTGCCATGGCTCACATCTGGTCTGTGAACCATCTTTTCTATTATCTTTCCTAAACAGCTGGTCAAAGATATTGGGCGATAACTATTGGGGGAGGCAGCATCTTTCCCGGTTTTTGCTATGGCTACCACAACTGACTGATGCCATGTATCAGGGTAAACATTCTCCTCAAAGATTCTATTGTAAAATTTCAGTAGTATAGATTTTGAGTTTGAGATGAGGTGGCGAAGCATTATATAGAAAATGTCATCTGGTCTAGCAGAACTATTTCTAGAATTCTGGAGAGCTTCGTTGAGTTCATTCATAGTGAACGGAAGGTTATAAGAATAAGATTGGTTTGTAGCAAAGTTAATTTTATATTTTTCCACATACTTTTTTTCCGTCTAAATGAGTCTTCGTAAGATTGAGATGATGAAGTGACTGCAAATATTTCTGCTAATGCCTCTGCAATATCAGTTAGAGAAGAAATATCTGTTCCTTTCCAGGACAGGATTGGGGCTTTGGTTTGCTGACACTTTCCACTGAGGATACGGATCTTTCTCCAAATTATTCTGGGGGTCAGTGTTTCTGCAGATGGTAGAATTGAATCGAATCCACGAATCCTGTTTAGCTTTTCTACGAATTCGTCGTGCTTCAGCTTTCAGCCATTTTTTTGTTTATAATGTTCTCAATTGTAGCATTTCGGCGAAAAATGTTCCAAGTTTGGTTTTGTTTTCTATTGGCAAGAAAGCAGTCCCTTGTCTACCAACTATTATATCTTTGTTTCGTAAAGTTTACTTTCGGTATAGCGCTGGCAACAGCTCCAAGTAGTTCTTCTACTATATGTCTAGTGACATTATTAATATTGCAGTAAGAATCAAATGGTTATCAAATTGCACTGTTTTCGAAAACTTATTCCAGTTAGCTCGGTGAAATTTCCACTTAATTCTTTGGTTAGATGTATAGTTTGTATCCGTCTGTATTTTGCAAATTATAGGAAAATGATCACTGTTGTGAAGGTCAGTTAATACTGTCCAATCAAAGCTAGGCTAGATGGACGAGGAACATATGGACAGATTCAGAGCAGAACTAGAACCTGTAGGCAAGTGGATTAAGTATGCACACCGGGATTCAGTAGTGTTAAGTGATGGTTATCAAGTACAGTTCCGATCATCCTCCCTCTGCGATCTATGTTCGGGGAACCCCACAAAGGATGATGAGCATTTAGATCACCTAGAAAGCACATAGGTTGGGGCAGTTGATCAAGTAAATTGTCAAGTTCTGCAATGGAACATGAAACGTTTGGTGGAATATAAATGGAGATAAGAGTGAGATTAATTCCAAGAACAATACGAACGGCTACTGCTTCTAGATTAGTAGAAAGCTGAAGAGGTTTCGATGGTACATTACTACGAACTAATATTGCTACTCCACCTCTTGCCGGAGACTCAAAACATCTGTCACGTCTATATAGCGTATGTCGTGAGAAGTATGGGGTATAATTTGATGATAAATAAGTTTCCTGTAGACAAATACATGCAGGATCATGCTGGTGCATTAAGCATTTTAATTCGTCAAGATTGCTTCATAGTCCTCTACAATTCCATTGAATAATTTTCTGCATTACTTGGGTTTAGGTTAGGTGGATTGGTCTGATCGTTTGTTTATCCCTCGATCCTGTTTATATTTCTCTCGTTTTGAAAAGACTGGGCGAGTAATATCCATCTCATCATCAGCATGAAGCAGGAGAACAGCATCTTCATTATCTAACTTCTCATTGATTTCCATAGTTCGTTCAGTTGGTTTATTGTGTGTATGATGAGCAACTTTCTCCTTTGATAATGTGCCTGAGTTGGGAATGTCTTGTTGTGGCTTGGATGGCTTTGTATTAGTAAAATTTGATGTACTCTGTCTTTGTTGCTGTCAGTGTCTCACCATCCGCAAGGGTGGATCTAGCCCATTGAGGAAGAGATAATTTAGGAGGAACAGTAATATAAGTCTGTGTTGAAAATTCCTTAGTGTTTTTGACTGCATTGGAATATGTTTTGGCAGGCGTCACATTTAATATCTGTTTACGTGCCTCTTGGTAAGATACATTTTTCTCTACCTTGTACTTCATTATTTTCATTCCCATTTTCCATAATTCGCAAGTTCTAGAATATGCGGGATGAGTACCCTGCCAATTTGGACACTTTGGCGTTGCTGCTGTTTGGCGTACATTCAGTTTGGAAGTAATCTGATGAGCCACACAGGGGACAAATTGCCTTACCTTGGCATGCTGTTTGAGAATGACCATACTTCTGGCATTTAAAGCATCTAAGTGGATTTGGTATATATGGTCGGATCTTACAGGAAAGGTAGCCAGCTTTTACTGATTCTGGGAGATTCGGACTGCTGAAGGTAAGGATAACATTTCTTGGGGGTGTAAGGACACCGTCTTGTTTGTTCATAATTCTCTTACACCGACAACACGTTTTGCCTTCAGTTCTTCAGCAATTTATTCCTCAGGAACATTAAAGAGGTCCCATTCCGAAATGACTCCCTTGAGGTGTTTAAAGTTCGGTGCGGGGTTACCGAAATGGGAAGGCCTCCGAAGGTCGTTTGCTTCAGGAGTTGTCTAGAATGACTGGGATTGGAGGTCTCTATAAGAATATCACCTGAGCGAAGGCGTTTGAAAATTTTGGGAGAACCTGCTACAGCCTCTATGCTTTCCTGCACAAGAAAGGGCGATAAGCTACTAAGAGGCTTCGTCCATAACGAGTGTAAAATTACAAAGCAGGTAGGTCATGTGAAGAATCATCTTTTTTAATTCTTTTTGCTTGAGATGACTCAAATTCGTGTGAGCACGTAGGCTCTACAGTCGGTGATATTAATGGATCCATAATTGCTCCTTTTCGCTCTGAGTATTGAATTATACTCGGATTACCAGCCCCGCCATGTGGAGGCAGGAGCGGTGCCACCAGTGACCAAGAGATTAGTGGTTAGTGTGTTAGAGAAATTGGTTATATATATAAAGGTGTCTTTCCTTCCTTGATACGAAGCTTAGTTCTTTATTTAGAAAAAGTTATTTACAAAATTAAATAACTTTATAAAGAAAGGATTTTGACAATCTCTACAATCTGTCGCTTAGAGAAAAGACGCTTTCAAATCACTTTGGAAAATATCGCTATGATCACATGCTTGGCACTTGGGGCCTGACACCAGGACCGAGCTTCTTGTGTGGATTTCAGAGAATATTGGCACAGATATTCCCATGATTGTAACTGGCGACTTTAATATGCCTAGCCCAAGACACGATCAAGCTAAAGAATACCTTGATGCAACCCTCCAAACCTTAGGACTGACCCTACTTGATACGCTTCCGACTAGGGGAGAGCAGCATTTAGATTTATTATATCATAATCTGATGAACATAAAAAATGTCACCTCTCAAACTAAATTCCAGTCAGATCACAACCCAATATGTTGTGAAATTCCCCTAGCAAATAGAGCAGGTGAGCAACGCATCGATGAGCAAACTCGTCAAACCAAGAAGATTTACTCTCTTAAGTTCATTAGACCTGAGATTATTTTAAAACATCTCAAGACCTACAACTGGAATGCTCTATACAATAAACCGGTGGAAGAAGCTGCCAACTTGATTGAGAAAGAGCTCCTATTTATTGCTGACCTGTGTGCCTCAAAAGAGGTAAGGGTCACCGACAAAACTAAACCGTGGTTCAGCGAGTATTTAAAACAGGCGTTTGTGGCCAAGCAAAAAGGCTTATAGGAGATGGAAAAAATCAGGATTGAATGAAGACTTCACGGACTACAAGAAAAAAAAACGAGCCATTTTCTTGAAAAAGAAACGATATTCACGCTACGAAGAGGTTATTAGAAAGCTTCGACATTCGAAAAGAATCGTGAGCAATAAGGCCGCTAAATTTGAAATGGAAGAAACCACATTCGGACACTGGGCTATGAAGTGCTTTGAAAGGCTGCCAGTTGAAGGTAAAGCAAAAAATGTCCAAGAATATGGCACAACGTATTTTAGCGAGAGGAGGCGTTTGTGAGAATGCTTTATCCACAGTCACTATTTCTAGAGAAGATCTCATCAATGCCATTAATTTCTTGCCTACCAAATCTACGATCGGCCCCGACGGGTTTCCTATCTTTATTTTAAAAATATGCAGTGCCTATATTGTTGATGTGCTGTTGCACATTTCCCAAAACATCCTGAGAGATGGAGTCCTCCCCAAGAGATGGAATCACTACTTTGTGCGACCGGTGCACAAAAAAGAAGAATCCTAAGGCTTCTTCAGACTTTCGACCTATATCCATCAGTTGTTCTCTTTTAAAACTTTTTGAAAAAGCCATCCTTCCTGCTTTAACCCAACAGTATTTTGCGCACAGGCCACCCCACCTCCATACCGTAGTACCGAGACGATCCATTACTACTCATCTGTTGGAGACTCTCTTCAGAATGCAGCACGCATTAAATGAAAAAGCCCAAATTGACATCGTATTCCTTGACATAAAGGCAGCTTTCGATAATGTGTCCTTACCTGCACTTGAAAACATATTGAAAGTATATTTCCGCATTGAGGGCAAACTATTGTAGATCATCAAGACCATTTTGAAGCCAAGGCACCTCATTGTACAACACCAAGAATTCCGTGCAGAATACACCCTCACTTGGGGCATCCTTCAGGGAGGAGTTTTATCAGCTTTGCTGTTTGCTGCCGCCCTAGAGCCTTTTCTGGCGCGAAATCAGAATTTTATTTCCTACGCCGATGACATAAAATATTTTGTTGTCTCTGACGAAGGATCTCTGGTGTCCGACGTCATTTTCCATGCCAACGTTAAGCTGGTTGAACTGGAGACATACCTACGCAAAATCGGTTTGTGGCTAAACTCAGACAAGTCAGCACAACTGACAATAACTAATAAGAAGATAAAAAATCAAATCAAATTATCTATTAATGGAGCACAGGTGAAGAAAGTCAACTCATACACCGACCTTGGAGTGACGTGGGACGAGGGCCTTGGCTTCCAAAGGCACTTTCAGAACACGAGAACAAAAACTCTTGCTGCCATATGGGCTGTAAGACAGGAAATAACCGGGATTCGAAACCAGCAACTAGTGACCCAAAAAAGTATCGTTCCTGTATCCATATATGCTTCGACAATTCGGTCCTCTGCCCCAAATATTTATATCAGGAAATTTCTCATCCTGGAATATTGGTTGCTCCAGTGGTTAAATAGGATTGCCGGGAAGCCCTTCACAATTTCGAAATCCCTACTGTACGCAAACTTGAACACAGCTCCGTGGATTCAGATGATCACAATACGTAACATCTGCACTCTGCACAACTTCTGACTGGGTGTTTAGATGCCCCTCAAATTGAAAATCTTGTAGTAAGGCCCCGCCCTGGAGCCCGCCTCCACAACCCTCATATTCTCCGAAGCGCTCTTAATAACGCGGTGGATTAAGGCGGATGTTTCCTGCCAATACTCTGGAGCCCTTGAGAGACCTCAAAATAGACCCGGGCAGATACTGCCATGAGAAAACTTACAAGAAGCTTATTGTAGCGGATCTGTATACGAAACTACAAATATGATGAAGAACGTAATTGAAGAAGGACTTCAAGTGCCCTCGAACTCATAAAAATCTTAAATGAACGATATATTCTGTTTCCAAAAGACTCCTATAGGACTGAGGGAATTCCTTTTGTTCAGAAAATGACAATGAGGACCAATTCATAGTGTAAATGACGATGTCATTTTTCTATGTATGTGTATTGTTTTGTAATTTTGCTATGAATGTATGATTTCTGTATATATGTAATTTTTCCTCTATATTTATATATCTTATGTAATTGCTGATATTTTATTCTATGTTACACTCTAATAAATTTAGTTGGATGTATATATGAGCCACCCTCCTGGATTAGATAATTTCTGTAAATGGGTGTTTGTTGAATAAATTGATGATAATAATAATAGACTAGCCATTGTTCTAGACAAGTTATTACTATTATTATTATTATTTAATCAGGTAAAGAAAATTTACCCTTGACAGCAATCAAATGCTAGGAGGGTAACAGAATTATAAAAGTGAATACAACATCGATATTGGGTAAAATAAAACACACGGAGATCGAGTCACTAATTACTTACAGAAGTTAAGATAGATAGATTAAGTCCTACATATTACTTTAAATAAGTTCAGCGTCTGTCCAAGAAGAGTGTAGGGATGCCGGAAAGATGCTGCAGGCTCCGAGGAACATGAGAAGGAGCGCATATCATCCTCCAACACAATAGCCACGTATAAGCGATGGTGATATGAAAGATCTAAAATTGCAAGACTGTGTAGGTATCAGCTAAAACTTTTGGTCTGTAGGTTTTGTCGGCGCAAATCGTCTCAGGGTTGATATTCACGTCGTTGAGGAGTCCAATCGTGTTTCCTGGGAACATCATCAGTTTGCTGAGAGAACTGATTTGGTTGAGGGCAGGTCTGATCAAAGATGTCTGCCCGTTAGTTATTCTGCTATTCTTCGTGGGCAAGATAACATGGCTATCGATGTTAGGAGCATCCAGTGTACCCTAAATGAGTTTAGAGAGGGTAATTATGTTGCGAGTAGTGATTATTTGTTTCCGAGGAATCATTCCATGCAGCGAATCTAGTATACCCCTAGAGATAGTAAGGGGATGTCCTGAAGTCCTATTGAGGGATCGCAGAAGCCAATACTCAGTCCCCAAGAACAGTCGCAAGTAGGTCGGAGGGACAGAGGACCAGAATTCCGATGCGAAGAGTGCCACCGGTGCTGCACAAATTCGGACAAACCTCGTTATTAGTTTCTTATTACAGAAACCAGCCAGTTCTTGTCGAGCAGACCAAAGGGCTGCAAAGAATTTGTTGCTTGCTTCCTTGAAGTGCTCCAGAAAAGACAGGTTCGAATTCCAGACCAAACCTAGGTCCTTGTGACAGTTGACAAGTTTAATGTGGTGTCCATTTATAGAGATGTGTATTGGGTATATTCGTCTCCTCTTTGTAAACGTCATCTGGGCAGGTTTTTCGACATTTAGCTCAAGACCAATGTATTGAAGGAATGTGCTTATCTGAGAGATTTGTTTTGTAGCAACTCTTTGGGCAGAGAGCGCTTGGTCCAGCTGATCTTAATGGATGAAGAGCTTGAGATCGTCAGCCTACGATATCATGTTGTGGAAACATGAAAAATCTCTGAGATAAGCACATTCCTTCAATACACTGGTCTTGAGCTAAATGCCGAAAAATCTGCAATGATGACGTTTACAAAGAGGAGACGAATAAATCCAATGCACATCTCTAAAAATGGACACCAAATTAAACTCGTCCAATGTCACAAGGACCTAGGTTTAGTCTAGGATTCGAACCTGTCTTTTCTGGAGCACTTCTGTGACTCAAAAGAATACAGAACAGAGAAAGTACAGGAAACTCTCACGTGGACGGAGCTCTGACATTTACTCCCACCGAAAAGCTGTACCTCAATTTGTAAATTTGTCGACTGTTATATCGGCGACTGAAATTTGTAAATATTTCTTATTTGTGGCCGTTATTTATGCAAGTTCACATCCACTGATTGTAAAAACTGATTCATATTTTTCATATTTAATGTAAACTTGTTTGTTTACGGATCGCCCTCTTGGCTGAATGGCCGTGTAGGGGTTCGCACCATCATTATTGACGCAATAAACGAATTTAATAATAATATTAAAATAATACGAAACTGAGGGTGTACGTTGGTGGGGGGGTTCTGCTCCGGGTGAGTCAGCAGCGCGGGTAAACATAAAGACACTTTCTTTGTCGAGAGGCATCGCGATATTGGTACTGTGGCACGTGCGGGAAAGAACCCCCTTTGTTCTCATGCAGTATGCATAGTGTCCGTCCGTACACACGCAGATAAAAACGCGCGGGTTTCGCTAGGAATTCCGTGGCTCGGGGAAACAAGTGCAGCCACTCCGAACCCGCACTGAATAATTAACGGGGAGCGCTCCTTCCGTGCACGAGATCTCGGTTAACGCACCAGGGAGCGAGTACAGAATGAAGGGAAGATGTCTCGTGTCATCCTCTTTTATCAACAGCGGGCGTCCTCGAGCATCGCGTGCCTTTCCATCAGGCAACGAGATGTCATTGTTCTCCAGCGCAACATCCCCCCCCCCGCTCTCCGCGCGGGGAAATGAAGTTTTAATGCGTGACTGGGGACCGTGATGGGCTCGGGTAATACCTGCGCGAAGCACGAAGATTTCTGTAGCGCGACACGAGTCCTGTATCGGTCCGACTAAAAGCAAACACGCACGCAACGAACACGCGAACTGTCAAGAGGAGCTACAAAAGCGCACGTGCGCGCCTAATGACGGCTTGTTTCTCGTAGACTCGTTGTCAGACCTTCGGCAGTTTTTATACCTCCGCCGATGCTTTTTCAGCAAATTTGCTTCACGGTGGCAGCTGTAATGACACGTGACTGCGATCTCCGGATACAAAGCGCAGCCATCCGCGTATATCCCAAAATGCATCTCGAGTCATCTGCGGCCCTATTTCCAGGCCATCCCCAAACACCGCTTCATCTTCCGAATTTGATCTTTCAGTTTTTTTTTTTTTTCTTTTTTCTTCAACGGACCGCAAACACAATCACGTGGTTAGAAGTGACATCTTCACAAACCCAGACAGTACGCTCGGTGTTTCACCGTCTGCCAGTGCGTCTTTTAAAGAAATTCCTGACTCGGGCTTTGCAACCATTGAGTGTCCTTCTCGGTGGCGCTAGTTGTCCCAGTCCCAATTCACAAAGGAGGTTCCAAAGGTGACACAAATAATCAGTTTAACTTCTGTTCCGGGGGAAATAATGGAGTCACTGGTTTACTCCATTATTGAATTATTACAAGACTACAGTAACAGTTCAGACACAGCACGGGTTTGTTAAGGGGAAATCTTGTCTGACCAATTTGATTGGATACTGATTGGATATTGTATATAATGTCAAAAAATACTGTATAACATTTTTATGAATATTGTGAATAATTTAACTGAAACCTATTATATTGTTGGCCCTGGGGGATGAACCCGAACTTCGATGTGGGCCCATCCTCAAGGCCTTTGTACACCAGCCAATGTGAAGGCCCCTGGCATTCCTGCCCTGAAGGGTAAATTGTATACATCCTTTGTACAATAAAGATTATATATATACTATGATGTGGTCACAAAGCAACTGGATGAAAAGAATAACTTTGATATGATATATTTGGATCTTAGAAAGGCTTTTGTTACTGTTGCACATGGAAGACTGCTGCACAAATTGAGCAGTGTGGCATTGGAGGCAAATTGCTGCTATGGATAAAGGGCTTGTTGAGGGGGAGAAGACAGAGTGGCAATCAATGAACCTGCTCTTCTCGGACTAATGTTATTAGTGGAGTCCCTCAAGGTTCGGTGTTGGGTCCATTGTTGTTTTGTATATTTATCAACGATATTGATGAAGGTATATATATATATATCAGGCATAATGTCCAAGTTTGAAGATGATACAAAGGTTGTCAGGGTTGTAAACAACAGAACGTTACTGCAACAAACACGATCTAGAAAAGTTGAGCAGATGGGCTGAGAGGTGACAACTGATGTAAACAAACTATTGGAAATGAATAGTGAAATGGGAGGTGTCGTGTTTTTTTTTTTTTTTTTTTTTTCCTTCCTCTGATGCTGTATAAGCTTGCTTTCTTATTCATTTGCCGCCACTGCTATTGATAATGTAATCCCCGAGTAACTTATCAGCTCTGATGAAGCACACTCAGGTTAGCGGAAAATGGAAATGACATGGGTGCAATTGCGCAGTCAAATATATGAAATTCTTTGAGCAGTGTGAACATTCTTCCAAGATGGCTCACTGGGTTTTGTCCATGATATACGTGTGGTATTTTTCTAGCAGGGGTTAGCGGATGAGTGTCCCCTTGTATAGGTCAAGGTCAGACCACATCTTGAGTGCTGCATACATGTCCGGAGGCGATGCTAATTTTATGAAGGATGTTGATGAAGGAGCCGGAACACAGAACGCAAATGAGATTTGTGAGGGGAGCGTTTCAGGCTTCAGTTCTGTAAATTGCAGCGTCTGTAGACTAGCCACCTTACAGGTGATCTGATTGAGGTTTTTAAGCATTTGAATGGTTTGAGCAAGCTCAGCGTAGATGACATTCTTCCTCTTCTTCAGACCACACACGTGAGGGAAGCACAAAGTCAAATAGACAAAGGATAGTTGCATTATAGATGTGTGGAAGTTTGGCTTTAGCCAGTGGGTGGTTGATTGCTGGAACAACAAAAACATTCTATCTGTTATTGGGGAAGTTGGTAGCTTAAATAAAAGCAGATTGGGGAACAGAATTTTTGCATTCTTTCAATAAACAAATGTTTGTATCTCAGTAAGCATTTCATTCGATAAATTTAGAGGCATTTGACTTAAAATTGTAGTTTCACACGTTTAGGCAATAAAGAGCTCTCTAATCGCACATGGAGACCATACGAAGGGGGCGCAACAGAAATTTCAGGGCATAACACATCTCATGAAGTTCACCTATGAATGGACAGCTGGTAATCCAAAATTCGAATAACTTGGCTCGCAGCGTGGCAGAGTTGGTGACACTGGCAAGGTTAAAGGTGGAACCGGATGGCTATCTTTGTGGGGAACTGCATGAATATCTTTTTTTTTTATTTATTTATTTGGTTTAATGCAGAGAAGTCTGCTTCTTCGATCATTTGGCTTTCCTAAACTGTAAAATGGGCAAAGATGCACCATTGCTTTTAAAACAGATTCTGCGTAATTTTTAATCAATATAATTTATTCAACTTTTAACCATAGGTATGATTCGCTTCGTTTTGCCATTGAATTTTGATGAATAATTTCAAAATTAATGCGAAATATTAGATTCACATACGGTCACTAAAATAAATACGATCTTCAATGTAAGGTGCAAAGGTACACGCAGGTACCCTCACTTTACAAAACCCTTCACGGCACTAAGCCAAGTGTTAAAAAAGGGCCCCTTTACTCATATATTGGTATAAATAAATACCTGTTTTATATTCAGCAAAAGCCAATTTCAATCCATTGCAGGATGAAGGCCTCTCCAGCAACTTTCCAGTTCCTTCTGTTTTGTACTACCCACAAACTCATGAATTTCATCTCTCCATCTCCGTTGTTGTCTTCCAGGGTTTTTTCTTTGCTCCTCATGGGTATCACTGTGTTGTTTTCTTAGTCCATCTGTCATCATGTCTTCGAGCTATGTGTCCAAGACCATTTTAGTTCTTTAGTTTCTATAAGAATGTCCTTTACTTCAGTTTGCTGCCTAATTCTCTTGTTTCTCTTATCAAACAGTCTAATGTCCAATATAATTCGTTTCCTTCTTCGCTGTGTAGTTCTCAGTTTCTCTTCCATTCTTTGGTGAGTGCCCAAGTTTCACTTCCATAAGTCATGGCGGGGAGTATACATTGGTCCATTATTTTAGCTTCAGACAAACTGGGATATTGCTCTTCAGTATGTGACTATATTTCCTGAATGCTATCCATCCAGAATTTATTCTTCTCTTGACTTCCAGCCGTTTATCATTATTACAGCTAATAACTTGTCCCAGATAAGTAAATGACTCCACCTTTTCAATTACTGCTCCTTCAATCATTATTTCCCTTTCCGTGGCATACTTGTTCATCATTACTTTTATTCATCTTTAACCGGAAATCCTTACTAACTGTGCATGACCGATTAAGATTTGATTAATTCTTCGGGATCGTGGCTTACGATAAATGTCATCTGCAAATCGTGAATGGTTTTTAATATTGGCTTTTCATAATTAACTTTGTCGCACCTCTTTGGCCAACTAGTCAAGCGCGAGGGTACAAAAGTTCTTTGAGTGACTGTGGTTGAAATCACGTGACTACTAAATACGGTAAAGCTGTCCTTGAATTCTCTATCTCTTGTGAACTCCTCTTCATGATGTGGTCATCGCGAAGTATAAACACAAAATTTATTGGACAACGATTCCACATCGATTTAAATGAAAAACAATAATGAATATGTTGCAGAATTTATTTAAGGACTGCAGGGTAGCCTTAACTTGTTTGAAAAACATTTCCCTCTCGTCCTTGATATGCAACAACACAAAAGGTTACCTGTGAGATCCAAGTGTATGATAATGGAATTATTTTTTGCATCCAGTTGCTTCATTACTGCATTAGAGTCTTCCGATTGGTCAAACAAAAGTGGCCCCTTAACGAATCCATGCTGTGACTGCACCCTGTCCAGATGGTCCTGCATTACTTGTTTAACCAGAAACCCCTGGAACATGGATTCTCAACGGGGGGGGTGAAACATCATGGGTATTACAATGGTTTGTGGCCCTTCAAAGCTCAACCCAACCCGGTAAAAAAAAAAAAAAAGTAAACCCACTATAGGATGGAAGCCTCCTCAGCAATTCATGCTGAGGACAATGGACCATAATTTAGCAGTCAGGGGCTTGAACCCCAGTACACTCAAGGGGCGTGTGCTAGTGCACTCCCGCTCCTGATGACGTATTATTCCTTAATACAGTATTTAATTTCTTTTATCGGGTTTCCTTTTCCCTTGAGACAACTTACTTTTAACATATGGGTATATTACATTAGGAATAAGTGAGAAATTTTGATAAAAATGAGGAAACGTTTAAGTTTGTTTTTGTTTCTACTTTCTTCTAAGCGACAATTAATATTGATTCGTTGTTTCCTTGTGGAAGTTGTTTACTTTTGATCCACAGTGCTTTTGGGAGTGACTTGGGCTATATAAGCGTTAAATAAAAAGAATTTATATTTTTTATTTAATTCTTTGTAGTTATTCAACCCATCACAATCGTGTCAAGTGCTGGAAAGAAAGTGTCAACAGTATCTGGGTCGATATCTAGTTTATAGTTTTATTGAAAGCCCATTCGACTCAAGACGGCCCATGCATCTTATGTGTAATAGTTCTTTTTGAAACGAGACTATGAAACCATCAAGGCTATTAGATCACTTAAAAAGGAAACATCCAAATAAAGTTGGAATCCTAACGAATATTTTAAAAATTTAAAACAGAATTGAATTTTGAGCAACGTAATACTCTTTTACTTCCTTATTCAAGAAGAACACGCAAATAAATGATGATGGAATGGTTGCGTCTTATAAAACTGTAGAAGTCATTGCAAAATCTGGTAGTGGTCATACAGTTGCTGAGACTGCTATACGACCCACATTAGAGACAACAGTGATGCAACAAAATCCTTCTAGTATTTTAAAAGCATTGCCATTGAGCAATTCGTCTTCAATTCGAAGACGAATCGATGAGATGTCAGTTAACATCGAAGAGCAGCTAATTGGCAAACTGAAAACGAGAAAATTTTCTATTCAGATTGATGAATCCACAGTTACTGACAATAAGGCCCTTCTAATGGCGTACTTTCGTTATTTCGATGATGATTTTAAATTGCTAGAAGAGATTTAATAACTTTACTGAGAGATTGGTGAACTGGACTAACATTTTTTGCAACCAGATAATGTTGGTGCACAATGCAGTGTATTGCAAGAACTTCGGGACATGCTTCCTTTAGGTATTCCGACCACGGAGTTAGCGCCATCAGTGGCACAGGATACCAAATTTTGCAATGGTATTTGTTTTTCATCAATCCGTGTTTTTACAGCAGCAAAAATGAATGATCGAGTACAGTCAGTTTCTATAGAATTTGCAAACAACATCCATCATTAAAATAAAGTCACGTAATAAATGTGATCGCCCTTTTAGAAAATTGTGTTGATAATGAAGAACAGTATGTGAGGCTTTTTTTACATACAGCAGTCAGATAGTTTTCTAAAGGAAAGTGTCTAAGAAGATTTGTAAAGCTTTTTGATAAGATAATTAGTTTTTCAGAAAGTGAAGGAGATACAGATTTAGCAAAGGAGATCGGAAAAAACACAAAAACGTATACTATATTGCTTGGATTTTTGGAAAACTTAATGAATTATCACTTCAACTTCAAGGGCGACAGACTGACTGCAAACGCGTATTAAAACCATTCGCTGAAAGAAAAACTGGAAATATTTGAAAACAATTTAAGGAGAAAACAATTTCATGGTATGCAAGAGTTAGCTGAAATCAATGAACCTCTCACCGAGATGATCTTAATAATTATTCAGATCATTTGCATTCTTTAAAAGGTGAAATAATTAAAGAACTCATTGAATTAAAATGCACCGAAGAATGCAAATAAAAATTACAAAAAGCTGGAATGGCTGAGTTGTGGGGATCAAAAACAACTAAACTTCTTTAATCCAAAAATGTGGTCTGAAATTGCCAAAGAACTTCTTTGTTTTCCAACATCTTATATGGTTGAAAGTGTGCTAGTTCTGTAAATAAAATATTAACGAATGAAAGAAACAGAATTGAAATATGTTCTAGAGGAGACATTACAATTGAGCTTACTAACATCATACGGAACATTGAACTTTTAGCGAAGAAGCATCAGGCTCAGGGATCCCGTTGAATAAAAAGAGTAAGTGCAAAGTATTTTCTTGTTTAAAATTTCCTGGGGAGCGATTAGAAAAAAAAAAATTGTCTTAAAAAGCCATTTAGGAGAAGATAATAAAAAAAAAAAAAAGGTTGAGAACGCTGCCCTGGAAGAAGTTCAGCTAAGAGGTCTGAAACTTCTCGTGTCACCTTCTCACTCCCAGTCCCCTTTGTGAATTGGGGATTTATTTTCACATCCCTAGTGCTGCGCGACCTCCCTTGATTTTCACGGCGCCTGCAACTAAGGCAGTTCGATTAATAACTACAATTGAAACTCACCCGGCGACTGGTGTAAAGCCACGTTTAGGGAAAGACCCTTCTGCTTTTGTTTTATTTTATTGGCGGCCAATTTGTTTTGTAGGCATTTAATTCGTTTCACGAAGGCGAGTTAGAAGACAGCGGCGCCAGTTTTCACAATCTTCCCCTTATTATGATTATTATTATTATTTTTTTTATTACAGTATTTATTTTTTTTTTACGTGCACTTTTTTTTTTCTTTTTTTCCAAACCGGCACCACGTTTTCTCTCTCTCTCTCTCTCTCTCTCACCTCTGCAATGGGTCCCTACAGGAATCTGGCCCACCTTTTGACAACATCAGGTGAGTCAGAATCTCGTATTGAGACGTTACATGATATACTGGGACTGGCCCACCTTCCCGTGCTGTGGACGAGTACCCAGAATCATCTGTCCAGGTGACTGATGCTTCTGGGTAGCCAAGTGACCAGAACAGAACAACAGAACACACACAAACCGACGTCACACACACACATCTGGCCCACTTGTGGTGATACTGTTCTTCACAGAGACACGAGGCGGAGTTGAACAAACGTTCAACTTTCAATGTCCCCTTCATTTGTCCGGTTAAGAGAATTCGAGTGACCGAAAGTGAAATTTGACGTCTGAACACCGACAATGCGCAGTTCGGATCATGAAATCGCCCGTTTGCGGGAATTTCACATTTTGCAGTCACCTGACAAACGCGGGAATTAATTCGCGAGACATTCTCGGCACACGCTTCTCAGAGGCGTCTGCACTCTGCCGATGACGCCAAATGCCCCGTCACCTGTCTCTCTTTCGACCGCATCACGTGCGAAGAGAGCATCCCATCTGGCACACTCCATCCGCCTAATTACGGCCCCGATAATGAGGCCGTGAGACGAGGCTCCGTGCCTCACTGGAGGTGCGCCGCCTGCGAACAGGGTTATTACCCGCCGCGTTCATTTGTAACACGGAACGCGGGGTAATCTGAGTCGACCCCAACACAGCCAACGCTCTTTCCTTCCGAAACTTCCCCGAACTGGAAAAGTAACAGACATCATCGTCTCGTGCTCACCGGGGCGAATTGGCGTTTCCCTTCTCGAAATAGCTTTGTTTACGGCAAACCTCACCCCCGACACCGAAACAACGGACGGACGAGCAGCACTGTAAGGACGCCACGGAACTTAATCTCGAGCTAATCGAAAGCGACCATTTGATGAACTCGCTGCACAAGGCACACCCAGACCCGATGGGGGTTTCTTTCGGCGGGGAACAAATTATCTCTCACCAAAGGGGCGGCGAAGAGCGTGGGAGGAACGTGTTAATGGCACCCGCTATCTGACCGCACATCTGCGTAGTCTGTCTATCTCAGTTCTGGTAGATAATGGGCGCTATTAACACCTTGCACGAGATAAATAAGGTCGTCAATCCGCATTACGTGACCCTCGCCCGATATCTTCCTTATCACGCTGCCGGATATTCAGATTCGTTTTGTGGCCCACATTTCCCTCCACACGAAATTGGCCACTTGCCCGATGCGTGCATCCCGGGGCCAACAAAGAGGGTGTCGTGGGGGGGGGGGGGGGCGACGGCAGATTTTTTAATGGCGGCTATCGTCACTAATGCATCGGCCTCGCTTCGTGTCGCTCTCTGGATGGTCATGAAAGGGAACGCACGTGGAACACGACAATGCTTGACCGTGTCGGTCTAATGAAAAACGATGAGGTTCCGAATGGAAGCGAACGTCGAGGAAGATCGCGAGGATATTAATTTCTGTCAAAACGTCATTAAGGTCGACGGAGGACATTTACAAGGCGGCGCCCTGGTGGGAATAACTGCGGAAAGAGTTGGGTTACAGCGGCGATGACGGGGCTATTAATGTCCCGGAGGAGCCGACCTTCGCCGAGAAGTAAGAAACTAACGAAGAATAAAGACGTCGGGCCTGACACTTAAGGATGACTTTTGACACAGACCAGCGAGTACGGCGAACAAACGATGACATCCCCCACGTAGACCTCGGGCTCGAAACATCATTTCCAGCTCTCTGAAAGTCGTTTCTCAGTTCCAGCACGCCAACATCGTCAATTCATTGAGCGTTGACGGCGCCTACCCGATCCCTGGAACATCGCATCCCCCTTCGCCCACCCACTCATATACGGGCCACGGAGAGGAGTTCGTGCTGAAATGGTTCCTGGGGATTTCGTGATGGCAGCAACACGAGAGAGAGCGAAATGACAAACGAAGAGGCGACTCACTTTCTGAGAGGACCCCGAGGCTACCATCACGATCGCGAACGTTGACCCTGAAGAACAGACCCGTCCTTATTCCGATTCACACCATCGCTCGAGAGCTGAACCCGGGCTGGCGATGCACACTGTTCGCCACCAATTAATGGCGGAGGCCCGCGTGATCTCCCACAGTAATTCCAACGACAAACTCGTTTACCTGTTGAACTGACCACCAAAAAAACTACTTCCATTTCGACAGCAAACTGACGACTTCCTCTTCTCGAATTACTATTAGTAATAGTAATGGCCATAATATCGTGCGAGGAAGCTTAAGGCTCATGCTGCAGCAGCCACAAGAAAACGTAAATAAATAATAAAATAATTAATTAATAAAAGAAAAGGAACAAACAACCTATGCATTTCCCTCCTCCCGTCGGTAACTATCCAACTGACCTTTAAAGTTTCGGGCAACGAGAGAGAGAGAGAGAGATGCTGCTGATGCGTTCCCTCTCCCCTTCCCCGTTGGCATCAGCCTAATGAGATTAAACAGAAGACAAGATAAAATCTTCGCGTTTTGTGCATCAGAAGCAGAGTGGGCGACGCATTTCCTCCCATTATTGAAACATCTTCTGAAGCTCATTCTAACACGATTAGTCGACACCCTTTAACAAATCCACACCAGATTTAATTGAACGATGCTCGTCGAAGAATTCCGTGTAGTAACAGCCTCCGTTTAAAGTAGGACCACCCAAACGAACTCTCGAAAGCATGAATTTTTTCTTTCAATTTTTCCAACTATATTAGACTCGGGGCATGCTTTTCACGAAGGCTTCCGAAATTAGGAGCGCTGCATTTCGTACCCACAAGCCCAACCTGGTCATTTTGTCAATTGTTCAATTTGTAGACAACACACCTAGTTCACCACGATCAATCGGACACGCTCTCGCTTGAATATTTGAAGATCAACTGCGCAAAGACGACGCCGACAGAGGTAACGGAAGAACTTGACAGAACGCAGTCGAGGGATTTTTTGAGCCAGAGAAGATGGAAAAGAGCAGATGCCACATTACGCAGTCTCTAAGAGGGAACATCGGAGTGGGCATAATCAGAAATGCAGCGAGTGAAGAGAAAGAAATCGCAGTTAGGACAACGGGATGAGCAGTGGTTGAATCAACTTGTAGCTGGCTCTCTGTCACAAACAATACTTAGGGCTTTGCAGACTGCAGGTTGAAAGTGCGTCACTGAGACTACGAATATTTATGAAATGAATGAGGAAATCTTTCGGAGGTTTAGATCCTTTTACACGTCAACCATTAATTCATTTGACCTCCTCAGCAACCAACAAGACAAATTAATCTCCCCAGTCGATATAAAACAGCCTACACAATCTTTCATGTTCTATCTAATCGTTTTTGGGTAAACTTTCAATGGGTTTTATTTTAAATGCAACCATCAGCGATGCTAAGTCTTTCCACCAATTTCAAACCAAAGTTGGGGCACTGTCCGTGCTCACCAAAATTTACTTTCTTTCGCATTTTTATTTTAAATTTATTTATTAATCACAGCAACAGCGTAGAACAATTAAATTCCTCAGACCACAAATCGCCAATCGCCATACAACACCAAATTGCTTATGATTGGGAGCTTTTCCGTCTTCATATGGCCTTTGAAAATATAACTTATAATTATCAGAGTACCTAGCTGAGGATCATGGCTATCGCGAGAGCATCCAAAATAGTCAGAATATCAAATAAAACCAAAAACTGGTTCAACGAATTAAAAAAGAAATGGCGTTTATTCAAAATGAGAAGTCCTACAGAAAATAGCCGAAGTCCAGATCACTTACTGACCACAATATCTATAAAAGAGAAAGAGCATTACTTCTCAAATCCAGAAAGACAGAACACGCCATTCCCATCTTTCAAGAGAAATAATAGCGCAGAATACTTCCATGACGTAGAAACCAGTTTCACATGGACACAGACTCTTTAAACATTGGACAAAGCTTCCTTTCAATGAGAAAGGAATGATGGTTTTATGTTAAACCCTTAGCACTGTTGCTGTTATGGACATTACACCAGGCATGCATGTAAAATTTTCACTGATTGCGATAAAGATATTATAATATGAAGGTGAACAGCGCATTTCCCCTAATCTACCCAATGCAGCACTTCCTAACCTCCAACCATGACAAATAACACTGATCTGGAAGCACCGTTAATAGATGTGATAAACGTTCAAACCAAAAAAACAAGTTTTCTATCATGTGCCGATGACATTAAGTGTTTTGTAGTCTGTAGCGAACTCGCCCTTGTGTCCTTGTGGTCAATTCCCACAATGTCAATTCTAAGAGTGAAGTGGGAAATTATCGACTTGTCAGTCTGACTTCAGTGGTAGGGAAAATCATGTTTAACAAGTCTGGTTCGCTATTTTGAAAGGGTCATTCACGAGCTGGATTTAAGGAATAATTTTGACATTGTTTATTTGGATTTCAGCAAAGCTGTTGACTCAGTCCCACATGAGCGGTTGCTTTATAAGCTGGAACAGGTTGGAATCACTGGGAAAATCCTTAGATGGATAGAAGAATGGCTTCAGGGCAGGAGGAAGAGGATTATGATAAATGGCTATTCCTCAGTTTGCGTTGATGTAAGAAGTGGGTTCCACAAGGATCAGTATTAGGACCACTGTTGTTTTTAATTTTCATAAACGACATTGATGAAGGGATAGAGGGCGTGATGTCTAAATTTCCAGATGATATTAAAATTGATAGAGTAGTTAATGATCACTGTCAAGCTGAGCTTCTTCAGAGAGACCTAGATAGACTTCAGGAATGGTCAGAAAAATGGCAGCTGTGCTTTAATCCAACAAAGTGTAAGGTATTACACCTGGGAAAGAGTAATCCCAAAATAACTTATTCACTTGGTGGAGTTCGACTAAAGCCAGTACTGGAGGAAAGGGACTTGGGTGTTACGATACGGTCAGACATGAAGTTCTCTGAGCATTGTAGACAGGTTGCAAGGAAGGCCCATGGTGTCCTATCGATGATCTATCGAACTTTTGCAAGTAGAGATAGGGACGTGATAATCCCATTATATAAGGCTTATGTTAGACCAGACTTGGAATACTCTGTTCAAGTATGGAGACCGCACCTAAAGAAAGACATCGAGCTTCTTGAAAGGGTGCAAAGAAGGGTAACTCGCCTGGTGAGATCGGCAAAAGGGCGTCCTTATGAAGAAAGACTTCGAATATGTGGGTTGCAGAGTTTGGAAACTAGACACCTTAGAGGAGATTTGATTGAGGTGTTTAAGGCTCTGAGAGGCATCAGTAAAATGAATGAGGACAAAATTTTCAAGATTATAAATGATGCTAGAACTAGGGGACAAAAATTCAAGTTACGCGGGGAAATGTTTAGATTGGACTGCAGGAAGTTTTATTTTAGCCAGCGAGTTATAAATTACTGGAATAAGTTGCCTAGATGGGTGGTAGAGGCTGATAGTTTGGGGAAATTCTTAAGGTCGTCTGGATAGTACTTTCGGGTAAGGGTTTTATTTCCTTTCTTTTATTAATTATTATTATTATTTTTTTTTTTTTTTGTTTTTATCGTTGTTTTGTTCGGATTTTTTTTTTTTTTTTTTCGGCTGGTGCAGCATAAGCCCTAGGCTTTCTTGCACCATGCGGCCATTACTAATACTAAACCTCCCTTTCTTTCTTTCTTTTTTATATGTATTAATGCACCAGGAGAACGTTTTCTCTCTTATGTTTTTTTATATATTTATTATTATTTATATATTTTTCCCCCTTTTTCTTTTATTATTATTTTCTTGTTCCTGTTTCTTTTTTCTCCCTTTTTTTCTGTTTTTTTTTTTTTTTCTGTTTTTTTTTTTTATTATAAATACAGCAAGGGAACCTTATTTTTCTCTCCTCTGGAGTCGGCCCCCGGAGGAATCTGGCCCACATTCCCGTGGTGTGGACGAGTACCCAGAATCTTGTGTTCAGGTGACTGATGCTTCCAGGTAGCCAAGCGGTCAGACACAACAGAACCCAGACAAACCTACGTCACTCACACATCCTCCCCATTTGTTCTTTAAGGAGATACGAGGCGGAGCTGATCCCACGTTCTAGGATCCGGTCTTTACAAATCACGAGTCCATACTGTTTTAGTCATCACTTGTTCGTTCTCGATTGCTTTTCTTTAATTTGAGGCGACAGTAACGTAGAACTCAAACGTGATGAGAGGGTGAAGAGATGAGAAACTGTGTTTGGGTTTTAGGAGCACCAGCGACTAAGGTCATATTGCTCCTTGTATACTGTCTGTAAATTGCGTACGTTCTGTGGTCGATTTTCTGTTTCGCTGGACGAAAACCCGAGTTTAAGGGAGAGAAAAAAAATCCACGCCATCCTCGCTTGAGACCGACTAACTCAACTATGTGAAAAATACCCAGAAAAATTTCTCACTTCATCGACAGGACTCGAAATCGGGCCTTTTCCACCCGATGTGGGCAGGACGGCGATTCTACCAACTGTGCTATCCACGAGGGCATGAGAAGTGATGTTTTGTGATCACGCTCAGATGTGACAGATTATGGAACAAAGAGATTCTGCATCTTGTTGTCGCTGGTAGGAGGTGTTATCTGCTGGAAAAACCCAAATGTCCCAATGAGTGTTATGAGATCTTCAGTGTCCTCATCACGTCTCAGCGTAGGCATGTTAATTTCGCCTACAGTGACTATCGGAGTATTGGGCTTAGGTTGTCAAGTATCTACGCTAATATTTCTCCCCTTGAATCTTCTGTGTGGTCAGAGAGGAGTAGATATGTACGCAAAATCTGGAGTTGTATGGGATCATTTTGGAATGTGGCTCGTGTGGTTTCACCGTTATCGGCTTTGATTACCTGAAATCTGGACTGTTTGCTTGTTTGGGATTTTTTTAGGCGCATGGGCGTCTATGGCCATAATATGCGCCAGGACTGTTTGCAACGATGCGTACAGTAAGGCATCATCTTCGTCAAGACTGCTACCCTTAGAATTATGGAGGCTGACCTACTACATCCGGTTGCCTTCCGACATGTTCGACAGACAGCTTTGTGTAATCGAGACCCGCTAATAACAAGTTGCCTTCGGTGAGAAAACCAGTTTTCAATTAACCAGATGAACTGATGTTCCGATAGTAACATGGATTGTAGAGGATGTTATTTATTGCTGATGTTGCGAACATTTCTGTAGGAGCATTTAAGGGAATTGTTTGGACAGGTTTGAATAAAGTTTGGTAAACATTGGTTGGTATCCCTCTCTTGTAATCTATCTTATTCGGTAGAATGCGGAGATTGTCCGTTTTTCGTGCATCTTCATTAGTGTTCCCGGTAGTCAGGGTGCCAGTATCCAGTTACTTTTGTTCATGAAGTTTGTCGCAAGTAATAGTGAATGAGGCATGGGACGAATGTTTTGTTTTCAAAGGGTTCATAGCCACCTTGATCCCTATTTAGTGCTCAAAGAAATTAAATAAGTTGTCATCCGTTGTGCATGATCCAAGTCCATATAAAGATTTTCGACTTTGTTTCAATGTATGTGGTCTCCAATATGTTGGCTTCGTTGTTCCGAAATGCTTCAGTTGTTCCTCGAGTGGAGTTAGCCCTGTGGGCATCTCTTCTACTTACAAAACTATCTTTGTGAGAAATTGGATCATTTCTCGATGAAACAAAAGGAAAGTCTCGCTTCAGATCTTTCGTCTGTCTCCGTTTGGACAGACGCGTGCAACGATATTTCTTTAACACTGCTTCGAACACATTTAACAGGTTACATCTCTGTAAAGGTCCCTGACCTGGTCATTAGGCGAACAGTCCACGGAACGCGAGCACGACGCGTGCGAGTGTCTCGTAAGTGCTGGAAGCTACTGCGTCTTGGAGAATGAAAAAAAAAAATTGTATCAGAAATGCGTTTAAGCACAAAAAGAAGATAGAAAGGCGCGAATGGAAGAAAGAAAGATAGTAACAGGCGAGAGAGAGAGAGAGAGAGAATGAGAGAGAGAGAGAGAGAGAGAGAGCTGGAAGGACAAGTGACAGGAAAGGGTCCGCAGTAAACTCTTTCAGATAAGAAAGCGTACAAGAAAATCGTTTTCATTTTTTTCGAAGAATCTTTTTCTACTCAGAAAGTTAATTCCGATAAGAAGTTTCAAGGAGTGCTGAAATGTACTTCGCGAGAGTGCGCAGTCATTCCCAGCCGAATTTTAAAAGGAACACCAACTGAAATTATCCCGGCATACAGACAGTCATTGGGCACGTGTTACTCAAACAACGTTCTCGATCAGCGACAACCCGGGTGGCTTTGGGTTGGCAAGGCTGCAACTGCAATGTGTGCAGTTTCGAGAAACCTCGAAAGATATTCTATTTCTGGATGGCAGGCTTCATTCTTCAAAGGAAACAGTACCTTACTTTCCTAGCAGCGAATAGCTCGATTTTGATTAGTCAAAACCTATACCTAATTTCACGAATGCCCTTTTTTTTTTCCCGTCTCAATGCGATGTCCATCACATACGATGAACCCACTCTTCCGAGCACAGCGAACTTAAATCGGACACTTGTCCAGTTGCTATGCGTTAAAACATTGAAGAAACTCAAAATTCCTGGATTGTTTCGGTTAGTGATTGAGGGGATTTGGAGCCGAGTCTGTAGAGCCACAAGAAGAACAGCTATGTTGGCGAGTACACAATTCCCGGAATATATAAATTTACCCGGTATATAATAACGATTATATACCACGTGATATTTCTTAACAAATGGGTTTTATTAAATTGATGCAAAATACAAGCTCAATGCTAAACTAATCTGTTAGCCGGTGAAGTTTTGGGATTCTTGTTTATTTTATAGTCTGAAGGTGGGTTTCGGCAAGAATCCTATAATTTATTAAATAAATTTGAGGTTAGATGAATTCTGTATAATCCAGAAAAGTTTTAATAATAAATGACAGGAAGCTTTCAGAGTTAAATGGGCCCCTTCTTCAGCAATTTCGAATGGGATAAAGACGTTAGGGATAAAATTTAACAGATACAGAGTTGTGTGCGCACTGATGCGTGCATGGACACGTGATAAGACATTCAACAACCAAGTTGCTGTCCATTGTTGTTGCACGGATGTGTGTGGATTTGCTGCCACCGTTTATCCACTTTCAAGATAGTTGCTTCTAAGATAGGGTGTAGCCTTGTGCCCTTGCAGCGATTCACAGTTCTTGAATTACCTGATATACTAAATTCAAAAATGATATACTAAGCGACTCTAGCCAGAGGCGATGGGCGCCTCCGTAGCTAGGTGGGCAGGAGCAGCAGTGGTAGCACACGCTTCTTTATTAGACCGGGGTTTGAGCCACCAAATATGGAGGATGCGGAAAGGTCAGGGAATGACCACCGCATATTTCCGGAGTAATATGGCCTTAGTTGCTAATGCTTCTAAAAAACCAACCAACCAACCAGAGGCGATGGCGAAAGTGTCGGGATTAGTCAATCACTTCGCAATCGCGCTTATGGTTAAGGTCATGGTGGGTCCAGAAGTATTCCGCAATTGCGGTTTGGTCAGTCTCACCAAGGCGGTCTTGAAGGCGACTCGAACTCCCCACTATGTAGCAGCTGCCACAATCTTTGCAACTTACGCGGTATAACACCCTGCTGCGCAAAAGCAGTCGTCTTCTTATTTGGATGCTCTTTGCAAAAAATCTTTGAAAAAACAATCTTGCATACCATTATCGAGCATTGCTTTAAGCGCAGGCCAGAATGCCTGCACTCAGTACTTCCACAGTGATCGACCATCACTAACCTCATGGGGACACTGCTAAGGATCCAACAAGCACTAAACAGCAAGCAGCAGGTGGACGTAGTCTTTTTAGATGTGGCATCCGCGTATGATAACATATCCATCCCAGCTCTCATAGTCATTCTGCGGGACTACTTTCACGTTACAGCAAATGCCCTCCATTTATTAAAGATCACTCTTCGGCGCAGACAAATTACGGTGACAAACGAAAACATGTACACAACGTATGAGGTTGATAAAGGTGTCCCGCAAGGCGGAGTCCTGTCTGCCACACGTTTTGCACTAAAAAAAAATATATATATATATATATATATATTTTTTTTTTAAAGGTCCTAGCCACTGAAATCATAGGAAACTATGTAGCAGGACCTGCCAGAGTGCAAATTTAAACTAGTGGTTACCTGGTCTGCCTCCACGAGCCGAAGTGCGGACAACGTTGGGCCTCAGCTGGGGTACAGCGGCTAAATGGCCAGAAGAACAACGGTACATAACACAACACACTCACATGATCCATACACTTTTACTGGTACACTCACAATGAAAGCAACGCGGAGATGGGGGAAACCCCTGGTGCCGTTAGACACTTATTCCACTTTGCACACTTTTTGCCATCGCTCTCGAACCCTTCTTAGCCCAGACCAAGAAGCACTTCATCACATACGCCGAGGATATAAATTTTTTTATTACCTCAGGAGATCAGAAATCAGCTGACTACCACAACCAAGTGGCTAATACTAAAATAAAAGAACTTCAAGAATATCTTGATTGTATCGGGCTGCAGTTGAAGGAAAAAAAGACGGCACAAATGACTTTCACAAATAAAATAAAGCCAAACAAAATGGAAATATTTGTGAACGGCATCCTCGTCCAAAAGGCACAGTCACACATTGATCTTGGTCTCAAGTGGGACGAAGACCTGACCTTCAGCCCGCGCTTCGCATACATCCGTAACAAAACATACGCGGCGCTTTGGGCAACCAGGCAAGAGCTCACCGCTATTAGAGACCCCGGTCTGATGAAGCAATACATCAACAGATGTGTTACTCCTATTCCCCTATACGCGGCACAAATCTGGTCTTCAGCTCCCGAATGCAGTATCAAAGCCTTTCTAGGACTCGAATACTGGCTCTTGAGATGGCTGAACAGAATTTCAGCTAAGCCGTTTACCATCTCAAGAACTATACTATACTCCAATCTAGAGGTCACACCCTGGAGACAAATAATCACGTCAAGGAACATAATGACCCTCGCTCAGCTTTTAACGGGACGACTGAATGCACCGAAAGCCCGAGAGTGGATAATAATACCCGGCGAAAAACCAAGACGAGTTGCAGATAAGGAACCACAACTGAAAGCGGTATTTACGCAGTTGGATAGCCTGGGAAGATTCTTTCCAGCAAACACCATCCAGCTATTTAACAACCTCAACATCAATCCTGAAAAGCTCTGCAATTGCAAATCCTACAGAAAGGAAGTTCTCAGAAACTCTTACTTGCAAATACAGATGTAAGGATACAGTTCCAGCACCTTGTTCGGCCAGACACAAGCCACTGGGCTTTAGGAAACCCGACCTCATCAAGAAATAGGTGTCAGGATTGTCCTACCTACCCCACTCTAATCCACACAGAAGAAGACGACTGCTGGAAAATTTAACTTTCACATTTTTATTTTACTGTATTGCGGTCATTCCTGTTGTTTCCTGTTGTTTCATATGCTGTGCGTTGTTTGGCTGTAAATATTTGTGTTTTTGTAAATATGGAGAAACTCCCACTTGTGTGTGTTTAAGCAGAAGGTATGCTTCAATTGTCCCGGTATTATGTTCTTACCAGTTTACAGTAGTAAAAGCCTTTGCGAGTAATTAATAACTCAAATATTCTACATTCCAGATCTTTATCTGTACTTTTAAATCAGATATTATGTATTCCATGTATTTTATAATTGTAACGTAGATGTATATTTTGTAACATAGTTGTATATGTATGATCACCCTCTAGCCAGTGGCTGTAACCGGGTGTTCTCCTAAGAGAAATAAACTGATGATAAAAAAAAAAAAAAAAAGGGGCGACCGGATCTTCACGTTAGAAACCAGAGAACGCAATCTCCTACCGGGCAGTTGCACGCATTTTATACTGTATTCCCGGAGTATTTTTGAAATCGGGCCCAACATGCTAGTAGGGAATGTAGGTGGTGGCATATTATTATGCGTCGATGACGGTCTCGGGTGGTTCGTGACCTACGGCGCTTGCAATAAGCACTTGTCTGATATATGGGTTGGATAGCCACAATTGGCCAGGGCCGTTCTCACTCTGGAAATCTCGGTGCGCCTAGCTTCATCTGAGCTGGAATGGCTCCAAGCACGGGTGAACAGGGTGCGGACGGTGCTGATAGGATGGCTAGGAGCATGGCCCGAACTGTAGTTGATAAACTACCCCCACCACATTGCCTTACAGTATACTGAGGTTTCCAGGTCCTGGTTTTACCGGACATCTAAGAATGGAAGCAACCCGTCCACTTCTCACTTTAAAGTGAACTGGATGAACACTGACAACGAATTGAGGTATCCAGTAACGTTGCTTCAGAACCACATGGGATGAGGGTGAAGATGTCATCGACGTATCTCCACCATGTAAATTTGAGGTGTTGGTCAAAACACCAAAGGCAGATATTGTTCGGATATCAGAGACGTGGTGTCACACAGATACTGTATAAGGAATGCAGAATTGGAATGAATTTAGGGAGTACAATGTGTACAGAAAGAATAGACTGGACAGGAAGGGAGGAGGGATTATGCTGTTAGTTAAGAAACACAAAATCTAAGGAAGTGCCTCCAATTGATGTTGGTGGACGCTGCAAGGTTCAGTCTGGTTGGTGTGACATAAGCACTGGGAAAAGGAAAATGAGAGTAGGTGTTTGTTTTAGGCCTAAAGAAGCTGATGAGTATAATGAACAATTATACAGCGATATAGAGTGGGCCAGTAAATCATAATATCTTATAATGGGGAATTTCAATTGATTGGAATTTGTTGGTTGGTCACTTGCACGCTAGCCAGAGTTTTGTGGATTTATTGGATGATTTTTTTTTCTACAGCCGCATGTTGGAGAGTGTAATATTCTTGATCTGGTAATCAGCAGTGATTATTCGTGCATTAAGAATCTGCAGATAAAGGAACCACTAGGGGGTTGTAATCACAGTGTACTGATGTGGGATTTACTTACCATATCATCAGGGGTAAAGGGAAAGGTTTTTGCTTCCCTAAAGGTGACCACGGTGGTCTCAGACAGTTTTTAAATTCTGTATAGCGGGACCGACTGGTGATGTTACCAACGGTGAATTCTGAATGGGAAGCCTTAAGGGACTTAATATTGGAGGCTACTAGGCTTTTCATACGGTTCCCAAAGGATGGGCGGTGGCACTACTCTTGTTTTTTTTTAGGAACATTAGCAACCAAGGCCATATTGCTCCGGGGATATGCGATTCTCATTCCCTGACCTTTCCGCATCCTCTGTATTTGGTGGTCACGGGCTCGAACCCCGGTCTAATCAAGAAGCGTGTGCTACGCACTGCTGCTCCTGCCCACCTCGCTACAAAGGCGTCACTCTTGTTTTTGATTTTCTTAAGTGATATCAACGGAGAGATGGAGGGAGTGATGCGAAATTCGCAAACGACATCAAAAATGGGTACAGTTGCCAGCTCAGCAGCTTCAGGGAGACTTAAGAGATGATCAGAAAAAATAACTGCTAACTTTAATGCAGCAAAATGCATGATTCTCCACTTGGGTAATAATAACCTCATCCACAAAGAGTCCCGACTACTGGACACGCAGGAAGAGTACACAGCACTAACTAACTTCGCAATACAATTGTTCACAAGAAGGAAAACAACTATCGCAATGCAACCTAATCCTCGGGAGGACAATAACACCCAATAGATATATCACAAACTAAACGTCACGTACGAACTAAAAATAAAGGAGAGAAACAGAAGAGTCAAAACAAGAGCAAAAGAATAATATCTCAACATGAAGAAATAGACACGCCATTTGAGCCACAAGAGACCTGCGCAGGGCTGTTCCTCCTGGGAGAGACCAAAGCAAGAATCCTGCGGCCGACAATCTCGGACTTGATACAAACGCGCCACAACGAAGTTCCTGAAAAGGATAAAAACTGGAATAACATCAGAACTAGAGTGACATCTGACTATCAAATCTCTTTAAAACCCTAATCCCTGGCGGTGGGAGAGAGAGATACACGATCCCTTCCCCCGTGCCAACCCTATTTCCTTCTGGTTGGGCATTGGCATGCTCCACTGAAAAACGGGGGGTCACCTATCGACCCCTCTGCTTCCTATTTCACCCCCCAGCCTTTTTGTCTCCCCACCCAAATCTGTCATCTCACACCGCGATTAGCCCTACATCAAAATTCTAAGCCACAGAAAAATTCTTGCCCGACCCAATTAGGCTTTATCAAGACCTTCAGCGTAAAACCCCAAACAGTGCTCCTAAAGCAAAAACCCAAATTCGCAATAAAACATCCTCGCGACTATTTATTTTTCTAATTTTTATTTTATTTATTTTGGTCCTAGCCACTGAAATCGCAGGAAGGTAGGTGGCAAGACCTGCCAGAGAATTGTTTCTATCACTAGTAACACCCCACCGACCTCCCTGTGGCTGGTATTGGTAACGACTTGCCCAAATAGGGGTCCGGCGGCTAACAGGCCGGATGAACAATGGGCACAACATATCCCGCACACGTTGACTAACATCTGGCATTACACAGTTAATAACATACTAGACTCCACTTTCAAAACAATCGAAGGCAACAACTGCTATGCCAGGCCAATGAAGCATACAAATCCCCCAGAACGGAGGAGCCTTTTACCCACCCAGAACTACAAAATGCCATAAGCAAGATAAGAAATAGGAAAACTCCAGGGCTAGGTATGCTTGAGCCAGAGCTGGTTAGGAAAGTGGCTGAATACACCCCGGACCTGCTGATGCTGCATACGTTCACACACTTGCTTTCTTGCATCACATGCCACTACTACTACATCAAATTGATCCTAAAAAATCCATCCAAACTACAGCATAAACCAGACTCATATCGACCAATTGCCCTACTGTCTGTGTTCAGCAAAGTACTGCAGCAGCTGCTCAGACAGAGGATTGAAGTGCACTATACCACTGCTAGCTTAATAATCAACAAACAATTTGGATTTAAGCCAGGAAATTCCACCGTCGACGCACTGAAATCCATCCTTAACATGGCGGAGAGCTGTCGACAAAAATACTTTCTCCTCATCTCTATTGACTTTGCGGGGGCGTTCGACGCCCTTTGGTGGCCGAGCGTCCTCGCAAGGCTCAGAGCTGCCCAACTGCCGACAAACCTCTATGATTGCGTAAGAAGCTATTTGACCACCCGACGGGTCCTGGTACAGGCCCCCCTATTGCAAGGTTGACCGACAAATACACCGGGGATTCCATAGTTCCACAGAAGAGGTCTTAGGACCTCTCCTGTGGAACTATATACTGGACAAGTTCCTCGCCCTCGACTTAGGGGGCATACAGGCATTAGCATATGCAGACGACCTGTCCCTTACCCTTACTGCAGATTCAAGAGCCCAACTAGAAACTCTCGCGAATGCAGCAGTAATCACACTGCGAGAATGGATGGAAAGGCATCGATTCACCATACCGGCCACCAAGACCAAATCCATCTTACTTAAGGGCTACTTAACCCCAACTAGACCGCCGCAAATAAGAATCAAGAATGGAACAATTCAGCTAGCCACAGAACTAAAGTATCTGGGTGTTATCCTGGACCGTAATCTATTTTTCGCCCCACAACTAAAATATATACAGGCTAAGCTGAAAAAATATGCTGGCATGATTGCGAGAGTCACACGTCGCGACTGGGGCCTAAAAAGGCGCACCCTTGTGATCCTTTATAAAGCAACCATTATTCCGGCAATCACATACGCCTCCGGTGTCTGGTTCTACAAAGCCTCAACAGTGGTAAACCGCAGACGAATGGATATTATACATAGACCCATCCTATTGACCCTCACCCGAGCATGCAAGACAGTCTCTACTCACGCACAACAAGTGATCACGGGTGCTCTCCCTCTTGATCTTGAGGTGACTCGCACCGGCATGCTTGCAACTCAGACGCGGCAAAGCCACAACCTTCCAGGACCACACCACAGACCCGGCAAATCACGAGTGTGAGTGTGAGTAAAGCTGAGAAGTACAGGCTGCAAACCTACTTAACATCAATATGGCGACAACGCTGGACGATGTCTGACAAAGGAGACGTCACCCGAGGTTCCTCCCAAACTTGCAACGAGTATACGCAAAATATCCCACATGGCTCTCATCTTCTCGACTCGGAACAAGAATACAAAGCCCTTACCATTTTTGCACAAAAACTCTTTGCTAGAAGGCGAGCACTTATAGCAAACCACCATGCACAGCACCCAGAAGCTGATGATGAATCCCAACACCAAGACTAGAGAAAACCGGAATACACAAGAAAACTGTACCAAATAACCCACGAACATGACCATCATTTAGCCTTGTTCACAAGGGAACTGACAACCAGGAAGACCTACGTCTGAACCAGAGACAACCTGACACAGGACTTCATTCATGTATGACCCTGCGACTGGGATCTGACTCCCACATTGAAAAAAGAACACCAAAGAAGATCCGGTTCAGATCGCTTGGACCCGCACGTGCTCACAACTGTCAATGCCTGATGGCGATCAGTACCGGGCTCCCTTGCCTGGTACCTTTACTCCCTTTCCCCTGGTGGGGAGGAGGAGACAGTCTTGTCTCCTCCCACCTCTGCCAACCCTGATTCTTCTCCTGGTGGGGCTTGGGCCTGCCTCACTGAATATCCTGGGGTCGTCTTCTCTATCGTCCCCATACTTCTGTCTTTTCCCCCCAGCCTTCAGTCTCCCCCCCTACTCTGCCTAATACGCCAGCGTATAACCCCACACAAACTGCAAAAACATAACTTCGTCCAAATTAAATCGCATACACCTCAATTGGCTTTTCTAATTCCAGCGCTCACCCCTACCGAGTTGTTTTTTTTTTTTTTTTTTTTTTTTTTTTGGTCCTAGCCACTGAAATCTCAGGAAACTAGGTGGCAGGGCTGCTAGAGTAAAATTTCATTCTGTGTACCTGGTCTGCCTCCACGAGGCCAAGTGTGGACAACGTTGGGCCTCAGTAGGGGTCCAGCGGCTAAACGGCCAGATGAACAACGATACACAACACTACACATATACAAAATCCACACACTTTTAAATCTCTGGCCTTCCCAGTGAACTGGTACACCTACAATGAAAGCAACGCGGAGATGGGGGAAATCCCTGGTGCCGTTAGACATCAATACACTTTAAACTTTACACATGGCTCTGCCCTGGTCTCCATGTCACCTACCTTCTCACTGGACATGGAGCCATCCACTATAAGCTTAACCTCTTCGGACTAACAGATAACCCAGCATGTGCGTGTGGCTCCCTTGAAACCTGGGACCACCTGCTGCACGAGTGTGAGTTGTATGAAGATCTTCGGGGTCACTTCATCACACGAGTCCACTTCAACCCTAAAAACCAAGAGCACCACCTACTAGAAGACGAGGCAACTTACAATGCCCTCACTAACTTTGCACAGTGCTTATTTGCAAGACGACAGATTCTACCTATGCCACCAAACCCAGAACAACCAGAATAAAACATCATACATACATACTGAAACTGAATATTGATTCATGCACGGGACATTGATTCCATGAGAGAATTGAACCAACGAATGACATAATCTGCACGGACCGCCACCAAAATCCTGGCTGACTGTCCGGATTTCCTACTTGCCGATCTATGGACGAAGTCACCACCGACGAGGACAAACTCGCTGAACAATGGACGGGATTTGTATCCCATGAGTGAATACATAACCAGAACTTACATAAATCACTACAAAACCTAGACCAAAACCTTAGATGGAAACACCCTCGCTGGGTTCGCGGATGGCACAACCCTGTTGCCTTAGCACCTGGCCTGCAGCCTCTTGCATCCATGCCCTATTGGCGATCTGGGCCAGTCTCCTTGTCTGGCCTACTATTTTTCCCTCTCCCTGCGTGGGAGGGGAAGGAGATGGTTTTGCTGTCTCCCCCCCTTCTTCCATCCCTTTTTACCTCTGGTGGGGCATGGGTATGCCCCACTATAAACTGGAGTTGCCTTCCCTTTGGGCTCCATATTTCTATCTATCTCCCCCCCCCCCAGTCTTCAACCTTCTCCCCACTCTGACAGCAACGTGAACACACCCCACACAATCTAAAGTCACCAAACTAAATTAATTTCCCCGAACATTCTGGACTTCTTCCCTAGCGCTTCCCGCAACGCGTATGCGATCTTTTTTTTTTTTTTTTTTTTTTTAAGGTCCTAGCCACTGAAATCTCAGGAAATTAGGTGGCAGGACCTGCCAGAGTGAACTATATACTAGTGAGTACCTGGTATGCCTCCACGGGGCGAAAGTGGGGCAACGTCGGGCCTCAGTAGAGGTCTGGCGGCTAAATGACCAGATGAACAATGGTGCAAGGCATCTCACATATACAAAGTCCACACACTTTTAAATCTCTGGCTTTTCCATTCAACTGGTTCACCCACAATGTAAACTACGCGGAGATGGGGGAAACCCCTGGTGCCGTTTTACTCTAAACACGCTTTACACTTTTAAATCTTTGGCATGACCAATACAGAGAACGTACTGCGAAATTCCAGGAACCGTTAGAACCCCAAACTACAAAAAAAAAAAAAAAAAAAAAAAATAGCTCGCACACTTAGTGGGGCTGAACTCGAAACAGGAGAGGAGGAAATATTTGTGAGTTACATATGGTAGTCTAAGAAGTTGAGCGGGCAATGCAGACAAGCTACAAGAGGCCCATATGGTCCTATTGGTGATTATTTTCTTATATTTGCTTGTTGAGATAGAGAGGTGATAATCCCATTGTATAAGGCTATTGTTAGACCACACTTGGAATAAAACGTCAAAGTGTGGTGATCTCATCTGAAAAAAAGACATCGAGCTTTTCGGAAAGGTCAAGAGATGGACAACGTGGCTGGTGAGATCGGCAAAAGGGAGTCCGTATGAGGGGAAAATTTTGGAATATGCGGGTTGCAGAGTTCGGAACCTTAGAGGAGACTTTATTGAGGTGTTTAAGGCTCTGAGAGGCATAAGCAAAATGAATAAACGGTTGTAAATGATTGTAGAACTAGAGGCCATAGTTTCAAGTTACGGGGGGAATTGTTTAGACTGGATTGCAGGAAGTTTTATTTCAACCAGCGAGTTATAAATTACTGGAATAAGTTGCCCACATGTGTGGTAGAGGCTACCGGTCGGGGGAAATCCAAAGGTCAGCTGGATAATTACCTAAAGAGGAGGGAAATGCATGGGTTGTCCATTTCCTTTCTCTTATTATTTATTTATTTTATTATTTTACTTTTTTGTTACTTCCTTGCACCATATGGCCATTACTAATAGCAATAAGTGTACTGTAGAAATTGGACACTACGACACCTTAGAAGAGATTTGATTGAAATCTAGAAGGCTCTGAGAAGTGAAAGTAAATGTATTATGATGAAATTTTCCATGCTACTAAAATTCTAGAACTAGGGGCCATAAATTCAAATTAGTAGAAAAGGGCTTCTTTTTTTCCAGCGAGTTGTTCATTACTGGAATAAGTTCCCTCCATGGGCGACTGAGATTTACAACACGGGGAAATTCAAATTTCAGCTGGGTAGATACCAACGTGAAAGCGCGAAAACAATATCAGACCCACAGAGATTGGCCAGCTCCTGATGTCACCAGGTTCTATAGAGAGACCACATAAATAACTAAATGTACAAGGCATAAGAGTAAGAGTTTAATATCTATATAATATCGTTGTAAATACATCATAGATAACTCTTAAGAAACTACGAAACCATCGTGGTTTCTTAAGAGTTATCTATGGTATATCTACACCGATATCATATATATATTAAACTGAGAGAGAGAAAATCTTTATTGTACAGTAAAAGGTACAATAATGTGCCCGCCACAGCCAGGAGGCCATAGGCTTGACAATGATATAGCGTAATATAAAAATATGTAAAGTATAACAAAACTCTTACTCTTAACCTATTATGCCTTGTACATTTAATTAATTTTAAATATTATCATACAAACCTTTTGGCATCTCTCATATTGCGTGATTATCTTCGCCACTGGGTTGCGATGTCTGCAATACCAGGGTACCTGCCCACCCACCGATGATAGGCCAGTAGCTTTGAAACGATTCCGTCTGGGGGAGCCTGATATTCACGGAGTTTCCGAGAATAGGTAACAACAATCTTCTCTAATGGGGAAACGTTGCCTATTCGAGGAATTTATGAGCTTTTGAGTAGAGTGATTTGAAGGAGTAACTGTCCTTTTCTTCCTTCTACGGCATTCCTTCTTCTACCTCTCCTTCTATCACCTTCCTACATCTCTTTTGCTTTCCTAATTCTAATAGGGATAGTATGAGGATAACAGAGATCTTTATCCCATACCATATTTCAAATGGTGCCGTCTGGATGGTGGTACTCACTCAGAATAAGTAACAATAGTCTTCGCTATTAGTGAAGCGTTACTTATTCGAGGAAGTGCAATAAATGGTAACTTAACCCAAGCACGGTTACTAAGTACTATAGGTTCTAATACCTCTCGTGTTTGGGGTTTACATAAAAAAAAAAAACTCGATGCGAAGGAAAAGCACAATATGAGATACAGAGCAAATGATGCCTCCCACACTACCATCGTAGTTTCTTAAGATTTATCTATGGTGTATCTACACCGATATTATATAAATAAATAAGAAAAATACATATACCAAGGAAATAGCCAAAACAAAGAAAGAGAACCTGGTCCAACTTTGTAAATGAATCAGGTAATGCGAATCCATTGGGATTACTATACAAGTTTGCACGAGACATGACTCTCGCAACTGACATCTTTGGAACAATCAAATCTCGTAAGCAGGAAACATCTAACTGGGCTGACTCAATCAACGCCATTCTCAACAAACTTTTTCCTGATGATAATCCCCTGGAAGACTTTCCAGAAAACAGTACAATCAGAAGAGACAATGAAAAATACCAAACGTCAGTGCAAACTGACCCATTCACAAAACAGGAAATTGAAGTAGTTCTTAAGAAGATTAACATCAAAAAATGCCCAGGACTAGACATGGTGGAATACGCTTTCATCATTACACTACATAAAATTAAACCTGAGCTCCTGCTACATTTTTTTCTGCTACTGTTATACAACAAATGTCTCTCTCGCTTTTGTTTCCTACAAATCTGAAAGACTGCACTACTCCGTCTCATCGCAAAGCCCAATAAACCAATTAGAGAGCCGAGATCCTTCAGACCCATAGCACTTCTGGCCAACTTGGGAAAAATCCTAGAACGGTTAATAGCTATGCTCATTACAAATCGGTTTCTTTCTCGGAATCTGATCTCGCCTGCACAATATGGATTTACCCCAGGTAGGTCTTGTGAGGAGGCCCTCTCAGACCTGGTCCTGCATTTGGTAATGTCCAATTACAAGTACGAAATGGCGTTGTTCATTGATTTTGAGGGGGCCGTCGACAACGTGTGGTGACAAAGCGCCCTGGAATGCCTCAGATCGGCAGAATTCCCTCACAATCTCTATTGGCTAATCCGAAGATACTTTTCAAAGCGATCGATCATCCTAAAAGTAAATACCAACAAATTCACAGGCCTATTTTACTGGGGGTGTCCATAGGAGTCGGTTCTAGGACCCCTGGTCTGGAACATGGTGCTTCGAAACTGGCTCCACAAATCATTTGAACATAAAGTCAGTGCATTTGCTGAGGATTTGACTGTCATCATCTCAGGTCATTCGAGATCTGTCCTTGAACTGAGAGCGCAGAAAGTCCTTGGTAGCCCCACCTCCTTGGGTGGCAACCAACAAACTTCAGATTAATCCCATCAAACCAAAGATGATGATTTTCAAAACCAAACGACATTTTGGTTTTGAAAATCACAAACGACAAACGAAATAAATAGCAAGAAGGCACCCCAGGTCAAAATTAATGGTATCCAGCTCCCCCTGGTTTTGCATTCTAGGGTCTTGGGCACGATCATAGACCACAGGCTTTTATTCCTACCTCACCTACGTGAAAAAAACCAGGAAGTTTACAGTCTCCATCATTAGAATTTCAAGAAATGAGTGGGCCTGTCCAGACAGAGCCTTCTCCTCTACTATAAAGTGGTATTCCTTTCCATAGTCTCATTCGCGGCCGGAGCTTGGTTCCACAGAGTGGTAATCGTCAAAATGAAGCAAAAACTCAACTCAATCCAGAGGGCAATGCTACTAGAAGCACATTGCATCTGTCGAACGGTGTCCACTGCGGCAGTCGAGGTTATTGCAGGGACTCTGCGATTAGAGCTTTATGTAATATTTAGGGGATTTTACTTGAGGCTCAAAAAAGGAATACCAACCTCCATCATGGATACAGACCTATCGTTGAATGATGACAATATGTAAGATCCCAAATTTTACAAGAATAAATAAAAGGAATAATTTTAATTTAATTAGTTAGAAAAATATTTTATATGAAAATTTTCTAATTCTCCTTTGTGGTTAACTACAAAGAATCTAAGATATGGTAAGCTAAGTGCTTTTGCATCTAAATTCGCACAGATATTCTTTTGAAATAGATTGCTAATTAGTTATGCCTATTTGAGCAAGTACAGGACAATTGGAATGTGACAATGGATAGCAAGTTGATTTCTAATAAAATGGTTTGGAATGCAGATGATGGCAGGAAATATGTTGGGAAAGGAATAAAGTCTCAGTCCCAAATTAGCCATTAACCCTATGCATGTGTAGAGCAATGGATAACAACTTAAGCTTCTGGTACATACAATGAAACTGACCCTAGAATGCATTTGGGAAACTGAAGGGCGTCTGTTTATGACTATGAGGGGAATGAACCGGATTAAGGGAAAATACACTTAGGAGAAAGGCCAGGAGGAAATGGATCCGCAACCCTTGTACAACATAAAAACACAAAGGGGAGAAAGATGCCCAGCTATACAGCGTCCGGAGAAAATAAACATTTCAGATGAAGGACGAATTATAGTAGAGATACTGGAAGTGAAGATGATTGTGAATTGTAAAGAGGAAGGCGAGAAAATGGGAACCAAAAGCGGGAGTACGAGGAGAAAGTGTTGTCGAAAAAAAACATGTGTTTGTGAATGTCTGAAAACTAATGTTGTAACTGCGGGTCCGAAAGAATGGTCAAGTAGAAATGGCTGAGTTTGATGTAAAGGTTGGAAGAGTGAAAGATAGTCGCCAAAAATGAGAAGTGCATCTGATGAATGGTTAAGAAGCCCAAACCTCATCATATTAAGCAAATAAATGGATTCAGACTATCGCTCATAGATTTCTCGGAAGGATAATCTAGGAAAGAAATACCTGAAAAATCTTTAAGCCAAGGAAGACGGCACAAGGACGTCTTCCAGGTACAAGGAAGACGACTGCGAAGAAAGATCAGAAGGGGAAGATCAATCCACTGGTGGCTGTGGAATAAAGAAAGGGCAAGGGAAAGTAAGTCCCCAACAATTATAAAGGTTAATGGTTAGAATGCGCTCACGACTGATAATTGTTACTTTGTCAACGCATATCTTGAGATAGGCTTAGAACAATAATAAATAGCAAGAAACTGGGGGGGGGGAGAGGGAGAGAGAGAGAGAATACTATCTATCTCTGATATAATGGGCTTATCTAGAATATATGTTATATGGTCAGGATTATATTGTATAAGTGCTCTTGGGAGAATATATTTATCCTAAAGTTGTATATGTTTACAAATAAAAAAAAAAAAAACACAAAGGGGTAGATATTTGATTGATAATTGGCGAGAGGAGTAGTATTTTGTAAGGGTAAAAGAATTGGTTTAGGAGAGTTCTATAGTCTGAGATTGTTAGAGAAAGGGTGTTGGGTGTACAAAAGGATTTGAAAGAAAATTTTAGATTAATTGAACAAAACAAAATGTATGATGAATATGCATAAAGGAAGTAGAAAGGAGTTTTATTGATCCTGAAGTTAATTTTAACTAAAAGTAGAGTTGTACAGATTTCAAAAGGAAGGTGGAGAGAATATTTCTTAGCATTAAATGAGACAAGACTGTGTAAATTTTGATATAGAAATAAACCTTTGTTATGTTTAGAAATTTAAATGAGTGCTTCATTACTGTAAGAGAAATATATACTCCCCTCAAAAAGAAAAAACACTTGTGCAAGGAGAATAAATATATTGCTGAGTGCCCAGAATCTTCTGTGACAGAAAGAAAAAATATAGCAGTCAGGTAGCTTGTAAGGGTGAGGAACCAGTTGCACTTAAATAAAAAAAAATAATAATAATAATACACAACTACCAAAACTGGGTTCCAAAGCACGGGGTATAACAACACATAAAAAGATAAATAAAGAGTAAGAAACTCCGATTCTCACAAATAAAAGGGAGAAAGTTCGACGCTTTAGCGAGCTAATAAGTGTCTGGCAAACAAGGAGGGACAATTCAGCTGTTGGGATTGTAACCAGAAATTTCCTACCGGATGTCTCCTTTGTGATGTCGAAGAAGATTCGCTCATGGTTTGCAATTAGTCTGGAAACATCGTATCTTATTATTGGGCATGAGTCCCTTAACGAAAAACTCCACCAGCTAGGCCTCTTAAATACTGACCTCGGTTTCCGTGGAGCAAAAGAAAACTGGCAACATCTTCTCCACGAACTATGAAGAAATTAGGAATGAGCTGCGAAATGAAGTCCCATTCTTCAGCATAAATCAAGTTGACCGACTTGTTCTGACCCCACATCACTTGTCTGCACTCCAGGCTTTTGCAGCTGCTGCCTTTGCCAGAAGGAAAGATATGCTTACAACTAATGCGGTAGCAACATAACCTCAAGCACCAATCAAAGATCAACCTACTGACCTTTTCAGGCATATTATTATTCTATTTTATGTTTATTTTTTCCTTTCCTCCTTATTTTTTTGTTCTTCCTTCTTTTTATTTTTTTATTAATTTTTTCCCTCTCAAAACCTGCACCACGGGTGGATGTTTTTTTGTTTTTTTTTTGCTGTTGTCCCTCTTGACTGGGCGCCCAGAGGATCCTGACCCACCTGCTGTCAACACCAGATCTGTCAGAGTCTCTTTTGAGACGCACGTGATGTATTGGGACTGGCCCACTGCACCGTGGTGTGGACGAGTAACCAGAGTCATCTGTACAGGTGACTGATGCTTCTGGGTAGCCAAGAGGCCAGAACAGACACAAACCTATACCAACACATTTCTGCCCCTTTACAGTTGATTCTGTTCTTCAGACAGACACAAGGCGGAGCTGAACGAATGTTCCTTTACATATACGCATGTCCAACGAGAGGAAGGAATCGAATATGTGGTTTTTTTCTTTATTGTCATTTTTGTAACTTAATTATCATTATTATTATTTATTTATTTTTGGCTGGTGTAGAAAAAGCCTAGGGCTTCTCTGCACTATACAGCTCATTCCCACATACACCAAGTCGTACTTCTAATCAACAGCTGAACGCTGCAGCTGGATCACCGCAAAATTCCCCTTTCGTCTCCACCTTCCAGGGTCACTAATGAGCGTGTCGCATGCCTAACACCGTGCAGGAAGTCTTGTTTTAATGACTAGAAGCATCTCGTGAGGTCCACAGCTCGTAATGTAGGGTGTAAGCCGTGTCGCGTGATGAGTATCCCACGAAAGGGCCTCAATTTTGGTGTCGAATCCCAGTGGAAGTCTGAATACTCGGTAAGTGACAGGCGACAGCAGTCTAGGGCGCCTGTCGATGTGTTGTTCGCCAAAACACCATTAACGGGGTAATCACGATGGAACTCCAAATGATCGCTTCATTACGAATTGTTTAAACAGGAAAGAACTGTTTGCGGCATTTTTTTCAGCAGTTGCCAAGGACACAAAGGCTTTATTCACGAAGGAAGGGTGATCTCACTGAGTGATTCCACGAAAAGCCCGGCATCATTCGTTTTTCCTCAAATAAAAAGTTCATTATACCACGTGGAAAAGTGGGGGCAAAAACGTCTGCGAAAATATAGGGTTCGATTGAACCATTTACGGAGGGACTACCGGAATTTGATTGTTTTCTTTCCCACCGTGGAATATCCACATCTTCTATTGCTAAATCTACTGGAAACTCCTCGCATTAGGGCGGTGGCTCTAATCACCGTCCTCCATACACCGAGTAAAAATGGCCGGGGTTATTATTCTCAGTTTATTAACGAAACACCCCTGTGCAGAACTTATCTAGGAGGGTAGCTCGTCGAAAGAACTTATTAGATAGGGACACATGTAGTTACACAAAATAAAATATCACAAAATACAAAAATTAATAAATAAGAAGAACTACAGTCGTTCTACACCTGAATTCAATATCATAATCATTCTGCTGAACGGCATATCGTCAATCCTACAAGAGTCTTTTGAAGTCTTTTGCTGTGAACAAAAAACTTTCTTTCTCGAAATGCATTATTATTAAATCCGTTTATAATTATAGCAAGTGATTGCTTTCATCCCTTTTACACAGCCAACCGGCTAGAAGGGTGTACAAAAATGAAACAGTGGTAATTTTTACAATGCAATATTTACAAATCACGTTTACAATATTTACAGAAGTGCGAATAATTTACAGTATTATTTACAGAATGCAATTATCGACAACTTACTTTAGAAGAGGAAATTATTCACAGTACCATTTACAAGTAGATGTCCAACAGGTATTTTATATTTTGGTCATTCCTTCCTATTCAAGCTTCTTCTTCGTACTTCTATAGTTCAAGCAAGCTGTAAGCTTCAGAGAGAATCTTCACTCTGTTCTGCTTGCCTTCACAGTATTTCACGGGATCTATTGCCAATGTTTTGAAAAGGGGGACTGCGTTGTTCGGAAAGACAGCACAGGTTGGATAGTGTAGAATGCAACGGTAAGTAGGGATTGTCATTACTGCTTCCAGCACGTGGAGTAGCGATAACTCGGTGAAGACTGGGGGCGTCAATCACAACGGTAAGCATCTGAGACAACAAGAATATTCCTGAATGCAATGTGAACTCTCCAGAGAGTGATATTTAAGTTGGCATAAAAAACAGCCCTGGGGTCAGATGGTGAATGCGCTGCCCGTGACTCTGTTCATCCATCGCATTACCCAGTACTCGACTGCCAGGAGTCTGTTTATGTACGAGGTCGGTGCAGAAGACCAGATTGTTGACATATAGTGCGATTGGTTGTAGGCACCACTGGACGTATCCATCGACGTGCAGTAACCCAGTCAGCTCTTGTCGAATTGCCCGCATCGACGAACAAGTCTTAGTTTTCACGGTCGAAGAATGGTTCTGAAAAGTGAGGCCTTAGTTCCAAGTCAAGCCGAGGTCCGTGTGAGACTTCACTTTCGTTATCTGCACTCCGTTCTAATAGGCTGTGATATCATTTTTGATTCTCTTTTTTGTAAATGTTCACTCTTGTTATATTTGTAGTTTAGTGTACAGAACCGCTACAATCAGCTTCTTGCAGGTTCTTCATGGCAGTACCTGTCCGGGTCTATTTTGAAGACAAAAATTCTATACAGCTCCACAATATTGGCAGGAAACAGCCGCCCGCCTTAATCCCTCCGTGTGATGGATATCGCTACGGAGACAATGGGGGTTAGTCGAGCCGGGCCGGGCCTGATCACAAGATTTTCAATTTGTGGGGCATCTAAACTCCCAGTCAGATGTTGTGCCAGCGTGCAGATGTTACGTGCAGTTACCATCTGAATCCACGGAGCTGCGTTCAAGTTTGTATACACGAAATACCGATTTTGAAATCGTAAAGGTTCGAATCCCGTCAGTGACGCCAGAAACTTCAATGGGTCTTCTCACTCCGTGGATGAGTTAGTCGATCTTGGGTGTAGAGAGTAAGGATTTTTCGCCTCGGACACTGGTTTTTCGTCCAGAAAAACAAGCAAAGAACGACCAGAGAACGCACGTAATTGGTGGAACTATTACACATGGTGGGCGAGGTTGTTCTCGCGTTAAATGGCAATTTTATTCTGTTTGTTCCGTTTCTTTGGTTGTTGCCTCAATTCTGTGGTCCATTCGGATGTTTTGCTTGATAAGACGGATTTCTTGGGAGAAAATCTCGTAACACAAACCCCACGAGAGAGTATACCTTTGCAATGGTGTGAATGCACTCATGAAATTCCGCACACTACTATCAGAATTCGAACCCACAAGTTACGGAAGACCAGCGATTATAACTGGCACTAGAACTGGCCACTTCATGGTCTACTCCAGTTTCAGCAGCCCATGTTTGTTTAATTCCATTAAGATCCAAAGGCCACCACAGCAATTAACAAGAGGAAGCTTGACTCGATTCAGCGCGTCATCCTGCTCACCATCACCAGCGCCTGCTGCACAGTCAACATCCATGCCTTGCAAGTGCTGGCTGGCGTGCTACCTCTAGATCTATAAATAGTCAAATGTGGTTTGCTTTATATGCTTTCCAAAGGTAAAGCCATCTCCTGTCTGAATTTTACCACCGGCCCCTCAAATAACATCAAGGCCGAGAAGAAGCGCCTCACTGAATACTTGCAGCAAGTCTGCCAGTCGAGGTGGATACAGACTACAAAAGGAGAAGTCACCAGAAAATTCATTCTTACAATAGCAAACAGTATACCTGAAATGTCCCACATGGTTCTCTCCTATCTAATACGTCACCTTTTTTTTGTTAACTGGCCATGGATCTATCAAGAGGAAACCCCACTGCACTCGGAATCACCGAAAACCCACAATGCCTCTGAAGACTGGAGGTACCTCCTCCTGACTAGGGTACATTAACTTCCTAAAAACCAAGAACAGCACATCCACCAAAGAGAAAACTACGTTACCTTTAGGCACTATGCACAGGATTTATTCGCACGACGGAAGAACCTACCATGGATATAGTCACTATCTGGATCATCATCTAAACCAAGACAAGACAACAACCTTCATTTTGGGAATCAATACAGATGAAATGAGACTACACCACCACCAAATCTGAGAAGATCCAGTATAGGAACAGCCACAGTTGCATTCCTATTTATATCCCTACTTAGTTAGACACAGATCCCCGGATAGGACTTTAATTACCTCACCACTGAAACTGACATCACGACCGGACCTGAATGAGAAGAGAAAGAAGATTGTGCCAAATGGCGAGCACGCTTGTGCTCCCTTGCACTGCAACTCTTTTCCCACTCCCATCCCCTATTTTGGCCTGATGGAAGTTTTCCATTGTACCTTCTTCTTTATCCCCCTTACTGCTACCTATTCTCTCCTTCCTTTCTTGACTCCAAAGCCCACACACTAACGATCCAGTCATAATGGCCCTCCAGGACGAAGTGGAGGACCGCCACTTCGTCCTGGGGGTCCTCCACTTCGTCCTGGAACCCAACCCAACACGAAAAAATCGCAAACAGGTGGTTTCCAAATCACAGCGGGAAACACGCCCACAGACGAAGACTAGTAAACACACAAACTATTCTGTCCCAAAAGGACACGAACGAAGATAGGGCAGCAGGTCCCACCCTTGACCCTGCTATACCAGAGCGTTCTATATATGAGAAGACCCTATATCTCAAAACCACACTGGAAAATATCTTCAAAGAAAATTCAGAGTGTCAACCGGCCTGAGTCGCAAATCGTTACCATCTTTCACAAAATGGAAACGATTCTCGATGATACATATCGTGACAGCAAGAGAGCAACTGCGCGGCAACAAGCCTATAAGGAATGTGAGGCAAACAAAATGCCACAGCGCACCCCACTTATGCTCAAGCTCTGTGGAATATACCAAACGAGGCAGGAAGAACAAACAATGTGGAAATCCAACAAAAGAAAACACTACTGAAAACCCCAAACATCGTTATACTAAGACCCACTGGAGAAGAGAGGCCCTCCAGTGAACAAATAAAGCAAAAAGTCATAAACAATCTAAGAGGACTTCGATGACACTAGGATAAAATCCATCCGGAAAACAAGAAGTCCCGGTATCGTAATTGAGACGGAAAACAAGGAGGGAAGCTCATGGGACAATAACTAATCCCAAGCGAAATGGCCTGAGACTCATGGCGGAGGCTCCAAAAAAGAAAGGCCCATCAATAGTTATTTTTAACGTGGACCAAAACCTACAACCACAGCAAATCACGGAAGAAATATCTAGAAGAAACCTAAAGAGCTACCTACCGAATCAAGAAGGGGCGGCACTGATGACCCTAAAATACAGAACTAAATCGAAAACTAGTGGAGAATACAACTGGACCATTGAGCTGACCCCAACCGCCTGGCAGGTCCTAAGAAACTAAAGCAGGATTTCTATCGAGTAGAGCTGCCTCCTTTTTCGAGAGCACGTGGCAATACCAATGTGATGTTGAAAATATGGCCACACCTGCGCCCAAAAAGGAACTAACCTGCGGCCACTACTCAGAGAGGGAACATGATTTTAAAAACTGCCCCAACAAACTAAGGAACCCATCTGCATCAACTGCAAAAAGCTCAAAAAAGGAACACAACTAATCCATCCGAGACGCAAAATGTCCCACTTACCTCAAGATAATAGGCACCAACAAAGAATTGACTATGGGAATACACCATAAAAAATACAATTACAGCGTACTGAAAGTACACCAACTAAACCCACAGCGAGCTCGAGCGGTTTTTTGGCAGGACATAGTGGACATAGTGTTTTTTGTTATGCGGTTCCCGTGGTTTCCCACAAATCCGCGTTAAATACTCTGTTAACATAGCAAAGCCAGTCAGTGTGGGTTATGTGTGAGTAGTGTGTTGTTTGTGTTGTTTGACTGGCCTCTTCGTTACTGGGAGGCGCGATCACCAGGAAGGAGCCTCCCAGCATCCGTCCACTGGCACGAGGAGCCGGACCAGGGAGTAAAAGACATCTGACGGGCCGTCCACACTCTTGCAGGAGCGAGAGTGGGGAAGGCCAAGGAAAGAGCGGAGAAGAGACAGGAAAGTGGAAGACAGACAAGATAAGAGAGGATGACAGAGCGTAGGCATCCTCCCAGGCGAAACGGAGCAGGAAGAGTGCTAGGTGCAGTTGTGGAGTCCTGGAGAAAGACTGTGGGTAGGAAGAAGAGAATAGGTAAAGTTCAAATTAAAGAATCCAGGATCGTCACAATGGAGAATCACGGAGCGGCGTCGACAGGGCTGTCCGCCATTTGCAGTTTCATGTCTGGAAGTTTCCGGTGCTGCGTATCAGTTGCTGTCTAGAGGAGGTTATCCAGGAGTAGTGTTCGGGAGTTGCAGGTGATGCCAGCGACGACGAAAGACCTCGTTGGCATAACTGGTCAGTGCAGGGAAGGCATCATTAGATTCCAATAACTTGGTTTCTGACCGAAGTGATGTAGTGTGGAGGTCTAGGAGTAGTTGGATTCTTAGATCTAAGTATACGTTGCATGAGTGCATCACGTGATCCCAGTCTTCAGGTTCTCCGCAGGTACAGAGGGCATCCTCGACTAGGCCGAACTCTAGAAGGCGTCTCTTGAAGGACCCGTGGCCAGTTAATAGGAAGGAAGCATAGACGTTATTGAAGAACCAAGTGGAACGTTGCTTGTTGATGTAGGTTACCTCAGGAAGGAAAAGTTTAGTAGTTGCACCAGTTGTGGAGTTATTCCAGCGGGTTTGCCATAAGTTTATCGATTCTAGCCACACACGTTTATGTTCCTGTTTGATGTCCATATCGGTACGGGTTTGAATAGTGAGGAATTCAGCTTCCTTATTCTTCTTAATTGCATTAGAGAGTCCGATAAAAGCGACGTGGAGGTCCAAACGGAGGCGGCCTGTTAGTAGCTGTAGGGCGGCAGTTGATGTCGTTCTACATGCGCGGGTCATTTGTAGTAGCATAAGTCGTTGAATTTGCTGAATTTTACGTTGAGCATGCACTAAAGTCATTCGGTGGTACCAAACTGCAGCTCCATATGTAACAATTGGTATAAATACTGCTGAGTATAAAAGGCGTTGAGTTGGTCCTTTAAGACCCCAGTCCTTGCGGGTAAAGCGTGCTAACATACTGATGTAATTTTTTATCTTTTCTTTGATAGCCTGGATATGAGGAATGAAAGTTCTCCTGTCGTCCAAAATTACTCCTAGGTACTTCACCGATCGGTAGTTTTTCAGTGGGCGGCCATTAAAACGTATGGTAGGAGGTCTGGAGAAGTCCAGTTTGCCTTTTAATAGGATGGTTTTGCTCTTCTCAGTGGAGACTGAGAGTTTATTTTCCGTGGCCCATACGGATAGAGCAGCGAGAACAACCGTAGCCTGGGTTTCTATGGTGGCGCGGGTGGGGCCCTCAATGATAATAACCATGTCGTCGGCATAAGTAAGCTGAGTAGTGTGTGGGTAGTCCCTCAGGAGCCAGTCGTCGAGTATCATATTCCAGACAGCTGGCCCCAGGATGGAGCCCTGGGGACAGCCTCGGTTAGATGTCGGGTGATGCAGTGATATTTTGTTTTGATGCTGACCTTGCGGTTAGAGAAGTAGCTTTTGAGGCAGTGGTAGAAATTCCAAGTGCAGTTAGAGACTCTGGCCCTCTGAAGAACGCCCGGCCACCACACTGTGTCAAAAGCTCCTTTGAAGTCAATGAAGATTGCCAGTACATAAGTTGCATCCGACTGTTCTGCAACTTTGAGGGTTTTGGATAGAGCATCAATTGTGGAGCACTCTTGTTTGAATCCAAATTGAAGCGAGGATGCCAAACCACTGGCTTCATATCGGGGTTGGAAGCGGGAGAGCAGCAGTCTCTCAAAAACCTTGCCGAGAATGGGAAGCAGCGCAATCGGGCGATATGCCTTGGGGGTACCTGTGGGATCCTTAGGTAAGGGCCTCAGATTAGCATGCTTCCAACGTGATGGAAAGTTACCCTCATTCAGACAGGTGTTGAAGAGCTGAAGAAGTATCATTGGAGCTATGGCCCAGAGACGTTGCACAGTCTCGCCTTCAATAAAATCCAAACCAGGAGCTTTACCTTTTTTTTTTGCTTTTTTTAATTGCTGCATCGCCTTCTTCCTCTGGACAATTCCAGCATTATTATTATCCTAGAATCGTATACCAACCAGAAACAAGTCAGGGGTTACCCGCTCAACTATAAAATTGTGCAAAGCGATGAAGACACCCCCATGGGCAGCAGTACTGATAAGAAACCCACAGATAACTGTAACAAAGATACCACAACTTGGCGCACACCCTGTGCCCGTGTTATGTGCTCAATAGGCAGTTACTACATAATAGCCCTTTACTGTAGGCCGGGAACAGATGTTTGTTTGTGTAGAAGAAAATCTGCGACAGACTCGCAACCAGCAAAGGAAAATCCAGACGACGGAGAAAACGAATCGACAAGTGATTCCGACCACGAGGATAATAATACCCGAGCCTTTCCCCTTACTCAGAGTCCCCCACTATCAGGAACCCCTGTGGACCAAGTCATTGCTATTAGAGGGACACTTGATGAATATTTGGGCAAGAAATCCAACAGAGTCACTGCTGCTATCCGCACTGACATTCTCACCATCTTCAGCAAAATGGAGACGGTAATCCTAAATCTCCATATTGAACATGAACGACTACAATCCAAACTGGAAGTTCTTTCGCAGGAAAGGGGAAATAAAATGCAACAACGCCCCCCAACCTTTGCAGGGGCTTTGAGAAATGGCGCGCCTGTTGCGCCTAACAAACCTGACATTTCCCAGACCAAGAGGACAAAACGAAAGCCAGAATCGCACATCGTTTTGATTAAACCGGTAGAGGATGCGCAGCTTGACACTAGTGAAGCCGTCAAAGAGACCCTGACAGCTAATCTAAAGGAGCAAATGAAGACTGTCAAGATTAGGAGTATCCGGAAGACCAGGCACCCAGGTGTGGTGATAGAAACAGACACCAGGGAGGAGGCACAAACTATCCTTAACAATGCCAATATGACCAAGTTTGGACTAAAGGCAGAAGTTCCCAAGAAAAAAGAGCCTTCAATCGTAGTGTTTGACGTAGATCAGGACGTCACTCCTGAAGAACTTGCAGAAGATATTTACAGTAAAAACCTCAGCCTGCACTTACATGAAAACGCAGAAGAAGATGACGTCTCTCCAAAATACAAGACTAAATCAAAAACTCACTCTAACGTAAACTGGGTAATCCATCTCTCTACTAGAGCGTGGCAAATCCTAGGAACGCAGAGCCGTATTTTCATTGGCTGGGGAAGCCACAGATTTAAAGAACATATTCCTGTCCCCAAATGCTATAAATGTCTTCGCTTTGGCCACACTTCGCACACATGAAACCAGCGAGAGTCGACGTGTGGCCACTGTGCCCAAAAAGGGCATGGATACAGGGACTGCCCAGCAAAAGATCAACCACCAACCTGTGCCAACTGTAAGGTGGCCAAGGCGCCCCATCAGCACTCAATCAGGGATGGAAACTGTCCAGTATACCTAAAAGCTAAAAGTCTGTACCAAATGAGAATCAACTATGGATAGAGCCCCTTTAACCAATAACTACAAAGAAATAAGAATTGTCCAACAAAATGCACAGAGAGCTAGGGGGGTAGCCGACCAGCTAAAAGTAAAAATAGAGGAAAATCAAATAGATGTGGTCTTACTTCAAGAACCCTATGTCCGGTCGGGAGTGGTTACTGGGTATCCTGCAACGTACAAAACAGTTTATTGCACAACAGAGAACCCTTGGGCTGCAATAATAGTCAGAAATCCAGATATCACTACCACCAAGATAACGCCACTCTGTACTGCAAACAGTGCTTGCGCACAAATTATAACTCCGCTGGGCCCGCTCTTCTTGTTGTCCTTATATACCCATCCTGGAGAAGATATTGCCCCAGCAATCTCAACTATCCAGACAGCTCTCCAACTTCTTTCAGGGGGGGCGGTTGCTAATAGCCATGGACGCAAACTGCCGATCTGTGCTTTGGCACAGTCACACACCTGACAGGTCTGCTCATAGGATGGTGCACGACTTGAAGATTTCTTCCTCACAACAGGACTTCAAGTTATAAACCGCCCTGGTCATCTCCACACCTACAGCGGCCCCCTCTGGGAAAGCAACATTGACGTTACAGCGGCGACTCCAGATATTGCTGTCAAGCTCGCCAGATGGACTGTTCAAGAATCCTGGACTACGTCGGACCACAGAGCGATTTCATTCTCCCTGGTTCGCTCTCTGGAACGTACCCCTCCAGTCCCCAGAGATGTGATACGTTATAACGTCAAGAAGGCTGACTGGGAGCGCTTTCGAACAGAACTGTCAACGAGACTCCCTGAAGATATTCCACTCTTTGACACACTAACTCCGGATGACTGTGTAAAAAGCATTACCGCTACTATCAGAAGCGTCTGCGACCTTTCCATCCCACGCAGAAGGCCCTACAGGTATGCTGTCCCTTGGTGGAACCACCAGCTAGACGATCTAAGAAGAAGGGTCCACCATGCTAGGAAAATGTTCCAGCGGGCAAGGGCGACGATGTCCTCCCAAGAGATTACGGCAGCCAGGGAAGCTTACCGCACAGTCAGAAATGAATATACTAAAGAAATTCGCAAAAACAAAAAGCAATCGTGGCAAACTCTGGTGTCTATCTCCGGAAATGAGAACCCCTGGGGCATCGTTTTCAAAATTGTAACTAATAAATTACCACGTGGTGAGGTGCTTGATACAACACTGAAAATAGACGGTACTTCCACCTATACCTGGGAGGACACTATAAATAACATTCTTGATACCATTTACCCTGTTGAAGAGGCACCCTTGACGCAACAGCAACAAGAAATTATCAACCAGAATTTAGAATACCACACAGCAACGGTGGAGCCCCCGTTCACCAGCTTTGAGATGGACCTGGCAATTAACAAGATGAAAGATGGAAAAACACCAGGTGCAGACCTGCTGGAAGTAGAAGTTCTCAAAAAATTCGCTGAGGCCTGTCCAGCTATACTTCTAAGCCTACAGAATAAGTGCCTGGCAGAGGGCACCTTCCCAGCTTCATGGAAGACTGCAACCTTAAAACTAATACTGAAAAACTCGGACAAGTCACCACAGAACCCAGCCTCATATCGCCCGATTGCCTTACTCTCCGTGATGGCCAAACAACTGGAGCGTCTACTCTTGTTTAGACTTTCTGCCTGCTACGAGGAACACCAACTCTCCTCAGAAAAACAATATGGCTTTAAAAAAGGCTGCAGCACTGAAGACGCTGTCAACAATCTAATCACGCAAGCAACGCACTCAGCTTTCAAGTACTCTCTTGCTATATTGGTGGACTTTGCTGGAGCTTTCGACCGCCTGTGGTGGCCCAGCGTTCTTCGGAGACTTTGGTACTCAAATGTTTCTAAAAATCTATATAACAGTTTGAAGTCTTATCTAACCAACAGAAAAGTACGAGTTACTAACAAATATCAGACAGTTACCAGATTCATACACCGGGGTTGTCCGCAGGGCTCTGTGCTTGGCCCGTTCCTCTGGTCTATTGTCTTGGAGGAGTTCCTGGGCTTGGACCTTGGGGGGGCTGAGCCCTTGGCCTTTGCGGACGACCTTGTCCTGTTGGTGCGTGCGGACACTAGGTCATCCTTGGAAATTATTGCAAATGCGGCGCTTGTGAAGCTCCAGAACTGGGCAGCCTTGCACAACCTTACCATCTCGGCAGAAAAAACAAAATCTATTCTCCTCAAGGGCAGACTACAAATTAGAAGACCACCTACGATGAAATTAAACTTCACCCCCATCCGACTGTACACAGAGGTTAAATACTTAGGTATTTACATTGACTCTGGTCTTACTTTCCATAACCACCTGAAATATCTAGCCACCAAAATCCGGAAGTATGCCGCCATGATCAGGAGGGTGAGCAGATCCGACTGGGGCTTGAAGCACAAAGCTCTGACCCTCATATACAAAGCAGTATTTGTCCCGATTGTTTGCTATGGTGCCTCCACCTGGTATAGACAAGCTACACTAACAAAAAACAAACAGAAGCTGGATACAATTCAAAGGTTCACGCTGCTATCAATTAGTAGGGCGTGCCGCACTGTTAGCACCCCTGCCTTGTAAGTTCTAACAGGTTGTCAGCCACTCTACCTAGAAGTAGTCAGGCGAGGCCTATATTACCACCTTAGGAAAGGAACACCAGCTGAAATAGTAAATATCCAGCTGGATCTTGCAAATGACCCCAAGATAGAGAAGAGGAGAATCACCCAACACCTACAAGCGATATGGCAACAGAGCTGGGAAACCACGCAGAAAGGAGACATCACGAGGCGATTCCTCCCAACTATAAACCATACTCACCCAATAGCCCCTCCCTGGTTCTCACCTGGTCTGCACATGACGTTTATTATCACTGGACACGACCCCTTCCGTCAGAAACTCACAGCTATGGGGATTGAAAGAGACCCGCGGTGCCATTGTGGAGAAGAAGAGTTCTGGGGGCATCTCATGTATGAGTGCCCTGCCTATGACAACAGTAGAATCAAGTTTGCTACCGCAATTCAAAGGAATCCACGAAACCAAGAGTCCTCGCTGCTGCTCGATGAAAACACATACAGGGCACTAACTGTGTATGCGCAGGAAATCTTCGCACTGAGGCTAGCCAAGATTGCTGAAATGAGAACAACATTGGATCATGCTGCCCAAGGCCTGAATCAGACTGGCGTGGGTTAGCTCCTTCTCCCCTAGAGGACACTGCCTTGACAACTTGCAAATCCTTTAAGGGTAGGAACACTGCTGGTACCATTCTGGTGTGGGACTGCTGGCACTCATCGAGTGCGGGATACTGCTGCAAACCCCTTATAGGGTAGGATCAGCCGGCACCGTTCTGGTGCGGGATTGGTGGCACTCTGGAGAACTTCTGAGTGCGGGATACAGAGTCCATTGGCCTCTGGTGATCATGCAGGGGCACCTGTCCCCTGCTACTTTAACTCCCACCCCCAGATCCCTATTTTCACCTCACAAAGAGCGGACTGCTCCTTAACTTTAGTCCGTCCTCCTTTCCCTCTTTCTGTTCCTTCTAACTCGTACTCCTGCTCTGTTTCCCCCCCCCCACTTTTTTATTTTTTATTATTATTTTTTATTTTTTATTATTTTTTTTTATTATTATAATTTTTTTTGTATTATTTTTTTTTATTATTATAATTTTTTTTGTATTATTTTTTTTTTATTTTATTTATTTATTTATTTTTATTTATTTATTTATTTTTTCACTTGACCTTTGTCAGGAAGCTTAGGCAACCCTGGCAAAGGCCAGCCAGAGTATAATGGGCAGCCTGGCTCACCTTCCAGTGGTGGTGGCGGGCAACGTGGGGTCCCACTAGGGGCTCTGCGGCCAAGCAGCCAGAGACACAACAACAAAACATAATACTACTCTGACGGAAACCAGACATTACACTTTTTCTGGCTTTTACAGAGATTCTGTACTTCTTCACAAAGTACCATGGTGCAGATGTGGGAAACCACAGGTGGCACCTTTCACAAAACACTATGCCACTATGTTTGTTTGTTATTTGGTTTTTAGGAGCATTAGCAACTAAGGCCATATTGCTCCGGGAAATGCGGTGGCCATTCGCTGACCTTTCCGCATCCTCCGTATTTGGTGGTGACGGGCTCGAACCCCGGTCTAATCAAGAAGCGTATACTGCTACTCCTTCCCACCTGGCTATGGAGGCGCCGCCGGGAACAGAAATCGACTTTGCTACACCGTATCTACAATCTCTGCAGACAATCCTGGCAGGCCATAAAACCTTGATTGCAGCGAATGTTAACTGCCGATCACCTGTATGTTGCAGTGCCACACCGGACCTCAGTGGAACTTCCAACGGGCGGAAACTAGAAGACTTTCTTGAAAACCCAATATTTACAGTCCAAAACCAGCCGTTCTCCCTCCCAACGTACTACAACATGCTATGGGAGAAACAATCGACATGACCTCACCTACCAAAAATAGAGGCAAACGTCACCAACTGGACCGTGCAAAACGCATGGACTACGTCTGACCACCTGCAGAGTACAAAGATACCAAGCCAGATCTATCGCCACCAAACACCTGCTAAACAGGTTCGCAGTGGGGAAAGCGAATGGGGGACGCCTACTGCAAATGCCTAACCTCCAAAGGAAAGCAATACATGGGGAACCTGGCTAGACAGGAGATTGAAGGTGAAAGAAGAGGCTCCAACCAGCTCGCGCAGGAGATAACCCATATAATTATAAATGTAGCAGAAGTGAGCATAAAAAGGAAAACCCCGATGGCAGGAGCCATATGCCATGATGGACTCCGGAGCTATAGAGGATACGAAAACAAGTCCAGGAAAAGAGAAAGCAGTATCAGAAGGCACGAAGAGCAGAAGTCGCGGAACTGAGGCGGTTCTACGACAGATGAGAAACATTCACGCAAAACCATTAAGAACATCCTGGGAGCGATTTGTCCATGTAACAGGAAATACTGACCCCTGCGGAGTGGTGTATAAAATCACCACAAACAAACTCCCAGAGGTGAGGCTCCAAGATTATTCCAGTGGTCATTTTGGCAGTTAGGGGGAGGCGTCTTTCCATTATCAGATTTCGCAGTCGATCAAAGTTTAGTGCGGTTGCCATCGCAGTTGTTCTTTGCTGGAGTGGGTGATGATGTTTATGTGTGATCCAACGAAGGAGCCAGTATTTGGAGGAGTACAAGCGCTTGATATTCATGGGGGCTGCAGGCCAGAGGAACAACAATACACATATGCAATATCCGCACACTTTAAATGTCACATGACAATGTATAGTACGCGAACATGCGGAGAACCCCAGGTGCCGTCTGACAACTAACACACTAAACTTAGGCGAGGCGTGTGGAAGGAAGGTGGAGTAAGAAACGAGGGAATCGGCAGTACGTAGATTTCGCAGTTAAATAGAGCACAAGGATGTTGAATAGCTCTACCATTTTCTCGAAGAAGATTAATGGAGGATTAGGCTCAGAGTTTAATTTTTTTATTTTTTTTTTTTAAACACCCAAGCGTCTTTAAACAAAGCAAATCTGATTTTTGAAATTTTCCCAATTAAAATTTGCAATTTTGTGAAGCTATTTTCCGTAATTTTCCGGATTCCTCTTTTCTAATCAAAATCTGCAGTTCATATATTATAGACCCCCTATTCCATATTTTCAATAAAATCTTAGAAAGTGGAGAGATTCCAAATATCTGGAACACATACTTTGTTGAGCCAGTCCCTAAATGCAGGGACCCCAAGCGGCCTCAAGATTTCACGCCTATTGCCATCGGCTGTGGGTTCCTCAACATATTTGAGAAAGCAATCCAGCCCACCATTGCAGACCATTGTTTCAATCACAGGCCTCCGTACCGTGATTAAGGGGAGATCTGCTAACAGCAACCTACTAGACACCCTTACCAGAATCCAGAAAGCCCTCAACAACAGGACACGGCTTGCTGTTATTTTCTTTAACATAAAAGCGGCCTATGACAAAATAGACATAACAGCTCTAATCACCATTCTCAAGCAGTTCTTAAACATCACTGGAAGGACTCAGTATCATTAAATCAATTCTGGAGCACAGACATCTCATTAGCTCATATCGCAGATTTCGGACAACTTGCATTACTAATAGGGGTGTCCTATCATCAACCCTATTTGCCGCAGGAGCCCTTCCTGGCATCCCAAACTGACTTCCAATCATACGCTGATGTCCTGAAACTTTATATCACATCTTCTGACCAAACTCAGGTTCTTAGCACTACCTTGCTGGCAAGTAAAACCATACATAACCTCCAACAATATCTGGATTCCATCGGATTACAGATTAATCAAGCAAAAACAGCTCAAATATCTTTCACCCAGAAGAAGTCGCGCAATGACATTAATCTTACCATGAACGGATCACCCATCCAGAAAGTTAAAACACACAAAGATCTCGGATTAGTATGGGATGAGGGGCTGACATTCCAGGCTCACCTCCTGAACACAAAAACCAAAATGTACTCCGCTATGTGGGCGATCCGCCAGGAACTAACGGGAATTCATGACCTGGTAAAGAAATGTTCTCCGATGTGTCTGTCCCATATCTCTCTATGCCGTAACCATTTGGTCCTCTGCTCCCACAACACACTTCAACAAGTTCCTCAGCCTGGAATACTGGCTCTTGAAATGGCTCAACTGGCGGACTGGCAACCAATGTACCATTTCTAGGGGTCAGTTCTACGTAAATCTGGAATTCACCCCATGGAAACAACAGATTGTGGCAGCAAACTTTCTTACACTTGCCAGACTAATCACAAGACGAATCGACGCCCTTGATATTTCTGATCTAATAAAAACTGACCGCATTGCCCTAAGGAATCAAATGGACCCAACGCCCCCACTCACAATCAGTTTGAACAACCTGAAAGAATGGAGACGCAGGTTCCCAGGAAACACTGTAGATTTGATGAACAATCTAGATTTCGACCTGGATAGATTCTGCGAGCAGCATTCATACAGACGTCAGAAGGTAAAGGACACATATGCAAACGTACACGTATGAGACGCCACGAAGGAAAATGCCACCACAATGCATCCCCTTAAAGACAGGTGAAAAGGAAAATAAAGTGAAGCCATCACTGGTCCTCTCTCTCTTAGAATATACTACTCCAAAGACGCCTGGCTGTGAGCACTATTACAGTGAAGATTGAAGAGATACCACGTGCAACAACCAGTGAAGGACTGCCTCATTTCTCTATATTTTCTACATTTCTCTCATGCTTTTGTAATTTATAGCACTTTGGGGAAAATAATATCCTTTAATTCTTTCAATTATGTAAAATAATAAACAGTAAGTTCTGTACCTTTCGGGTTAAGCATACATGTGCCCCATGTAACCGCCAGGCACATGTCCCTGTCTTAACCTCTGGCCAGGTGGGAAAGAGCAGCAGTGCGTAGCAACCGCTTCTTGATTAGACCGTTGTTCGAGGCGTCACCACCGAATACGGAGGATGCGGAAAGGTCAGGGAATGACCACCGCATATTCCGGAGCAACATGGCTTTAGTTGCTAATGCTACTAAAAACCAAACAAACATAACTCTGTATGTCAATATCCCCCCCCCCCCTAGCTTACTGCTGTCACGGGGTGGCTCTTCGGCAGAGCAATAAACGGATTTAATAAATAAATAATATTTTGTCAATTTATTTCCTCCTTTTTTTTAAAGCTAATTCTGCTAATTTATATATTTCTTTAATCACTGAAGCTTTTTAGCTGCACTAGTTACAAAATGCATTGGAGCACTAAGCAATAAAGCACATTTTACGCAAATTTCTAGATGCAAAAGAGTGGAAGACAACACTGCAGTAAAAGAGATTAGTAAAAGCAATGTTACAATTTCAGTTATAAATGAAGCTACCAAAGGTGGGTAGGTTAACGTTTCTAACAGTGTCCCCGTGAACATGACCTTGGGGAATTTTAACGTGGGATACCTAAGGAACATGGAACGCAATAATGCTGTTTGCTGCTGGAAAACTTAAGATTGTGGCAAAGTAAATGAAAAGACTTAAATGTACAGGTGATGAGGCTAGGCAAAACTGGGTGGCCTACTTCAGTCATGTGTTTCAAAAGATATGACATTGTACGACTCTGGAAATGAAAACAACATACGAAGCATGGAGTGGGGATCCAAGTCATCAAGGATATCTGGAAAAGCGTTCTCAACTTTGTGCCATATTCCGAGCGAATAATGTTACTCCAACTGCACGAACAGCCTTTAAATCCCAATGTAATCCAAGTACATGCTCAGAGAAAGATGTGGAAATTGAAAGTTTTTATACAGAGCTGAAAGAAGTAGTCAAACTAATAAAGAACCAGGATCCAGCTTCGGTTATGGGAGATCTGAAAGCTAAGGTTGGAAAAGGCAGATCTGGTGAAACTCTAGTATTACTTGGTCTTGGGGCAAGTAATAAAAGAGGGATTCGGATGGTACAATTTTGAAAAGAGGAGAACTTGATTGCGAACGCTTAATTAAACTCCCAAAGAGAAGACAGCATATATGGAGGTCAATCCTAAACAGCAAACGAAATGTGGTCAAACACCAATTTGACTATACAAATTTGTATTATGATTAACCTGCGTTTCCGGAACAGTATTAGTACTAGCTGCATGGTGCTAAAAAGCTTATGGCTTATGCTGCACCAGCCAAAAAAAAAAAAAAAAAAAAAAAACAAAGAGTAAAACAATGATTGAAAAAAATAATAATAAATAAAATAAATAAATAATATTAATTAGTAAAAGAAAAGGAAATTAAACCTATCATCCAATGCGCTTCCCTCATCCGCAGGTATTATCCAGATTACCTTTGAATTTCCCCAAACTGTCAGCTTCTACCACCCATGAAGGCAACTTATTCCACTAATTTATAACTCGCTGGCTAAAATAAAACTTCCTGCAGTCCAATCTAAACATTTCCCCCCGTAACTTGAATTTATGTCCCCTAGTTCTAGCATCATTTATAATCTTGAAAATTTTGTCCTCATTCATTTTACTGATGCCTCTCAGAGCCTTAAACACCTCAATCAAATCTCCTCTAAGGTGTCTAGTTTCCAAACTCTGCAACCCACATATTCGAAGTCTTTCTTCATAAGGACGCCCTTTTGCCGATCTCACCAGGCGAGTTACCCTTCTTTGCACCCTTTCAAGAAGCTCGATGTCTTTCTTCAGGTGCGGGCTCCATATTTGAACACAGTATTCCAAGTGTGGTCTAACAAATGCCTTATATAATGGGATTATCACGTCCCTATCTCTACTTGCAAAAGTTCGATAGATCATCGATAGGACACCATGGGCCTTCCTTGCAACCTGTTTACAATGCTCAGAGAATTTCATGTCTGACCGTATCCTAACACTCAAGTCCCTGCTGGGTTTAGTTGAACACCACCAAATGAATAAGTTATTTTGGGATTGCTCTTTCCCAGATGTAATACTTTACACTTTGTTGGATTAAAGCATAGCTGCCATTTTTCTCACCATTCCTGAAGTCTATCTAAGTCTCTCTGAAGAAGCTCAGCTTGGCTGTGATCATTAATTACGCAGATCATTATGCAGAGAATATCAAAGGTTTTAGAGAGGAGAAGCTGTTCGACAGTGTCTAGCTTGTTACAAATACTCCTTGCATTTTGATAGACAATTCGAATGGTGGTAGCCATAATAACTGGAGTTCGTACAGGTGGCAGGTCTCTTTTTAAGGTTCGCACTGGTTTACTGTGCATTGCGATGTGTACAGGGATATTCTTTACAGGTCTGAAACTCTTTGGATTATCATTATAATCTGCTGAGAGTTGGATTGACCGATATGTGGACAGTTTGTTTTCCTATGGTAAATTTGTTCTCAGTGAAGTTATTTGATTTCTCATGCGTTTTGTTGGCTTGGGAGCTTGGTAGCTTTAATTGCTATTGTGTTTGATGTTGATGTCGGTGGTTTATTGCAGTTCTTGGCTGCTGATCTAGGAAGGGTTTGATGAGGGTTCCAGAGGGCCACAGCCTTGGATCCAGTGCGAAGCTCATCTTCTCAGGGTGGCAGGTAAGGATGAAAGAGGCATAGGTTTCGATACCTGGTTCTTCTCTGTCTCATATCAATATTCATCCCATTTACTTCTGTAAACATGGCCTTAATGCTGCCTGGTTTAGTAGTCGGTTCCAATCGAGATATAAATGTTCGACCACTAGTCTGAACTGCTGTGATATTGTACGAATTAGCACGAGTACCCTTTCAGGAAAGTTCTGTGGCATCTCTATTGCCGTGTTGTCTTCCATGTTCCATGTTCTGATATGTGGAATATGTCATCCGGTTTTCTTTTGAGTGACAATGTTGGTTGTTGAGAGATGCCAGGGAATAGAGGCTGCCTATGGGTCCTGCTGGTGGGATCTTTTGGTTATTCTCAGCATCTTTTTTGCCGGTGACTACTTCCGCAAATGTGGGTCATGTTGCACCCTTTCCAGTATGGATTGTCTCCTTTAATCTTTTATATTTAGTATTATTTTGGGTCGGTATTGTGGAGAGGGCTATGTGAGAGGTCTTCGAGTGGCTACCGCTAGCGAGTGCATCGAACCATTAGCCTCAATGGTTCAATGCACTCGCTAGCCGCCTCCCTAAAGATTATAGGTTATATTTTATCAACTTCAGGAGCTTCACTAGCCTGTAGGCTCGAACGTATTTTCATTAAAAAATATTACGAAATTTCAATATCACTAATTAGACAATTTTCAATTTCGCTCCCACAATTTCCTACTGCCACAAAAGGCTTTTCATTTGTAAATATCGATGCAAAATAACTGTTGAGTTCATCTGCAACGGCAGCTGGTGTATTTATTACTATCCCCTTTCCCTTACATAAAGGTCCGATCTGGTTTGTCCTGCTCTTCTTGGCATTTCTATATGTGAAGAATTCTTTATCCCCCCTCCTTGCTCTGTTTGCTAGTGATTTCTCATAAACTGCTTTTGCCTGTCGAACCTTTTCTGTGGCTCTATTACAGATCACATTTTAGCTGTTATAGGTTTCAGTACTTTTTATTGCTCTGTAACCTTTCCATGCCATATTTTTCTGCTCAAGTAATTTGGCAACTTCACTATTCATCCAACTTGGAACCCTCCTCGTGGAGTTTTTTTTTTAATGGTATATACGCATTCAAGGCATCTGTGATTAATGTTTTAAAAGCGTACCACAGTTCAATTGTATTCATTCTCTGCGCGATATCTACCCACTTAATAGAGGCCATGTAGTACCTTAAGGCATCGTAATTTCCTTTTCTGAAATTAAAACCCATTCCTTTGCCTTTTACTAGTGCTACCTGTCTTTCTCTTCATCATCCACCGTAGAACTCCGTGATCACTTCATGCTACTGGTTCCTCTACTGTCAGCCCTGTTATGTCATCTGATTCATGTGTGATGATGAGGTCTAGGATATTCTTTTCTCTAGTACTTTTTTCCCTGACATGTTGATACAAATAATAGTCATCTAGTTGATTTAAAAAGTTTGTCATGTCGAGTTTCCTTCTATTTACTCCAATCAATTAGAGGCAAATTGAAATCGCCCATAATAAGGCATTGACGCTTACCTGCCCATTCCATTTGCATGTAGAGGCTTTCGTCATAATCTTCACAATCGTTGTTTTTGTTTTTTAGAAGCATTAGCAACTAAGGCCATATTGCTCGGGGATATGCGATGGTCATTCCCTGAACTTTCCGCATTCTCCATATTTGGTGGTGACGGGCTCGAACACCGGTCTAATCAAGAAGCGTGTGCTAAGCACTGCTGCTCTTTCCCACCTGGCTACGGAGGCGCCCTCTTCACAATCACCTGGTCTGTAGATTACTCCTACTAGCTTTATACCTTTGTTTCCAACTATCTCACACCATACAGACTTTATACTAGCATGTGAAACATCCGAATCCTGTAAAGCTATCGTCGCACTCAGGCTGCTTCTGATAACAAGCATTACCCCACCACCCCTTCTATCTACACTATCCTTCCTAAATAGATTATACAAGCCGTAGAAGCCCTATTATGTCCGCGTTCCTTGTTTTAACCAGCAGTTCGAATTCGCTCATTTTATTGACGACACTTCTAACGTTACTGTATAAACAATTAAGATTTACTGATCTTGTATATTTAACAACCCTAACACAGCCCTTGAAGTTTTTTAGGCTCTCTTCCCTGATATTAGCTACCCGCTCACGTGAAACGTTTCTGGCCCCAGAACATCTAGATAATACGTCCAGTTGGGGTAACAGATAAGAACTCTTGAGGTATGTGCAAGAGTTATTTTGACCAATATTATCAGATAAAGGCGTATCAGTATTATCCACATCCCACCCTAACTAGCAGTTTCCCTGAACCTTTAAGGTATCCTCAATAATACTGGAAAAAACGTTTGCACCACCTTGGTTTAAGTGTATCCCGTCTCTACAAAACAAATTCCTTCTACCTACAAGTGTGGGCCATGCTGATAGAAATTTACCCCCTAAAGCCTTGCAGATTCCTTCAAGTCTTGAGTTAATCCCCAAGGCTCTTAACATATAATCCCTCCTATCGTGTCTGGGCAGAATTGCAGACAAATAGACATTGTAGCCTAGCTCGTGGCATTTCCTGAGCATGGTCCTGTATTTTTCCAACAAATCATCAGATCGTGTACGTTTAATATCATTTGTCCCTACATGAATAATAATATTTTCTTTACCCCCTTTAAAATCTGACAATCTGTTGGTGACATCATCAATAGTTGCTTCCGGCAGACATACCCTGGTTCTGCTCCACCTATCTTTATTACAAAAAATATTCCCCGTTTCCCTGACAATGGAGTCTCCTAATAAAACAATGTCCTTTCTAACCAGGGTAGTTTGCACTTGGTTTTTCTGTTTTGAAGCCCTATCGGGTGGCATCGCTTGGTAGATTGCTGCAGTATTGGGTTCCTGACGAGCTCCTAGGTGCATTATTCTCGAGGGCAAGCACCCGTTTTTACAGTGACTCATCGTTCCATCAGTGCACCAAATTGTAATTTAAGATCGATGAAAAGAATCTCCAGGTGAACAATGATTAGTCAAGTTCGACCTTGGAAAACTTTTCAACAGGTTCCACAACGGATTAAATCATGACTCACCCATAAATCACCATTGGCTATTTCCATGTGATTCAAGATACTCTGTGACGTGTTTAAGGCAGATTTCGTTGTTGTTTGGTTTTAGGAGCATTAGCAACTAAGGCCATATTGCTCCGAGATATGCGGTGGTCATTCCCTGACCTTTCCGCATCCTCCATATTTAGTGGTGACGGGCTCGAACCCCGATCTAAACAAGAAGCGTGTGCTACGCACTGCTGCTCCTTCCCACCTGGTTACGGAGGCGCCTGGCAAATCTCGTAACTACCATTATAAAATCAGCTAAATATCAATGAAAATTAACTTGAAAAAATTATATCGATAATATTATAAAAATCAAACTGTTTCAGGAAAACTTATAACAAAATATTCCAAAAATATCTTAGTAACTGCTATTTAAGAATAACTGAAATAATAAGACTGCTGGAAGTCACTGCGGTACAAGTACGTTGTACTTGTACCGCAAGTACAACGTACAAGTACAAGTACAACGTACAAGTACAACGTACAAGTACAAGTACAACGTACCGCAGTACGTTGTACTGCGGTACGTTGTACTTGTACCGCAGTGACAGACGTTGTACAGACATTGCGTTGTACAAAGTCTGTAACGTCTGCGGTACAACGTCTACAGAAAGGATAGACAGGATAGGAAGGGGGGAGGGGTTATGCTATTAGTTAAGAAATACATAAAATCCAAGGAAGTGAAGCCAGTCGACATCGCTGGACAGTGCAGTGTTGAGTCAGTTTGGTGTGACATAAGCATTGGGAGATCAAAATTGAGAGTAGGAGTGTGCTATACGCCTAATGACTCTGATGAGTATAATAAGAAATTGTACAGGGAAATAGAGTGGGCCAGTAAATCAGAGAGTCTTATAATGGGGGATTTTAATTTCCCAGATATTGACTGGAATTTGTGGGTTGGTCACTCACACACACACTAGCAGGGCTTTTGCGGTTTTATTGGATGATTGTTTTCTACATCAGCATGTTCGGGAGGCGACTAGAGGGAGGAATACTCTTGATTTGATTATCAGCAGTGATTCTTCATGCATTAAGAACCTGCAGATAAATGAACCACTAGGTGGCAGTGATCACAGTGTGTTGAAGTGGGATTTACTCAAGGAGGTAATTACCATCAGGGGTAAAGGGAAGGGCTGTTGCTTTCGTAAAGGCGACTACGATGGTCTGAGACAGTATTTAAATTCTATACATTGGGACCAACTGATGATGTTACCAACAGCAAATTCAAAATGGGAAGCAATCAAAGAACTTGTCTTGGAAGCTACTAGGCTTTTCATACCAACTAAGAAATATTGTTCAAGGTTTAGGCCTAAATGGATGTCAGATGAACTAATGAGACATATGGCAAAGAAGAAAAATGCATGGGATACATACAAATTAATGGGTTACATGGAAGCCTATGATAGATACAAACTGGTCTGTAACCAAGTCACAAAGGAGATTAGGCAGGCAAAGGCAGATTATGAGAAATCTTTGACAAAGAATGCAAAGAAACACAGCAAAAAGTTCTTTACCTATGGAAACTCTAGAAGGAAGGGGATGAATCAGATTGGTCCACTGGATATCGATCGGTTAACTGTTGATGATCCTTCTGAGGTAGCTAACAAACTAAACGACTATTTTGCATCTACATTCACCCACGAGGGGTTATTCAGGGAGGAGAATGCCAGAGGTGAAGTAAACTCTGGCTGTGAGCTAGATGATTTGGTAATAACTAAATCATCTAGATGATGTGGAATGGAGTTAAATGAAGGAGAATTTGTTGAGGTTAAACTTAAAAAAGGCACCCGGGGTGGATGGGATCTATCCAGTTATATTAAAGGCGGCAACAAAGGAAATAATCAAACCCTTAGCCATAATTATGAGAGCTTCTTTGGACTCATGGGAGGTACCCATTAACTGGGGATGTTGAAATGTCACCCCAATTCACAAAGGAGAATCAAAGGCTGACACGAGTAATTATAGACCTGTGAGTTTAACTTCTGTTCCAGAAAAATTAATGGAGGCACTGGTTAAAGAAGCACTGCAGGATCATATATCGAAGACTTCAGTTATAGCTCGGACAGAGCATGGTTTTGTTATGGGAAAGTCTTGCCTGACCAATTTGATTGGATACTTTGTACTTTGATGCAGTCACAAAAGAACTGGATGCAGGGAATAACTTTGATATTATATACTTGGATTTTAGAAAGGCTTTTGATACTGTTGCACATGGAAGACTGCTACACAAATTGGAGCAGTGTGACATTGGAGGCAAATTGCTGCTATGGATAAAGGGATGGTTGAGGGGGAGAAAACAGAGAGTGGTAATCAATTGACACTGCTCATCGTGGACTAATGTTATTAATGGAGGCCCTTAGGGTTCAGTGTTGGGTCCATTATTGTTTTCTTAGAAAGTATGAATCAGAGCTGTAATACTCAATATGTTCTACGTTGATAATAATATTAGTAAATTAATAAGAGGAGTTTACCTCAATATAGTACGTGGAACACTTCCGTATGATACCCTCCAGAAATTAAAACGGAAAAAACGAAAAAATCGACAACTTACCGGTACATTAAAGTAAAATATAAATAATTAAAGTAAAATATAAATAATTAAATAATCAATTTAACACAATTCAAAATCAATTCAAAACAATTAAAATTCAAATTAACGCAATTAAAAGAATCTAACGAAGTAAGGAAGAAAAATCGTTTTGAATATTTTCGTTAGATTCTTTTAATTGCGTTAATTTGAATTTTAATTGTTTTGAATTGATTTTGAATTGTGTTAAATTGATTATTTAATTATTTATATTTTACTTTAATTATTTATATTTTACTTTAATGTACCGGTAAGTTGTCGATTTTTTCGTTTTTTCCGTTTTAATTTCTGGAGGGTATCATACGGAAGTGTTCCACGTACTATATTGAGGTAAACTCCTCTTATTAATTTACTAATATTATTGTTTTCTGTATTTATAAATGATATTGATGATGGTATATCCAGCTTAATGTCCAAGTTTGCAGACGAAGAAAGGTTGGCAGGGTTGTTAGGACACTACTGAAACTATGCTGCTGCTGCAACAGGATCTGGAAATATTGAGAAGATGGGCTGAGAGTTGGCAAAGGAAGTTGAACATTGACAAATATAAAGTACTACATATGGAAAATAGTAACCCCAGAGCAACGTATCAACTCTATGTTACTACACTGACAGTGGTAAAGAACGAAAAGGATCTGTTGGTAATTGTGCAGGCAGATATGAATTTCTCTGAGCTGTGCAGATGGGCTGCAAGAGTAGCTCATGGTGTCTTGTCGATGATATACAGGAATTTTTCTAGCAGGGATAAGGAGGTGATTATTCCCTTCTATAAGGCAATGGTTAGGCCACACCTTGAGTATTGTGTACAGGTCTGGAGGCCTCATTTCAAGAAGGGTGTAGAGCTGCTGGAAAGAGTACAGAGAAGGGAATAAGATTAGTGAATGGAACAAAGGGTTGCTCTTACGAAGAAAGGCTTAAGTTTTGCAAATTACAGTGTCTGGAGACTAGGCACCAGCGAGGTGATCTGATAGAGGTGTATAAAGCCTTGAATGGTTTGAGCATGCTGAATGCCGATGGGATTCTGCCTCTTGCTCAGAATAATCACCTGAGACGGCGTAAACAGTTGTAGGATAGATGTGCAGAAGTTTGCCTTTAGGCAGCGGGTAGTTGGTCGGTGGAACAGACTTCCTTTCCTTCTTGTAGAAGTTGATAGCCCAAATAAATTTAAGGCTCAGCTGGACAGGTATTTCGAACGAACGGCTGGTGTGGAATGGGAGTGTTTTTTTTTTTTTTTTTTTTTGGCTGATGCTGCATAAGCTTGCTATCTTGCATCATCATATGCCTCTACTAATGCTAATGCTCATTCTAATTCAGTGATGAAGGGAAAAGCCTAAAGACCTGATGAAATCTTACAAAAATACCGACATTTGTGAATTATTTAACAGAATTTACGCACGGCCAACATCCCTTGGGACTGGTAACATCGACGTCCATCACTGTTCCAACAAATTTAAATACCAGGACTTGTGGAAACTTCAGACTAACCAGTTGGATGAGCGAAGTACTCAAAATGTTCCTAAAAATAATTCAAAATCGGATTTTCAGGAATTGTGAGGAGTCGATGGACGATGCGCAGTTTGGATTTAGGGAAGGACTGGGTCGTGACGCAAGGGTGCAGAGAAAAACAGATCGACGCTCACCTTTGTTTTATTGACTTTGAGATGGCCTTTGATCGACTCCAACAAACCAACTCATTGGAATCCTTCAGCAGTTCGGCCTTGACGACATCTGAATGATCAGAAACCTCTAGTGGAAATAAATGGCATCGATTGTAGTTGATGGCAGAAATACATAAAACGTCAACATTGAATGTGGAGTGAGGAAAGCATGCGTACACCTTCCCCCTCCTGTTTAACATTACTCGGATGTCAACTTGAAGACAGCGTTAGACAGAAGAAATATCTGTCAATGGCAGAGCGATTAACAACCTTGGCTATGTGGTTGGCACTACTCTTTAGGATCCGTAGTCTAACGAACGAAGGACCCTTATGTCACTCAGTTGTCTGTCTGTCCGTACCAGCATTGTATCTCTGGAACCACTCAACCTATTGACTTAATATTGCATGGGTATGTAAATAGGGTGGGCTAACATAACACCATATTGATCGTTGTTGACAAAAATTTGTCTGAGAAATGGGGGATAAAACGTAGGGGGATTTGTTTTCGATAAACTGTAGCTTATTATATACCGTTGAAAATAGCTCAACGAGTAGGTTTAAGCTGTAATTTTAAAACATTTTAAAAATTAAAAATGGCGGCGCCAAACAGGAAAATGTGAGTACCTTTCGTGTCCCACCCCATTTCTAATGGAGGTAAAAATTTAAAATTCACATTAGCTATGCGTTATGCGATGCTTATCAAGGGAAAAACTATTCCGATTGAAATCTATCATTTACGTTTTGTGTTAAAATTAAAAAATCAATTTTTTATTGCTCTTCGATTCTTTGTACTAAGTAACTCTCCTTTTGGTGACAAAAAAAGGTTGCTAAATAGTCAGTTAATAATGCTATAAAGGTCATTTATAAATTTTGCGACGAGAAGCATTTTTTAACAATTTTCAAAGCTGGAGTTGTCCCAGCTTGGGAGCAAGGAAGTACTGAGAGCCAGTGTTGAGGCGGCGGTGGTGGGGAGTCTTGCACGGCCCTCACCTGCCAGTCGCTTCTCCCCCAGATACTTTAATCGCTTCTTCAGAAGAAATCTGAGTTTCTTCTCCCACCCTTGTCATTCACAACTGGAAAGACTCTATAGACAACGTTTTTGTTAGTTCCTCAGTTTCAGACCAAGCCAGGGTACTAGAAATTTCTTACCATGAAGCTTTCTATTTGAGAAACTAACGACCATTCTTGAACTTCAACCTGAGTGCCCGGCACTTAGAAGTTGACCGATTTTTATAACTAATATGCAGGACTTACAGCTATTCCTCAAATCGCTTGAGTGAAGAAAGTGAAAGAATGGGTTTTCTGCTTAATGTCTAAGCTCATGGTACTTAATCGGGCGATGCCCACACCTTCTATCATGTTAAACGGAAGGCTGATAGCGAAAGTTGACACATTCAAATATCTAGGATTTTGGATTAATGAAAAAAAAAAAAAAAATGAAACGGATATGGAAATCTAGCAGGGATTGAAATAGCCAGACAGTATTTCCTTAAAAGAGATCTACACCCTCCTGGCACTTTGCCGTCCCGGGGTGGTTCCTTATGGAAATAAACAGATAATAATAATAATAATTTTAAGAATATGTTGCAATATTTCCAAACCGGCTTTCATTGTTTCAGCTAGGAAACAGTGTTAGTGATATTGGTAGTGAGTAGGGCTGATGGGTTTCGTGAATCTTGCTCCTTGTGAAAGAAGAGAATTTGTTTTATTTTATTTTATTGGTATTGTCATACACGAGAGTAAAGCCAACAACGGCGTGCAGAGTTCAAGACAACAGAACGTAAAATATTAAATTAATATGAAATAATAAGCAGGTATGAATTACGAAGGGGAAGAAAGAAAAAAGGGTACAATAACGAAAGAGTTGGTATACTTCAGATAGCACTTCTGAGTTGTCTCAATTCTTGGTGGAAATTAGCTGGCTCCTGGAATGTAACTAATTCAGTTCTATTTGCAATATTTCTTAGTCTGTTAATGATGCTGTTCTTTTCCAGATTGGTTTGGAAAGCATGATTCTTGAAGATATCTATTTTATCGATTTCTACCAGCGGGCAGTAAGGCGTATCTTCTCTAGCAGTTCAAGTGAGGTGTAGCTTCCTGTTATTATGTGGTAAAGGAGTTTAATATCGGCGTCGTTTCTACGAGTAATCAGCGACTGAAGATTAAAGTAGTCCAGCACAGCGAGTTGTGGTACTTGCTCCTGCAGAACACTGGATTTCTGTTGGAGAGGTACCTTTCAAAATGTTTCTGAACACCCTTCTTGGTCCACACTGCCCAATGGGTTCCAAATGGGTGATGCCTATTCGAGAGAGGGCAGTTCCATCATCTTGAACAAAATTGTAGTAAATTGTGTATCACGGTGCGCATCTGTATTTCTTTTTTATAAATCATATTTGGTAACTGAATTGATCCGTTCACTGAATGTCAGTCCCAGGCGTTTAACAGTTTGCGATCTGCTGCTTATGGAGTCAGTTGTTGAATAATGATGTTTGATCGAATTCCTCCTTTTGTTATTTCGGTAAGTCACTGTTGTACATTTAACTGAGATGATATTAAAACCATTGGCAGCTGCCGGAAAAAATTCATTTTCTGATTGCTGAAAGCTATCAGAAAATGAATCAGCTATCAGCATCTTCTTGACACTAAAACACTGAATAATTTCACAGATCAGCAGAAATAAGAAGTTTGGAGTTTGAGGGCCCAAAGGAAGAACATTCTTAAATATTACGAACAGCAGGGTCCTGAAGCCGATATTGTGGAAAAGCACAGGAACAGAAAAGGTGCTTCAGCAGGACGATGCTCTTGTCTCAATGTTTGATGTGCGACAGCTTCGTTTGGAAAGCTTTAACAGCTGCGAGCCTGATCTAAGCGCTTAAAACAGCACTGAAGGAAATGTAAAAGGCTTCTCATCCACGAAAGACAATGCCGCTCGTCAAATTGAACACTCTTCTCTGCAGCAATGGAGAAATATTTCAGTTGAATCAAACGGTATCTCACGGTAAATACGTGCTGCATTACAGGACGAGGAAAACCCCACACTGTTAAAATACCTTTGTAATCGATCATTCTCTTTTCTGTGTCCAACTACCTTTGGTAGTACGGTGCGTATAAATTGGACACACATGCTAAAATTCGTAGTAAACGAACCCGAAAACAGTTTCGAACACGGTTCTTTCTTTCTTTCTGTGCGCATGTGTCATGCACTACGAAAGATCCACGGCAATCGTGGAATTAAATGGTGGCTCGCACTCATTTATCCCTATCTCTGCCACCAGATGGAGCGACAAAAGATGGATGCTGACACGAGAAGGAGTACGATGAACTGTGGAGGGAGGGGCAAAGTTATTCGTTAAAGGAATGTATCGATAAACTCTCGCGAGTCCATCTTCGTTTATCTCGCGATGCGACTCGATCTGCGGCACGCTGAATACCCATTAAGTGTGTCAGCGTCCAGTCGAACTGCCTTGCAGCCAGATATCGAAGCATTCTGTCACGCCTTTCTCCGTTTCCTTTGTCCACTTGATGTCACTCTCGACTGCTCGATCCACTTCGATGACTAACGATCGTGCGGGTCTGCAATTACTGCCAGCTTCTGCGGAAAGGGGTGAAAATGTGTCGCACGGGAAAAGTAATGAACGGGTGTCAGAAACAATAATATTCCCGGTAATGCGTTTTTGTCACCTTCTCGTTGTTACGTACATTTCCGGGTTTTCTCGACAACATTCTCCAGCCGAAATTAAAGGTGATGGAAACGTGCGACCCGACACACCCGCTTCATTTCCGAAGTCCTCGTCGCTCACCTCTGGGCGGAATTCCCAGCAGTAACAATAAAAAAGATATCCTTCAAAAAAACTGCGCACCGGAATCCCTATAATTCAGATTCAGCTGTGCACTCCTATTATTTGGTGGTTACCCAGTTGCAGAAACTGTGTTCCACGCACTATGTTTGTGCCGAGATCATTGGTTCATTTGGTAGAGTGTACTTGGTTAGTATTTACGCCCAGTATCGGGAAGAACCACAGGCCTATCTCCGATATGTCGATGAACTTTGTACTGAGTTAATGGGTAAGAAATTACTCATAAGTATCAATGCCAATGCCAAGTCGGTGAGTTGGGATAGTACAACCTCGGACTATAGAGGGGTACTTTTTGAAGACTGTATCTTGGCTAATAGGCTCGAAATCCTAAATGTCCCTAACCAACCTTGTACTTATTCTACACAGCAAGGAGAGTCTAACATCGACATAACTCTTTGCACTGGTACCTTAGTCAATGAGATCACTAAGTGGTCCGTGGAGACCGATTGGTCGACTAGCGATCACAGGGTCTTACGATGCGAGATTCGTCCTTTTGAACGCAGAACTGAAAACTGTAACGTGGATAGGTTTGTGGCGAGTACTGCTAAGTGGAAAAGGTTTAAGTCAGTCTTAGACAGCGTAACTGCCAATGAATCTCGGAGACAGCAGTGGAGTCGTAGCCTGGTGGCCCAAAGGGTTTCTTTAGTGAATAAATTGCTTCAAAGGGCTTGCAATGCATCTGTGAGGAGAGGTAGGAATAGGACGACTTCTGTTCGCTGGTGGTGCGGGGAGTTGAGCAGACTTAGACGCCTTGTCAACCAGACTCGCAGAAAGTTTCAGAGAGCCAGATGTTCGGGTTACTTAAACCTTGCCAGCTACCGAAAGCGTTAGGCAAAACGAAACTATGTCAAGGAGATTCGAGACTGCAAGGGCAAGGCTTGGCAGGATTTTGTCTCCGAGAGAGGCAACTCGAACCCTTGGGGATTGCCATACCGGTTAGTAATGGAAAAGGTTCGACTTGAACAGGTCCAGCACACAGTTCTGGGAGGGATGAGCGAGACTCAGACCTGGAATGCCACGATGCTTACGGTTCTCAGCACGCTTTTTCCCGTCGACGATGTTGATGGGGAGACGGCAGACCAGATTACTCTACGTTTAGCTAACCAGAACTACTGTAGTTCTGGTGCATCCACTGAGGTGTTTTCTACGGCTGAACTCGAGCAGGCCGTGAGAAGTATGCGAAATCATAGGGCCCCTGGCACTGATAACTTTTCTGCTGAGATTCTGAAGAAATTCTTCAGACACTTTCCTGACTTATTATTGTCGTTGTACAACCAGTGCCTCGAAGAGTGCACCTTTCCACAGAGTTGGAAAGAAGCCAGACTTGTCGTACTCCTGAAAGGAGACGATCATGAGAGAACGGATCCGTCTTCTTATAGGCCGATTGCCTTGCTATCTGTCTTGGGAAAAACGTTTCAGAGACTCATAATGAGTCGATTGAATGCAGCATATAGAGACAAGCACCAGGAGACCGATCGGCAGCTTGGCTTCAGACAAGGCCGTTCTGCTGAGGATGCCGTGGTGAGACTGCTGTCGCTGGTTCCTAGCTCTGAGAGCAAATACGTCCTAGGGATTTTCCTTGAATTTAAAGGAGCTTTTGACCGCCTCTAGTGGAAAAGCATCTTATGCCGATTGAGACTTGTGGACTGTCCGAGTGATATCTATCGTCTCAAGCGCAGCTACTTTCAAGATCGGAGAGTGGTGGTCTATAACCGCTTCGAGAAAGTTTGTAACACGGTCTCCAGAGGAGTTCCGCAGGGCCCCATTATAGGCCCTTTTATGTGGAACTTCGTCTTGGACGAGTTATTGAATCAAGACTGGAATGATGTGGAGATTGTAGCTTACGCGGACGATGTTGCCGTACTGGTGTGCGGTGACGCCCGATTAGAACTGGAGCAAAAAGCCAGTTGGGTGTTAGACCGGATACAGACTTGGGCTTCGGTTCACAAGTTAATGATATCGCCGACGAAGTCGCAGTGCATGATGCTGAAAGGACTTTTTAGTTCTAATAGACATCCCACAGTAGGCCTTGGTGGGCTTTCCTTGGGTTTTGTGCCAGTGATAAAGTATCTGGGAGTCAATCTGGATCAGAGACTGAACTGTATTCCTCATGCGAAGTTCATGAGGGAGAAAATTAAGAAGCAGTATGGGAAGCTTAGGAGAATCATCCGAGCTGACTGGGGTATCAAAGGAAGGAACTTGGACATGCTTTACAAGTGTGTCTTTGTCCCTATAATTAGCTATGCCTGTGGAGCCTGGCGACAGGCTATAGACAGATGCTTAGTGAGGCACCACTTGATGGCTGCTCAGCGGTTTGCATTGTTAAGTGTGACCACTTAACAATGACATCTCACGATTAGAACAGATACGCAGGTGGCCTAAGCTTGGAGGTTTCCAGGCTATGGTTGTCATTGGACACGGACTTCGGTTGAGGTTTCATCAACTGGGCCTTGCGGACAGTGATCGCTGTCGTTGCGGGCAGATTGAGGATAGCCAGCATGTAATTTTTCAATGTCAATTATATGACGTGCCAAGGCAGAGGCTGCTTGGCCAGTTAGGGGTATCCTCTCCTCATGAGATGCAGAAGCTCTTTGAAAATGAAAGTATATATATATATATATAATCTTTATTGCATACAAACGTGGTATATGCAATACAAATATATATACAATATATATAAAGTTTTTATAATGTAGCTTAAAAATGTAAATGTCATACGTAGTGCTCAGGGCACTACTTGAACTACTAGGTTCACTTATTCCCGCATGCTTGCGGATGTTAGCTTTATATTGCAACTGCTTGTCGTTGCTGAATTGTATATTATGTACATGGTACTTTTGATCTCAAAATTGAAATATAAACTATTGATTTTAAATTATAGATTTTGATTGTGGTTCTGATCAAAGCAGTCAGAATTCTACTCACTTAGAGTGTTGTAAATATGGTGCAAATAAGGGTAGTAGCGACCTGCCTCCACGGGGCTAGGGATGGTAAACTTCCGAGCAGTAGGCGAGTCCTTGCGGCTTGGAAGGCCAAATAGGTCGATGTGAATAATTAATTTGCGTTGTTGAGCTTTTGCTCGGGGAACGCTTCAATGAGTGTAAATATGATGATGATGATGTGCACTCCTATTGTCCTCACGGGTAGCATGTTGGTCATTATCACCCTCCTCACCACACCGCGTGGAATAGGCTTGGGTTCGAATCCCATCAATGGCCCGAGGAGCTTTGATGGTTTATTTTACTCCGTGGCTGAATTAGTTGGCATTAGGCGTGTATGGCAAGGTTCACCTCTCCCCTCCCCCTTTCCTGAAACTTGAGGTTACGTCCAGCAAAACGAAACGAAAATCGACCAGAGAACACACGAATTTGCCTCTTCCGAAACACAGGGAGGCCAAGAAAGAGCTGGATGCTACATTGGGTGCATTGCACTTGACGCAGCTTCCGACACCAGTAACAAGGGGAATGCAGCAACTTGACCTGTTGTACCATAGTTCCTTAGACATAAGGCTAACGCAAAACTGCATAAAATTTAAGTCGGACCACAATCCCATTGAAATAGAAGCAGCACTGAAGATACACAAATACATGCAGGGTAACCACACGAACTGGGAAAAGCAAAGTAAGTATCTTTTCTCCGTGAAGTATATTAATGCAGAGGTCATTCTCAGGCACCTGACTAGTTACAACTGGAATGACCTGCAAGAAAAGCCAGTAGACGAAGCTTTAGAAATGATCACTAAAAAGCTATACCAAACAGCATTGGAAGGAGCAGCAAAAGAAATCAAAATATCTGAGAGAACAAAAGAATGGTTTAACCCACAACTGAAAGAAAGTTTCCTCAGGAAGCAAAAACTGTATAGAAAATGGCAAAGAACGGGTCATCCTGCCGATCACATTCGTTATAAGAAAGAAAGAGCACATTTCATCAAAGCAAAACGACAGGCACACTGCAGTGTTATTCATAACAAACTAAAACGAGCAAAAAGAATTACTAGCAATAGAAATAGCACAGAGAATATGACAGAATGCATTTTCAAGGAATGGGCTAATAACACTTTTAGTAACCTGCATGGACTGAATCAAATTGAGAACACTGATAATGATAACAAAATTTTGGAATTCCTGAAAGATTTAAACAAGCGAAACTATTCGGCAAGAGAGGAACCAACAAGACCTCCATTGAGTGAAATACAAATCACCAAAGAGAGCGTAATGAAAGCAATCAACGATCTGCCCAATAAGGCCACTGTTGGACCAGACAAATTTCCAATGTTCATCCTTAAAATAAGTAGCCCATTTATAATAGATCTATTACTGCACATCTATCAGAAAATCATCAGGTCAGGAGCTTTCCCGCAAGCTTGGAAAAATTACATTGTAACCCCAATACCAAAGATTAAACACCCCAAATTGGCTAAGGATTACAGACCAATTTCTGTTAGTTGCACCCTACAGAAGGTATTCGAAAAAGCGCTTCTTCCCACCATCAATCAACACTGCTTCAGCCATAGACCACCACATTTGCACTCAGTTATTTCGGGTAGATCAACAATAACAAACTTACTGGAAACCCTTTTTCGCGTGCAGAAAGCACTAAATGAGAAAAAGCAAATTGATATTATTTTTTTGGATATCTCCGCAGCCTACGACAACGTCTCAATTCCAGCGCTCATTGCGATTTTGAAGAATTATTTTAATGTAAGAGGAAATCTGTTAACTATAATAACCAGCCTGCTAGAACATAGGAAACTTATTGTTAAGCACCAAAAGCTACAATCTTGCTTTACCATCTCGCAAGGAGTGCCTCAAGGGGGAGTTCTTTCGGCTACTCTCTTCGCGGCCGTCCTGGAGCCGTTTCTTGCACGGTACTACAATTTTATAACATATGCTGACGATGTAAAATTCTTCATCACTTCCAAAGACCATGAATCAGCAGAAAGTATTTGCCAGATGGCAAATAGCACAATCCGAGAATTTGAGAGCTACCTGGATTGCATCGGGCTCCGTATTAATGCACAGAAGTCTGCCCAAATGACCATAAGTTACAAGCAGAATAAAAATGACATCTCAATCTCTGTGAACGGGTCTAGTGTGGAAAAAGTGCACTCTCACCTGGACCTGGGTCTTAAGTGGGATGACAGACTCACCTTTGCTCAACACTTCGCCCATATGAAGACAAAAATATTCGCCGCTTTATGGGCTACTAGGCAGGAACTGGTAGGAATTAGGGATCCTCAGCTAGCGACCAAGTACATTTTAATGTGTGTCCTGCCAATTGCAATGTATGCCTCGCAAATCTGGTCTTCAGCTCCAGATTCACATTATAAGTCCGTCCTTGGGATCGAGTACTGGTTCTTGCGATGGCTTAACAGAGTTGCTGGCCACCCTTTTACTATCTCAAGGGCCATTCTCTACTCAAACCTTAACATCACACCCTGGATGCAGCGGACAATTAACAGGAACATACACACTCTCGCACAAATGCTCACAGGCAGAGTGGATGCTCCAGTCCTGGATAATATTCTAGTTAAACCGCGTGCCACTGCTAGACGTTGCGGAGAACTAAATAATCCACTGCGTTCAGTCCTGAACAATCTTAGTAGCCTGCAAAGATTCTTCCCATCAAATGCAGCGAGAATATTTAACTCACTACAGATAGATGCCGAAAAACTGTGTGAGGATGCAACATACCGGAAAGAGATCTTCCAGGATTCGTACAGACTTACCGAAATATGAATCGGCCGCAAAGTACTAAAGAATTGTGAATAAAAGTGAAGCTTTCTGCTTTAAGAACAATAATAATCTGTTGACTGTAAAAATATACCTTCTGTAACAGTTGTGTTAATATGTAAGTTATATGTGGAATTATTAATGAATTGTAAATATATGAGCTGTATAATGTTTGTACACAATCATAAATGTGTAAATACTGTATGTATTAAACATAAAATGTGTATATAATATTTCGGGACGAGACTACGTGTTCAGTATATGTAACCCACTGCACGTAGTATCTCGTACCCTGATATGTACTTAGCACCCTCCTGGCACTTTGCCGTCCCGGGGTGGTTTCCTTATGGAAATAAACAGATAATAATAATAATAATAATAATAATAATTTAGAAAGATATCACACACGGGCATATAAGTTAATTCTGGATGGCCCTAATATGACGGAGTTTTGTTTATCGAACTCAATCTGCTACAGGAACTACTCACACCAAAAAAAACGCTACGTTGGGTAGATGGAACCACTCCGCCAATTTATTTGAGGAATTCCTGCATCACTCAGATTCAGACGAATCCTGAAGTCAAATCACTTCACTCATTGCTGACAGATTGATGGAATGAACTTGTTTCGCAACAAGACACACCTCTCTCTCAAACAGCCACTAGATCGGAGGAAGGCGCATTATAGCCAAAGCAGCTTATGCGCCATAAAACCCCCATAACAACAACAACAGATCGGAGGACTGTTTCTCCCCAGCTTTATATACTTATACTCGCTAATGTGTAATTAATATTACCACAATGCAATGCTTCCGATTCTATTTATAAATCCGAAATTTACGTTGAATTCCACACATTTATTTCGGTGAAAGTGAACTGTGCAGTAGAAAATTATACAGTCTGGCAAGAGGGAAAAAAATAATAAATGATAGTACATATGTCGTTTGCGGGCTCGGAGAGTTGATCGGAATCACTTGATTTCGTGGAAGTACAGACATCATGGAAAACAGTGGGTAATATCCTACTAAACTGATTTTATTTCCTTTATTTATTTTACAAATTTCAAATATAAATTCGAAAGAGTAATTTCGTGGACCTCGCAATTATTTGCTTGAAAAACGATGAGAATGATTTATTATTACTATTATCTGTTTATTTCCATAAGGAAACTACCCCGGGACGGCAAAGTGCCAGGAGGATGCTAAGTACATATCAGGGTACGAGATACTCTTCCGTGCAGTGGGTTACATATACTGAACACGTAGTCTCGTCCCGAAATACATTTTATACACATTTTATGTTTAATATATACGGTATTTACACATTAATGATTCTGTACATACATTACACAACTCATATATTCACAATTCACTAATAATTCCATCTATAACTTACATATTTACATAACTGTTACAGAAGGTATATTTTTCCAGTCAACAAATTATTATTGTTCTTAAAGCAGAAAGTTTCTCTTTTACTCTAAATTCTTTGGTACTTTGCAGCCGATTCATATTTTGGTAAGTCTATACGAATCCTGGAAGATCTCTTTCTGGTATGCTGCATCCTCACACAGTTTTTCGGCATCTATGTGTTAAATATTTTCGCTGCATTTGATGGGAAGAATCTTTGCAGGCTACTGAGATTGTTCAGGACTGAACACAGTGGATTATTTAGTTCTCCGCAACGTCTAGCAGTGGCACGCGGTTTAACTAGAATATTATCCAGGACTGGAGCATCCACTCTGCCTGTGAGCATTTGTGCGAGAGTGTGTATGTTCCTGTTAATTGTCCGCTGCATCCAGGGTGTGATGTTAAGGTTTGAGTAGAGAACGGCCCTTGAGATAGTAAAAGGGTGGCCGGCAATTCTGTTAAGCCATCGCAAGAACCAGTACTCGATCCCAAGGACGGACTTATAATGTGAATCTGGAGCTGAAGACCAGATTTGCGAGGCATACATTGCAATTGGCAGGACACACATTAAAATGTACTTGGTCGCTAGCTGAGGATCCCTAATTCCTACCAGTTCCTGTCTAGTAGCCCATAAAGCGGCGAATATTTTTGTCTTCATATGGGCGAAGTGTTGAGCAAAGGTGAGCCTGTCATCCCACTTAAGACCCAGGTCCAGGTGAGAGTGCACTTTTTCCACACTAGACCCGTTCACAGAGATCGAGATGTTATTTTTATTCTGCTTGTAAGTTATGGTCATTTGGGCAGACTTCTGCGCATTAATACGGAGCCCGATGCAATCCAGTAGCTCTCAAATTCTCTGATTGTGCTATTTGCCATCTGACAAATACCTTCTGCTGATTCGTGGTCTTTGGAAGTGATGAAGAATTTGACATCGTCAGAATATGTTATAAAATTGTAGTACCGTGCAAGAAGCGGCTCCAGGGCGGCCGCGAAGAGAGTAGCCGAAAGAACTCCCCCTTGTGGCACTCCTTGCGAGATGGTAAAGCAAGATTGTAGCTTTTGGTGCTTAACAATAAGTTTTCTATGTTCCAGCAGGCTGGTTATTACAGTTAACAAATTTCGATTCCACAATAAAAATGATACGATTTTATTTCACCCAGGCAGATGCAGAATAAATTTATCTCCTTGCTCATCCTATTTTAATACTAATTTTAAAAAAATATATATTAATAGTAACAGATAAAGTAAACAGACTTTACCCCGTGAAGCACACGTGGAAAGATGGAACGCTTATTGTAAGAGCCCCAAGCAGTGCCAACAACTAAATCAATTCTCTATCTTTTCGATTCTGTGTTGAAATCCGTCTTGTAACCTGGATTTTTGGTTTTGGATAAGTTTGTTGACTTGACCATGGTAGATCAAACTGTGCTGCAGGAGATACCAAGCTATGCTGCCAGAGAGAGACAGTGTTGTACCACACAAATCTACCACATCTTTGGGCTGTTCTTATAATTATCCTCTTGTTCCAATAATGCTTTATAAGCTTGCTTTCTTGCATCACGTGTCTCTACTAATGCTAATAAACTAATTAAATACTTAACTTGCCAAAAGTGTTTACCTAAACCTACTCAGTAGTAATTCCACATAATGTCCTTCTCAAATTTAATATAACGAATAGATTATCAATTATTTTCGGCAGGATCATCTAGACATGACCGAAGTAATAATTCAAACCCAACATGGGTTCGTTAAGGGAAAGTCTTCTCTAGCAAATTTGAATGGATACTATGATGTGGTTACAAAGGAACTGGATGCAAAATGTAATCGTGATATCATATACTTGGATTTCAGGAAAGCTTTTGACACTGTTGCGCATGGAAGACTGCTGTACAAATTGGAGCGGTATGGCATTAAGGGTAAGTTGCTACAATGGATAAAAGGATGGTTAAGTGGGAGAAGACAGAGGGTGGTAATCAATGGGTGCTGCTCTTCGCGTACTTTTGTTATTAGGGGAGCCCGTCAGGGTTCGTTCTTCGGCCCACTGTTGTTTTGTATATTTATCAATGATACTGATGAAGGTATATCAGGTTTAATTTCCAAATTTGCAGATTATACAAAGGTTGACAGCGTTGTTAACGACAGTAAAGACAGTATTCTACTTCAACTGGATATAGTTAGTTGGGCAAAATGGGCTGAGAAATGGGAACTGAAGTTTAACATTGACAAATGCAAGTATTGCACAATGGTAGAAATAACCGAAGAGAAACGTACCAATTGTGTGGTACATTTCTCTCAGGAGAGTGGAAAGTGAAAAAGACCTAGGGGTAATTGTGAAGACAAATATGAAGTTCGCTGAGCAGTGCAGACGGGCTGCCAGGGCACGTCATGGAGTCTTGTCAATGATATATATAAGAATTTTTTTTTTATTTTTATATATATAATTTGCCTATAATTAATCTTTACAATTCCTTTATTATCTCTGCCGCTTGTTAACCCCTGGCATGGTGCCGTGAAGGGTATTGTATGGTCGTGGTACCTGCGTGTACCGGTGAACTGTACAATAAAGATCTTATTTATTTATTTAATTTTGCTAGCAGGGACAGGGAGGTGATTATCCCCTTGTATAAGGCAATGGTCAGGCCTCACCTTGAGTACGGTGTACAGGTCTGGAGGGCTCATTTTAGGAAGGATGTAGAGTTGCCAGAACGAGTAAAGGGAACGGCAACAAAATTGGTGAGGAAACGAAACGGTCCTCTTACCAAAAAGACTTAAGTTCTGCAAATAGCAGCGTCTGGAGACTAGGCACCTGCGAGGTGATCTGATTCAGATGTATAAGGCTTTGAATGGCTTGAGCAGGCTCAATTCTGATGGGGTTCTTTCTCTTGCTGAGATTAAGACCCTGAGGTGGACACAGATTCAAATTGAGGAAAGATAGTTGTGGAATAGATGTGCGGAAATTTTCTTTAGCCAGCGGGTAATCGATTGTTAGAGAAACTTCCTTTTCTGTCGTAGAAGTTGATAGCTCAAATAAATTCATGTGTGAAATGTTTTTTTTTTTTTTTTTTTTGGCTGATGCTACATAAGCTTGCTTTCTTGCATCATATGGCTCTTCTACTACTATTATATACATTAAAACTAAACTGCGCGGAATAAATGCCACGCAATTTGGATTTAGTCTGTCTGGTTTGTAATGAAATCCGAAAGCTTCGTGAAAATTAAGATTGCACCAACATCAGGTTCCATTCTTGATAATATTTAGATACAAAATATTTAGAAACTGAGGACTGTTGTTGTTGTTTGGTTTTTAGGAGCATTAGCAACTAAGGCCATATGGCTCCGGGGATATGCGGTGGTCATTCCCTAACCTTTCCGTATCTTCCGTATTTGTTGGTCACTGACTTGAACCCCGGTCTAATCAAGAAGCGTGTGGTACGCACTGCTGCTCCTTCCCACCTGGCCACGGAGGCGACCTGAGGACTGTAATTTCCGTTTACTCTGAGACGCTGTTATTGAGCGATGTACCCAAATTCTCTTGCACGGGTTTTCGTTGTTATGCGCTGAAATACAGCCCTGCTGATGATTTTTTTCAGGAGATGGATTTTTGTCCTGACGTGCGAGGTACTTTTTTTTTAATCAACGTTTCATTGAAATGTATATTAAATAATTTTGAGTTGAACTCAAAGTCAAAGACTGACGTTCCACGAAAGAATTGTTTCACTAATTTTCAGAAAGTCTTCATCTGAACTGATATCAAATGTTCTTCCCAATTTAATTTGCTGCTGTTTTGGAACATATTTCAGTTAGCATTAGTGAGGACGATTGACGCAAGGAAGCGAACATTTTCTCCACCAGCCAAAAATAAATAAAAAAAAAAGTTATTGAAGATGGAATGCAAATTTTTTCTTAAATCCGATTTTCATCCTTTAGGTGAATTACTTAAAGAAAACGGCGTTCGAATATTTGCAGATTAATTCTTCTTCTCGTTCGTTAACTAAATGAGCTTTTTTCTCTCTTGTTTTAATAACAACCTTTTGGATTCCAGTAAATCCATTTGAGAAGTCTTATCTGAGAAGAAAGAATTTTCAGTTTTAATAATTCTACGCCTTTATCTAAGAAACATGGATTGGGCCTCTTAATTTTTGGGAAATAATACAAAATTAGTATTCGGGATTGCTGTAATTCAACCGAAAATCTGCGCAATTTTAATGAAGTTAATCAACTGAGACAGATTAAGTCGAGTTCTAATTAAAAAGTTGAAACTAAATAAATCTAAACTGAAGTTAATCCGACGGGAAGTCATTTAATCTTTAGTACACTTTCATCACTCTTAATCTACACCTTGTTTTTTTTTTTTTTTTTTTTTTTTAATTCAAGAAGCTGATTTTGTCCTTCTGAGATCGGCTGTGTGAAATTAAATCCCTCCTTGCTTCTCGGAATACTCATAAGAAATCGGCTCTATCTTAACGTCCAGTCAGTTCAGAAGCAGGTAGTAGTAATAGTAGTGGCATGTGATGCAAGAAAGCAAATGTATGAGCTTATGCAGCGTCAGCCAAAAAAAAAAATCACACCATTCCCTCCAAATGCCTGTCCAGTTCCTCCTTAAATTTATTCAACCTGTCAACTTCCACAACGACAGATGGAAGTTTGTTCCAGCAATTAACCACCCGCTGGCCTAAGGAAAATTTCCGCACATCTATTCTACATCTGTCTTTTTTTAATTTGAATTTATGCCCCCTTAGATTCGTAATCTGAACAAGTGGAAGGATCCCATCAGAATTCAGCGTGCTCAATCCGTTCAAGGCCTTATATACCAATAACAAAAAAATAATTGAATAAAACACATTGTACTCATTCGAGTCATTAGGCCTATAACACACTCCTACTCTAATTTTTGCTTTCGCAGTGCTTATGTCACACCAAACTGATTCAACAGTGCACTGTTCATCTATATCAACTAGATGCACTTCTTTTGATTTTATATTTTTCTTTATTAACAGCATAACACCTCCTCCCTTTCTATCCTTTCTGTACACATTGTACTCCCCAAATTCCAGTTCGGAATTCCTTATATCAGTGTGCCAATGTGTCTCTGATATCCCAACAATATCCGCCTTTGATGTCTTGACCAACACTTCAAATTCATCAAATTTATTTACTATACTTCTAGCATTGGTTGGTATACATGCAAGTATACATGCACCTATTCCTATTCCCAGCCACTCTAACACATCCCATATACCCACCTGTTTCACGATGACTGACATCCGTCCGTGAAACCCCCAACACCCCTCGCTCCAGGTCGCTACTTATTCTAATAGAAGTTGTGCAAGAATCACCTTCACCTCTGTCTACGGCTACTGTTAAACTATTAGTCCTTGTATCCCCCCAAGCTAGCAGTTTTACGACCCACCTAACACTGCCTCGATAGCATCAGCAAATATTCTTGCACCCTTTCTATTTAAGTGTATCCCATCCCTGTCGAAGCAATCTCTCCTGTTAACAAGTACATTCCAGGCTGAAAAAAAATTCTACCCCTTGAGCCTTGCACAATCTTTCCAGGGCCGAATTGATCGACAAGGCTCTCATCATATACTCCCTCCTATCGTGTCTGGGCAGAATTGCAGACACTTTCAAATTCAAGCCTAATTCTCGGCTTTTGTTCAACAGTGACCTGTACTCGTTAAGTAATTCTGCCGGTCTCCTACTATTAATATCATTAGTGCCAATGTGTACAACTATATCACCTTTTGTGCCCTTAAAAGATGATATCTGCTCTACAACCTCATCAACCTTTGCCCCTGGCAGACATACCCTGGTCCTGTTCCACCTATCCTTTTTACAAAGGATGTTCCCCGTTTCCCTGACAATAGAGTCACCAACAACTACTAGTTCCTTTGGGACCAGCGCAATCTGCCTTGGGGATTGCCGCTGTGTTGCGTGATGACCAAGTGCAAGCTCTGGCGTTGATGTGGGCAGCTGAGAGCCTGATGGGCCCTCAATTTAGATCTTTCGAGAGCATCCACCCTGTCCTTCAAACTCCCAATAGGCCCAGAACAACGCTGAGTTGTCGCCTGATTTCCTTACACTCCTTACATCGCGCACACACAAAGACATCCCCCATGGCAATATCATGTTCAGTTCCAGAGAGTTCGGCAAACATTTCACAAGTTGCACATTTTTTTAGGCTGTGACGCGTTGGAGAATCGCCCCCCCTCAGTTCTCCCCCGAGTCACAACACTCTTGCCACTTTGTGCCCGTTGCTTTGCTGCTCTAGTTTGGGGCATGATATTTTAAATTAATAAGATCAATAAATTAAATTAAATTAAATGTCAATACTACGCTATCTAATAGAAACAGTGAAGGGTATTACTGTTTCTATAATTATACGTTAGAGCTACCTAACTACCTCAATTAAAAATGTGAATTCCCTATCACTATATACAAAAACAATGCCTGCAATATTCGATTGAAATAACGGTTTTATAAAGTATTACGTATATCTACAAAAACTGTTTATACAAATTAAAATAAAAATACCCAGCGTAATTAGAACTATAAGACTACGTATTAAGTACAATATAAAATAACAATTATGTTATTTTATATCATGTTATTTATATCAAGGCCATCATTCAATAAAGCCGCAAACTCCATTTGTTGCAGGTGTAACAATTATCTGCACCTGAAGCAGCCGTATCCTAATTTTCCTGTAATGTTTCGTGTTGCAGCAATATTGACCCACCGCGGCATTATTTATTATACCGCTTATTATGTGACCGCACTGGTTGCATAATAAGCAGCCCTTCTTTTCTTTGACACCGCAAAACGAGCACATCTCACATTCACTTTTACACGACGATTGATAATGATCATCCTTTAAATACCGCGGCAACAGGGTAAAGTTTGGAGCAATTTAAAGAATCGAAACTTGAAATCATTTAACACAAAAGGACGCAGTATTCTTTCATGGAGTTTGGACTGCAAAAGCTGCTTCGGACAATCCTTTCAATGTTTGGTTTAATCACTGTTGCAACACTTCTGATGATACAATGAAGACTCCGACACTTCTACTTTACAGGCGCGTTTGTAAATCCAAATAGTTCCCCGAAAGATTTTTTTTTTCCAATGGAGGAAAGGGTTTATCTTAAATCATCATTTCCTTCGAAAAAGCATTTACTTATGTGTATTCTTGTCGCAGGGAGGCCCCTAGACTTACGTCCATATCCACCTGTGCATTCTGTGGGCAAAGTAAATCTTAAACTGTTAGCCTGGAAGTGTATGTTCCAGTGGTGTAATTTAACATCAGGCTATTTTGTCACCAAATAGCAGCCACGATACGGGTAAAGGCCAACTGGTGTCCGTCACTGGCACGGGGAACCGAGCCTGGGTCGGCTAAATCAGTCTGCGCAATTCAGCACTGAAATCCCGCAGCCCCAGTTGTAGTGCAAGACTGGTGGGTGCCAGCCATCCTGCTTGCAGGCTGCCCACACCTGGAACGTGGTGCTCGACAGCTATCTAAACCTCGACCTTGGTGATGTGAGGGCACAGGCCTATGCGGATGACCTGATCTTGATGCTGGCGACAGACTCAAGAGCTGAACTAAAAATCTCTGCAAACCGTGCTATAAATATCATAAAAGAATGGCCCACCCAAACCAATTAGAGATATTCCCAATAAAAACCTGCTCCATCCTTCTTAAAGGTTCTCTCAATATCAGAAGGCCTCCCCAGATAAGATTCAGGAACCAACAATTAAGCTTTCCACCGAACTTAAATATCTTGGTATTCTGCTAGATAAAAAAAAAAAAAAAAAAAAAAAAAAAAATGTTATTCACACCCCATCTTACTTACCTCCGAAGCAAAATCAAAAAATACTCCGCACTAACAGCTAGAGTCATTCGCCGCGCCTGGGGCTTAAGAAGAGGACCCTAGCCGTCTTCTAAAAGGCACTCTTCTTACCAGCAATAACATACGCATCAGGAGTCTGGTTCCACAAGGCGGAAACAGCAGTAAACAAAAGGAAGCTAGTGACCATTCAACGTTCAATCCTACTGACAATCTCGAGAGCTTGTACTGTAAGCACCCACGCCCTCCAGGTCCTCTTGGGCGCTCTCCCCCTGGACCTGGAGATCGTCCGCTGTGGGTTGCTTTATCGACTATCCAAAGGCAGAGCACTCACCTGCGAGTTCGACGATACAATGAAGGCTTTAAACATGATCCAATTGAAAACACCAGCAACAAGAGGAACTCAATGCCTAGATCTCATATACTACAATACCCCAGATATAAAGTTGAGGAACAGCTACATGAAATTCTCTTCGGATCATCAACCACTCACGTGTGAAGCCACTTTAAGAAGAATCCGGTACATCCCTCAAGCTGGTCGGCATCCAAAACGGGAAACAAAGATGATTTTCTCATCAAAATGTATTAAAAGTGACGTCATGCTGAAGCATCTGATGGCATATAATTGGCAAAACCTATACCGTTTGGGCACTGATGACGCCTTATCAGCGCTCTCACAATCACTCATGCATATGGCTGAAGAAGGAGCATCGAAGGAAATAAAAGTATCAGACAGGGCAAAGCCCTGGTTCAACTCACAGTTGAAAGTAATCTTCAAAAATAAGCAAACATTGTTCAGGAAATGGAAAAGAACTGGGCATCCAGAGGACCACACCCTGTACAAACATGAAAGAGCACGCTTCATGAAGGAGAAGAAACGGGCACACATAGATATGGCTAAAGCAAAACTAAAAAAAGGTAAAAGAATTGTCAGCAAAAAGAGCCTCGCGTATAACATGACTGAGACATCCTTTAAGGAATGGACCGAAGCCACTTTCGGAACACCCCTCAAGGAAAACCAAATTGACAGCGAAGCAAACAGTACCAGGATACAAGATGTAATCAAGGGGTTTAAGGAATCTAACAATAGTAATCGGATTGTCACTAACAATGAACATCTAAAGGAAATCAGTATTAGCAGAGACAACCTAAAAAGTGCAATCAACAGCCTCCCAAATAAAGCAACGATTGGGCCAGATAATTTCCCACTATTTATGATCAAAATCTGTAGCTGTTACATCATCGATGTACTACTACACATATTCCAGAGAATTTTGATGGAGGAGAGCTTCCCGACGCTGTGGAAAAGCTACTTTGTAAAACCTATCCCCAAAATAAAAAACCCAAAATCTATAAAAGACTTCAGACCAATCGCTATCGGATGCTCTCTGCAAAAAATCTTTGAAAAAACAATCCTGCACACCATTATCGAGCATTGCTTCAAGCACAGGCCAGAATACCTGCACTCAGTACTTCCACAGAGATCGACCATCACCAACCTCATGGGGACACTGCTAAGGATCCAACAAGCACTAAACAGCAAGCAGCAGGTGGACGTAGTCTTTTTAGATGTGGCATCCGCGTATGATAACAAATCCATCCCAGCTCTCATAGTCATTCTGCGGGACTACTTTCACATTGCAGGAAATGTCCTCCATTTGTTAAAGAGCACTCTTCGGCGAAGACAAATTGCGGTGACAAACGAAAACATGTGCGCAAGGTATGAGGTTGATAAAGGTGTCCCGCAAGGCGGACTCTTGTCTGCCACACTTTTTGCCATAGCCCTTGAACCCTTCTTAGCCCAGAACAAGAAGCACTTCATCACATACGCCGATGATATAAAATTTTTTATTACCTCAGGAGATCAGAAATCAGCTGACTACCACAACCAAGTGGCTAATACTAAAATAAAAGAACTTCAAGAGTACCTAGATTGTATCGGGCTGCAGTTGAATGGGAAAAAGACGGCACATATGACTTTCACAAATAAAATAAAGCCAAACAAAATGGAAATATTTGTGAACGGCATCCTCGTCCAAAAGGCACAGACACACGTTGATCTTGGTCTCAAGTGGGATTAAGGCCTAATCTTTCTCCCGCACTTCACATACATCCGCAACAAAACATACACGGCGTTACTTTGGGCAACCAGGCAGGAGCTCACCGGTTTTAGAGACCCCGGTCTGATGAAGCAAACATCAACAGATGTGTTACTCCTATTCCCCTATACGCGGCACAGATCTGGTCTTCAGCTCCCGAATGTAGTATCAAAGCCTTTCTAGGACTCGAATACTGGCTCTTGAGATGGCTGAACAGAATTTCAGCTAAACCTTTTACCATCTCAAGAGCTATACTATACTCCAATTTAGAGGTCACACCCTGGAAACAAATAATCACGTCAAGCAACATAATGACCGTCGCTCAGCTTTTAACGGGACGACTGGACGCACCGAAATCCCGAGAGTGGATAAAAATACCCGGCTAAAAACCAAGACGAGTTGCAGATAAGGAACCACAACTGAAAGCGGCATTTACGCAGTTGGATAGCCTCGGAAGATTCTTTCCAGCAAACACCATCCAGCTATTCAACAACCTAAATCGATATGAATCCTGAAAAGCTCTGCAATTGCAAATCCTACAGAAAGGAAGTTCTCAGAAACTCTTACTGGCAAATACAGATGTAAGGATACAGTTTCAGCACCTTGTTCGGCCAGGCACAAGCCACTGGTCTTTAGGAAACCCGACCTCATCAATGTGTAAGGATTGATCTACCTACACAACTCTAATCCCCACAGAAGAAGAAGACTGCTGGAAAATTGAACTTTAAAATTTTTATTTTGCCGTATCACGGTCATTCGTGTTGTTTCATATGCTGTACATTGTTTTGGCTGCTGTAAATATTTGTGTTTATGTAAATATGGTAAAACTCCCACTTGTGTGTGTTTAAGCAGAAGGTATGCTTCAATTGGCACGGTATGTTCTTACCAGTTTACAGTAGTTAAGTAGTAAAAGTATTTGCGAATAATTAATAACTGAAATAGTGTATTTTCCAGATAAAATGTAGTTATAAATCAGATATTATGTATTTCATGTATTTTATAATTGTAACATAGATGTATTTTTGTAACATAGTTGTATATGTATTTTCACCCTCTAGCCAGTAGCTGTAACCGGGTGTTCTCCTAAGAGAAATCAACTGATGATAATAATAATAATAACTAATCCGGCGAGCGAGCGTAAACTCTAGAAAAAACGCCTTCTTACCCACCTACGGCAGGTCTGGGAAATCGGCTAGATAAGGCACAATATGGCCTTAGCAGCCCTTGTGCCATTAAACAATACATCAACCAACCAACCGGCTAGATGACTTCGACAAAAGGGGAAGTCAGCCAAAGATTCATACCGCATAATCAACTAGTGTTTCCCAAAAGCCCAAACTGGTTTTCACCGCGACTGCTGACATCTTACCTACTCACGGGGCACGGCGCAATAAGAGCATTACTCTCCAGTTTCGGTTTGAGTGACAACCCTCTCTGCCAATGTGGACATCACCATATTTACACTCATTGAAGCGTTCCCCGAGCAAAAGCTCAACAACGCAAATTAACTATTTACATCGACCTATTTAGCCTTCCAAGCCGCAAGGGCTCGCCTTACTGCTAGCAAGTTTCCCATCCCTAGCCCCGTGGAGGCAGGTTCGCTACTATCCTTATTTGCAACATTTTTTACAACACTCTAAGTGAGTAGAATTCTGACTGCTTTGATCAAAACCACAATCAAAATCTATAATTTAAAATCAAAAGTTTATATTTCAATTTTGAGATCAACAGAACCATGTACATAATATACAATATAGCAACGACAAGCAGTTGCAATATAAAACTAACATCCGCAAGCATGCGGGAATAATTGAACCTAATAGTTCAAGTAGTGCCTTGAGCACTACGTATGATATTTACATTTTTAAGATACATTATGAAAACTTTATATATACTTTCATTTTCAAAGAGCTTCTGCATCTCATGAGGAGAGGATACCCCTAACTGGCCAAGCAGCCTCTACCTTGGCACGTCATATAATTGACATTGAAAAATTACATGCTGGCTATCCTCAATCAGCCCACAACGACAGCGATCACTGTCCGCAAGGCCCAGTTGATGAAGCCCCCAACCGAAATCCGTGTCCAGTGACAACCATAGCCTGGAAAACTCCAAGTTTAGGTCACCTGCGTATCTGTTCTAAGCGTGAGATGTCAGGCATCATCTCATACGTCACTCTGCCCTTAGAGGACGTCGTCCAACGCTCCTGCCAGAGGCGGTGAACTTCCAGCGAAATTCTTTTGCCCTCAACCTTCAAGTCGGGTCTGCCGTATACTCTTCCCGAATCGGGGCAACAACGGACACCCATCAACTCCAAAGGTAAGTTGTTCTTGGTTCCATATTGGGGTGGCTGAGGGGGAGAAGACAGAGAGTGGTAATCAATGGATACTGCTCGTCTTGGACTAATGTTATTAGTGGAGTCCCTCAGGGCTCAGGGTTGGGTCCATTATTGTTTTCTGTATTCATAAATGATATTGATGATGGTATATCAAGCTTAATGTCCAAGTTTGCAGACGATACAAAGGTAGGCAGGGTTGTCAAAGACACTACTGACACTAGGCTCCTGCAACAGGATCTGAAAAGGTTGAGCAGATGGCCTGAGAGGTGGAAATGAAGTTTAACATTGACAAATGTAAAGTACTACACATGGGAAACAGCAACCCCAGTGCAACGTATCAACTCTGTGGTACTACACTGACAGTGATAGAGAATGAAAGGGACCTGGGGGTGGTTGTGCAGGCAGATATGAAATTCTCTGAACAGTGCAGACGGGCTGCAAGAGTAGCTCATGGAGTATTGTCAATGATATATAGGCATTTTTCTAGCAGGGACAAGGAGGTGATTATTCCCTGTATAAGGCAATGGTCAGGCCACACCTAGAATACTGTATACAGGTCTGGAGGCCTCATTTCAAGAAGGATGTACAGCTGCTGGAAGGAGTACAGAGAAGGGCAACAAGATTAGTGAATGGAACAAAGGGGTGTTCTTACGAAGAAAGGCTTAAGTTTTGCAAATTACAGTGCCTGGAGACTAGGCACCAGCGAAGTCATCTGATAGAGTTGTATAAAGCCTTGAATGGTTTGAGCATGCTCAATGCCAATGGGATTCTTCATCTTGCTCAGAATAATCACCTGAGAGGGCATAAATTCAAATTGAGGAAAGACAGATGTAGGATAGACGTGCGGAAATTTGCCTTTAGCCAGCGGGTGGTTGGTTGGTGGAACAGACTTCCATCCCTTGTCGGGGAAGTTGATAGCCTAAATAAGTTTAAGGCTCAGCTGGACAGGTATTTTGAACGAACAGAGGGGTGAAGTGGGGTTTTTTTTATTGGCTGATGCTGCATAAGCTTGCTTTCTTGCATCAAATGCCTCTACTAATGCTAATTCTAATGCTAATATCGTAGGAGTTTCTCCAAAATCAGCAAGTCTACTGGCTCCGCACTTGCAAGAATCTGTAGGGCTTCTGTGGAGACAGTGCGGCAAGCTCAGGTCACACTTAACAATGCAAACCGCTGAGCAGCCATCAAGTGGTGCCTCACTAAGCATCTGTCTATAGCCTGTCGCCAGGCTCCACAGGCATAGGTAATTATAGGGACAAAGAGGCACTTGTAAAGCATGTCCAAGTTCCTTCCTTTGATACCCCAGTCAGCTCGGATGATTCTCCTAAGCTTCCCATACTGCTTCTTAATTTTCTCCCTCATGAACTTCGCATGAGGAATACAGTTCAGTCTCTGATCCAGATTGACTCCCAGATACTTTATCACTGGCACAAAACCCAAGGAAAGCCCACCAAGGCCTACTGTGGGATGTCTATTAGGACTAAAAAGTCCTTTCAGCATCATGCACTGCGACTTCGTCGGCGATATCATTAACTTGTGAACCGAAGCCCAAGTCTGTATCCGGTCTAACACCCAACTGGCTTTTTGCTCCAGTTCTAATCGGGCGTCACCGCACACCAGTACGGCAATATCATCCGCGTAAGCTACAATCTCCACATCATTCCAGTCTTGATTCAATAACTCGTCCAAGACGAAGTTCCACATAAAAGGGCCTATAATGGAGCCATGCAGAACTCCTCTGGAGACAGTGTGACAAACTTTCTCGAAGCGGTTATAGACCACCACTCTCCGATCTTGAAAGTAGCTGCGCTTGAGACGATAGATATCACTCGGACAGTCCACAAGTCTCAATCGGCATAAGATACTTTCCCACCAGAGGCGGTCATAAGCTCCCTTAAAATCAAGGAAAATCCCCAGGACGTATTTGCTCTCCGAGCTACGAACCAGCGAGAGCAGTCTCACCACGGCATCCTCAGCAGAACGGCCCTGTCTGAAGCCAAACTGCCGATCGGACTCCTGGTGCTTGTCTCTATACGCTGCGTAGTGGAAGTAGGTTTTTTTTTTTTTTTTTGGCTGATGCTGCATAAGCTTGCTTTCTTGCATCAAATGCCTCTACTAATGCTAATGCATTCAATCGACTCATTATGAGTCTCTCAAACGTTTTTCCCAAGACAGATAGCAAGGCAATCGGCCTATAAGAAGACGGATCCGTTCTCTCATGATCGTCTCCTTTCAGGAGTACGACAAGTCTGGCTTCTTTCCAACTCTGTGGAAAGGTACACTCTTCGAGGCACTGGTTGTACAACGACAATAATAAGTCAGGAAAGTGTATGAAGAATTCCTTCAGAATCTCAGCAGAAAAGTTATCAGTGCCAGGGGCCCTACGATTTCGCATACTTCTCACGGCCTGCTCGAGTTCAGCCATAGAAAACACCTCAGTGGATGCATCAGAACTACAGTAGTTCTGGTTAGCTAAACGTACAGCGATTTGGTCTGCCGTCTCCCCATCAACATCTTCAACGGGAAAAAGCGTGCTAAGAACCGTAAGCATCGTGTCATTCCAGGTATGAGTCTCGCTCATCCCTCCCAGAACTGTGTGCTGGACCTGTTCAAGTCGAACCTTCTCCATTACTAACCGGTATGGCAAACCCCAAGGGTTCGAGTTGCCTCTCTCGGAGACAACGTCCTGTCAAGCCTTGCGCTTGCAGTCTCGAATCTCCTTGACAAAGTTTCGTTTTGTCGTAGCATAACGATCTCGGTAGCTGGCAAGGTTTAAGTAACCCGAACGTCTGGCTCTCTGAATCTTTCTGCGAGTCTGGTTGACAAGGCGTCTAAGTCTGCTCAACTCCCCGCACCACCAGCGAACAGAAGTCGTCCTATTCCTACCTCTCCTCACAGATGCATTGCAAGCCCTTTGAAGCAATTTATTCACTAAAGAAACTCTTTGGGCCACCAGGCTACGACTCCACTGCTGTCTCCGAGATTCATTGGCAGTTACGCTGTCTAAGACTGACTTAAACCTTTTCCAGTTAGCAGTACTCGCCACAAACCTATCCACGTTACAGTTTTCAGTTCTGCGTTCAAAAGGACGAATCTCGCATCGTAAGACCCTGTGATCGCTAGTCGACCAATCGGTCTCCACGGACCACTTAGTGATCTCATTGACTAAGGTACCAGTGCAAAGAGTTATGTCGATGTTAGACTCTCCTTGCTGTGTAGAATAAGTACAAGGTTGGTTAGGGACATTTAGGATTTCGAGCCTATTAGCCAAGATACAGTCTTCAAAAAGTACCCCTCTATAGTCCGAGGTTGTCCTACCCCAACTCACCGACACATATGGGTAATTTCTTACCCATTAACTCAGTACAAAGTTCATCGACATATCGGAGATAGGCCTGTGGTTCTTCCCGATACTGGGCGTAAATACTAACCAAGTACACTCTACCAAATGAACCAATGATCTCGGCACAAACATCTCTGTGCTCCACGCACAGAAGCTGTGCGTGGAGCACAGCTTCTGCAACTGGGTAACTACCAAATCTCTGTTACAGACAATTATCGCAGCCTGACAACCCTGACCAGACTGAACAACACTATAATCTAGGGGATAGCCACGAACTTTATCGTTCGCTATGTACGGCTCCTGCAAGAGGATGCAGTCACACTTTTCTCTCCTAGAGCGCTCTGCCACCTGTACAGAGACCAGGTATGATCTCTGACCGTTGATCTGTATAACTTGGAACACATCGTTGGAAGCCGTATTGGATATACTATCCATACACGACTTTACTCTTGATTAGTTCAAAGAAACTCTTGTAGACAGGGCAATCTCTACTTCTAACAGAATGGTCGGAGGTCTTCCCTCGCCTAACACAGTTAACACATTTTGGCTTCTCAGCCTTTTTAGGGCACTCTTTGTAAAGGTGGCCATCTCCCGCACAGTGACCACACAGTCTTCGACTTACAATTCTTTGCTATATGCCCGAAGACAAGACATTTAAAACACTTTACCGTGAAATATATGTCACGGACTTTATAGGACAGCCAATGCATGAATACTCTTCCTTTCTCGACGAGGATGTTCCGCAGCTCGGCATGGACCTCGATGATCCAGTTTTTGGTATCCTTATTGGCAACTTTCGCCACTGACCTGATCAAGGTATCCTTCTGGAATTGAGCTCTTGTTATACCGCTTGAACTGAAGTTACGCTCATATAATTCTGACAGAAAATCTTCCTTTCCGACTTCTGCATCTACATAGTAGATAATAAGATGTTTCCCAGGTTTCTTGGGGACCTCCGTCCTTAGACCCTTGGCTCTTATCGTCTCGCAGTTAAGAATGCGTTGTGCGTCTTCCATGCTGTCCGCCTCCAGCACCACTCCAGTATCCTTTATGGTTCGCATTCTTCGAACATTAACGCTCTTTAACGCAGGCTTTACAGACTGTAATACCACTTGCTTTACAGCCTCACTGGTTTTAAGAGTCTCAGAGTCAGATTTTATAAGAGCAGCATGTACTTCTGGTTTCTTAGGTGTTGAGCGCTTCTGGCTCTGTACGACATTGGCGTCCGATGCAGGCGCAACGCTGACGGAGGGTTGACTCCTCTTCAGTGCTGCCTTAAAGACTTGTTTTCGGCGTATACTTCGATAGCCCGAAGCTCCAATTCGTCCCACATTCCTAGAATAGTACGCATGGCTGATCTATTGACCTAGTTCGAATCGTTGAACATAAAGTCATGAAGACTTTGACGCACCGCCTTCAAGTCCTTGAAGTTATCCATCGGGGTGTCCTCATCGTCGGAGGAATCCGGTCTGAGTCGTTTTACAGCAGTCCGCTGGTTCGATTCAGCAGCCGCCGGATCGTTAGATGAGTCATCCATGTATACCTCAAGGAGATCTCCAGGCAATTGTTCAAGCACTACTTGCGTCGTTACTGGATCTGCACCTCCAGCGCTGCCGTCCGCAGTGATAGAAGCACCAAGATCAACGATCGCAGTCGTCTCTGAGTCCGATGTCTTCGGGTCTAGCTTGGCTCTAGATGGCACAGGCATGGTTAATGATAATACAGACACTTTGCAACAGTACTTAATACAAGTAAATAAGATCTTTATTGTAAAGTTCACCGGTACACGCAGGTACCACGACCATACAATACCCTTCACGGCACCATGCCAGGGGTTAACAAACGGCAGAGATAATAAAGAAATTGTAAAGATTAATTATAAGCAAATTATATAATAAAAAAAAAAAAAAAAAGTACTCATAGCAGATAACATTGACTTGAAAGGAAAACTAATACAAAATAACAAAAATAACAAATTGTGATAACAAAAGCTTTTCCTCAAGTCCAGTTTTCTGAGAGTCTCTTGCCCCGCCATTACGATCTGAGATCAGTTGGTAGTTCTGGAGACCACGTGCAGATCTAGGATGATCCGTCTATACTTTTTATCATCTATGATTTTAAATAAGTCAGCATCCAGGGATTGAACCAGGTGGAGCTTCTGATAAGGCAGGAACCGATCTTTCAAATGTAGTCTCGAAGGAAGAGCAAGAAGCTTGGGAGTGGAAGAAGTAGTACAAGAAGGCCAATACAGTAGTAAACCGATCGCGCCTAAGAACTATCCAGCGCTCCCTTCTCCTTCTGCCCTCGCGTGCTTGTCGCACTGTCAGCACCCATGCGCTCCAGGTCCTCACTGGATCTCTTCCACTGGACCTGGAGATTGTTCGTCATGGGCTGCTCTATCAAATAGCCAAAGGAAGAGCAGTTACCTGCGCAGGTTTCACCACTGACCCAGCAAATAATAGAAACGCTGAAAAGAAGAGACTTAATGAACATGTAACAGACACCTGGCAAGAAAGATGGCAGACCTCAACTAAAAGCGCTGTCACCAAAATATTCTTCCCGGATGTCAGGGCCTCCTACCTCTTCACACCTGTCTGGTTTTCACCGGGACTCTATGCTACCTACCTCCTTACTGGACATGGCTCCTTCCAGAAAAGACTACCTGACTTCAGAATTTCAGACTCGCCCCGTTGCCACTGTGGAGAGGATCAGACGTGGGAGCACCTTGCCCACAGCTGTGAAATCTACGAGGACTTCAGGAGGATCCTGATAACGAGACTACGCTTCAACTACCAAAATCAAGAACACCTCACCCTACAGAATGAAGAAACTTACAGAGACCTGACTCAATTTGCAATGGACCTATTTACTAGGCAGAAAGCGCTACCACCACCTTAGCATCCGAATCAATGTCATAACAACTATGACTGTCAACTGTTGCTGCGCATCATTGAGCCATGGATGCTAACGCCCTGGACCAACTTACACAAGACTGAACCAACAAACCATCCGGAGTACAGAACCTAACTTGATCCCTCACATGTCAAGTAGTCAACTGGTCTCCCCACTTGGTTGGGACAATACTAGCACTGCAATCAAAGACAGGGTCCACACATACCTTGACAAATTCCTCATCATTGATTCCTGGACCATCTCCTCCCGACCAGACGTGACACATCTCATCAAGAACAGACCTACCATCGATCCCCGTACTTGACCATCATATCTTGGACTCCTGTTTTTTTATTATTGTTATTATTATCTGTTTATTTCTCTTACGAAACACCCATAGACAGCACGTGGCTAGAGGGTGTGGTTACATTATATCAGTATTTACAGGCATATTTACATGAACTTATTTACAATATTTGGAGATGAAAAAACACAGAGTATGTGTTAATGGATTAATTGCGAATGGTTGTTAAATGCTAAATATTATTATATAAATTATTAAATTAGTCTTCTTATTATATTTATACTTGCCGATACACATTACCAAAGATTACTGTCCTATACATTTTGTCTGTACATAGTTTCTCTGGATCTATATTTAAATTATTAAAATAATTCACAGTATTTGCTGGGAAAAATCTCCCCAGAGAGTCCAATTGAGTCAGTTGGCACTTGAGACTTGGTTCTTCCCTCTTTATTCTCGGTCGTGTCATCCGGGGGCGAGTGATCACGTTTCCCACTTTCGGCGAATCTATTCTCTCCGTTAGTAGCTTTGCCAGAGTTAAGATGTTTCTGGTTGTGATGATATACTTCCAGGGTGTGATGTCCAGATTGGCAGACAAGACCGCTCTTGAGATGGTAAACGGTTTCCCGGCGATCTTGTTTAGCCATCTCAGGAGCCAGTATTCTACTCCTAAGAAGGCCTTGATGTTTTGACCACCCCACTATTCGTTATCATGGACTACTGGACCAGCCTTCAGTCTGGATGCAACACAGACTCACCAAATGGAGTCCCAATGACAACACCTGGACTAGACCTTACTGAACATAACCCATCCACCATAGCAGCACTCACACTGCTGGATTTCCACCAAGTGTCGGCTCCAACTGACTGGCCGTACTAGCTGTACCTACTCTGCACTTGCAGGGTCTCTCTCTCTCTCTCTTCCTATCTTTTTTTTTTTTTTTCTTTTGTGGGGAGGTGGTTTTTTTTTTTTTTTTTTTTTGTGTCCACCCCACTCTTCTCTCTTGTGAAGCACTGGGCATGCCACACTGTCATCAGGGGCCATCTTCCCTGTCGGCCCCCTTCTTCTGTTTCTACCCTCCAGTCTTCTACTTTCCTCCCTTACTTTACTCTTTCACAACTTTTTTTTTTTTTTTATATATATATATATATATATATATATATATATATGTGTGTATATATATATATATATATATATATGCCCCACAGGTCTAAATCTAAATACATCAAAATTATTGCCCGACCTATTTGGCCCTAGAACAAGTTATCAGCGAACGACCCTACGCTCTGTAAAAATTACAACCGTTGCTCAACAAACAGCGATAATTTCATTCTCAAATCTGGTCCTAGCCACTGAAATCCCACTAAAGTAGGTGGCGGGACCCGCCAGAGTACTCTAGCTACAGTGGTACACCCGGTCAGCCTCCCCGGTGTGCACCACTGATGCTACAGTACGGTGTGGCACGGTGTGGTAACGTCGGGTCCCCACTAGGGGCTCCGCAGCTAATAGACCGGAGGAACAAAGGGCACAACACAATATACAGCACATGACCCCCACACACTTCAAATCTCTGGCCCCGATACAATGTACACTCGCGGAGATGGGAGAAATCCCAGGAGCCGTTAGACACTAACATACCTTACACCTATCTTCACCCGGTGAGGCACTGGCCTGCCTCACCGACGTTTGGGGTTATCTTCACTATTGACCCCATATTTCTGTGTTTCATCACCCAGTCTTCAGTGTCCCTTCCGTCTCTAGCTATCTCGCGACTAGCGTTTGACTCTTGTCAAATAATTAAGTCTACCCCGCATAACTTATACCTCTTTTGGCCCGACCCAATTTGTAGGGTTTTTCTTCCCTCTTTTTTTTTAGGTCCTAGCCACTGAAATCTCGGTAAGTTAGGTGGCAGGACCTGCCAGAGTAAATATTAAATTTCTAAAATACTGGTGTACCTGGTCTGCCTCCACGAGGTATAGTGTGGGCAACAGTGGGTCTCATTTGAGACCCAATGGCTAAAAGACCAGATGAACAACGGTACAAAACATTACACGCCACAATATCCACACACTTTTAAACCTCTGGCCTCTACAGTGTTCTGTATCACACCACAATGTATACTACGCGGAGATGGGGGAAACCCCTGGTGCCGTTAGACCCTAAACACACTATACCTGGAAGCCAGCAAAAAAAAAAACACTCCCCCTTTGAGTAATCATTCCCGCATAAGCCTAACAGTAGGACGATGCCTGCAAAAAAGAAAAAAAAAAAAAAACGTCCACCTTCGAAGACAACATGTACAGTGTATATCTGTCTCACAGTGGCACCAGGATCTCTTAATCGCATCGGCCGGAAGTGTAAATATGTATTTACCAGGCCTCTCTGCCATCAGGTGGCAGCCACCAACATGGGCAAATACCACTCGATGCTCGCCCTAGCATAAGGAGCCGAACGTGGGCCTACTCCTATGTCAGTGCTAACATAGTGCCAGGAAATCCCGCACCCACCAGTGGCCGTGCCAAACCGGCAGGTGCCCGCAAAATCCCGCTCCCAGGTGGCCCATACCCGAGAGCCAGCAATAAAAAAAAAAAAAAAATTCCTACGTCTGAGGAAAGAAAAAAAATCAGATGCCAGCAATCCCGCTCACCAATTGCAATGTGCACATATTAGCCGGCATGCAGCAAAAAAATAAATAAATAAAAATGATATGTACAAGTTCGTGCAACTGTATCATGTGAGTACACACAGCCAATTCTAGATTAGCAAAAATTATTTGCAAAAGTGGCATCGTTTAAGTCATATCTCATGTTGTGTGTACCTTCACGACGAGTTGCCATGACATTGCACTACTTGGAATAAGTAAACGATGCCACTTTTGCAAATAATTTGCTAATCTAGAATTGGCTGTGTCCTAATACGATGCATTTACACTAACTTGTACTTAGTCTAACTCTCTCGCAGCCTGAGGCATAAGCCCTTATTGCGTTATAAAAATAATAATAAAAAACACAAAATAAATAAATAATATATATATAAAATAAAAATAAATTTAAGAAATAAATTAAAAAATGAATAAAGTCACATCCCCTGGAATACAAATCCAAACTGAAGATATATAATATCCCCCCTACAGTTACACTGAAACTACAGGCCACAAAAAGAAAAAAATAAATAAATAAATAATAATAATAATAATAATAATAATAATAATAATAATAAACAAAAAAAAATAAATAAATAATTTATTTTCCTTCTCTTTTTACTGCTCAGCAAGACCAGAAGTTGACATTACAAGGAAAGACATTTGTCTCTTCGCTTATTAAAGACCAATCTTGCAAGGCATTAAAATAACTTCTATTTACGAGGTATAATTTTTCATTTCCAGGACCTCTTTCGACAATAGCATTTCTTAAATTTGGTCTATACTGCTCATAAATAATGCAATCATAATGCAGCACATGAGCCATCCCAAGTTTCAACACACGTACAGTAGCAAAACGGGTCAGGTTTTAGCCCAAAATAATGCAGCTTATAATTAAGAGATCCGTGTCCTGTCATAAAATACGAGGTTTTCATTTCTGGAAACAACCAGCTGTTTTTTCTTTTAACACAGACAAATTTAATATCTGGAAGAAACAAACGGTGGATAACCGAACCAGTCTCAGTACTACATCATCTGGCCTGCCACTGATCCATCAAAACAATCATTATCAATTTCTTAGCCTTACACTTAGTTATATCTAAATTATTAGTAACACCCATAAAACTAACAAAAAAACTCTGTAAGCAGCATAGAGATCTCGAGGCATACAACCAAATATAACCTGAGCAGCATTAGTGGAAACACATTTTAAACAAAGATAGTATCATTTTTCTTTCTATAGACACTAATTTTTGTCTGAATTTCACAGCGAATAATCTTGAATACCAAACATTAGCTCCATACACAATGATAGGCAGAAATACTGCCTTACTGTATAATACAAGAGTCTTTTTACTCAGACCCCATTCCTTTCTACTAATCCTAATAATAGACGAAGAAAAGTTAATTTTTTCACCTAAATACTCTAAATGCTCCATAAAAGTCAACTTATTGTCAATTAATACCCCTAAATGTTTTGTTGTCTTAACCATAGGGATTTGTTTCCCTTCAATTAATACCCTCGGAGGCCTTCCCACCTTTAATCTACCTTTACATAACATCATTACAGTTTTACTAATAAATATCTTTAACTTATGATCTGTTGCCCAACATACCAGATTATCCATTACAGTAGCTGCCTTAATCTCTAAATCCCGTCTTGACATGCAATCAAAACCCAGCACCAAATCGTCTGCATACGTAATTTTATGGCATTGCATATCTGTGTTTTGTACCCATAAATTCTATACCATGTTCCAGAAGGTTGGCCCCAAAATAGATCCCTAGGAACAACCTCTGGAAATATTCTTCGAGTTCACCAAATGCTGAGATCTTACCAAAATCTTCCTGCCGTGCAAATAATTTGACAAACATTTATATAACGATTGAGGACATTTCAACAAGTGCAAAGAAGAAAGTATGCTTTCGCTCCAGACATTATCAAAAGCTCCTTCGAAGTCTGTATAAATAACTAATACATGTTTACTATTTGAAGAAGCAACATAATTATACAAGGCCCTTTAGTGCATCTTCAGCGGAACATTTTCGTTTAAACCCATATTGATACGGTAGCGTATAATTACACTTAATAAATAATCATTTAATTGGAGGTGTAAGAAATCTTAGACATATTTGGAAGTAAAGAGATAGGCCTGTATGCTTTAGGTTCCGACAAATCTTTGCCAGGTTTAGGTATCAACTTTAGCAAGGCAACCTTCCAATATCCAGGAAAGCTACCAGTCAAATAACACTTATTAAAAACTCCAACATTAGATGTGGATAGACGTGAACCATTTTGAGTATTACATTATTTTCAACAAGATCAATACCTGGAGTTTTATTGATGTTAATATCCGAACAAACTTTTTTTAAGATCGTTAACCGTAAATAAAGTATCCGCGCGTGAACCAACATAATTACAATTACCACACCTTACACGCAACTGATTGACAGTATCATCCCCCACATTATCATCTGGAAATAAACAGTTCACTATACCTGCGCTCTTATCTCCCAGTCACTTGTTTCACAACTACCTGACTTAATAGTAGACAACAGGGGACTGATTTCCATCTTATTAGTTACCAACTTATATAAAAGTCCCTCGGGACCTGAGACCAAGTTCGAAAATTAGACCTTCGAAAAAGCAGTGTGCCCTTTGCGGCCAAAAAATGCAATTGAATCACGCATGCTCACGGTGTCAAGCACCTTCCTAGGATATCGCCATCTTACTCGCCAGCCGAAACCAGTCAAGAAACTAGTGAATTTAGCCAACTTCCTCAACGCCTTCAACTTCCAAATCCCCCAGTCCTCTAAAATCATTAGAAATCATCTTCTTAATAAAGGGCAGTCCAACAATGCTGGAGCCTGCGCGCATTTTTATTTTTTTTTATTTATTCATTGTACTAGGCGGTCCCACCCAGCTTTCCTGGCATCCCCCTCACTAATTTTTTTTTTTGTCCAGATAAATTCAATTGCTCCATTATAACACATTGACGTTCCAAACTTCATGTGCCTGCTCCAGTATAAGGTATTGAAAGCCTACAGTTCACGTCATGTGAGTTTAAAAACAACCAGTGAGAAAGTCCTTGCACTATCCCTCTTGAATCATTTAACCTGTCTTTTTCTATCATGTTTGCGGCAGCCGAAGAGACATTCCACATGCATCGGTTTCACTCACGAAAATTGAAATGCGCCATGGAAGTATCCAGTGCAGCGCAGGGGAGGGGAATGCAGGGATCATCTTATTCCACGTTGCTTTCACACAAGATCACCATAGAACTTCTACTTTCGCACAAGTTTGATGTGCTCTGCTTAACAGAAACCTGGCTTGACCGAAATGAGGAGCATTTTCCATATGCAGTGTCGGCTGGATATAATGTGATTCTCTGCTCCCGACAAGGCAAAAGGGGAGGTAGAGTGGGACTCTTCTACAAAACACCGCACATACTTGTTACTAAGAATTATAAAAGTCAGTCCACTAAGTTCGAAGGGCTAATTGTGTCATGCGAATTTAAATCTGCTCGCATTGATTTTGCAGTTATATACACCCCTCCAGGACCCGATGCTGAAACCGTCGACGAGATAACTAATTGGCTCATTCATGGGCTCCATCACTCAGCAAGGCATGTTATCTGTGGAGACTTTAACTTTTCCCCTCAACTTGTTCATCTTCAGTCCAGATTGCTAAATAACCTTCACCCATTAGGAATCCATCTGATTAATAATGTCTCGACCAGAGGTGATCACCATCTTGATCTTGTGCTATCATCGAGCAATTGTGAACTTGATTCTACAACAGAAATAGCTTTTCAATCTGATCACATGCCAATTTTAATTAACTTATATTTTCCGACTCCAAATTACAACGTCTCGACTCAGGTCCACACCAAGATAATAACGAGCCCAAAATTACTCAACATTACTAAATGTCTAGAAGCAGCCACTGCAATTCCTTGGAATGCACTTGAGCAATGTGATAATCAACTTGCCTTAGACCTTTTAACTCGCTGGCTCATCACAATTTCTAATTATGCAGCCTCAAAGAAAATAAGGATCTCTGAACGTACGAGAGGATGGTGGACTCCTGAGCTGAGTAACAGTTTTAAGCTTAAACAGGAATTGTACAAACAGTGGAAAATGACAGGACTAGCTCTGGACCGAATTGCGTACTCCAAAGGACGAGCAAGCTTCAACCGCCTCAAGTCTCAAGCCATAAAACATCACATTGAAACCACACTTCATAAGGGCTGTCCATCATACCGACAGAAATACTGTGAACTCCCTCCACAGTTTGATCCTGAAAGGTGGATGGACTTTATTGCACGAGTTCAGCAAAACCAACTTGAGCCCAGTGATATTCCCATGTCTGATGATGATGTGCCCAGAGATGCACTTGAAACCATTCAATTAACAAGACAAGACCTTTTATCTGCGATTAATAAGTTGCCTGCAACTGGTACAGCGGGAATCGACAAAGTACCACAATTTATCATTAAATGTTTAAGCCCATTTCTAAGTGATCCCCTCCTAATAATTTTCAACAGCATATTAAAAGGAGAATTTTTCCCTCCAATATGGAATTTATATTCTGTTACGCCACTCCCAAAAGTTTCCCAGCCAACTGAAGCCAGGCACTTTAGACCCATCTCTCGTTCCTCGTGTCTATTGAAATTACTTGAAAAAACAGTACTGAAAACACTTACCACGCACATTCTCCCGCACAGGCCCCATCAAATTCATTATTTGTTGCAAAACAGATCAACAGTTACTAACCTGATTATGACTACTAATGCAATCCTTGGATCATTTGAGGAGAAAGAAGAAATGGCAATCACATATCTTGATTTACAAGCTGCGTTCGATAGTGTTCATATCCCAGCCTTGCTCAAACTCCTTCGAAATTATTATCACATCACAGGCCCAGTATTGAAGTTTCTGGCATCCTTTCTTCAGAATAGAATCATCCAAATGTACATAGGAAAACAAAGGTATACTAGACAAATACAAGCAGGCGTTCCACAAGGAGGAGTCCTGTCCGGAATTCTTTTCACTGCTATCATCTACCCACTAATACACAATAGAACAGATATGATATCATATGCAGATGATTTAAAGATCTTCACAAAAATAAATTTGACCGATGAAGCCAAAAACGCCACAGTAACCATCAACAAAACCTTATCAGAAGTACAGCAGTACCTCAAGAAATTTGACCTGCAAGTGAACCCTGAGAAATCTGCCATCATGGTATTCTCTCTTAAACCCATACCAACCATAATTCAGCCTGCGATTGACGGAGTCCCAATCCCCTGCGTTGAAAAGCAAAGAGATCTGGGTGTAATCTTCGACAGAAAATTACGATTCCATCACCATATAGAAGAACTCTGTGCTAAATTCAACAAGAAACGGTGGGTTGCCAAGCAGCACTTGCTACACATTCACAACAGAAACCTGATAAAAATGTACATCAGGATGATGATTTTTGGAAGTGTACTGTATGGAGTAGAGTTGTGGGGCTCAGCTGCAATTAAACCATTAAAAGCCGCTGAATACTGGCTCCTGAAGTGGGCAACCTGGAAGTGTCATCTCCCACCACAGCAGCGCACAACACCGATGGCCAACGCGCTGAATTTAACCAGGTTTTCAGCATTAATGCACGAGAGAAGACTCATCTTCACCGTAAAAATGATTGTTGGGAGAGTCTCAGCACCGAACGTTTGGGACACCGTGTGCTGGTGGATTCCCCAACCAGGTCTTCGCTCCGCTCCACTCCCAAGCTTCTTGCTCTTCCTTCGAGACTACATTTGAAAGATCGGTTCCTCCCTCATCAGAAGCTCCATCCCTGGATGCTGACTTATTTAAAATCATAGATGATAAAAAGTATAGACGGATCATCCTAGATCTGCACGTGGTCTCCAGAACTACCAACTGATCTCAGATCGTTATGGCGGGGCAAGAGACTCTCAGAAAACTGGACTTGAGGAAAAGCTTTTGTTATCACAATTTGTTATTTTTGTTATTTTGTATTAGTTTTCCTTTCAAGTCAATGTTATCTGCTATGCGTACTTTTTTTTATTTTATTTTATTTTTTTTTATTATATAATTTGCTTAATCTTTACAATTCCTTTATTATCTCTGCTGTTTATTAACCCCTGGCATGGTGCCGTGAAGGGTATTTTATGGTCGTGGTACCTGCGTGTACCGGTGAACTGTACAGTAAAGATCTTATTTATTTCACTGGGAGCGATAGTTGCATTTGTGTAGTTTCGCAGGTAGGCTACTTGCGCTCAATGGCTCCTCAGTTCCATGGGTTCTAAGTGTTGAAACCCACAAAGATCTAGGAATTTCACACATTCCGGGCGGATTTCTCTTCACTGGGTCGCCAAGCAAAAGCAACTCCACGCCAATGACCCACACCTGCTAAAACGACACATCGTATCCCATCTATACCCAGTCGCTTTACACGCAGCAGAGATATATGGGTCTCAGATTTGTGTGAGGAACGTTAGTGTCTGGGTCCTTTGTCCCAGGATTATGTCCGCTAGGGGGACGATTGTGTCCGGCTGTCTGTATGATGTGCTCCTTAAACTTTTCTTGATTTGTGTGTTTTTTTTAATTAAAGTATTAAGTTACTATTAGTGCCACCACATAAGGATAGGCCCTTGGATTGCCAGGTTCAAGTACTTTATTATTTGAACGGACAACAGATAAGTATTAAATGAATTTCTGCATGTTCATTCTGCTACTCCATACAAGCGCTTTCAGCCATTATCTTGTAGTTCAACTTATACACGTGTCCAACAGACACTTGACCTTGACCAGGCATTAGAGTTTTGCCTAGCCGTTCTGTTCTTATTTATTTATTTATTATTCAATTTATTCCATATGCTTCACCCCTGAACAGCCTTCAGCTAGGAGGGTGCCTATATACATTTGTACATTTTGACTTAGACAGCAAACATAGAAGTCGTACATAAATTACACATATTATTATTATTTCTATTTTATAGAAACAGTTTCTATATAATATTATGAACATTAGTTTCTTTATCCAACAAACATCTAAAGTGAGCAAATATAGCGGATAAAAATATATACAGTGACACGAGCAAAAGGTAGAGACATATAAACACATATGCGTCCTAATGTGTGCACATACAGCCAATACATATACATACAAAACACATAATGATTTAAAACAAATTAATTCTTCAGCAAAGTAGAGTTCATGGGAGATTCCATCCTGAAGGAGATAATCAGGAAACTTCTACAGTTGTATGTGGTGGTACATGTCCTGTATCTTCTCAGATCTGTACGCTTTCTCATCACAGAACTTGTGGGGATCAATCTTCAGGGTGTTGTACGTTTGGAGGATGTTAGACGGAAAACATCTTCTAAGCATAGTTAAATTCTGTAATAAGCTTCTTAGGGGAATCCATGAACTATTGCAAAGGACGCGGGAAAGCCTAGGACCTGCAACAAGATTATGGACATTTGGAGCGTCAAAGCGATCGGTGAGGAGTTGACAGAGATTACGCAGATTTCCTGTAATCAGCAACTGATTCCAAGGGGTGCAACCGAGGTTAGCATACATGATTGATCTCGAGATGGTGAAAGGGAGGCCATTAACAAGGTTCAACCACCTTAAAATCCAGTACTCGATACCCATGAATTTTTTGATGTTAGTGAGGGAAGCAGAGGACCAGATCGTCGAGGCATACATGGGAATGGGAACAAGACATGTTTGTATGTAGTGAGTGGCAAGTTTTTGGTTGTTTACTCCAGTAAGTTCCTGTCTTATCGCCCACATTGCTGACAGAGTTTTTGCTTTAGTGTTGGCAAAGTGCTGTTGGAAGGTCAGGCCTTCATCCCAGGTGAGCCCTAGATCAGTGTGATGAGAAACCTTTTGCACTCTAATACCATTTATGTAGATGTTTATGTTCATCTTCTTCTTCAGGTTGGTGAAAGACATTTGTGCTGACTTGGTCGGATTTATGGATAGGCCAATATTCTCAAGATAATGGACAAGTTCTTCTATTAGGGCAGTGGCATGGGCGTTGATTGCTTCAGATTTGTCACCGTGTTTTGACGAGATGAAGAGTTTTATATCATCTGCGTAAGAGCTGCAGTCAGGATGCGTAGAGAGGAAGGGGTCCAAAGCGGCAGCAAAAAATAGTGCGGAAAGGACGCCACCTTGGGGGACTCCTCTGTAGACGACGTGGTTCGATTGGAATGTTCTATGTTCTACTCTCAAATGCCTTTGTTTGAGAATGGAAACGATGACTTTTAATAGGCCTCCCTGTATTCTGAAGTGCCTTTCAAGTATTGTCATCAAGGAATTGATTGAGACATTATCAAAAGCAGCTTTAATGTCTAAAAATACTACATCAATCTGTTCTTCCCTCCCTACTTAGACCCCTGCTACCTGTGGATTTCACTGCGGAACAACTAAGGCGACCGGCTGGTCACAGTGCCAATTGCTTGCTAAACCACAACTGCTGTGATATTAAATTATCTAGTAACACTACAGCAACTGAATTCAATATGACAAATACTACCTCCTGTCAAAATTCTAACGTCTGCACCATCTGTGGCCACAAATTCTGACCCCATTGTCCAATGTATTGAGTGCAAATAATTAATATGCAATGACTGTACCCATTTTGACCTGAAAAAATTAAATAAAAGTCGGCGGAAATCATTCTGTTGTGATAGATGTCGACTCAGTAATTCTCAGAGAAGCCCTATTACTGTTGCAACGCCAAACAGCACGGAACCTGAGTCACTTTCCTCCTCTTCCGCTAACAATGTTGAAATGCCGTACTCTAGTTCATTTGAGACAAATATCATGCCAATAACTAGAAATACCGACTCTGAATCGTACGTGGATGAAGCCTCTAATCCTTCTTTGTTGTCTTTGGGGTCGCATCAACTCAAACACATATATCTGTGCTGTCAGAAGATCTCAGCGCTAACTCCTTCCCTACTGAAACTCTGAATTCAGCCTTTTGTATTCTGCAATCAACTGAATTCCAGGAACTACTCTTTAATACTATGCAGAAAACCCTCATTCAAACTCAGCTAATCAGCGTACCTCATACTGCAAAATCTGATATTCTCCTGGATTCCAATACACTCAATGAAGGAAACTGCGAGCTATCCACGGAGATTTGTGGTATAAAAACAATATTAACTAATCAACAGGCTGAAATTTCCGACATTAACGCCCAAATTAAAAATCTTACATCAGTTATGTCTTGCCACTTAAGGGAAGCTAGGAAGAATTCTGAACCTACTCTTGAAACTAATGGGCTCAAAGTAAATAGGAATTCTTCATTACCTGACGATGCCCTCAGTACTGAGACCAGATCTTCACCTTCCACCGGCCTCAATACTTCTACTGCTGCAAATATTAATTTGCCCAAGCCTGCTAAAATTCATGATTCAAGTCATTCAACAGAGCAATTTATTGCCAAACAGACTCTGTTAGATGAGTCTTCTGATGTAAATAGAACCACTCCTACCACCTGCTTTCCTATGCGGAACAGTTCTGTCTGTACCTCTATTTTACAAGCTCAGAGTCACCAAACGGAATCCTCTTCAACGTCAGTTAAGGCAACATATGCAAAAATAACTGCTGCCACATCTAATGAGGTCTGCAAACCTGTCTGTAGATCTGCCGCCACAGTGAGTAAACTTGTTTCTGAGTGCCAGTCTCAAATATCACACCAAAGATCAAAACAGAACAAACCTTCAGAAAATGTTAAAGCCTCTATATCTCAAGAAACTTCCTCCAAGCTTCCAGCCATAACTCATCAAACACAGAATGTAACTACTGCGGAAAAATCTCAGTTACTCAAACATAAGTATAATATCACAATTATTCCCACAAAATACCGAATTTTTCTTTCTAGACTTGGACCCGCCACTAAATCTGAAGATCTTATCAACTTAATTAAAGAAGAATATGGTTTCGGAGTAGATGTCCGTTCTCTGAAGACACGGTGTCCCGCCTACTCATCTTTTATAATAACATGCCTTCCATCACAAACAGAAAAAGTGCTGAATCTAAGATCCCTTTTATCAGGGGCTCTAGTAAAACGCTTCAAGGACAGACCATCAAGGGAGTCCAAAATCTCTTCTCCACAGGCATAGCAATCAGATACCCTGCTATCTACACATACTACGTTCTCCTCTCGTCATAGAATCCCCAGATCCCAACAGTTCAGTGTTTACCTTCAGAATTGCAGGAGTATAATTAGCAACCTAAACCACTTCAGAGCAATCCAAGGCTCACATATTTACTACATTTACCTGCTCACTGAAACCTGGCTCTCCATAAATATTGATAATCAGGAGATTATAGATGGACAATATACAATCCATAGAAAGGACAGAGGATCTCGTGGAGGCGGAGTAGCTATTATACATTCTAACCATATACTCTGTGAAATTGCATCAAATTTCACAAATATCGAATCAGTATACTGCCTTCTTCATCTTGGCAAGTTAAAAGTTTTAATAGTATTGGTTTATTTTCCACCTCCCTTAACTAATATCGACCTCCAGTACTTAGAAAGCTCGCTGGAATCAATCTTCCCACTAATTCAATCTGCCGACATAGCAATGGTTTTGGGTGACTTTAACTGTCAACTGGCCAATTTAGAATCTTCTTCTCCATCACTGCAGACTAGGGCTCTCTTTAATATGCTTCACAGCTATGGTCTGGAACAAATTTGCAATTTTCCAACCAGAGAAAATGCCTACCTCGACCTAATATTTTCCTCTACTCATATAGATGTTCACAATGATAACCCTATATTTCACTCTGATCATTCGCCAATTACTTTTGACATCACAGTGACCTCTCATAACTTCAAATGCCGCTCCCGTTCTCCACGATTCAATTTCAGAATGGCTGGCTGACTGGCCTCTGCTCAACCTAGCTCTAAGAAACGTAGACAAGCAGCTCGCTGACGCTATGGATGACATCGATGTGCTCACCAACAACCTGATTAACTGTGTCCATTCAGTTATATCTGACATTGTTCCTCAATCCCATCTTACCACACGCTCTACCTACCCGCACTGGTATAACAGCGAATTAATACATAAAATTAAATCCAAAGAATTTTATAGAAACAAATATAAGCAATCAGGTGACAGCCAATATTACGAAATATTCAGCCAACTCCGCAAAGAAGTGAAAACGCTCATATTAAACTCTTACAATATGTATACAGAGTCAGTTCAGGATAGTCTGCTTACTCACAGAGATATCAAACCATTCTGGAATTTCATGAAGCATAAGAACATAACCAGTAGAAAGTTACAACTCCATAACGCAGATGGAATTCTCTTATCTGACGGATTCAATATTGCTCAAGAGTTTGCCAAACACTTTTCTAGAATTCAAACAAATGATACATTGAGACCTGCCTCATTTCCTGACTTCACACCTGTTAAAGATGATATCCTCATTAATCTCTTTATCACTGGTGAAGATTTAAATTCGGCATTAAAAAGCATGAGAAATGACTATACTAGAGGCCCAGATGACATTCCAGGCTTATTTTGGAAAATGACTGTCACTACATTAAAACCCCTCATACTGCGGATCTTCAACTTGTCTCTCAGGCTGGGGAAGTATCCTAAGCACTTTAAGCAGGTCAGTATAGTTCCTATTTTCAAAAAAGGTGATAAAAATGACGTATCTGATTACAGACTCATAACTTTGCAAAACAGCCTAGCTAAACTCTTCGACACAGCAGTACACAAACATCTCTTCGAATTCTTCAGGCCTTTCATCGATCAGAATCAACATGGTTTCTGCAGTGGCAAGGCAGTAGTCACAAACTTACTTCCTTTCTGGCAATACACCTCTGAAACTCTTGATAACCACCTACAAGTTGATGCAGTCTACACAGACATATCTAAGGCATCTGATAAAGTCCCACAAGAACAACTTCTGGAAAAACTTAAGCTATATGGTATCCGTGACCCTTTGCTCTCATGGCTACGCAGCTATATTACGCATCGTTCCTTGAGAGTTATCGTCGATTAAGTGAACTCAGACTGTTTTATACCATTAAGCGGAGTACCACAAAGCTCTCCCTTAGGTCCTCTTCTCTTCATTGTTTTCGTAAATGATCTTCCTTCTTTCATCTACACCTCCAATGTTCAAGTTGCTCTCTATGCAGATGATCTTAAGATCTACTCAGCAGTGAAGGAGATTACCGATGCTCAACAGCTTCAATGCGCCCTCAATAAATTCTCTCTGTGGCTATCTCTGAATGGCTTGTCAGCTAACCCCTCGAAGTGCAAAGTAATCTCTTTCTCATCTTGCAGATCTCCACAACTAATGAATACGGAGTACACTGTTAACTCTGTGATCATCGAAAGGTGTGACCAAGTTAACGACTTGGGGATTCTCTTTTCCAGCAGTGCTAAATTCGATGCCCATGTCCTTGAAATCACCAGCAAAGCATTCAAAACACTGGGATTCATCAAACGGAACACATACAAGTTCAAAACTACAGATATGCGGTTATCCTTTATAAAACTATTGTTCCTATTGTTCTGCCAATCCTTGAATTCAGTTCACCCATCTGGAATCCTCACACAAAGACTTTAACCAACAAAATTGAAGCAGTCCAAAAAAATTTTGTCCGTTACCTTACGTACCGCAATCCTCTATTCTATCACTCAGTGTATTATGAATCGCTCTGTGATTACTTTCATCTGAGGCCTCTGTGCACTAGAAGAGTTACTGCTGACATCGCCCTTCTAGCCAAAGTAGTCACTGGAATTTATGAAGCATCTGATAATCTGAATAAAATAAACTTCAATGCTCCCTGTAGAAAAGTCAGGAACCTTACACCGTTTCGCCTTGACTCTGCCAACACGGACTTTATGAAGTTCACTCAATTGAACAGAATCAGCAAATGACTGTCTCATTGACTTCTTTGACAACTCCCAATCACTGATGAACTCCATCCACAAGTTTGCTTCTTCTCTTAAACTACAAAGTGACTAGCTCACATCTAATTATTGTAGTTTATTATTATTTGTTATATTATTTTTCTATTCTCTAACGGATTAATTATTACTTGTTTTACCGGTAACTTAACTTAATACAATCCTCTTTTGTACATATGCTTTTATTGTTTGAATCTATATCAATGTTTATCGTCCTGTTGGATTTCATATTATTGTTATTATGTTTATTGATCTGATCTCAGATACACTCTTCATGGTTACCTGTTGTGTATCTTGCTATTAATAAAATAAAATAAAATAAAATAAAATAAAATAAAATAAATGAAATAAAATTGATTGGACCACAGCAGCTGATTGTGGGTTTAACCACTTGACAAGAGGAGAGGGAGGTTTAACTACCAACCCTGAGATTAGCCGGTCGTGCTTTTCGGGATACATCTGTACTACCTTAGCATATGTCTGTTTGATGGGAGGGCTTGAAGGGTCACACTGGTTGTTATTCTGAGAGTTATCTGGTGGCTGGCTCTGAAAGCTTCGTGATTTTGTACTTTGACTGATGATAGTTGCTGGGTTGTTCTCTTGTGCCAGTTCACCAGATGCCACCACAGGGAAAGGAAAACAATTATCTCAATGCAACCCGATCCTCGGGAGGACAATAACACCCAATAGATATATCACAAACCAAATGTCATGGACGAAGCAAAAATAAAGGAGAGACACAGAGGAGTCAAAGCAAGAGCAAAAGAATAAAATCTCAGCATGAAGAATTAGACACGCCATTTGAAACTCAAGAGACCTGCGCAGGGCTACTCTTCCTGGGAGAGACCAAAGCAAGAATCCTGCGGCCAACCATCTCTGACTTGATACAAACGCGCCACAACGAAGTTCCTGAAAATGATGAAAACTGGAATGACATCAGAACTAGAGTGCCATCTGGCTATCAAATCTCGGACTAGCGAGATTTCTTTAAAACCCTAATCCCTGGTGGTGGTGGGGGGGGAGAGCCACACGCTCTCTTCCCCGTTGCCAACCCTATTTCCCTCTTGTGAGGCATGGGCATGCGCCACTGAAAAACGTAGCGTCACCTTCCCTATCGACCCCTCTGCTTCCTATTTCACCCCCAGCCTTTTTGTCTCCCCACCCAAATCTGTCATCTCACACAGCGATTAGCCCTACATCAAAATTCTAAGCCACCAAAAATTCTTGCCCGACCCAATTAGGCTTTATCAAGACCTTCAGCGTAAAACCCCAAACAGTGCTCCTAAAGCAAAAACCCAAATTCGCAATAAAACATCCTCGCGACTATTTATTTTTCTAATTTTTATTTCATTTATTTTGGTTCCAGCCATGAAATCCCAGGAAAGTAGATGGCAGGACCTGCCAGAGTACTGTTTCAATCACTGGTAACACCCGTCTGGCCTCCTCGTGGCTGGTATTGGTAACGTCGGGCCCCACTAGGGGCCCGGCGGCTAACAGGCCGGATGAGCAATGGGCACAACAAACTACAGAGTACATATCCCACACACTTTTAAATCTCTGGCTTGACCGATTTGGCGAACATACGCCGAGATGGGAGAAATCCCAGGAACAGTTAGACCCTCAACATACCAAATACCGGGAAATGCTGCTGGCTTGGGAGTGTGGTCGACAATGAGGTGCGATTCACTGTGGTGTGTGTTTGGAGAATTGATCCTCTAGTAGTCTCTGGCTGAATATCCTCAGAAAAATGGTAAGAGGACTGGCATTTCTATCCTAATCACGTCAGGTGAGTTTCAGCGTCCTGTTGGTTGAAAAGGCCCGCACTTGGGGATGTACGCATTAAGAACCTGGTTCAGTTGTGTTATCTCAAAATCAACTTGAGACGTAGATTCGTTACGTCGACTCCTGAGACGTTCGGCAAATTGAGAATCGTTTCGAAGGTACTGAGATTCCAAAACTAAGTTGGTTTCAATGTTTACTAACTTTGGTTTTAACTGGTAGATTTCCACCAGTATTCTTGAACATTGTACATGTGGTTCCTCGCACCTCAGTATTTAAATCTCACACCCTCCTTGCACACTCCCGTCCCGGGGTGATCCACAGTTTCTTGTGGTTAATAAACGGTTATATGTTTCTTAAACTTCTGTCATAAGGTTGCAAAAATTTTGGACAGTGTGGACCTGTGAGATGGTTACTTGAGGTGTTAAGTTTTATTTTTGAGTGTTCAAGGCTTGATCTTTGGCTTATTCTCCTACCAGTTCTTTTCAGTTGGAGTCATCGATTCTGTAACATCAATGTTAGGCAAAGTCTGCTATTGTGTTTCTTCAGGAGTTACCTGTGTTGTGTTGGAGTTATGCAAATTATCTTCATTCATTGTATCCTCTGTAGGAAGATCTGTGTTGTGCGTATTAGAGGTATGGCTTCTACATGCTTTACAGATCCAAGTGAGTCTTCTTTGCTTAATTAATTTCTTTTGTGAGGGGGTAAGACAGGTGCTACAGATTTTCAGGTTGCATCGACAACAAATCAAATCAGTATTATTATTTAATCGACAGATGGCGCACGTGGTTGGGTGCTGAGTGGATTTTTCGCCCTGCATTTTCTCCTGTTGAGTACATAGAACCCGATTGCCTCATGCAACAGATACTGATCAGTGAAAGGATTCTATTTGTTTACGCCCTGTCTTGCCGAAGGCAGTGGAAGGCGTTTAAGGGCTGCTACTGTTGGGATAAGCTTCCAGAGGGGTGACGACCTTGTTCTCACCTAAATTGGTCAGAACAATGCAATGTGAACTGGAGAGTTCACATTGCATCCAAGAATATTCTTCTTCTGTCTCAGATGCTAATTGGTGTGATTGACGTCCCCAGTCTTCACGGAGTTATCGCTACTTCACGTGCTGGAAGCAGTAATGACAATCCCTACTTACCGTTGCATTCTACACTATCCAACCTGTGCTGTCTTTCCGAACAACGCAGTCCCCCTTTCCAATTGATTGGCAATTGACCACCCTGTGAAATACTGTGAAGGCAAGCAGTACAGAGTGAAGGGCCTCTCTGAAGCTTACAGCTTGCTTGAACTATAGAAGTGTGAAGAAGAAGCTTGAACTAGAAAAAGCGAGGAACTTGAACTTTATAAATAGGAAGGAGTGACCAAAATATAAAATAGCTGTTGGACATCTACTTTTAAATGGTACTGTGAATAATTTCCTCTTCCAAAGTTGTCGAGAATTACATTCTGTAAATAATACTGCAAATGATTTGCACTTCTGTGTAAACGTGATTTGTAAATATTGCCCCCCCCCCCCCCCCTTGCATTTTTGTACACCCTTCTAGCCGGTTGGCTGTGTAAAAGGGACGAAAGCAATCACTTGCTATCAATAAACGGATTTAATAATTATATCAGTACGCTTGGTGTCTCGTTATTGTGGTATGTTCATAAGGAGGCAAAGACAAGGCAGTGGGCGAGTGGCTAAAAAAAAATAAAAGATTACCTGTTGGAAGGTCTTCTGTAGAAAAATTAGTAGCTGACGGGCGAATCTTTCCTGATCCACACAGACTTTTGATGGCGTTCCTACATGAACTAGAACTACTTAAAATTGCGGATTGAAGGGGAACACACAAATAATGGACCGGACCGTGGACGGCCAACGACTATTATTTACACTTCGGGTTATCGGGACTGCAACAGCGCGCGTTTTGCCGTAAATTCTGTCGAAGCGAAAAGGAGGGAGGGGCTCGTTGCCACTCCACGAAGGAGGGTCTGAGTGCGCCTCCCAACTGCAACGAGCAGCCGAAGTTCGGTGCGAGTTTCAATGCATGCGTGAGAGAGACGTACAACGTTTGAATAAAGTAATCCGTCATGTGACCCCCGAACACGAGCATGACTTGCGCTGCCACAGCTTCCTTCCGTGAATCTATCGGAAATGCAAAACAATGGAAATCGCAGATACCCTCGCGGAAAGCGCGCATGCAGAATCGTAAGGGAAATTGAGTGCACGACGGAGTGGGAGTAGACGGTCCCCGAATTGTAATGGCCATTTCGATGGAGCGGGCACATCGGTCGTGCATGTCGTACTCACCCCACGTAATACGCGCAGAAGTGGATGAAGGAGACGACGAGGAGGAACAGAAACTGCTGAGAGTTTCATCCCCGTCCTCACTCCGAACGGAACTTAAAAATGACGCCGCTCGTTCCCTCGTGAGGACTCGATAAGAGAGGGTGGATAACGATGTGCTCGGCGCGGATCGATAACTTCAGACGTCCATCGGGCGTAAAACAAAGCGGCCACTGCAGCCGGAAACATGTGGAAAACGCAGTTGGCTAAGAAAGAGGAGGGCCTAATGGCCCCTTCCGAACGCACTCGCGGAGAATCTCTGGTCGTGGCGTCCGCTCGATAACTATTACAACGAGCTACGATGGAGAAGAAGGCAGCGCGCCCAGTAATGGCACGTGCCAGATGTTCAAACTAGCGGATGGGGGGGGGGCTTAAAAATGCGACGATCGACTGTTGACCGGCGGAAACTTTCCTTCCTTGATCAAAAATGAGAATGAAAGAATAAATCCGCGCAGAGCACCCTCTCTGGGAGGGGGCATGAGAGTGAGAGAGAGGGACTGCATCGAAGTTATTTCAGTTGGGACCTTCGGATACAGATCTCTGTTTGTGTGGAGAGGTTGAAAGTTGGCACCATTTATTATGTGTGTGTACAATTCATGAGAGTGTCAGGGAAATTATTGCTGAGAATGAGTTAGGTCGGGAAGAGATGTACTTATCTAATTGGAGTGTATTTAAATTATTCCAGGAGCTTGCAAAGGGAGCCTTTGAATTGAGGAAACGCCTGTTAAACAGTTGAACCAGAATAGTACGTTGGAAAGATCACTTAAGTGTGTCCAGAATATTCAAGAGACTAATGGTGGTGCGAGGACTTTATTTTATTATTTTTAAAAATTTCATTTATATATATACACACACACAGGTAACTCTCGATTTACGTCGGGGTTAAGTTCCTGAGGGGACAGGCGCAAATGGAACCCTTTATATAATGGAGTCAATCGGAAATCACAGGGTTAGGTTGTGGGCACCAAAAATTTTACCTCCCACTTTGCATCGATTGTTTTATTTTATTATCATTCTTCGTAGTTGTAGTAATAGCTGATGGAGGCCTCCTCATGGCCCTACAAACATTAGGGCGGGTTTCATCACACTCCATCCTCCGAATATTGCACTAGAGATTCTTTCAATGACCTTCTTTTCTCAGACATGGCGTTTCTTTATTCTGTTAAATTAAAAACTTTATAACACGACTGGAAAAAACACGGCTCTCACTATCATTAATTATTATTTAATTTATTAATAGGAAAATTAATAAAAAATGTTAGCGTAATAAGTTTCGAACACGTGTAAATACGTAAACAACAACCAACTGGATGGTTCACCGAGTGGCCCTTTACTACCGCATCCACGAGTGGTTACTTTGAGGGTGGGAATCTTTCTCGTCCCTGATACGAATGCGCTAATTGGCTCGCATTGTCCTAAATCACGTGAACAGTGCACGATACATAGCGATACATAGTATGATGCCGATAAGTTTTGTCTGATCATTTTAAACTTTCAATTTATAAACAAAAAAAAATGCAAAAATAAATAAACGAAAATGCCGTTGTGGTCACTGATCGGCGTTATTGCGAATCGGCGCAAAGCGGACTAGCGCAAAACGAAGGCAGCCTGTATTTTTTTATTTATTCATTTATTTTTTTAAACTGGTGATTGAGCCCCCAGAGGTTTTTATTTTATTTTTTTTATTTTTTTTTTTTTTGTTGTTGTTGTCTCATAACCTGAGACCTTATGCATCCCAACTACTGGAACTGGCCAACCTTCCCGTGGTGTGGACGAGTATCTAGAAGCAGAGCAGCGTTCCTGGTGATAGCTGCTTCTAGGTAACGAAGGGTAGCAAACACAACGTGCATTAACTACACGAACATTCCAATATTGCACGCTGGCCTCTGTTTTGCAGGGTCCGTTCAACTTGCAAAGAAACGAGGTGGATTTGAACGGACGTTCTACGAGCCACCCCACCTGAACACACACAAAAACAAAAGTCCCAACTGGGGAGAGTAGGTGGACTCCGCCCAAAGCATCCATTGTCCGTGGATTCGAAGAGGTCAAAGCGAACAAACCCACTAATGAGTTAACGCGCGTGAGTGTTACATTTTAGGAGGGTTAGGTTTTTCTTTAATTAAACGAGTTATTTTTCCGTGATTAACAGAAGTGAAAAGAAAACAGTGAATGTAAAAATCTGATTGAAATAAAAAAAAAAAACAATAATTTTACTGAGTTTAAAACTTTAGCGAAGACGTAATAAAACTGTATTTTCACATTCTGTCAATTTAGCCATTCACTTTAATCGCAAGTTCCAGGGCTGTGGCTCTGACTAGAACCACAGCCCTGGAACTAACAGCGTGTACGGCGTGTGGAGGGTACACGTTCTGCATGTTTCTAGGTGAACAGTGCGTGCCTTCTGGTTTTCTATTCTATGCGACAGAAGCGAATTCGATTAATAAGGAAACTATCTTTTGTTATGGCAATTTGTATTATTTTAGTTTGTATAATTTAATCTGTATTATTATCTTTATTTTCTCGTAAAAGACACCCGTTTACAGCTATTAACCAGGGGGTGCACATTCACATATACAAACATAAGTTATATACAGAATTATCCATTTATAATTTATAGAAATCATCGTCTTTATAAATTGTCTAAATTATACAAAATTATACATTGTCTAATTAATTATATTATACATATCATTGCCTTATTTTTACACGACAGGCAGATGGAAAGAGAGCATAAGCATAATTTTCAATTTTACAAGGAATTAGAGAATGTTCACATCTACACAACTATTTACAGCGAATTCACAGAAAGATAAGACGTCCAATGAAAATATAACACGAGCATAAACAGTCCCGACCAGTTCATTCCTGAATTCTGTTTTTGTTTTCATCTGTGGGCTTCAGTCAACATTTATAGGTGGAGTAATGCATTCTGAAACATTTCAGTCCTGGACCTCTTCTCTATGCAAAGCTTTTCTGGGTCTGCTTGAAGATCGTTGTAGTTCTTAATGGTGTTAAAAGGAAAAAAGGCTTTGCAGCTGCGTGAGCGCGCTACTGAGTGGAGGGGATAGTGTCCTATTCGCCCACCTTTGCGTCATTCGGGGCCGAGTCAGCAAATAGTCAGTTTTCGGCGAATCGATTCTCCCGGTCAGCAGTTTTGCAAGTGTGAGAATATTCTTGGTGACAATTATGTGAGACCAAGGCGTGACATCCAATTTGGCATATAAAACAGCCCTTGAGATTGTAAATGGTTCCGAAGTGATCCTGTTTAACCATCTCAGAATCCAGTACTCTAAACCCAGGAAAGCCTTGATGGTAGCATCTGGGGCAGAAGACCAAATCTGAGATGCGTAGAGAGGGATGGGGATGACGCATCTTAAAATATATTGTTTAACAAGGTCAGGGTTCCTGATACCTACTAGTTCTTGTCTGGAGGTCCATAGCGCTGCGTAAGTTTTCTTCTTTACATGTCCGAAATGGGGTGTGAAATTTAGGTTTTCTTCCCATTTCAGGCCAAGATCAATATGTGTACTGACTTTTTTCACCACGCTGCCATTCAGGCGTAATGTTATGTGGTTCTTTATTACCTTGTTGGTGAAAACCATTCGTGCTGTCTTGTGTTCGTTTAGTCGGAGCCCCATGCAATTAAGGTATTCTTCCAACTCGGCGATTTTGGAGTTTGCTTCGTTGTTGCATTGTAAAGATGTGTTTTGGTCATTCGAGGTGACGAAACATTTCAAGTTGTCTGCATATACGACAAATCGATTATGATTTTGGGTCAGGAAGGGATGCAGTGCTGTTGCAAAGAGAGTAGCAGAGAGGACACCACCTTGTGGGACTCCCCTGTTGACTTGGAAGGTCTCTTTGGAAATTCCGTTTATGGCAATGATGTGGCTCTTCCTCAATGAACTCGTTATTATAGCTAATACGTGCCCAGTTATATGGAAATATTCCTCCAAGATGATAGTAATAGCCGAGATGGATACACTGTCGAAAGCGGATGCAACGTCTAAGAAGACAATATCTAATTGCTGTCTGAAGTTAAGGGCGTGTTGGATTCGAAATAGAGTCTCCATGAGATTGGGGGTAGTAGATCTTTGTGGGATCAGTGAATGAAGGTACTCCGACCTATGCCGAAAGCAGTGATGGTTGATGGTATTTAAAATGGATTTCTCAAATATTTTTTGAAACGAACATCCAATTTCAATAGGCCTGTAGTCTTTGGCGGATTTAGGGTTGTTATTTTTGGGAACAGGTTTAACGAAGTACGTATTCCATATCTTCGGAAAGTGGTTTTTAACTTAAAATTTTGCGGAAAATGTGAAGGAGCAGATCTGATGTATACACTGCTGATTTTAATCATGAAGAGCGGAAATTTATACTTCCGGCGAGGTTATCTCTGCCGATTGTTAACCCCTGGCATGGTTCCGTGAAGGGTATTGTAGAGTCGTGGTACCTGCGTGTACCCGGTGAACCTTACAATAAAGATCTTATTTATAATTCCTTTTTGACAACTCCCAATGGCTGATGAACTTCATCCACAAGTTTGCCTCTTCTCATCAAATGCAAAATGGCTAGCTCTCATCTAATTATTGTAGTTTATTATTATTATTTGTTTGATTATTTTTCTATCTTCTAACTAATTAATTATTTGTTTTACAGTTAACCTAATGCAATCCTCTTTGGTGCATATGATTTTAATGTTTGAATCTATATCAGTTTATCTTTCGGTTGTATTCTTGATCAACTCTACGCATTGTTCTGCTCTCGCATACACTCTTCATGGTGACCTGTTGTTATTAATGAAAATAACAAAAGAAAACAAATAATAACAATAACTGTTCGTTGGCTTTTCACAGATATCACATTTCATAATTTAATCTTTGAAAGGACAACTGGAAATTGCACGCACTTCTAGTAGTGATTGAGCCACGAATTCTCCATCAAAAGATGTCTCATTTCGCGAAGAAAAATTGAATGTCGGATGGAAGTAAACGCGTTAAGGACCTCAAAAGTACGGGTTTAACGACGAAAAAACGAGCGTTTATTTGGGGAAATGCATCATCTGAGCAGTTACTGCCGCGCTCCCTCTTTTCGCATCAAACCCCTTCCGACTTGCATCCGCAGCCTCCCTAAACCCAGCTCCTCCGTCTGTTGGAAACCGCGAACTTTGGAACGCCATGTTATTTCAACACGCAGCTTCCGACATTAAATAAACATGCGAAGAGACTCCAGCGGAACCACAACGACAACGGGGATGAAGCGCCGCGAAATGAAGATGCCGCCTCGTTCGCTGTCTCGAAATGAGCGCAAAGAGGTTCGTCGCAGCGATTGCAGCCAAAAAGTAACCGACAATTAAATAAATAAAACGAAAGAACCTCGTTGGGAAGTGCAGAGAGTGCGCAACCGGCTGCTGTTGCGAAAACGTGGCCAGGAGAACCGTTCTCGGTCACCGTCTGCTGTTCAGACAGATGGCAGCACCGGCCCACAAAGCTGACGAACAACGACTTACCGTAGCGCTTCCTGGTGAGGGATAACTGCAAGTCAGATTTGAAAATGAGCGAAAGATCCGACCCACGCCTCTCTCACTCCGAAATTTTCAAAATGTTCTGCGTTGAAAATGAAGAACTCTTTGTTGCATACAAAAGGCAGACAATACCCTTCGTGGCTACAAGCCAGAGGTTTACAGTAAAGGCTAATACAATCAAGGAATAAGATAAGGGAAAAAAATATATTATTACTAATTATAGAAGTGTACAATTAAATATTGGAGAAAACAAATGAAAAATTTACATATGAACATACATACACAACAGCATGTTATCAAGTTAAATTATTCTCCAGGGAGCAGTCCTGTTAAAACAGTGCTGGAGTCATCTACGCAGGAGCGGAAAGTTGGAACAATGTAGTGAGTGATCGATTGGCAGTGATGGACGGGTCCTTGGGAGCACGTTCTAATGTCCTGTGACGTGGTCCTCAGAAGGAAGTGGATGGAGTAAGTTCTGCCTGTATTTTTTATCCAATGCGAACTTGTAGAGGTCGCCATCCAAGGAGTGAATGAACTGCTGCATTTGCACGGGTAAGAACCGATCGGATAGCTTTAACCGGTTTGGGGTGGCCTGAAGGACTCGACTGGCCCGAAGGCTTGGGACTGGGATACTCCAACCGCAGTTAGCCCCGAAGTCTGGATCCGAAATAATGCCAACCATCATTTTCACAGCAAAGACCATTTTGACAGACGACCCGCCTTTACAACAAAGGTTGTTTATTCGGTCACCTGCACCCACCCCCACTTCTCCGGGAGTAGATTACTCGCGAATTAGTTAATGTATAATCGCGATACCGGAAGTGGCGGCCTCTTGGCTGCGCACAATGAATGCGCAGCGGACACACCGATATTGATTTGGACTCGGAGGTAAGCAGACAGCATGCGTGCGAGGGGGCGCGCGCACACGCATTTCTCAATATGCGCAGCCCCTCTTCGAGAGGAGAAAACTGCTAACTACCATAAATCGCGTCTGACGAAAGACCACCACAAGTTAAACTGTACAAGACCATAAAATGCTATCCAATGGAGTGACTACAGAGAAAAACCCTGAGACAAGAACGTGAAAAACACAAGGACGGGACTTACCCTATGAGCGACTGGACTGAAATCGACTCGACATTGAAGAAAAGAGACAACGCAGCAGAACTGCCAAACGCCATTTGGCGACTTGAAGAGGGCACCCTAGCTACCTTCATCTTCAATACCCATATCCTCGCTAGGGGGGAGAGGGTCTTACTGTCTGCTCCCCTTCTCGCCGTTCCCACTTTCCCTTCTGGTGGGACATGGGCATGCCCCACTGTGACTTGGGGTTGCCTCCTCTCTCGACTCCCTACTTCTGTCTTTTCTCCCCCCAGGCTTCAGTCTCCCCATCCACTCTACCTGCACATACGCAAGCGAATGCCCTACACGTCGGAATTGATTTAATCATCTCCAAATTACGTTTTTCGCCCATACACTCGGCCTTTCAAAAATTTAGCGTTATTCCTAGTCGAATTTACCAAAAAAAAAAAATAAAATAAATAAATAATATATATATATATATATATATTTTTTTTTTTTTTTTTTTTTAAGGTCCTAGCCGCCGAAATCTCAGGAAATTAAGCGGCAGGACCTGCCAGAGTAAAACTTAGTCTACTGGTGTTTCCTGGTCTGCTTCCACGGGGCGAAAGTGGGGCAACGTTGGGCCTCAGCAGGAGTCCAGCGGCTAAACGACCAGATCAACAACGGTACATGACATTACACAAGTACAATATCCATACACTTAAATCTCTGGCATTTCCCAGCGAACTGGTTCACCCACAATGAAAGCAACGCGGGGATGGGGGAAACCGCTGGTGTCGTTTGACCCTAAACACACTTTACACATCTGTCAGCGTTGTACTTTCGAATTACAAACGTTGCAGCTCCATATGCATCTAGGAATATTTTCAATGAGTGCCCATGGCGCGTGAATTCAAAATTTATCTCTCTCTCTCTCTCTCTCTCTCTCTCTCTCTCTCTCTCTCTCTCTCTCTCTCTCTCTCTCTCTCTCTCATTGGTTTCGAGAATTTTTGGCATCTATCATTTGATTCACTGGAAGATGTTATTCTTGCTCATGGTCTTACCGTTCAAAATTTGCCTAATAAACCCTACACGTTTTCGACCGTCAACGGTGAAAGCAACATTGATATTACTCTGACCTCTGTCAAAATTGATTGTTGTATCTCTCATTGGGATGTTGTCCCAGAGTAAATCAACAGTGACCACCGTGCCATAGTTTGTGGTCTTCTTCCTGGGCAGCGAGTCGATGACCTTCAACTTACTGATGTCAGGAGATTTTCCATTGAGACTATTAAATGGAACAAATTTAAAGATTTCCTCTCTGCTGTCTTTACGACAGAAATAATCGAATCCCTTAATATATTAATGGCTGAGGAGATTGTTGATTTTGTTCAAACCCAGTTGTATCTGGCCACGGATTATGCATCGAAGAAAAAACACAAGATAAATCCTGTCCCTTGGTGGAACTCAGATCTTGCAAATTTAAGATCGCAAGTTCAGAAAGCAAGGAAGGAATACCAAAAACACAGAAATCTGTCTCAACGGGATGTTCAAGCATACAAGGATTCTTATAGAGATCTTCGAAGGAGATACCACAAAGAAATAGCTAAGGCTAAAATAGAATGTTGGCAAGGATTTGTCAAACAGGTTGGAAATCCAGAACCGTGGGGATTAGTTTACAAAATCTCCAGAAACAAATTAATCTGTGGAGAAGTGTACAATACAGTAAGAATAAACGGAGCGGAATCTGAAGACTGGAGCTCCACGGTACATGCTATAGTGTCAAGTCTGTTCCCTAAAGATATTCCAGAGTTGGATACATTGGAGCAATGCCAGATACGTCTTGAAAACAGTATGTATACGGGTTCAACTGATATTGAGTGTTTTAATCTGTTGGAGTTGGGTTCTGCCATAGCTAGACTAAACAGCAAAAAATGCCCCAGAATTGACCTTGTGGAGAATCTTGTTATCGTCAGGTTTTTCAACTTATACCCACAAGTACTGCTAAATCTCTTGAACAAATGCCTCCTGGAAGGATAATTTCCAAATCAGTGGAAATTGGCATTGCTCAAGATTCTTCACAAGACAGGGGAAAATCACATCCGATCCCCGTGCTTATAGGCCAATTTCCTTACTTGCTAATCTGGGAAAGTTATTCGAACGTCTTCTGGCTCCCAGAATACTAAAGAAATTTGAGGAAAACCAACTATGTTCAAACTGTCAGTTTGGCTTCAAAAAAGGGAGGTCCACCGACGATGCTATTCTTACGTTGACGAACTTTATCCAGAATTCATTTTCTAAATATGTTTTGGCAATTTTTGTGGACTTTGACGGCGCTTTCGACTCCCCCTGGTGGGAGAGTGCCCTCAGGTCTTTAAGGCTGGCTAAATGTGATAATTATGTGTACAGGGTACTGAGATCATACTTTAATGAGAGATACATCATGGTCAAGGCAAAGCATCTGTCTTACAAGGCCCAGGTTTCGAGAGGATGCCCCAGGGGTCAGTGTTGCGGCCTCTCCTCTGGAAAGCCGTATTAATTCAGTGGCTCACGAGAACACACGAGGATTCTCTAAAGGTGGCCTACGCCGATGATCTCGTGATTGCCATAGAAGGAAGGTCACGTACGGTATTAGAGGACAAAATTCAACCCATCTTGGATGATTTGGTGGCATGGGCTGACATCAACAAGCTCAAGATATCTCCGAGTAAAACAAATTTCATGACATTTAAAAACCACTTTAATTATGGAAGACCACCAAGAATTCAACTGAATGGTTCACAGATACCTTATGTTCCTCAAAATAAATATCTTGGCATAATTCTCGATGATAAATTAACCTTTCTTCCTCATGTCACCAAACGGAAGGAAAAAATGAGAAAGTTTACAGCTTCGGTCATAAAAATCTCCAAAGAGACTGGGGTTTGAATAAAAAGACCATGAAACTATATTATAAAGCAATATTTCTGCCTATAGTTTTGTACGGAGCAGGTATTTGGCATTAGAACGTCGTTAAGGTGAAAATTAAAAATAAGCTACTATCAATTCAAAGAACAATGCCTCTGGCACTAAACAATGCCCCTCGTACAGTATCAAACAATGCCCCTCGTACAGTATCAAACAATGCCCTCCAAATCCTTGGAGGAGAACTGCCTTTAGATTTATTTATCTTATACCGTGGCATGATTTATAAACATAAGAAAGGACTGCAGGTATCTATTATGGGAATTGCAACCGACCCAGTTAGTAACTTAAAGGCAGAACGGAAAAGATTATGGAGTGAAATGATTAGTATTTGGCAAAGTAGATGGAATGAGTCTGGACATGGTGAAGTCACAAAGAAGTATATTGGAAATGTTGAGTTTGCTTCTACTCAACCTTCTGTTTCGTGGTTTGCACCAAGCATGTTTACGACGTATTTATTAACTGGCCATGGATCTCTGCGGGCCAAACTATTCGACAGAGGTGTGGGGCCGGACCCTTTTTGCACCTGTGGTCAAATGGAAGACTGGATCCATGTCTTACTGTTTTGTCCGCAATATACAGACCATCGAGTATCGCTACTTAATGGTTCCAGGTCTAGCTGAGGACAAATGTGAAAATACTAGTTGAGAACAAACCAAACTTTGAGACTTTCCAGACCTTTGCAGAATCGGTCTTTAAGGAAAGACTTCAACTAAGAACTCAGATCCAAAATCGAATATAAATCTGATAGCTGAGAAGTTAATATATATGTTTGTATTCCATTAAATATAAATAGGATGATTTGTAAGATATGTAAATTGAATTGTATTGCTAGGATTTAGAGTTAAAATTCTATTATCTTTTGTACAAATGTAAATATTTACTTCACTAAGTTTATTGGAGTTTCCAAACTGGCTTGGTTCTGCTGTGCCTTGTTTTTTTTTTTTTTTTTTTTTCTGATGGGTTCCAGGTTTGGGCAACCTGGGGACGGGTTTGCTGGCATCCACCGGTATTGCACTATCTCCGGTGGGTGCGGGATTTGTGCCCAAGGCACTAAAGGTAATAGTATACCCAGGCTTGGCTGCTTGTGCCTGGGGGCAGGCAGCGGTTGCATAGGTGTTGGCTGCTCCCTGGTGGCAAGGTGGACGTACACAAGCCATAAAAAGCTTTGCAGTGTTTCTGCACCAACACAGACGTGCAAGGTGGAGATGGGCTAAGGCCTAGGAGCCACCCTTGATACAGGTAAAACACACACACACGTGTTCGTATATAAATATATATATATGTATATATTTATTTTTTTTTATATGCATAATGAGAATGCTAATGTATATGAAATGCATATATATCTTCTCTGTAAGTTTTTGTACATAATCTGTAAAGAATTGTGTGTACAATAAATGGAAAAAAAATTGATTCACTAATTCCTGTACAGCGTGTTTGTTCTTTTATTTTATTGATAATAAAACGCCCTCCAAGTACAACCACAGTGTATCTGAGAGCAGACAATGACCACAGTTGATAATTATTTCGACATCTAACTGTAAAATTATTTATTTTCTCCTCCTAAGAGACACTCGGTTACGCTGTTCACGGGGGATGCACATACAAATATAACTTACACGTATCATAATACATCTCCTTATCCTATTATTATGCATTTTTTTTCTTATTAATCACAAAAAACAGCAAAACGTCTTACATTCAACGCATACTTTGTGTAATTTCACAGGAAATCAAAGTAACATTTAAGAATGTCCACACCTACACGACATCTACAGCCAGACAGCGCAACAAAACAAAAATGTCACTGCTCAAATACTACAGTGTCCCCAACATTCAGTTTGTTTTCCTTTCACTTTGTCTTATCGAATTCAGTTCCCTCTTCATTTTAGCAATCCGTTTTCTTCTGTGGACTTCACCTCCTCGCAGCATTTGTAGGTGGAGAAATGCATTCCGAACCATTTTTATTTATTATATCTGTTTATTTCCCCGCTCAAGAGCCACCCCTAGACAGCAGTAAGCTAGGGGGGCGATATATACATTCAGAGGTTAAGACAGGGATATGCGTCCGCCGATTACATGGACCACATGTTGGCTTAACCTAAAAGGTACAGGGTTTACGGTGTTTATTTGATATATTCAAAATTTGTGCAATACCGAAGTGTCCAAATTAAGAAGGACATTACTTTATTTTATTTTATAAACAACAAGACACAACAACAGGTTTGGGTTTTTTTTTTTTTTTTTTTTTAGGAGCATTAGCAACTAAAGCCATATTGCTCCGGGGATATGCGGTGCTCATTCACTGGCCTTTCTGCATCCTCCATATTTTTATGTTAACCCCAAACACGAGAGGTATTAGAACCTATAGTACTTAGTACCGTGCTTGGGTTGGAGGTTCAGAAGACGAAAGAAAAAAATTGTTGACATTGCACTTGAACTTCTGTAATTTTCAGAAAATACATATGAAGGAAGGTTGTTCCAGAAAAGGCAGTTGATTGAACAAATGAGGAAGCTGAAAAGTTGGTTCTGTGGGTTTGAAGTTGGACAGTAAATTGATGTTGCTGCACGTGTTCGGACTGTTTTGAAGACAGCAGGAATTATAGAAGCCAATTCAGAAGAACAGTGCCCATGGAAGTATCTGTAGAAGAGGCATGCAGCAGACACAGTGCGTCTATGAGAAAGCAAGTGGAGAGACTCGGTTAGACATGAATCATTAATTAACCTAGCTGCCCTCTTCTGAATGGAATCAAGAAGCCTGAGAGAGGTTTTGGGGGCACCACCCCAGATGTGGGAACAATATTCCATGGCAAGGCGGATTGCGATTTATACAGAGTGAACAGCTGTTTGAAAGAAAAGAAACCCCGAGAGCGAAAGAGAAAACCAAGTTTTTTAGATGCAGAAGAAGCAATATTTGTAATGTGCTTGTGCCAAGAGAGATTAGAAATCGGAGTAATCCCCAAAAGATATACCAACTTAACTACAAATCGCAGTGTCGCCAAAGATAAGCATAGGTGCCGAAGAACCTTTTTGCGAGATATAAGACAAGACTGAGTTTTAGAAGGGTTGAAATCAACTAAGTTGTCTTTGCCTGTCCCACTGGAGAATTACGTGAAGATCAGCATTTAAGCAATTAATAGCAGATTTTCGAGAAGTTGAAGCTGATTGAGCAGGACAAGGTTTCTCAAAATGGAAAGTTGAATTCAATGTGCTATCATCGGCAAAACTATGGATAGGATTTCCAGTCACTGGAAGAAGGTCATTGATATACAAGAGGAAAAGAGTGGGGGAAAGAACTGAACCTTGGGGGACACTGGCATTAGTGGAGAAGTTAGAAGACAGAGAGCCATCTACCATCACTCTGAGTGAGCGATCAGAGAGAAAACTGGATAACCAATTACTAAAAACAAGTACGCAAACCATAAGATGGAAGCTTATTTAGAAGGCCTTTATGCCAAACACGATCAAAAGCCTTTGAGATGTCAAGAGCAACTACTTGTGTTTCACCGAACCTTTCCATTGAATTAGTCCATAAATGGGTAACATAAGCCAGAATATCACCAGAGGATCGACACTGACGGAATCCATACTGGCGATCGTGGATCACATGGAATGTTTCTAGGTAGTTTAAGAGTTGGCAGTTAATTGATTTCTCCATTACTTTAGAAAGAGTAGAAGTAATTGCAATGGGACGATAATTGGATGGGAAGGATTTGTCACCCTTTTTAGGAACTGGCTGGATATCAGCAAATTACCAAGCAGAAGGAAAAACACCTTTGGAATAAGAAAGTGAAAAGAGACGGCAAAGAATATGAATAAGTTCAGGAGCACAGGTTTTGAGAATAAGTGGAGAAATACCATCAGGACCTGCAGCTTCCTTAGCGTCAAGATTCATCAAAATCCTTCTGATATCCTTTTGACGGAAGACCACAAGAAGCAGTGAATGGAGCGTTTTGGGAATATTGGGAGATGTTTTACCAAGATCACTAATATATGAGCTAGCACGTCAGCTTTATCCTTGGCTGAAGTGACAAAAGAACGCTCTAGTGTTTACAGAGGTGGGAGCAGAGATGGGCAAAAGTTGCGGTCAATAGTTTTGGCAAGAGACCAGAATGCTCGGCTACCAATAGGGCAAGAAGCAAGTTTTCTACTCTTAGTCTGTTCAAACTCTAGTTTGGACTGATTAATAACTGCTTTACAATTGTTGCGAGCTTTGGTGTAAGCAGAAAATTGAAATTTTCTAGAAAATGAAATTGAAAATAGGAAACAAGCCAATTACGATATGCAACATTCTTCTCCTGAATGGCCTTAGCACATTTATTGGAAAACCAAGGTTTAGATAAAGGACGAGATTTTAAAGTGGACTGTGGGATCAAAGATTCCATTCCAACAAAAATAATTTTACTGACACGATCTGAGCAAACGTTGACATCAGAAGTTTTGAAACCCCAATTCAACCAAGGAAAAGAAGAAAAGAAATCTCGCAGGTCATCCCATTTTGCATTCTTGTAATGCCAAACAACACGCACGAGGTTGGGAATAGCCATGAGATAAAGGTTCCATTGGAGAAGAGACAATCACCAAGTTGTGATCTGAAGTGCCTAATGGCCCTCTCACTTCGACCGTGTACTTAGAAGGGTTGTTTGTGAGAAAAAGATCAAGCGTATTGGCTGTATTAGTATTAGTAACGGCCGCATGGTGCAAGAAAGCCTATGGCTTATGCTGCACCAGCCAAAAAAAAAAAAAATAAATAACTAAATAATAATAATTAATAAAAAAAAAAAAAAAAAGGAAATTAAACCTATCTTCCTATGCGCTTCCCTTACCCGAAAGTACTATCCAGATGTCCTTTGAATTTCCCCAAACTGTCGGCCTCTACCACCCATGAAGACAACTTATGATTAGGATTGTCCGGTATTCTTGTAGGTAAATGAACAATCTGTGAAAGGTCATTAGTAATTGCAAAAGCCTCAGCATCTCGACCTGCTGGGTCGGTGTGACTAGAAAACGGAAGCCAGCTGGAGTTGTGAACTTAAAAATCGCCAAGGAAAATTACCTCACTGTTAGGAAAGTTGAACTGGAGAAAGTCAAGTTGCAAAGAGGGTAAGTCAAAGAGCTCCAAGTGATTAGTGGAGTTGGGAGAACGGTAGAGACAACAGATGAATTTTACACAATGAGGTTGAGAAATTTTAAGCCAGAGAAGTTCAAAGAGAGGAGATTCCAAATTGCTAAGTCTCTGACAGGGAATATCAGAACGGACATATGCACAAGTACCACCTTTGAGGCGAAAGGAATCATACAGCGAATAATTTGGGCATCTGAGATGAGCAGTAGTTTAATCAATCGATAACTGAGATTCTGTCAGAAAAAGTACAAGGGGTTTGGCAGACTGCAAGTGGAAATGGACATCGTTGAGATTAGAATTGAGACCCCGTATATTTGTGAAATGAATTAGGAAGTCCTTGGGAGGTTTAGATCTTTTCGCAGATAAGCATGCTCTATTAGTTTGACAATTCATTGTGTATTCAATAGTAAGAAAATGTTGGTGGGACATGCTGTATGAAATAATGAAATTTTTGGATATGGCCTACACGTCGTAAGAATATACCCAGATTGAATAACGTGGCCTCGACAATGCTCCCCGCATGCATACTACTCCGACTCTCCTCTCCCCCAGTCACTCTCTGGAAGAGTAGAGGTATCAAGATTATACACTAGCTGATCCGGAAGCCTCCTAGAGGCTTTCGGATCAGCTAGTAGATTATAATTACCAATAGGTTCGGTCCGGTGTACTAACTAGCGGCCTGCGAACACCGTTGTAGAGCTGTACCCTCGAAATGTAAGGAATATTGGATTTCGCCACGACATTCATCATAACCTCAAAAATCATCAATCATACTGCATGATGGAAGAGATAGGGAAGGGTTGGCTGGAACTTAACTCTAGAGACTAAACATGGGTTCCACCACTTCAAGCCTCCAATAAGCAAAGTGGTGGTATTTTACCGGTTGATGAGGGTCATCTACCACCTAGTACTGCCTGGTAACATAGAGGGGCGGCGTTCTTCCATGTTGTTTGGGCCCATATCAACTCGACCACTGCTTATGTTGGTTCACACCTAGGTGGTCACCCACCATGTACTTGTTCATGGAGGTTACACCCTGGATTACTAAGAGTCCCACCATCGTGAAGGTGCAAGCAGAGGATTTGGCTGTCACAGACCTTCCGGACTTCGCCGAAATTGGGTCCACTTGACTTGAGTGTCACCCGAATATCAGTTCCATCAGCGTTTTAGACTCTCAGGTAGCAAGTGCAGCTTGTCTGGCATATCTGAGAGAATGTCTGTGACAACTTCAAGGACCGATATTTGGTGGCTCACGGGCTCGAACCCCGGTCTAATCAAGAAGCGTGTGATACACACTGCTGCTACCCACCTGGCTACGGAGGCGCCGATACACAACAGGTAACCATTAACAGTGTATCTGACGTCAGAACAATAAACACAATAACAACAGATCCAACAGGAAGATAAACATTGATGTACATTCAAACATTAAAATAATATGTACAAAAGAGGATTGCATTAAGTTAGGTTACCGGTAAAACAAGTAATAATTAATCAGTTAGAGAACAGAAAAATAATAAAACACAAACTACAATAATTAGATGAGAGCTAGTCACTTTGCAGTTTAAGAGAAAAGGCAAACTTGTGGATGGAGTTCATCAGTGATTGGGAGTTGTAAAAGAAGTCAATGAGAGAGTCATTTGCTGATTCTGTTCAGTGGACAGAACTTCAAGTCCGTGGTGGTAGAATCAAGGCGAAACGGTGTAAGGTTCCTGACTTGTCTACAAGGAGCATTGAAATTGATTTTGCTAATGATATCAGATGCTTCATAAGTTCCAGTGATTACGTTGGCTAGAAGGTGATGTCAGCAATAACTCTTCTAGTGCACAGGGGCCTCAGATGAAAGTAATCACACAGCGATTCATAGTAACACCGTGTGATAAAACAAAACAGAGGATTACGGAACGGTAAGGTAACGGACAAATTTTTTTTGAACCGCTTCAATTTTGTTGGTTAAAGTCTTTGTGTGAGGATTCCAGATGGGTGAACTGAATTCAAGGATTGGCAGAACAATAGTTTTATAAAGGATGACAGCATATCTGTAGTTTTTAAACTAGTGTTATCAAAAAGTGCTGTAAATTACAAAACATGAGAAATATGTACAAAAAGAATAAAGGATTGAGGCAGTCCATCACCGGTTGTTGCTGTGGTGTCTCTTCAATCTTGACTGTCTTCGCGCTCACAGCCAGGCGTGTTTGAAATAATAGATTCAAAGAGAGAGGACCAGTGAAGGCTTCACTTTATTTTATTTTACATTCATTGTATCATGGGAAGCATCGTCGTGGCAATTTTCTTTCTGGTGGCCTCTCATAAGTGTAAGTTTGTATATGTTTCCATTAGCTTCTGTACATATGTATCTGTTGCGTCTGTTTGCAGATATTCTGCGAGCAGCATATGTACCACTGGCGTCTCAACATATGCTGATTGGAGAATTTATCAAGGTCGATGGCTAGATCGTTGATCAAATTTGGGAACATGGTTCTCAAGCCTTTCAGGTTGTTGAAAGTCATTCTGAGTGGGAGCTTTGGGCTCATTTGATTTCTTCCAGCAATTTGGGGGGTTTCTTTCAGATTAGTTATGTCAGGGGTATCGAGTCGTCCTGTGATTAGTCTGGCAAGTGTAAGAAGGTTTGCTGCCACAATCTGTTGTTTCCGTGGAGTGACTTCGAGATTTATGTACAGTTGGGCCTTAGAAATGGTGTACTGGTTCCCAGTCCTCCAGTTGAGCCATTTCAGAAGCCAGCATTCCCCGCTGAGGAACTTGAAGTGTGTTGTGGGGACAGAGGACCAAATTGTTGCTGCATACAGAGGTATGGGATAGAAACATCGGGCAACGTATTTTAAGATGCATCATCATGGGGATGAAGCATTTTAAAATGTATTGCTTAATAAGGTCTGGGTTCCTGATGCCTACAAGCTCCTGTCTGGAGGTCCATAGTGCTGCATAATTTTTCTTCTTTACATGTCGACAATGCGTTCCATGACACGATGAATTTAAAACAAAGAAAGTGGAGACGTCACTGGTCCCCTCTCTTGGAATCTTTTACTCCAAAGACAACTGACTGTGAGCACTAAGACAGTGAACATTGAAGAGATACCGCGGGCCACAACCGGTGTTGGACTGCTTCAATCATTTATATTTTTGTACAAAGTTCCCATGTTTGTAATTTACAGCACTTTTGATAAATCAATATCCTTGAATTTAGGACACTTCGGTATTCCAAAACTTTAAATATGTCAAATAATAAATCACTGAACCCTGTACCTTTCAGGTTAAGCAACGCCTGTCCTAAATTCAAGCATAGATGTGGTCCATGTAACCGCCGGACACATGTCTCTGCCTTAACCTCTGAATGTATATATCACCCCCCCCCCAGCTTACCGCTGTCCAGGGGGTTGCTCTTGAGCAGAGCAACAAACAGATTTAACAAATAAATAAGTCCGAAAGAACTAATAATTTGCAAATTCTAGCCATGAAAAAGGCTTTCGCTGCCAAAATCGATGTTCGTCGCTTTCAGATTTCGAAAGACTCCATGCGCACAACGTCATCAAACCATTTCTACTAAAGCTCGAGGGATGACAAATCCCGTGCCAGTATTTCCTCTTCTGATGACCTCGTGTACGGCGATGCCAGCTAACACCGCTTCGAATTTCACTGCCAAGTAGAAAGACAAAAGAACTCGCTCACCGCCCCCTTCCCCCTGGAGTACTGAAGAGCACGCGCAGTGATACGAAAGTCAATGATTGCAAAATGTAGCAAAATCCTCATCGGGCCGCAACGTCGGCCCGATGAGGCGAGGCACACGCGAAAATAACGTTTCCGGAACAGTCCGCTTGAGAGGAAATCCGATACGAACTAGTTCACCACGGCGGGTGGGTGGAGCCCCTTGGGATGGCACGCAGAACAATTTAAGGATCACGAGCATGATTAAGAAGAGCATTAAAAGAAGAATTGGAGTTCCGGCAGTTCCTTTACGCACGGGTTTCCCTTACAGTGAGCAAGTGCACGTTCATGGTGTTTCCGAACCCACCTTTTGCGGTTTTAGGACTGCGCGTTCCGCAAGTAGGAAGGAATATAAAAACCCACTAGGAGAGCGTTTCATGTTCATCGCGAATTTCGGCAGTAACTGCGCGCAAGTGAGCACATCCGCTTGAATTTAAACGGTTCCCCTAAAGAGGAACAAAAGGAATGTGTCCGAGTATCTGAAGAATAACATCCGTTACCAATGAAGGACGTGCTGTGAAAGAAAATCCTCTGATCGAGTCGCCAATTAAATTTATGAAATTCGCCGTTGATTCTCCTCAACAAATTTCAGTCATTCGCAGAATCCTGCGAAACTCCCTAAACTATCAATACGTGCTCGAATAGTATCCCCAGTTTTATGGCAAAGTAATGAAACTTATGGATGCAACCCACGAACAACTTGGACGCTGAATCCCAATCAATTGTGTATTAAATTCGGGAAAGCGTCTTAAGCGGTTTTCCGGGAAAGCGGAGCACTATGGGATTAACCACGAGATCCTTCGGTGGGTTGCTGAAAGAAGAGGAGGGAAGTCACGCGCAATATCCTCAAGGCGGACCGTCTATCAAGTGGGATCCCTCAAGTATCACAACGAGGTTTGCGGATGGTTTTAATGCAGTAAGGGGAGGGGGAGGAATAACTACAAAAACAAATGGTGTTGCTTCAAGACGACACTCGGATTGGATCCAGAAATGAGCTGGGAAAAGGAAATGGAGCTTTATTTTCTTCTAACTGTAAAAAGGAACAGAAATCCAAACGGTATTTGCAAGGTGGGAGAAGTGCATGTGGACATGGACATGTGTTTTTGTAAGGGGCAGTGCGTAGTGGCATAGTGTTTTGTGGAAGGCGCAACCCTCAAGTGGGATTAGCATTAGCATTAGTAGAGGCATATGATGCAAGAAAGCAAGCTTATTCAGCATCAGCCAAAAAAAAAAAAAAAAAAACAACCACTACTCCCATTTCACCCCTCAATTCGTTCGAAATACCTGTCCAGCTGAGCCTTAAATTTGTTTAGGCTATCAACTTCAACAACAAGCGATGGAAGTCTATTCCACAAACCAACTGCCCGCTGGCTAAAGGCGAATTTCCGCACATCTATCCGACATCCGTCCTTCCTCAATTTGAATTTATGCCCTCTCAGGTGATTTTTCTGAGCTAGAGGAAGAATCCCATCGGCATTGAGCATGCTCAAGCCATTCAAAGCCTTGTACACCTCTATCAGATCACCTCGGCGATGCCTAGTCTCCAGGCTCTGTAATTTGCAAAACTTAAGCCTTTCTTCGTAAGAGCAACCCTTTGTACAATTCACTAATCTTGTTGCCCTTCTCGCATTTCTACTGTGCTCCGTGTTTTCTTCGCCTCATAGCAGATAAAGATAGTAGCAGTTGTTCCGGTTTTTATGAGGTGGGAGGAGTAGTCTGATTATACATAGTCAGAATTACTGTTTTGTTTGAAAACTATTTATTTTTGGAACTAATATTTATTAATATCAATAAGGATCAGTAGAAAAGAATAGCGTACTGGTTTATTTTTCTGCATGTGTTGTTTTTTTTTTTTTTTTGGATAATCTAGCAGTTGATTAGTTTTCACTGCAAAGTAATTAGTTTGAGTTTACTGTTTGAAAATAACAAGAACTAACATATTGTTAGCTGTGCAGCTGGATAATTGAATTTAATAAGAATTATGGAAGGATCAAGTGGAACAGTTAGGAAGCATACAGTGGGATCTGATACAGGGGAGGACGGTTCCCCCCTACTTCCACCTAAAGTGCCACAGTCACGGGAAGAGTTTATAAAATATGGGGAGTTTGTATACTCTAGAAGACACAGTCAGGATCAGTTTAGAGCTTTTGGGAATACGAATATTCAGTTAGCGCATGAAGAGGAAGTTAGTGATCAGGTAGCTGCGAATACTGAGGTGCAACTTATACCAAGTCAGGATGTTGAAACTATGACAGATGAGCTATACAATGTACAAGATGTATCGTCAATGTGTGAGGGGATTTCTAAAATGAGGAAAGACATTAGGAGCTTCCTCTTGGCAGATGTTAATAAGGTTACAAAGAAGGTAGGAGACATAATTATGGACAAATGGGCTAAGTTAGAAACAGCGACTATGGCTGTATTAATAGAAAATGAAAAACTTAGAGCTTTAAATGCCGAGATCAGTAAACGGGCGAATTTACTAGAACATTTAATTCAAACATTTTCGTCTGAGCCTTATAGTAAGACTGAGGCCCACAAAGCAGTAGTGAGTGATGAGGGGGGTGTAATAGGTAGTCAAGATCATGCGCAAGTGCAGGGGGTGGAAGTAAAGCGTACTTATGCGGAGATAGCGAGTGGTACTCGTCCTAAGGAAGGAATACCCAGGTCTGGGGAAAATCTTATGATTCTTCGAGCTTCTGATAGTAGTGAGCTTAAATCGAGTTCTGAAGTGAAAACTGCTGTGGCAAATGCTTTAAAAAATGAATTTAAGTCAGTGAAAGTCCGAGCTCTGCGGTTGGTGCGAAATAAAGGTGTGTTATTAGAAACAGCTATAAAGACGGATTTGGTGAATATAGCTGCATCGGATTCTTTGGCGTCTGTTGGAATAACAACGGGTGTTCCTAAAAAGGGCAACCCATCTGTGATTATATATGATATTCCTAAGGAGTTAAGTCAGGAAGATATCATTGAAGAATTATACTGTAAGAATTTGGAAGAATGCGGGATCACGTTTGAGGAAGTTAAGAAAGACATAAGTTTTAGGTTTACGACCAAGTCTAGAAGTACAGCTTTTGTACACTGGATTATTACTCTCTCCCCAAGGTTATATAAGTTTATATCCACATTGGATCGTTTATACTTGGCAGTAAGTTCGCATAGGCACCGCCCCTTTACTATAGTTTCCAGATGTTTTCTATGTCTTGGATACGGACACGTTACGAAATATTGTACTCACAGCTCCCCTACTTGTGGTCATTGTGCAAGAGGGGGGCATGTATATGCTGAATGCCCAAACAAAGATCAGGAGCCAAGCTGTGTTAACTGCAAGCGCCGTAAGCGGGATTGTTGCCATTCAGTAAGGGACGTCAGATGTCCAGAATATCAAAGAGCACTGGAAATGGTACGAACTCGGACTGCTAATGAATAGTTGTAATGAACGAAGAGAGAGGGGGTTGGAAGAAGATCCTGAGTTAACTGAAGTTTTTTATTCTACAGGAATTAAAATAATGCAGATTAATGGACAACGATCGAGATTGGTAGCGGACGAGATTAGGAAGATTAGTGAGGATTTTCAAATTGATTTGGTGGCAATACAGGAACCTTATTGGGCTAGAGTTCCAGGTGAGCAAACATCTAGAATATTTGGTTATCCCTTAACGTCACGAATAATACAACCGGTGCAGGAAGAGCCTAAAACTGGAATTGTGGTTAATAATAGAGATCTAGACGTAGTGGTTGTTCATAGGTTATGTAACCAGTTCGCTACATGTGTTATGGTGGCCTCGGCAAATGTTCAATTCTATTTTATATCTCTGTATTGTGCTCCTTCAATGGACTTTAATAATTGCGTGGATTATTTAGAGTATGTGTTGCTCATTTTAAGACCTAAACAAGTGATTATTTCGACAGACGCTAATGCAAAGTCTCCATTGTGGTATAGTGCAACATCTGACATGAGAGGTTTATTGCTGGAAGAGTTTTTATCGAGCCATAATTTATTTGTAATGAACAAGTCAAATCAACTCTCTACTTTCTGTGGACCAATGGGTGAATCTAATATTGATTTAACTATAACAACTTCTGGTATTAGACATTGTATTTGTAACTGGAAGGTAATGCCTGATTGGACATCAAGTGATCATCGAGCCATATTGTTTTATGTGAAGAATGTGCCGGATTTAACTGGTACTCAAGATCGGATACCACACATTGTTCGGTTTTCGTTGAAATCGTTTGATTGGTCCATGTATGAAGCTTCTATTCTTCGGGACGTTTCCTCGGATAAACAACAACAGATAGTTCGTGAATCTGCAATATACTTAGCTAATACTATAGAGGATTCAATAGTAAGAGCGGCATATAAGTCAGGTAGGAAGAAGGTTATTAAACTAAAATCCTGCCCATGGTGGACAAACGAACTGACTGTCTTACGACGGGCTGTATATCGAGCTAGGAGACAGTACCAGCGGCATCGGAATTGGGGTCATTCTGAGGTAGTTAGATTGCATGACAATTATGTATCTCTTAAAAATAATTACAAGAGAACCATGGCAACTCGGAAGAGGGAAACCTGGCAATTGTTTGTAAAACAATCGGGGAGAAACGATCCCTGGAGTTTGCTATATAAGTTGTCAAGAGATAAACTGAGAAGTTTGGAGGTATTTAATACAATTCAAGAGGATTCTACTGAGACTATTGGCTGGGAGGATTCAGTAGATGCAATATTAACCAGGCTGTTCCCGGTTGACGATCCCATCTTAGACTCACAGTGCCAATTCGAACTGCGGAGAAAAAATCAATTTTATGTAGCTAGAGGCAATACCATGGCGTTTACAATAGATGAACTAGCAGGGGTGTTAAAGAAACTTAATTTTGCAAAATGTCCAGGAATAGATTTGATCGAGAACGCATTTATAGTGAGGTTTTTTAAGTTAATACCTAACATGTTACTTTTGTTATATAATAAGTGCCTAGAGGAAGGACTGTTTCCATTGAAATGGAAGATTGCTTTATTGAGGCTAATTAGGAAGCCTGGGAAACCTTTAATTGAGCCTAAGTCGTACCGTCCAATTGCTTTGTTGGCTAATCTGGGGAAAGTGTTAGAGAGGTTAATGGCAATACGTTTACAAGAATTGTTAGAACGCCATGACATGATTACACCTAATCAGTATGGTTTTACACCGGGGAAATCGTGCGAGGATGCTCTTCTGGACTTTCATACATACATTTCAAACTCTGATTCAAAATATGAACTCGCTATATATATAGATTTTGAAGGTGCGTTTGACTCAGTATGGTGGGAGGCAGCTCTTTCTCAACTGTGTCGTGCTGAGTGTTCTAAGCAGTTATACAGTCTGTTCAGGAGTTATTTTTCTGAGAGATATGTGACTGTAAGGTCTAAACATTTTCTCCTTCAAAGACAAATCACGCGAGGTTGCCCTCAGGGCTCTGTATTAGGTCCTTCCATTTGGAATTTAGTGTTACAGAACTGGCTGGTTCGACCACAAGTAAATTGTCACGTGATAGCTTTTGCTGATGATGTCACATTAATTGTGGCAGGTCGATCACGACACGATTTGGAGCAAAATGCAAACCGTGTAATAAATGATATTAATCCCTGGGCACAAGGATTTAAGCTTACCATTAGCCCCCAAAAGACCAAAATGATGCTTTTTAAAACCAAACTTGATTTGGGACGACCGCCGCAAATAAAATTAAATGGGAGACAGTTGACTATGGGTTCTGAAACTAAATACTTGGGGATCATTATTGATCACAAGTTGTCTTATTATGCGCATATAACACATCTACATAGCAAGATTAGGAAATTTGCCGGCTATATTATAAGAGTATCAAGAGGAGATTGGGGTGTGTCCAATAAAACTTTATTTTTATATTATAAAGTGGTGTTTCTGCCTATGGTTACATATGCAGCGGGAGTTTGGTCTCACAGAGTGGCTCTTGTTAGATTTCAGGCTAAATTAAACTCAATGCAAAGAACTATGCTTCTCAGTATATTAAGGATACGTAGAACTGTAGCTACGACTGCACTTCAAGTGATGGCTGGGGCAGTCCCTTTGGATTTGTTCGTGGCTTATCGAGGGCTGTGCTATGGCATTAAGAAGAAAATATCTACTAGACTTGTTGGCATAGAAGTTGACATAAATTCTGACATTAAGAGGGAGAAGAGAAGATGTTTAAATGAGATTGTTAACTTGTGGCAAACAAGATGGGACACTGTATCTACTGGTCGAGTGACAAAGAAATTTATTCCGGATGTTACCTTTTTAAGTGACAGAACAGTTCGAAGTTGGTTTACGCCAAGTTTACAAACATCATTTTTACTAACAGGTCACGGCTCGATGAAAGCGAAATTATTTCAGTTGGGTCTTTCGGATACAGATCTCTGTTTTTGTGGTGAGAGTGAAAGTTGGCACCATATATTATATGTGTGTACAATTTACGATAATGTCAGGGAAATAATCAGGGAAATCATTGCTGAAAATGAGTTAGGTCGGGAAGAGGTGTTTGTATCTAATAGGAGTGTATTTCAATTATTCCAGGAGTTTGCAAAGGGAGCCTTTGAACTGAGGAAACGCCTGTTAAACAGTTGAACCAGAATAGTGTGTTGAAAAGAATACTGAAGTGGGTCCAGAATGCCCAAGAGACTATTGGTGATGACGAGGAGGATTTATTTATTTATTATTATTATTTTTTTATTATTATTATTATTATTATTTTTTAATTTATTTATTTATTTATTTATTTTTTTTTTTTATTTATTTTTTTTATTATTTTATATATATATATATATATATATATATACACGTGTGTTATTTATTATTATTATTATTTATTTTTTTTTTTTTTTAAGCTCTGGATTGGGCCCCCAGAGGTTTTTTTTTTTTTTTTTTTTTTTGTTGTCTCATAACCTGAGACCTTATGCGTCCCATCTACTGGAACTGGCCCACCTTCCCGTGGTGTGGACGAGTATCTAGAAGCAGCCTTCCTGGTGATAGCTGCTTCTCGGTAGCTAAGAGGTCAGCATAACACAACAACATAACATGCATTAAACTACACGAACATTGCACTATATTACACGCTGGCCTGTTTTGCAGAGTCTGTTCAACGTACAAAGAAACGAGGTGGATTTGAACGGACGTTCTAGGAGCCACCCTACCTATACACACACATGTCCACATGTCCACATGCCCTTCTCTGTACTCGTTCCAGCAGCTCTACATCCTTCTTGAAATGAGGCCTCCAGACCTGTATACAGTACTCAAGGTGTGGCCTGACCAATGCCTTATACAAGGGAATAATCACATCCCTGTCCCTGCTAGAAAAATTCCTGTATATCATTGACAAGACACCATGAGCTACTCTTGCAGCTCGTCTGCACTGCTCAGAGAACTTCATATCTGCCTGCACAATTACCCCCAGGTCCTTTTAATTCTCTACCACTGTCAGCGTAGTACCACAGAGTTGATACGTTGATCTGGGGTTACTGTTTCCCATATGTAGTACTTTACATTTGTCAATGTTAAACTTCATTTGCCACCTCTCAGCCCATCTGCTCAACCTTTCCAGATCCTGTTGCAGCAGCATAGTATCAGTAGTGTCCTTAACAACCCTGCCAACCTTTGTATCGTCTGCAAACTTGGACATTAAGCCTGATACACCATCATCAATATCATTTATAAATACAGAAAACAACAATGGACCCAACACTGAACCCTGAGGAACTCCACTAATAACATTAGTCCACGTTGAGCAGTGTCCATTGATTACCACTCTCTGTCTTCTGCCACTCAACTATCCCTTTATCCATAGCAGCAATTTGCCTCGAATGCCACACTTCTCCAATTTGTGCAGCAGTCTTCCATGCGCAACAGTATCAAAAGCCTTTCTAAGATCCAAATATATAATATCAAAGTTATTCCCTGCATCCAGTTCTTTTGTGACTACATCATAGTATCCAATCAAATTGGTCAGACAAGACCTGCCCTTAACAAACCCATGCTGTGTCTGAGCTATAACTGAATTCTTGTCCAGATGATCCTGCAGTGCTTCTTTAACCAGTGCCTCCATTAATTTTCCTGGAACCGAAGTTAAACTAACAGGTCTATAATTACTTGTGTCAGCCTTTGATCCTCCTTTGTGGATTGGGGTTACATTTGCACATTTCCAGTCTATGGGTACCTCTCCCCTGAGTCCAAAGAAGCTCTCATAATTATGGCTAGGGGTTTGCTTACTTCCTTTGCTGCCTCCTTTAATATAACTGGATAGATCCCATCCACCCCGGGTGCCTTTTTTATGTTTATCCTCAACAATTTCTCCTCCACTTTCCTCTCAGTTATTAGAAAATCATCTAGCTCACTGCCAATGTTTACTTCACCTACGACATTCCCCTTCCTGAATAACTCCTCATGTGTGAATGTAGATGCAAAATACTCGTTTAGATTGTTAGCCACCTGAGCTGGATCCTCAACTGTTGAACCATCAACATCCAGTGGACCAATCTGATTCATCCCTTTCCTTCTTGAGTTTAAATAGGTAAAGAACTCTTTTCTGTTTTTCTTTGCGTCCTTTGCCAAGGATTTCTCATAATCTGCCTTTGCCTGCCTAATCTCCTTTGTGACTTGGACCAACTTATATCTATCATAGGCTTCCACGTCACCCATTAATTTGTATGTATCCCATGCATTTTTCTTCTCTGCCATATGTCTCATTAGTTCATCTGACAACCATTTAGGCCTGAACCTTGAACAATATTTCTTGGTTGGTATGTAAAGCCTGGTAGCTTCCAAGATTAGTTCCTTGAATGCTTCCCATTTTGAATTTACTGTTGGTAACATCATCAGTTGGTCCCACTGTATAGAATTTAAATACTGTCTCAGACCAGCATAGTTGCCTTTACGAAAGCAAAAACCCTTCCCTTTACCTCTGATGGTAGTTACCTCCTTGAGTAAATCCCACTTCAGCACACTGTGATCACTGCCACCCAGTGGTTCATTTATCTGCAGATTCCTAATGCATGAAGAATCACTACTGATAATCAGATCAAGAGTATTACTCCCTCTAGTTGCCTCCCGAACATGCTGATGTAGAAAACAATCATCCAATAAATCCACAAAAGCCTTGCTAGTGTGTGAGTGACCAACCCACAAATTCCAGTCAATATCTGGGAAATTAAAATCCCCCATTATAAGACTCTCTGATTTACTGGCCCATTCTATTTCCCTGTACAGTATCTTATTATACTCATCAGAGTCATTAGGCCTATAGCACACTCCTACTCTCAATTTTGATTTACCTATGCTTATGTCACTCCAAACTGACTCAACACTGCACTGTCCAGCGATGTCGACTGGCTTCACTTCCTTGGATTTTATGTATTTCTTAACTAATAGCATAAACCCTCCTCCCTTCCTATCCTGTCTATCCTTTCTGTAGACGTTTTACTCCCCAAATTCCAGTTCTGCATTCCTTATATCTGTGTGACACCACGTCTTTGAAATTCCAACAATATCTGCCTTTGATGTTTTGAGCAATACCTGAAATTCATCAAATTTATTTCTAAACTCCTAGCATTGGTGTACACGCAAGTATACCTGCACCTGTTTCTATTCTTAGCTACCCTAACACAACCCATGTGTTTACTTGTACCGCAATGACTTCCAGCAGTCTCTGAAATATCCTGCATCTTGTTTTTCAGGCTTCTGCTCATTCCAATAGAAGCAGTGCAAGAATCTCTTTCACCTCTGCACGTGGCTACTGTTAATCCATTAGTCTTTGTCTCCCCCCAAGCTAGCAGTTTTCCGACCCACCTAACACTGCCTCGATAGCATCAGCAAATATTCTTGCACCCTTTCTATTTTAGTGTATCCCATCCCTGTAGAAGCAATCTCTCCTGTTAACAAGTACATTCCAGGCTGAAAAAAATTCTACCCCTTGAGCCTTGCACAATCTTTCCAGGGCCGAATTGATCGACAAGGCTCTCATCATATACTCCCTCCTATCGTGTCTGGGCAGAATTGCAGACACTTTCAAATTCAACCCTAATTCTCGGCTTTTGTTCAACAGTGACCTGTACTTGTTAAGTAATTCTGCCGGTCTCCTACTCTTAATATCATTAGTGCCAACGTGTACCACTATATCAACTTTTGTGCCCTTAAAAGATGATATCTGCTCTACAACGTCATCAACCTTTGGATCCCTCAAGAATTACAGAATCTCTGTAAAAGCCAGAATAAGTGTGGTGTCTGGTTTGTGAGAGAGTAGTGCTGTGGTCTGTTTCTGGCTGCTTAGCCGCAGGGTCCGTAAGGGAACCCCACGTTACCCGCCACCACCACCACTGGGAGATGAGCCAGGCTGCCCATTATACTCTGGCTGGCCTCCGGCAGGGTAGCCTGAGCTTCCTGACGGCGACATAATTAAAAAAAAAAAGATATATATATATATATATATATTTAAAAAAAAAAAAAAAAAAAAAAAAAAAAAAATATATATATATATATATTTAAAAAAAAAAAAAAAAAATATATATATATATATATATATATTTAAAAAAAAAAAAAATATATATATATATATAAAATTAATTAAAAATAATAATAAATTAAAAAAATAAATAAATAAAATAAATAATGTAATAGATTAAAAAAAAAAGAGGATTAAAGGGGGGATGAATTTGGGTGGGTTGGCAGTGGAGAATAAATCCACCCTAGTTTAGGCGAAGTATAGGAAAGGGAGAGGGTTTAAAAGTCACAGCGAACAGGGGCCCGTGTGTAATTGCCAATGGCATAGTGCCTGTAGATCCCGCACTGAGGTCAGTGCCAGCAATCCCGCACCAAAATCGGTGCCAGCAGTATATCCTACCCATTTTGGGTTTGCGATGACTAAAATCCCGCACTCCGAGGAGAGCCAGCATCCCGCATCTTGGATGATGCCTGCAATAGATCCTACCCTATTAGGGTTTGCATGATTATGTCTGCGTTGTTCCGGGGAGAAGGAGAATTATCCCACGCCAGTCCGGTTTAGTTCTTGGGGTCTGAGTTCTCCAATCTTAGCTCGCCTAAGTGCAAATGTTTCCTGCGCGTAGGTGATTAATGTTATATAGGTATGTTCCTCGAGTAGCAGAGTGAATTCTTGATTGCGAGGGTTTTTCTGTATTGTGGTGAGGAATTTAAACCTAACGTTGTCGTATCTGGTGCACTCATACATGAGGTGCCTGCAGGACTCCCCTTCGCCTCAGTGGCAACGTGGATCATTCTCGATTCCCATGGCTGTCAGTTTTTGTTGGAAGGATCCGTGGCCTGTGATGATAAAGGTCACATGGAGGCCAGGCGAAAACCAGGGTGGAGGTTCTGGGTGAGTTGTAGTTATAGATGGAAGGAATCGCTCTGTGATGATAGCTTTAAGGGACAGTGCAATTGAAAGTAGAATGAGGCTTACGGGTTGCGATTCGCTCAGACACGAAAGTGTCTGAGCGAATAAACTTCAAAGACATCACAAGGTGTCTTTCGTTGAAGTTTATGAGCGAAACCGACAGACACCTTGTGGGATCAGATGAGATGACAGACTCATCTTTGCTCAACACTTCGCCCATATCAAAAATATTCGCTGCTTTATGGGCTACTAGACAGGAACTGGTAGGAATTAAGGATCCTCGGCTAGCGACCAAGTATATTTTAATGTGTGTCCTGCCAGTTGCAATGTATGCCTCGCAAATCTGGTCTTCAGCTCCAGATTCACATTATAAGTCCGTCCTTGGGATCGAGTACTGGTTCTTGCGATAGCTTAACAGAGTTGCTGGCCACCCTTTTACTATCTCAAGGGCTATTCTCTACTCAAACCTTAACATCACACCCTGGATGCAGCGGACAATTAACAGGAACATACACACTCTCGGACAAATGCTCACAGGCAGAGTGGATGCTCCAGTCCTGGATAATATTATACTCAAACCGCGTGCCACTGCTAGACGTTGCGGGGAAGTAAATAATCCACTGCGTCCAGTCCTGAACAATCTTAGTAGCCTGCAAAGATTCTTCCCATCAAATGCAGCGAAAATATTTAACTCACTACACATAGATGCCGAAAACTGTGTGAGGATGCAGCATACCGGAAAGAGATCTTCCAGGATTCGTACAGACTTACCGAAACATGAATCGGCTGCAAAGTACCAAAGAATTGTGAATAAAAGTGAAACTTTCTGCTTTAAGAACAATAATAATTTGTTGACTGGAAAAATTTACCTTCTGTAACAGTTATGTTAATATGTAATTAATAGATGGAATTATTAGTGAATTGTAAATATATCAGTTGTATAATGTATGTACAGAATCATCAATGTGTAAATACTGTATATATTAAACATAAAATGTGTATATAATATTTCGGGACGAGACTACGTGTTCAGTATATGTAACCCACTGCACGTAGAAGGCCACCGTAGCCAAGTGGTCAGGCGCGCGGGTGCATAAGTACACGTGCCTTGAGTCACCGGGGTTCAAAGCCCGTGACTGCTGAATACGGTTCTGTTTCTTGTATTCTGTCTATCTTGTGAACTCCTATGACCGTTTGGTCGTCCCGGAGTATAAACAGAAAATTTATTTATTTATTAGTATCTCGTACCCTGATATGTACTTAGCACCCTCTTGGCACTTTGCTGTCCCAAGATGGTTTCCTTATGGAAATAAACAGATAATAATAATAGACGTGTTTTTTTTTTTTTTTTTGTGACCGGCCCATAAAACGCCTGTGTCCTTGCATCATTTAGCGATTATAACGCTAATAATTATAAGCTGAGGAAATTAAGACGAAACCAAGCAGCATCACGTAGCGACTGCGCAGTTGATTCATGCGCGCGGTGTGAACTTGGCAGTCGGCCAAGTTTATGCCTGTTCACTTTTGCCCGCGGCACGTGGCGAATTAAATTACAGCGATTCGTGCTCTGAAGTCCCTGAGGCAAGTTCGATTGCTGTTTAATAAATAAATAAATAAAGCGTATGAAATTTTCAAAGGGCCGTCTCGTGAATCTTCGCTTCCACATCGAACAGCTCGTAGGTCGTTTTCAATGTTTAAAAATGGACGCGAGTCAATGACAAAAATCGGCGGAGGTGCAGCTCCAACTACTGCTGTCACCACCAAATCGATACACTCTGCGTCTGCAATCGTGAAAGAAGATCGTCGTAGAAGAATAAAGCAACTGGCGGAGATGTTGAGATTAATAGTATGGAGCACTTGCTGTGTCCTCTTCATGACCATTTGAAGAGGACACGTGCTTGAGCGCGCTGGCTGCAAAGACACCTCACACTTCAGCGACAGCAAGTTCGCAGGAGATCTGTCAGGAGCTCCTGCGAACTTGCAGGAGCTGCAACGGATGGTTACTGGAGGTGGTATGGTCCTGCCCATAGTGCTTTTGTGTGGCAGCACCGCGGGTTTCCTCCAACTCTACTATGGTCCTATTATGGAAACGTATTACATCCAAATGTAACAAAGACTTCCATATCCATGAGAAGGTATTTCGAGAATGGGTATCTTTGAATTTCAATGAGATGCCATTAGACCCAAAAACCCTAAACCTAAGTGATTTCGTCATGCACCCCAGACAACCCTTTCAACTACAACGCTAACAAAACAACACCTTATAAATACCATCAATAGACTTCCTAATAAATCTACAATTGGTCCTGACGGCTTCCCTCTCTTCATGGTTAAAGTGTGTAGTGCCTTCATTGTGGAGCCCCTTCTTGTAATCTTTAATCGCATATTGAAGTCCGGATCAATCCCGACAATGTGGGATCACTACAGGGTGCAACCCATACCCAAAAGGAGAAACTCAAAGGAGTTCAGACCGATCTCAGTGGGCTGCTCTCTATTAAAGGTGTTTGAGAAAGCTATCTTATCAGCACTGATCGACCAATGCTTCTCTCATAGACAGAAACATCTGCTTACCGTGGTCCCCAAAAGATCTACATTTACAAACTTACTGGTACCTTATTTAAAATTCAAACTGCTCTCAACAGTAAATCTCAGCTGGACATCATCTTCCTGGATTCATCTGCTTATGATAAGCTCTTAATTCCCGCTCTCATCTACATTCTAGAAAAGCACTTCGGCATTACTGGAAACCTGATAAAAACCTTACACCAAGAAAACTCATCATCAGCTATAAAATTCTTTTCGTTATCTCGTTATAATGCACTCCAACCGGAGTGCATTATAACGAGAGGAGTACCACAGGGAGATGTCCTATCCTGTGTACTGTTCGCCTCTGCCCTTGAACCTTTTCTCGCAAGGTACACTGATTTCTCATCATATGCAGATGACCTCAAATTATATATAAAATCCAAAGACCCTGAACAAACCCACCTGATAAATCAACGAGTCGCTGTCCTGATCAACACCGTTATAACCTATCTACTGCAGATAGGTCTGGAGCTAAACTTATCTAAAAATATCTAAATCAGCCCAAATCATATTTACAAAAACGAGAATCAAAAATGACATCACAACGGAGTGCAGGTAAGCAAAGTTAAGTCTCACACCGACCTCGGCTTGACTTTGGACGAGAGCCTCACTTTTCAGAACCGTTTTTCGACCATGAAAACGAAGCCTTTCTCAGCGATGTGTGCAATTTGACAAGAGCTGACGGGATTACTGCACGTCGATGTAGTCGGTGAATATGTCCAGCGGTGCCCACAACCTATTGTGATCACGTGTATGCATCACCAATTTGGTCTTCTGCCCCGACGTCGTACATAAACAGATTCCTGGCAGTCGAGTACTGGTCACTTCGAGAGGCAGAATGTGATGATTTACTATATCAGGTTATTAGATCTTATTTTTCAAATAGGCAAATAAAAGTCATCTCGCAACGCTTGGTATTTTCAAAATTCATTTCCAGAGGATGCCCACAAGGCTCAGTCCTTGGGCCTGTCCTCTGGATTTCTGTTTTAGACCAACGGTTACTAAAAGAAAGTCAAATTTGCAATAAAATAGCATATGCCGACAACTTAACGCTGTGCATACCAGGCAGGTCAAGAATTTTTCTAGAAACACATGGGAACGAAATCCTGTATGATTTGCTGTAATGGTCTAGAATAAACAAATTAAATATTTCTGAGACGAAAACAAAAATGATGATCTTCAACAACAAACTGAATTATAACAGACCTCCTAAACTCCATATCAACAATGTCCAAATTCCTTATGTTTCTCAAAATAAATATTTTGGTCTCTTAATGGATGATAAATTTTCTTTTATCCCCCACGGTAAGAACTTAGCTAAAAAAGATTAACAAGTTTACTGCCAATCTGATTAGGCTCTCAAGAGCTGAATGGGGTATAAAGCACAAAACTTTGGCATTATATTATAAGGCTATATTTTTGCCAATTGTAGTATATGCGGCTGCCATATGGTTTCCTAACGTTATTCACGTCACAATGAAGGCCAAACTTTTATCATTGCAGAGAAAGATGATATTGGCAACACACAAATGCAGCAGAACAACATCAACCAATGCTTTACAAGTGATCTCAGGTTTTATCCCGATTGACCTTTATGTGGCATACCGAGGCATGATGTCAAACTTAAAGAAAGGTTTGGCAACTCAAATCCGAATTACATTGCAAGTAATCCGGCCACGGACATTAGGCTGGAGAAAATTAATCTTTGGACAAAATTCACTGAGAAGGGGAAATACAGATGGCAATCCAGTGAAACAGGACTCACTACCAGGCAATTCATTGAAGATGCAACGTTTGCTATAAATAAGAAAGTTATGGGATGGTTTTATCCTTCAATGACAACGTCATATTTAATAACTGGACATGGTTCACTGCCGAATAAATTGTGTAAATTTGGACTTGAACCTGACCCATTGTGTTTGTGTGGGGCAATAGAAGATTGTTCTGCTTCATTGCCCGGCTTATGACGACTTCAGACAAGGTGTTTAAAAGAAGACGTACCTTGTTTGCTTATTCCAGAAGTGGACGGTAAACTGATGTATTCACGAAATTATATTTCTACTTTACAACTGTTAACTTAGAAACTAAATGTTGTGTTCTTAACTTAGTAATAATATAGAATGTATGAAATGTATTAACTGTACATATATTTTTTTCTTTTTTTTTTTTTTTAATATTTATTTTCATTTATTATTTTTTCCCCCTCGGGTTGGGCAGCCTGAGGGCTCCTGTCCTTTGGTATTGCACTCCTTCCACTGGACGACAAATTGGTGCAGCAGCACTGGAATGATAGAAGCAGGCAGAACTACTCATGCTTAGAAATGGGCAGTGATTGACAGGGTGTTGATCGCTGTAGAGTGTAGACAGTCTCTCTCTCTCTCTCTCTCTCTCTCTCTCTCTCTCTCTCTCTCTCAACACAGATTTTCCAAGGTGCAGTTCGACTAAACGTGTAGGTGCCACCCAAAACAATTACATTCGCATACATACATACACACACAGAGTATATCTTTTATTGTGATTTATTGCTTGCCAGTGAATCTGTATAATTAAAATTGTTTGTTACGCAGAATGCGATGAATTTAAATGGAAAGTATTTGTATATTTGTAATAAAAATGTATGTAAATAGTAAAAAGAAAAGAAAAAAAAAAGTCGAGTACTGGGTAATGCGATGGATGAACAGAGTCACGGGCAGCGCATTCATCACCTGACCCCAGGGCTATGTTATATTTTATGTATTTTATTAAATCTGTTAATTGCTCTACCGTAGAGCCACCCACTGGACAGCAGGAAGCTAGGGGGGGGTGATATTTACATACAAAGGTTAAGACAGGGACATGTGTCCGGCGGTTACATGGAGCACGTATATACTTAACCCGAAAGGTAGGGAACTTTTATTTTACATAATTGAAAGAATTAAAGGATATTATTTTCCCCAAAGTGCTATAAATTACAAGAACCATGAGAGAAATGTACAAAATACTTAAAGAGAAATGACGCAGTCCTGCACCGATTGTTGCACGTGGTATCTCTTCAATCTTTATGGTAATAGTGCTCACATCCAGGCGTCTTTGCAGTAGTAGATTCTAAGAGAGAGGACCAGTGATGGCTTCACTTTATTTTCCTTTTCACCTGTCTTTAAGGGGATGCATTGTGGTGGCATTTTCCTTCTGGTGGCGCCTCATAAGTGTATGTTTGCATATGTGTCCTTTAGCTTCTGACGTCGGTATGAATGCTGCTCGCAGAATCTGTCCAGGTCGATGGCTAACTTGTTCATTAAATCTACCGTATTTCCTGGGAACATGCGTCTCAATCCTTTCAGGTTGTTCAAACTGATTTTCAGTGGGAGCCTTGGGTCCACTTGATTCCTTCCGGCAATGCGGGCAGTTTTTATTAGATCAGTAATGTCAGGGGCGTCGAGTCGTCTTGTGATTAGTCTGGCAAGTGTGAGATGTTGTTGTTATTTGGTTTTTAGGAGCATTAGCAACTAAGGCCATATTGCTCCGGGATATGCGGTGGTCATTCCCTGAATGACCTTTCCGCATCCTCCGTATTTGGTGGTGACGGGCTCGATCCCCGGTCTAATCAAGAAGCGTGTGCTACGCACTGCTGCTCCTTCCCACCTGGCTACGGAGGCGCCGCAAGTGTGAGAAGGTTTGCTGCCACAATCTGTTGTTTCCATGGGGTGACTTCCAGTTTTATGTAGAACTCAGTCTTGAAAATGGTGTATTGGTTGCCAGTCCGCCAGTTGAGCCATTTCAGGAGCCAGTATTCCAGGCTGAGGAACTTTTCGAAGTGTGTTGTGGGAGCACAGGACCAAATGGTTGCGGCATAGAGAGGAAGTGTAAAGTGTATTCGTGTCAAACGGCACCAGGTGTTTCCTCTATCTCCGCGCAGTATACATTGTCACGTGAAACAACACTGTTGAGGCCAGAGATTTAAAAATGTATGGATTTTGTACATGTGTACTGTCGTGTACCATTGTTCATCTGGTCATTTAGCCGCTCGACCCCTACTTAGGTCTAACGTTGCCCACACTTGGCCCAGTGGTGGCAGACCAGGTACACAAGTATTACAACTATTAACTCTGGCAGGCCCTGCCACTTAATTTCTTTAGATTTCAGTGGCTAGGGCCTATGTATAAAAAAAAAAAAAAAAAAAAATTGGGTAGACACTAGAGGTTTAGGTAAGGCCGAGATAAGTTTTAAACGAAGGTTAGGTTAATTTTTCACATTCAAGTTTAGCAGCTTGCAGTGGGACATTCACGGCGGTAAAGGTAGAGTGGGGGGAAGACTGAAGATTAGGGGAACAGGTAGAAGTATGGGAACGACAGAGAAGGTGATCCCAGGAGTGTCAGTGGAGCAAGCCCCACCAGTCAGAAAAGGGGGGAGGAGAGAGGATGAGACAGAGGCCCATCTCTTCCCCTTCCCTGCCTAGGGATGGGGTTTTAAATGTGAACTAAGAAAAGGTGCCCAGTTCAGAACGCCAGGCGACGGGCTGCAGCAGAGTTGCTGTGGTCATGTGGTCCAGTCATTGCGTCGCACATAAGAGAAAGAGTCCCGTCCAGAGAGAGATCATTGTTTAGTAGGAGTCCACATGTATGGTGTCGGATCGTCCATCATTTGCGATGGATGTTCAATCCTAGGAGAGATAGTGAGGTCCTACCATAACGGCCATAGTCTGGTTCAGTTTGGATGCTCATGTGCAGGGAGCCCTGGGCTAACGGCGTGCATTATTGATTGCAATTTGTGTTCTCCTTCTTGGAAATAAGTCTTGTGAAAATTTGGCAAGCGCACTATATTCATCGAAGCTGTCCAGGAGATGGTGTTCTCGGTCCTGAGGTAAGTAAGTTAGTCGGGTGATTAGGATTCCTCGTAGGTCGTCGTACAATGGACATTGGTGCATCAAATGTAGCCAGCTCTCGCGTTCCCCACATGGACAATGTGGGTCCTCCACAAGCCGAAAGGCTGCAAGTTTTTCATTGAAAGGTCCGTGACCCGTCAGGAGGTAAGTGGAGTGCAGTCCTGGGTGGAGCCAAGGCGGTGATTTAGGGTACACTTTGTGTATGTCCGGAAGAAATTTCCTTGTCACTTCTCCTCTGGTGCTGTTTGTCCAGCGGGTTTGCCATTCTTGTTTTAGATGCCCCAATAATCGGGTCTTTTCTGTCTTACTGTCATTTGTAGGTTCGATGGTGTACCACATGAATGTGACGGGCATCCTTTAGATAGGTAGTATGACAGGCCACACCTGACAATCTCCAGGTCCAGCGGGAGAAACCCTGCCAGCACCTGGAGGCATGCATACTGACAGTCCTGCATACGCGGGTTATTGTTAGAAGGACTGATCTCTGGATTGAATCAAGAATTCTTTTATTTACGACCATGGCTGTCTTGTGGAACCAGATTAGGGCAGCATATGAGATTGCTGGTATAAATGTAGCCTTATAGTAGCGAGAGTGTTCGCTTTTTCAGGCCCCAGTCACGCCTTGTAACACGGGCAACCAGTGCAGAGTAGTTTCTAATTTTTATTCTTAGTTGCTTCAGATGAGGTTTGAAGGAGAGATTGTTGTCAAGGATGACACCTAGATATTTCATTTGGGTTGTAAGCTTTATCGTTTTTCCTTTTATTTTAATTTGCGGAGGTCTTCTGATATTTAATTATCCTTTGAGAAGGATCGACGTTGTTTTTGTCGGTTCAATTTGTAGGACGTTTTCTTCTGCTCATTGTTGTAGGATCTCTAGGGCATGGTTTGCCTGTATCTCCAGTTGGGCCCTGGAGTCTGCCGCCACCATCAGTGCAAGGTCATCTGCGATGGCTTGACATTTTACTTCCCCCAAGTTGGTGTCAAGGAAGTCGTCGAAGACTATATTCCAAAGCAGGGGGCAAGAACGGACCCCTGCGGGCATCCTCTATGGATATTTCTTGTTATTCTTTGGAAGGGCGCTATGACTTCAGTTCTTCTTTGGGACAGGTATGCTTTGACAGTATTGTAAAGGTTTATGGGCGCATGCGCTTTGCGGAGTCTGCCAAGGACGCTTGGCCACCAGAGGGAGTGAAATGCCCTAGCAAAATCCACAGCGATCACCAGAAAGTATTTACTTTGGCATGCATTGGCAGTATTTATAAGGTTCCTGATTGCTTCGATTGTCGACAGTCCCGGCCTGAAGCCATATTGGTTTGCTGCCTCGAGGTTTGCTGTGGAGTAGTACTGTTGAATCCGCTTGTATAAAAGTCTTTCATAGAGCTTGCTCAAGACCGACAGCAAAGCAATGGGCCGACAAGAGGTCGGAAGAGTTGGGTTTCTGTTAGGATTTTTTAGGATTAATTTAGTATTGGCAATTTTCCAGTCCTTGGGGAAGTACCCATGTTTCAGACAACAGTTATAGAGTCGAAGTAGGAGTCCTGGTGTTAAATCCACAACACGCTTAATGATTTCCGGTTCAAGCATATCCTTGCCCGGGCATTTCCTAGTTTTTTTATCTGCGCAGCAGCGCTCTGAAGCTCTTCCTGAGTGAACGGCTGTTCCTGGTTGTCAGTGGCATAGTCATCGTTTTCTTTACAAAGACTGCGTTGTGCTTGTGACTGCGGGTAAACCTGCTCCTTGAAGATGGAGTTGAGGATGGTTTCAATCGACTGCTCCCACGACGTTGTAAGCAGTCCCTGCGGTGTTCTGGTAGTAGTAAGGATTTCCGCCCATGGGGAGTTTGTTGGTGGTAACTTTATATACCACCCTCCCAGGGTTCTGTGTTTCCCATGTTGGTGACGAGTTGCTCCCAGGAGTTTCGTTTGCTTCTTCTGATCGAGTCCGTTAACAGGTTTTTGGCAGCCTTGTAGCTCTGTCTCATGACTTCTACTTCAGCTTCTGGCCAAGAGCGCCGGACTCTTTGAAATTGTTTCCTGCGCATGATGACCTCCTTCCGCAGTGACTGCAGATCCCGATTCCACCAAGGCACTGCCCCTGGGGATAGAATTTTCTTCTTAATTGCTATCTTGCTGAATTTGGTGATGGGTTCCGTAATCTTTCGTTGAAGGAGATCCTGATCCTCTTCCAGCACCAGGTCCTGCTGTCCAGCATTTACAGCTGTGAGGAGCTTCTCAGCAAACAGATTCCAGTCTGCCTTGTTTATTGCATATCGGTTGTCCAGTTGTCTTGGGATCGGAGTTCTGGTTAGTTTCCTAGAGATTTTCAGAGTGATGACATGGTGATCGGAGGTTGTCCAGGGGTTTTCTACCCTCCAGTCGAAAATGTGGGCGGCCGTGTTGGTGGATGCAAGTGAGATATCAATCATTACCTCCCACAGTGTATTGCAAAAGGTGGGGAGTTGGTACGGCTAGTTGAGTATGGCTAGGGGTGACCCAGCAAAGAAGTTTTCCCAGAGCTGGCCATTATTTGTTCCTCTTCTATCTTCGGTTGGACTATGCCAGGCAAGCGAGCGGCAATTGACATCTGCTCCGACGATGATTTTCTGGTTTGGAAGTACATCCAAGAGGTGTTGAAGGTAGTTTATGGCAAAAGTGATTTCTACCCCCCGGTCTACAATACAAGGAGACCACATAGAAGGAACCCATGGGTGTGATTACGTGGGCGCAAGCTGCCCAGGTCGTACATAACTGCGTCATTTTGGTGGCTGTTCAGACAACATATTTCTTTACCAGGTCGGCGTCATGAATTTCCGCTAGTTCCTGGCGGATCGCCCACATAGCAGAGTACATTTTGGTTTTTGTGTTCAGGAGGTGTGCCTGGAATGTCAGCCTTTCATCCCATACTAATCCAAGATCCTTGTGTGTTTTAACTTTCTGGATGGGTGATCCGTTGATGGGAAGATTAATGTCATTGCGTGACTTCTTCCAGGTGAAGGACATTTGAGCTGTCTTTGTTTGATTAATCTGTAGTCCGATGGAAGCCAGATAATGTTGGAGGTTATGTATAGTTTTATTTGCCCGCAAGTAGTGCTAAGAACCTGAGTTTTGTCAGAAGATGTGATATAAAGTTTCAGGTCATCAGCATATGATTGGAAGTCAGTTTGGGATGCCAGGAAGGGCTCCAGCGCTGCGGAAAATAAGGTTGGTGATAGGACTCCCCCTTGTGGGACACCCCTATTAGTAATGCAAGTTGTCCGAAATCTGCGATGTGAGATGATGAGATGTCTATGCTCGAGGTTTGATTTAATGATACTGAGAGTCCTTCCAGTGATGTCAAAGTACTGCTGGAGAATGGTGATTAGAGATGTTATGTCTATTTTGTCATAGGCCGCTTTTATGTCAAAGAAAATAACATCAAGCTGCGTCCTGTTGTTGAGGGCTTTCTGGATTCTGGTAAGGGTGTCTAGGAGGTTGCTGTTAGTAGATCTCCCCTTAATCACAGTGTGGAGGTACGGTCTGCAGTGGTGAAACAAAGGTCTGCAATGGTGGGCTGGATTGCTTTTTCAAATATCTTTAGGAACCAACAGCCGATGGCAATAGGCCTGAAATCTTGAGGCCGCTTGGGGTCTCTGCATTTAGGGACTGGCCGAACAAAGTATGTGTTTCAGATATTTGGAATCTCTCCACTTTCTAAGATTTTATTGAAAACATGGACTAGGGGGTCTATAATATATGTACTGCAGATTTTGATTAGAAACAGGGGAAACCGGTCAGGATCCACAACAGTTTTCAGTGGAAGTTTTTTGATGATCTCCTTCAGATGGTTTCTGGTTATGGTTATGAGTGATATTGGAGGTTTGCAGGGAGGGCCAAAAAATGTAACTGGGGGTGGAGCATGTGATTGGTTGGTCTGTTGAAAAGTAAGCTCAGTCCATTCTTTAAATATTTCTTCCTTCATAGTGATTTGTTTATGGCTCTGTCTCTGGAGTGTTTTAGATTTTTTCAGCTTATCCAGGGCAAATTGTTTGCAGACAAGTTGTTTTTGTCTTAAGAAGAGAGCCCTTGCCTTTTTATAGGCGCTGAAAGTTTCGGTGTCAGCTGATTTTCTCCATCGTCTGTAAGCCTTTTGCTTCTGGAGAAAAAAAAGTTTGCTTGATTGGAGAAAAGTTAAACCATACAGAGGTTCTGGAGGTGATGCGTATTTCTTTAGAAGCTCCCTCTTTGGCTATTCCATACAGCTCTTCGGCTAGGTGGTTTAGGGCTACGACAGGAGGGACAGTAAACAAGTATGTCCAGTTGAATTCTCTGAGACGTCTGAGGATGATTTCTGGTTTCAGGAATTTTGTAGAAAAGGTTAGTTCTCTCTCAGGTTGGTTTTCTTTTCTGGGCAAGTGATGATTGTGATTTTTTTGTAAGGCGATTTCACATGTGCCAACTTAAATATGACTCCCTGGAGAGTTCACATTGCATCCAGGAATATTCTTCTTCTTTCTCAGATGCTTGCCGGTGTGATTGATCACCCCCTCCCCAGTCTTCGAGGACTTGTCTCTACTCCACGTGCTGGACGGAGTAATGACAGTCCCTACCTACCATTGCATTCTACACTATCCAACCTGTGCTGTCTGAAGAACTTCTTCCCAAACAACGCAGTGAACCTTTTTAATTCATTGACAATAGACCACCCTGGGAAATACTCCGAAAGTAAGCAGTACAGAGTGAAGAGCATCTCAGAAGCGCACTGCTTACTTCAACTATAATTTTGTCAATGAGTGAATTTTGTAAATATTGTAAATTATCGTATTCGTGCATTTTTGTACACCCTTCTTATATTGTAAATAATTGCAATTCTTCCATTTCAGTATACCCTTCTAGCCGGTCGGCTATGTATAAGGGGTGAAAGCAAACATTCGCTATTTTTAATAAACGGATTTAATAAATAAAGTGATAACGGCGGATGTGACATACTTTCATCATTTTGACCCAAAGAATGCGCAACAACGATTTGTGTGGAAGATACATCAACGCCAACAGCGAAGAAATTTCGCAAAAGTTAGTGTTCTGCGGGAAACGTTATGGGCATCTCTTTTGTTTGTTTTTTTGGCTTTCAAGGAATGGCTTAGCAGCATGTTTTTTCGCGTCGTATAGTACGACTGGTGCGGGACCTTTTACTACAGAAATGTACCGCACATTTTGCCGAATCGCAAATGATCGCAACTATGGCTGCTGCATCACGACAATGCTAAACCTCGCATTGTCATCGAGTACCTAGTGAGGATTAATGTTTTCCTCATCTGCCCTACGACCCTGATGTTGTACCCCCGATTTGATTTTTATTTTCCAAAGTTAAATAAAGAAGTTTGGTGAGGAAAACGTTTCAGGGATCAGAAGTCGATTCGCTATCGGATGTCAAAAACTTGTTTTCTTGAATGTCAGGAAGCGGAGCAGGTGCGTTGAAGCAGATGGGGGCTAGTTGGAGACTATTTAGGCTACAAGTGCATTGGTAGAGGGAGAGAGATCAAAAGGGGCGGAGGAGTAATGATGCTAAATAAAACAGACTTCCAGATTGTGAAAGAACAAAAGCTCTAATTCTGATAACTTTGAAGCTGTTATCGCCACATTCTCTGGTAGCTCATCCCGCGTTCTTAACCCCCCCCCCCAAAGAAAAGCCAGTTAATTTGCCACCCTGAAATTGGACAGCTTGAGTAAGAAATAATCCGTTGAGTTATTTCTTCACTCCCACAGGGGAAAAAAAAAAGATTTCGCTCCCCTATCATCTGCAATGTATCGAAGGTCGCCGGAACCGGACTGCGGCTCGCAATGAGGAAAACAAATGACAAATCAAACATTTCCTCCTACCGCGCGTGACGCAACTCGCTCGATTGGTGGGGGCCCAGAACGTAAGAGAAACCGTTATTGGCAACTAAGAGTTGCTCGGAGTTGAGGCTGGTTTCCAGTAGCGGGTGGAATTTGAGTAATTCCGTGTGCGAGATTGCAGTGGGAGCATCTGAAGGGGCATTCCTTGCAGAGAGAGATTGTTTCATTCAAGGACTCACACAGGAAACTCCGGTAAATATGCACGGTAGAAAACTTAATGGCACAGCCACTGGAAAGTACGATAAACACACCCGACTGTACATATTGAGACAAACCTGATGAAAGCGTTTATTGCAGAGGAAATGTAGCAAAAAATGTCATTTCTGCAAAAATTGGGAAGAAATGCGAATCTTGCATTCTATGCTTGAATAACGACAAGTCCATGTAGCTGATGGGGTGGGAGTGCTTCGGGGGCAAACATCCAGAAACATCTTAACTCTGGCAAAGCTACTAACGGAGAGAGAGAATAGATTCGCCGAAAGTGGGAAACGTGATCACTCGCCCCCGGATGATACGACCGAGAATAAAGAGGGAAGAACCAAGTCTCAAGTGCCAACTGACTCAATTGGACTCTCTGGGGAGATTTTTCCCAGCAAATACTGTGAATTATTTTAATAATTTAAATATAGATCCAGAGAAACTATGTACAGACAAAATGTATAGGACAGTAATCTTTGGTAATGTGTACCGGCTGAATTGTACAAATATAATAAGAAAACTAATTTAATAATTTATATAATAATATTTAGCATTTAACAACCATTTGCAATTAATTAAACCAACTTAACAATTAATTCATTAACCACATATTCTGTGTTTTTGCATCTCCAAAATTTGTAAATAAGTTCATGTAAACATGCTTGTAAATACTATAATGTAACCAGACCCTCTAGCCACGTGCTGTCTATGGGTGTCTCGAAAGAGAAATAAACAGATAATAATAATAAAACATCAATTAAGCACTCATGTGTTCCCCGAAGATACGTTCGGATTGTTTTCCTCCCTGGGAATTTGTACCTCCCCTTTCTGGCGCTAAAAGCGCTATAGACAAGACATATTGAAAGAACTCTATAAACACCAACAATAAGCATTGTGTGAAAGGAATTCCCTGGAACGGTTTTCTGGATTCACCATTGTGTTTTTATTGTTTGTTATTTATTTATTTTATTGTTTATTATTTTATTTATTGATTTTTTACTATTTCTATTTTCCATCCGTTTTAATCTCTTGCAATTCCAATGAATGCAATCAACTGGAATTTGCATAATGTACGCTGTAAGCCCTGATTTAGCAGAACTAAAAAAAAAAAAAGTTATTGCACTTATAAAATTTGGAAAACGCGAACAATTTGAATAGAATAGAAACGGGCAATAAATGTTTTAAGAAGGTGCGCAAATGGTCAAGGATCGTTTCCTGGAAGAGACCTTTTTCCTGGAAATGGCCAAGCCAGGAATTATACGAGGAAACAAACAGAAAGGGATTTAGATGGCCAAGGACGGGATCAATGGGGATTACAGAAAATTAAGGGGAGGAGAAATGAGAACATAAGTTGATATATAAGGAATTGAAGGGCGGGAAAATGAGTTGTTGCTCTTTCAGGTAAGGCTTTGGTGGTGTGTGGAGGGAAGGTAGTAGCGACGTGTACGTAGGCTGGACAGGAAGGGTTCAATTATAGTTAGCAAAGAATCGGATTGAGCTGAACAGAAAAGTTGGAGATAAAAGGTAAGCAGAGGAAGCTGAAAACGCAAAAAGGACCACGAATATAAAGTCAAGCAATGGAGGACCCATCCTTACTAAATATGCTGGCGCGACCTGTTGAAAAGCGATAAGTAAGAACTTGTTGAGTTTAGTGTCCCAAAATTTTAGCCCAGGGGAACAAGATTAACTATTAAGAATTTTTCCCCTACCAGAGGCAGTAACCTGTTAGACCTAATATTTGCAACAGACACCCTTATCTTTGACAGCCAACCGGAAACGGCCTTCATGTCAGACCATCTACCAGTAGCCCTCATTCTTCCAATCACTCCCAGGACATCATGGCAACATCAGGCACCAGTTAAGTAGACAGTGATTAGCCCTTCTCTCCTCAATCCAGAGAAAAGCTGCTTCGCAGCATCCATTTTTCAAAAGTTCATAGAGGACATTGGAAAGCCCTAAACCAATGTGATCCACAGCAAGGGCTGCACTTTCTTACCTGCTGGCTGCAGTCTATTGCTCGAACTGAAGCGTCAAAAACAGTTTCAATCTTCTGTCGAAGCAAAGCATGGTGGACCCAAGATCTCAGCTTTAAATTTCAGAATCAACAAAGGCTACATGCAAAATGGAAAGCAAAATCAGACGCACTAGACAGAATTGCATACTCAAGAGCCCGTTCCCAGTTCAACAGAAGCAAATCTGAAGCCATTAAAGCCTACATCGACAAAACAATCAAGATCGGGAAGGCACCGTTTAACACAAGGCATGATGAAATCCCTGAACAACTTAATCCAATCGAAAGGCTAGACTTTAAGCCAAAGTCAGCGTCAGACCTTAAGAGCATTCACAGCAGTTGTCAGCGAGATGTCCTCGCTTCCATCATCATCAAAAAAAGAGAGCTTATACAGGCCATCAATGATATCCCAGCAACGTCTTGCACTGGATATGATGGGGTTCCACAATTCATTATTAAGAGCGTTAGTGTTTCCATCATTGATGCACTCCTAGGTATCTTCAATGGAATCCTCACAAAGCAAAGTTTCCCAACAGCCTGGAATCAATATATTGTTCGACCAATCCACAAAAGACAAGGAGCGACATCAATTTCACAATTCAGGCCAATAATGAAAGCCTCATGTCTCCTCAAAGTCGTGGGGAAGTGCTTTCTTCCCATCCTAACCAATCATGTTCTGACTTGTGAATCACAATACGTTCACTATGCCTTGAAACGCAGGTCACCATTACCAACCTATTCCAAACCATCAACACCATTCTGGGGGCTCTACAAGATAGGGCTGAGATGGCAATTGTTTATCTGGATATCCAGTTTGCATTCGACAGCATAGACATCCAGCCCCTCCTGCAACTTTGTGAGGATGGATACCAGATAAAAGGCAATATACTGGAATTCTTGAAGACGCTGCTTACGACCAGGGTCCTTTACTTGACTGTGAATAAAAAATCTTTCACAAGGAAAGTTTGTGTAGGTGTATCCCAGGGCGGAGTTCTCTCAGGGCTCCTCTTTACGGCTGCCATCCACCCATTCCTGTGTCAGCAAACAGAATTTATCAGTTATGCAGACGACTTGAAGCTCCTCTATCCGATCAACGGGACCACTCGACCTGATTCTCTTTCTGGAAACATTATCAACAGCCTCAAGAATCTGATTACGTACTTGGCACAGTTCTCTCTTAAAATAAATCAAAAAAAAATCTGCACAAATGGTATTTTCCCTCAAGTCAAACCCAAAGCAACTAAACCTGGAAATCTACAGAACCCCCATCACCCCAGTCATCAAGCACAAAGATCTCGGCGTTATATTCGACCCTAAACTCAGTTTCAAACACCATGTTGCAGACATTCACAACAAGGTCTGCAGAGCAAGATGGCTTGCCAAACAACACCTCCTTCATGTCACAGAGCCTGAGTACACGCTCCAATACATATACCGGTTTCTGCAGCCAGCCATCACCTACGGGTCAGAAATCTGGGCGTCGGCAACGAAAACCACGCTAAAGACCATTACATCTGATGAGTACTGGCTTCTTCGGTGGGTCCTCTTCAAGCATAAACTGCCACCACTCATATATACGTCAGATATCACCCAACTTTTAAATTACAGAAAAGTCTCCAAACGGATATTTACACTTCGCTTGTTCGTGTCAATTGAAATGAAAGCGGGTGAAGTCAATACGCCAAATTTTTGGCAGATTGCAATTGGAGGATCCCCCCAAAACCCTTAAGGGCCCTCCCCTCTCTGCAGTCTGTGGCGTGGAGGCTCAAGATAGGGGATAGATTCCTGCCCATGGAGATGCTCTACAATGTCCAGGAGATGGATGTGGACTACAAAATGTTCATAGAGGACAAATCGTACAGAAGACGCATCATCAGGGACCAGCTTTCGTCTTCAACCGAGTGACTGCCATCGTCCTTTCATGTGTCTTCATTTCACATGTTAATATTAATTTTAAATGTAAAATATGTAATTATACGTTTTATGTCCTAATATATGTTTTAAGTAATTTATTCTGTATAAGTTATTTAATGTTAAACCCCTAGCATTGTCGCTGTTGTGGGTATTATTGCATCAGGCAATCATGTAACCAACCACGCAATAACGATATTTAATTAATTAACTTTAGAACCCCAATGCAATAAGAAGGCACTCTTTATTCTTATAGACTAGGATACTTAAGGAAAATTGCAGCTGAAGATAATGTTCACTTTTCTGCAGAAGGACACCGTACGAATCGTTATGTAAGATATACTGAGGATGAAAAATTAATGTAATCACTATATAAGGAAGTGTCAGAGAGCTGTTTGTTGAATTGGTTCTCTCGTAATATTATAATAAGGAAGGTTAATTTAATGCAAGTGCCGGTTGTATACCTATTTTATGTTTTGTTTGTTTCATTAAACAAAATTGAATACGTATGTGTCCAATGTCGTGTTCTATCACTCGACTCCACTTAAGATTTGAGGGCCTGATCCTGAAAGCAGTCAGTGGCCCGAGGTAACAAAAGGTTAACCTTAAAAAGAGTAGATCATAAAAATATAACTCAGCTAATTATACGATATAGAAAAAACGCAACGCCTACAACACCCTTCAAGCCGAACCAGGCTGTTCCAGGGATGTCCACTGATGCGGAAATAAAAACGGCGTTAATAATAATCACGTTGGGATTATCCGGAGGGATTTAGAAAAAAAAATACACCGAATTTTGCCAATCGACAGGCACGTGTGAACAGTGGTCATTTAGGAGCAGGGTGGCACATTACCGGAAGCACTTCGGCATCCGGGAAGACGTCTTCCTCAATATCTTTGTCGTCGCGTGCTTCCGTTTCTTGAAATTGGTGCCCTCCCGTGGCAGACAATGAACTTTACTTTTGTTCGAGTTTACGTCGTCGAGGGTGTGGAACTGTGCGGCTCGTGCAGATTCCGAGATGGGTGCAGAGGGGCTCGTGCGGCAGATGAAGGCGACATTTTATTTTTTATTTTATTAATAACAAGATACACAACAGGTAACCATGAAGAGTGTATCTGAGATCAGATCAATAAACATAATAACAATAATATGAAATCTAACAGGACGATAAACATTGATATAGATTCAAACAATAAAAGCATATGTACAAAAGAGGATTGTATTAAGTTAAGTTACCGGTAAAACAAGTAATAATTAATCCGTTAGAGAATAGAAAAATAATATAACAAATAATAAGCTACAATAATTAGATGTGAGCTAGTCACTTTGCAGTTTAAGTGAAGAGGCAAACTTGTGGATGGAGTTCATCAGTGATTGGGAGTTGTCAAAGAAGTCAATGCGAAAGTGATTTGCTGATTCTGTTCAGTGGACTGAACTTCATTAAATCCGTGCTGGCAGAGTCAAGGCGAAACGGTGTAAGGTTCCTGACTTGTCTACAAGGAGCATTGAAGTTTATTTTACTCAGGATATCAGATGCTTCGTAAATTCCAGTGATTACTTTAGCTAGAAGGGTGATGTCAGCAGTAACTCTTCTAGTGCACAGAGGCCTCAGATGAAAGTAATCACACAGCGATTCATAATACACTGAGTGATAGAATAGAGGATTGCGGTACGTAAGGTAACGGACAAAATTTTTTGGACCCCTTCGATTTTCTTAGTTAAAGTCTTTGTGTGAGGATTCCAGATGGGTGAACTGAATTCAAGGATTGGCAGAACAATACTTTTATAAAGGATAACCGCATATCTGTAGTTTTTGAACTTGTATGTGTTCCGTTTGATGAATCCCAGTGTTTTGAATGCTTTGCTGGTGATTTTAAGGACATGGGCATCGAATTTAGCACTTCTGGAAAAGAGAATCCCTAAGTCGTTAACTTGGTCACACCTTTCGATGATCACAGAGTTAATACTATACTCCGTATTCATTAGTTGTGGAGATCTGCAAGATGAGAAAGAGATAACTTTGCACTTCGAGGGGTTAGCAGACAAGCCATTCAGAGATAGCCACAGAGAGAATTTATTGAGAGCACATTGAAGCTGTTGAGAATCGGTAGTCTCCTTCACTGCTGAGTAGATCTTAAGATCATCTGCATAGAGAGAAACTTGAACATTGGAGGTGTAGATGAAAGAAGGAAGATCATTTACGAAAACAATGAAGAGAAGAGGACCTAAGGGAGAGCCTTGTGGTACTCCGGTTAGTGGTATAAAACAGTCTGAGTTCACTTGATCGATGATAACGCTCAAGGAACGATGCGTAATATAGCTGCGTAGCCATGAGAGCAAAGAGTCACGGATACCATATAGCTTAAATTTTTCCAGAAGTTGTTCGTGCGGGACTTTATCAAATGCTTTCGATATGTCTGTGTAGACTGCATCAACTTGTAGGTGGTTATCAAGAGCTTCAGAGCTGTATTGCCAGAAAGGAAGTAAGTTTGTGACTACTGACTTGCCACTGCAGAAACCATGTTGATTCTGATCGATAAAAGGCTTGAAGAATTCGAAGAGATGTTTGTGCACTGCTGTGTCGAAGAATTTAGCCAGGCTGTGGGTCTGTAATCGCATACGTCATTTTTATCCCCTTTTTTGAAAATAGGACGCCCCCGAAAGAACGATTCGCTGCAGTTCGTCAATCGAACTCGGAAACATTTCTACGTTCTCTTCCTCGTCACGAACGAGGGGAAGCGATTTGGGGGTTGGTTCACGAAAGGACAAAACAAATAAACAAAAAATTGGCCACAGAACGGAGTGGGAACTGAAAGCGGTGTGGAAACAGAACTGCACGAGGGAGGGATTAAAAAGTGCGACACACCCAGGCGCGAGCCTTACTTCTCGCAACACCCCTCGCATCTGTCCTTCGCCCTTTAAACGTTTTCGCCGTAATCCAACCTTCGCACGCGCACTTCTCGCCGGCCGAAATCAGTCCCTCCCTCGCGCACTGATTTAAGAGGTTTAATTAAGAATTCGAAGGGCAATTAATAGACCGGAGGGCTCACCCGGGCGAGGGCTCTTCACAGAGCCTGGTTCTCCCCTCTCTGTCTGACACGGTGCGCATTCCCTGCTCCCGCTAATTAATTATTAATAAACGGACTGCCGCGTGACCTCTTGACGAAAGGATGGCGAGTAATTAAATTTGATGTCGCGAGTTCGACTCAAATTATTCCGCTTTTGACGCCGAGACTTAAATCACCGAAATTAAAACCAATCACTGCGCAGATCTGTCACTCCCATCGCAATTTCCTCTGTTTTTTTTTTTTTTTTTTTAATTTCTCTCCGGGGCATCTTCAACACTCAGCGGCACGCGAGCCTGTCTAAAATTCTTCCGAGCGACACTAAAATATTACTGAGAACAAGGTTATGTAACATCGGGCCCTCGAGTACATTAACGAAATCAAATTAATTTGAATCTTTGGTTCAAATTATTTAATCTCTAAATTTATTACTATTTTTTTATTATTTTAGATTCATCTGAATCTTTAAATTAATTAATCTAATCAAATTAATTTGAATGTTTAGATTCAAATTACTTTCCCTAAATTTATTATTGTTATTATTTCGTATAACTTACTATCAGATATCGTTCATTACAGAAACAAACTCCTCCTTGTCGTTTTTTGCCTTCGGTCTGGGTGGTTGACCCCAGACGAAGTCACCTACATTGTACCAAATAGCGATAAGTTTTGCGTATATATTTTAATTTAATTTATATTCTCTTCTTTACCCCTTTTTTTGTACACATTTTTCCTCTTTCTACTAACCTTACTTTATCCCTTGCTTTTAGCCTAGTGGTCAGGCGCGCGGGTGCATAAGTACACGTGCCTGGAGTGACCGGGGTTCAAGCCCGTGACTGCTGAATACGGTGCTGTTTCTTGTATTCAAACTATTGTGCGAACTCTTCTGACCGTTTGGTCGTTCTTGAGTACAAACAAGAAATTTATTCTTATCTTGAATTGTCCTCAATATTAAATGCAACATATTTTAAACACATTATATGCGTAATGCATCATTGCTGTTACAAGTGGGTCCACCATACTTTGCATGGTGGACCCAAGATCTCAGCCTTAAATTTCGGAATAAACAAAGACTACATGCAAAATTAGACCCACTAGACAGAATTGCATACTCAAGAGCCCGCGCCCAGTTCAATAGAAGCAAATCTGAAGCCATTAAAGCCTATATCGACAAAACAATCAATGCCGGGAAAGCACCGTTTAAGGCAAGCACGATGAATTCTCTCAACAACTTAATCCAATCGAATGGCTAGACTACATCACAAGATTTACGCCAAAGTCAGCATCAGACTTTAAGAGATTCACAACAGTTGTCAGCGAGATGTCCTCGCTTCCATCACCATCACAAAAAGAGAGCTTATCCAGGGCATCAATGATATCCCACCAACGTCTTGCACTGGATATGATGGGGCCCCACAATTCATTCTTAAGAGTGTCACTGTTTTCATCATTGATGCACTCCTAGGTATCTTCAATGGAATTCTCACAATGCAAAGTTTCCCAACAGCCTGGAATCAATATATTGTCCGACCAATCCACAAAAGACATTGAGCGACTTCAATTTCACAATTCAGGCCAATAATGGAAGCCTCATGTCTTCTCAAAATCATGGAGAAGTGCCTATTTCCCATCCTAACCAACCAGGTTCTGCCATGTGAATCACCATACGTTCACTATGCCTTGAAACGCATGTCCACCATTATCAACCTACTGCAAACCACCAACACCATTCTGGGGGGGGGGGGGGCTCTACAAGATAGTGCTGAGATGGCAATTGTTTATCTGGATATCCAGTCTGCATTCGATAGCATAGGCATCCAGCCCCTCCTGCAACTTTGTGAGGATGGATACCAGATAAAAGGCAATATACTGGAATTCTTGAAGTCGCTACTTATGACCAGGGTCCTTCACTTGACTGTGAAGGAAAAATCTTTTACAAGGAAAGTGTGAGTAGGCGTACCCCAGGGCGGAGTTCTCTCAGGGCTCCTCTGTACAGCTGCGATCCATCCATTCCTGTGCCAGCAAACAGAATTTATCAGTTATGCAGACGATTTGAAGCTCCTCTATCGGATCAACTGGACCGCCCGACCTGATTCTGTTTCTGGAAACATTATCAGCAGCCTCAAGAATCTGATTACATACTTGGCACACTTCTCTCTTAAGATAAATCCAGAAAAATCTGCACAAATAGTATTTTCCCTCAAATCAAACCCAAGGCAACTAAACCTGGAAATCCACGGAACCCCCATCACCCCAGTCATCAAGCACAAAGATCTCGCCGTTATATTCGACCCTAAACTCAGTTTCAAACACGATGTTGCAGACATTCAGAACAAGGTCTGCAGAGCAAGATGACTTGCGAAACACCTCCATGTCACAGAGCCTGAGTACACGCTCCAATACGTATATAGGTTTTTTATTATTATTATTATTATTATCTGTTTATTTCCATAAGGAAACCACCCCGGGACGGCAAAGTGCCAGGAGGGTGCTAAGTACATATCAGGGTACGAGATACTACGTGCAGTGGGTTACATATACTGAACACGTAGTCTCGTCCCGAAATATTATATACACATTTTATGTTTAATATATACAGTATTTACACATTAATGATTCTGTACATACATTATACAGCACATATAACTTACATATTAACATAACTGTTACAGAAGGTATATTTTTACAGTCAACAGATTATTGTTCTTAAAGCAGAAAGCTTCACTTTTATTCACAATTCTTTAGTACTTTGCAGCCGATTCATATTTCAGTAAGCCTGTACGAATCCTGGAAGATCTCTTTCCGGTATGTTGCATCCTCACACAGTTTTTCGGCATCTATCTGTAGTGAGTTAAATATTCTCGCTGCATTTGATGGGAAGAATCTTTGCAGGCTACTAAGATTGTTCAGGACTGAACGCAGTGGATTATTTAGTTCTCCGCAACGTCTAGCAGTGGCACGCGGTTTAACTAGAATATTATCCAGGACTGGAGCATCCACTCTGCCTGTGAGCATTTGTGCGAGAGTGTGTATGTTCCTGTTAATTGTCCGCTGCATCCAGGGTGTGATGTTAAGGTTTGAGTAGAGAATGGCCCTTGAGATAGTAAAAGGGTGGCCAGCAACTCTGTTAAGCCATCGCAAGAACCAGTACTCGATCCCAAGGACGGACTTATAATGTGAATCTGGAGCTGAAGACCAGATTTGCGAGGCATACATTGCAATTGGCAGGACACACATTAAAATGTACTTGGTCGCTAGCTGAGGATCCCTAATTCCTACCAGTTCCTGTCTAGTAGCCCATAAAGCGGCGAATATTTTTGTCTTCTTATGGGCGAAGTGTTGAGCAAAGGTGAGTCTGTCATCGCACTTAAGACCCAGGTCCAGGTGAGAGTGCACTTTTTCCACACTAGACCCGTTCACAGAGATTGAGATGTCATTTTTATTCTGCTTGTAACTTATGGTCATTTGGGCAGACTTCTGTGCATTAATACGGAGCCCGATGCAATCCAGGTAGCTCTCAAATTCTCGGATTGTGCTATTTGCCATCTGGCAAATACTTTCTGCTGATTCATGGTCTTTGGAAGTGATGAAGAATTTTACATCGTCAGCATATGTTATAAAATTGTAGTACCGTGCAAGAAACGGCTCCAGGACGGCCGCGAAGAGAGTAGCCGAAAGAACTCCCCCTTGAGGCACTCCTTGCGAGATGGTAAAGCAAGATTGTAGCTTTTGGTGCTTAACAATAAGTTTCCTATGTTCTAGCAGGCTGGTTATTATAGTTAACAGATTTCCTCTTACATTAAAATAATTCTTCAAAATCGCAATGAGCGCTGGAATTGAGACGTTGTCGTAGGCTGCGGAGATATCCAAAAAAATAATATCAATTTGCTTTTTCTCATTTAGTGCTTTCTGCACGCGAAAAAGGGTTTCCAGTAAGTTTGTTATTGTTGATCTACCCGAAATAACTGAGTGCAAATGTGGTGGTCTATGGCTGAAGCAGTGTTGATTGATGGTGGGAAGAAGCGCTTTTTCGAATACCTTCTGTAGGGCGCAACTAACAGAAATTGGTCTGTAATCCTTAGCCAATTTTGGGTGTTTAATCTTTGGTATTGGGGTTACAATGTAATTTTTCCAAGCTTGCGGGAAAGCTCCTGACCTGATGATTTTCTGATAGATGTGCAGTAATAGATCTATTATAAATGGGCTACTTATTTTAAGGATGAACATTGGAAATTTGTCTGGTCCAACAGTGGCCTTATTGGGCAGATCGTTGATTGCTTTCATTACGCTCTCTTTGGTGATTTGTATTTCACTCAATGGAGGTCTTGTTGGTTCCTCTCTTGCCGAATAGTTTCGCTTGTTTAAATCTTTCAGGAATTCCAAAATTTTGTTACCATTATCAGTGTTCTCAATTTGATTCAGTCCATGCAGGTTACTAAAAGTGTTATTAGCCCATTCCTTGAAAATGCATTCTGTCATATTCTCTGTGCTATTTCTATTGCTAGTAATTCTTTTTGCTCGTTTTAGTTTGTTATGAATAACACTGCAGTGTGCCTGTCGTTTTGCTTTGATGAAATGTGCTCTTTCTTTCTTATAATGAATGTGATCGGCAGGATGACCCGTTCTTTGCCATTTTCTATACAGTTTTTGCTTCCTGAGGAAACTTTCTTTCAGTTGTGGGTTAAACCATTCTTTTGTTCTCTCAGATATTTTGATTTCTTTTGCTGCTCCTTCCAATGCTGTTTGGTATAGCTTTTTAGTGATCATTTCTAAAGCTTCGTCTACTGGCTTTTCTTGCAGGTCATTCCAGTTGTAACTAGTCAGGTGCCTGAGAATGACCTCTGCATTAATATACTTCACGGAGAAAAGATACTTACTTTGCTTTTCCCAGTTCGTGTGGTTACCCTGCATGTATTTGTGTATCTTCAGTGCTGCTTCTATTTCAATGGGATTGTGGTCCGACTTAAATTTTATGCAGTTTTGCGTTAGCCTTATGTCTAAGGAACTATGGTACAACAGGTCAAGTTGCTGCATTCCCCTTGTTACTGGTGTCGGAAGCTGCGTCAAGTGCAATGCACCCAATGTAGCATCCAGCTCTTTCTTGGCCTCCCTGTGTTTCGGAAGAGGCAAATTAAAATCTCCCGCTATTATTGTGTCGACTGATGGCTTTAGATTTGCAGCAAGCCAAGCATAGAGTTCGTTTCTTGTCTCCTTTGTGTGCTCAGGTGGGAGGTATATGATGCATATCTGTATTTTCACGTGCTCTTTTGAAAAGGTAACGCAAATCCCTTCAAAATTATTTGAATTGGTTTTTCGTTCTCTTATAGACTGGTATTTATTTTGATAGCAAATTATAACTTCCCCTCCTCGCCTATCTGTTCTTCCGGTTCCCACACATTTGCAGTTTGCTGCCGCAGTTAGCCGATCTAACTGTTTTCCATTTCCCAACCAGGTTTCGATTAGGCAAATGAAATCCAGGTCCCCGTACATCATCATCGTTTGTAGGGTGTGGAGCTTATTTGAGATGCTCCTCACGTTTTGTGCAAACAGGTGGATGTGATGTTCTGCATCCCCAGCTGGGGGTAGTTTTCTTGATTGCTATTGAGCCCGATTCCTTGCATCATTTTTAACCAGTGGTCTGGCCCATCTGTCTCTGTAGGGCTTGACTAAGGTACCTACTGGCCAGGCGCTTACGTCTTGTAGGCGAGTTGCCTTATCTGGTGGACAAGAGATTATAAAGGAGGAGTAAGCTGGGTGTCGTGTTTTCACTTGCTTTACTTCCACAGTTATCCCATGTTCGCCCTCACACATGGCTTTAATATTTTTGGGCTGTGTTGTGGGTCCCAGCCTTGATACAAAAATTTGCTCTCTGGTTGCAACGGAAGTAATGTTGTACATTTCAGAAAACCGTTTGTTTGTTTCTGGTGTGTTACAGGAAGACACATTAATACTTTCTCTGTGAACTGGATTATGTCGTCGGCTGTCCTCGGCAAGACTAGGCATGAAATTTTGGGATGGGCGGGTTTTTCTACCCTCAAAAGTGTTATGCTTTTTAGGTAGCATAGTGATGTGCGCATAAGTGAGTGGGTTTGCAGGAACATGATTTGAGGGGGAAGATGTAACTCTCGCGATCGTACTCTTGGAATACATGGATGCCCCAATCATTTCAGTTGATTCCTGTTGTCCTAATATTTCTGAGACTTTTTTATTTTGGTTTCGACTTTTCCTAGTGGAATGTGTGGAGCCATTTCCTTGTGCTGCCCCTAAAGTTTCACTGGATTTGGTGCTATTGCTTGCGAGGTCCTGCTGCAAACAGACAGTTCCCGGCTGGGCTTGAAATTCACATATTATTTGGCTGTCTTGTAGTTTTGCAATTCGTTCTGATATGTTTTCCCCCGAATTCAATTCTTTTCTTGTCTTCTGTTTCTGATTTTGAATGCTTTCTGTCATCCTGTACAATCCATGCATACCACTTCTACTTTTCTTTGGGTAGCTCTGCCTCGCATAGCAAGTTTCGTCGGTTACGGGGGCCGCTGAGCCACCTTGTGCAACGAGGACTGATTCAAAGCATCCTAGCTTTTCCTCCAGTCGTTTAAGGGTGTGCAATATTTTACTGTTTTGTTCTTTGAGAAGAAAATTCTCTTCCTGCAGTTCCTGTAGCATTTTATGTACAGGGATGAAATTGCTCGCGAGGTTTTCAGCGTATTCCACAGCCTGCATCGAAAAGGGGCTGATGCAGTCTGCAAGGATATCCTTTAATTCCGTACGCGAGACATATTCTTTACGGTTCTCCTCCTGCCTTTCATCCGGGCTATGATTGCTCCTCTGTCTAGCGAAAGCCCCTTCAGAGTGCTCGCAGTCTTCCGGGCAAATATCGCATCCCAAGGTTTCAAAAATTGATCCTTCAGGATGGCCCAAGATGCCATTTCCAAGGTCAGTCTGAGAGAGGATTTCTCTTGTTGCTTGTTCAAGGTCATTAATCTGTTCTGTGCATGAATCTTCACAAATGACTTCATTAGGTAATTCTTCATTATTTTTCCCTGTTTGTTGCCTACAAGCGTCACATTCAAACTTGCGTTTTCTAGTTTTGTTTAATCTCTTAATATCTACAGAAGTACAATCAGGCTTATTGCAATAGTTTTTGTGACAAGTAACGCATTTAATTATGAAGTCATCATTGGTCAGACATATGCAGCAAGTAAGCGGCACGGCTGATGCGCTGAAATCTGTCATTCTGAAATGCAAATGGGGGCTGGAATTTCAGTAATTTCGAGGCAGGTAGTCTTTAGTACAACAAGATAGGGCACTTCTATCGTTCGATGACTAGCCTATGAAATATGCAGGTGGAAATGGGGGAGGTTTTAATCCCTAACTTTGTCACCGTTTGACCTTGCCCAGAGCTTAAGTGCCGTATTGCCTTAAGCAGAATATTGCTATGTTCCGCTGCACTGAATCGCTATAAACCAACCGTTCCTTTCAACTATTACACGAAGTATGAATGCTTAAAATCAAGATTAGACATATTACCTGTTCAGGATTCCATTAGTAGACACTATATCCAGATTCCACTTCTCATAAGCTCTCTGTCAATATGCAGTTCATTTATGATTCTTTCAGTTTAACTTAGGTATTTGAGTATTTTTAGGAGCACATAATTCAGTAACTCACTGACCTTCGCCTCCTATCACCGTCAGTTTCTGCAGCCAGCCATCACCTAAGGGTCAGAAATCTGGGCGTCGGCAACGAAAACCCCGCTAAAAACTATTGCATCTGATGAGTACTGGCTTTTTCGGTGGGTCCTCTTCAAGCATAAACTGCCACCACTCATATATACTTCGGATATCACCCAACGTCTAAATTACAGAAAAGTCTCCAAACGGATATTTGCCGTCCGCTTACTTGTGTCAATTAAAATGATAGCGGGTGAAGTCAATACGCCAAATTTTTGGCAGATGTGCAATTGGAGGATCCCCCCAAAACCCTTAAGGGCCCTCCCCTCTCTGCAGTCTGTGGCGTGGAGGCTCAGGATAGGGGATAGATTCCTGCCCGTGGAGATGCTCCACAACGTCTAGGAGATGGATGTGGATTACAAAGAGTTCATAGAGGACAAATCGTACAGAAGACGCATCATCAGGGACCAGCTTTCGTCTTCAACCGAATGACTGCTATCGTCCTTTCATGTGTGTTCATTTCCCATGTTAATATTAATTTTATATGTAAAATATGTAATTATACGTTTTATGTCCTAATTTATGTTTTAAGTAATTTTTCCTGTATAAGTTATTTAATAGGGGTTTAACCCTAGCATTGTCGCTCTTGTGGGTATTATGGCATCATGCAATCATGGAACCAATCACTGCCTGCAATAAAGATATATATGTATTAAAAATAGTTCGTTGGCCCAAAAGTATTAGTTAAAGTTCGTTACAATTTATTAACTTTCTTTCATATTACTCACACACACACACACATATATAATTAAAAATAGTGGTAACAATAAAATTGATCGAACATTGTGAGTGGGGAGCGCAGATATATATGTTGGATGGGAACCAGCCTGAAATTATACGCGCACTATAGCCCCCAGCAGCTCGTGCGCCATTAAACCCCCATCACATACATACACCCTGAAATTAAAGTACGCGTGATAGTTCATTGACAATAGACCCTGTGAAATACTCCGAAAGCAAGCAGTAGAGAGTGAAGAGCATCTCAGAAGCGCACAGCTTACTTCAACTATAACCTTGTCAATGAGTGAATTTGTAAATATACGCACTTGTGTAAATATTGTAAATAATTGTAATCTTACATTTTTGTACACCCTTCTTATATTGTAAATACTGTAAATAATTGTAATTTTTGCTTTTTGTACACCCTTCTCATATTGTATATAATTGCAATTCTTGCATTCTAGCCGGTCGGCTGTGTATAAGGGGTGAAAGCAAACACTTGCTATTTTTTTTTTTTTAATAAACGGATTTTAATAATAATAATAATAGTGGAGAAAGCGCACCTATCATTTTGGTATTAAAGTTAAATTAAAGTTTAAGTTGCTTCGTACCAACCCCTCTTTTAACGTTTCACCCGACAACATTCACTCGGGAATAAAGAATTCGTCAAAATTTAACAACGGGCGGTGTTTGAAAAGACATTCTCAAATTAACCCAAATACTGTTCGTACGTGCAGCAACACGGCAGAGTTCATTAGCAGAAAGGGGAGCGGAGGCAACAAGCGGTACACGGTATAAAAACTATCACCTGATTACTTCCTACAGATGTGCGCTAAAACTTTGCTTGGGTCACCAATGACAAAAACACACTCACGGTGAGCGAATGCGCTTTTGGTGGATCACTTAAGAATGCAGCGCAATAAAATTATATGAAAGATATAAAAAAAATTAATTAAAAAGCAGAAATTATATGGCGCTATCCCCTGTTATGATTCAATAAATTTAAACTGCGGTTCTAATTAGACGAGAGGTTTACGCGCTGCAATTAGAAAGGGTTCGCGTGTAGACTCAATAAAGAGACTGTTCAATCAACCAACGATTCCTTCAAGCGGAACCTCGCATTAAGTTTTAAAGGAAGGTTTTCTGCAGCTAAAATCTCTGAAAAAGTAAAATGAATAATTCTGCCGTGTACCTTTTAAAACCTTTCGTGTACCCGCAGGGATACGATTACCACACTGTGGGGACAATGCTGTAGGGTAGGGTTTCCCAAACTCTTGCTCGCCTACCCCCTTTTGACTACGAAAAATAACCACGGATCCTCAACTCCAACAAATGTGGGCTGTCCGGACGATAGGTATTCGAAATTATCCCACAAGTGATTCACTTGATGCGTACCATCTGCCCTTTGGAGAGTGACACAAAACAAACTAATAACAATCAGTTTCTACTCGATATACACAACCAGTCGTAGGTCAGAGGTTGCTGCTTTGTGAAGCATGCTGTTGTTTCTTCGTCTTACAAAGTCCTCTAAAGTTGGAAGTTATTGTAGACAACTGAATTCGCATGTTGGGTGCGACACCCAGTCTGTAAAGGAATCTAGATTTTTTTTTTTTTTTAAGTAAAATTCAAAGTGGTCATTACCGAAATTATCCACAGATCTCTTCGGATCCACTCGTTTCCTAGGGAACTCGATCTCCCCTTAACAGTACAGAGATTCAAGTCTTCGCCTCCCACAGGTCTTGCGCACAAAACGACCCAATTATTAATAAAGCCCTCGTCAGAGTGCGTAGCATTGCGACGTCTTGGACTGCGACTTGCTCACATTTCAGAAAGATTCTTCAACAATTGTGAGAGGGAGAATACTTCTTAAGCGATTACTTTCTCGTCGCGCAGATTATGCGCAATTAAAACGTAATCTTAAACACAAACTGCGCCTTACAACAATAATATTGCACTTTCGCATTCTTTGTATTTCGGTGTCGAGAGCTGCGCATAATCGCACGAATAAATAAATCGACGCGTCCTTCGTGACAGCGAGCAATGGATCTACTAGCGAAGCAATCCCTGGCCACAACGCGAGAAAAGATCAATGCCACAAACCATTTCCCCCTTTCAAAGCAGTGTTGGCGCAGACAGGAGTTAAACACTTCCCCCCAAGTCGAATACCGTGACTGCAGAAAATTCTTCGGCCGCGCCAATAAATCTGCGTGCCAAAGAAGTGCGCTTCTAAATTAGGGAGAACGGAAGTGAATTTTATTGCTGCACGAGAATTAATCGACCCGATGGAGTTCCGTGGCATCTCAATATCAAAAGAAATTGTGCCCTTAGCATTAGTTAAGTCATATGATGCAAGGAAGCAAGCTTATACAGCGCCACCAGAAAAAAAACTTCTCATTTCACCCATCCACTCGCTCCAAATGTTTCTCAAGTTCTGCCTTGAATCTGTTTCAGCTATCAACTTCTACAATCACAGATGGAAGTTTGTTCAGGCAATCAACCACCCGTTGGCTAAGAGAAAACTTCCGCACATTTATCCTACAACCGTCATTCCTCAATTTGAATTTATGCCCTCTCGGGCGATTATTCCGAGAAGGAGGAAGAGTCCCATCAGCATTGAACATGCTCAAACAATCCAACTCAAACCCTTAAAACTTAAAGCTTTTAAAACATTAATCACAGATGCCTTGAATGCGTATATACCATTAAAAAAAATACTCCACGAGGAGGGTTCCAAGTTGGATGACTAGTGAAGTTGCCACATTACTTGAGCAGAAAAAGGTGGCATGGAAAGGTTACAGAGCAATAAAAAGTACTGAAGCCTATAACAGCTACAAGGTGATGTGTAATAGAGCCACAGAAAAGGTTCGACAGGCAAAGGCAGTTTATGAGAAATCACTAGCAAACAGAGCAAAGAGGGGGGATAAAGAATTCTTCACATATATAAATGCCAAGAAGAGTAGGACAAATCAGATCGGACCTTTACGTAAGGGAAAGGGGATAGTAATAAATACACCAGCTGCCGTTGCAGATGAACTCAACAGTTATTTTGCATCGATATTTACAAATGAAAAGCCTTTTGTGGCAATGGGAAATTGTGGGAACGAAGTTAAAAAATATGTAATTAATGATATTGAAATTTCGCAAGATTATTTAATGAAAAAACTTTCAAGCCTACAGACTAGTAAGGCTCCTGGAGTTGATGGAATATACCCTATAATCTTGAGAGAGGCGGCAAGCGAGTGCATTGAACCACTGAGGCTGGTTATGCGAGCATCACTAGACTCTGGGGAGATTCCCTTGGATTGGAAAAGTGCAAATGTATCTCCCATACATAAGGGTGGCTCTAAAAGTGAAGTGGGAAATTATCGACCTGTCAGTCTGACTTCAGTAGTAGGGAAAATCATGGAGGCATTGATGAAGGGTGGAATTCAGGATCATTTGGATCGAATTGAAATTCTCAAGGATACTCAGCATGGTTTTGTAAAGGGAAAATCGTGTTTAACAAATCTGGTTCGCTATTTCGAAAGGGTCACTCACGAGCTGGATTTAGGGAATAATTTCGACATTGTTTATTTAGATTTCAGCAAAGCTTTTGACTCAGTCCCACATGAGCGGTTGCTTTATAAGCTGGAACAGGTTGGAATCACTGGGAAAATCCTTAGATGGATAGAAGGATGGCTTCAGGGCAGGAGGCAGAGGGTTGTGATAAATGGCTATTCCTCAGATTGGGTTGATGTAAGAAGTGGGGTTCCCCAAGGATCAGTATTAGGACCACTGTTGTTTTTAATTTTCATAAACGACATTGATGAAGGGATAGAGGGCGTGATGTCTATATTTGCAGATGATGTTAAAATTGGTAGAGTAGTTAATGATCACTGTCAAGCTGAGCTTCTTCAGAGAGACCTAGATAGACTTCAAGAATGGTCAGAAAAATGGCAGCTGTGCTTTAATCCAACAAAGTGTAAGGTATTACACCTGGGAAACAGTAATCCCAAAAAAACTTATTCACTTGGTGGAGTTCAACTAAACCCAGTACTGGAGGAAAGGGACTTGGGTGTTACGATACGGTCAGACATGAAATTCTCTGAGCATTGTAAACAGGTTGCAAGGAAGGCCCATGGTGTCCTATCGATGATCTATCGAACTTTTGCAAGTACAGATAGGGACGTGATAATCCCATTATATAAGGCCTATGTTAGACCACACTTGGAATACTGTGTTCAAGTATGGACACCGCACCTAAAGAAAGACATCGAGCTTCTTGAAAGGGTGCAAAGAAGGGTAACTCGCCTGGTGAGATCGGCAAAAGGGCGTCCTTATGAAGAAAGACTTCGAATATGTGGGTTGCAGAGTTCGGAAACTAGACACCTTAGAGGAGATTTGATTGAGGTGTTTAAGGCTCTGAGAGGCATCAGTAAAATGAATGAGGACAAAATTTTCAAGATTATAAATGATGCTAGAACTAGGCGACATAAATTCAAATTACGCGGGGAAATGTTTAGATTGGACTGCAGGAAGTTTTATTCCACCGAGTTATAAATTACTGGAATAAGTTGCCTTCATGGGTGGTAGAGGCCGACAGTTTGGGGAAATTCAAAGGTCATCTGGATAGTACTTTCGGGTAAGGGAAGCGCATAGGATGATAGGATTAATTTCCTTTTTATTTCATTTTTAATTTCATTTTATTATTTTTATTTATTTATTAATTATTGTTATTTATTTATTTAATTTTTGTTTTTATCATTGTTTTGTTCGGATTTTTTTTTTTTTTTTTTGGCTGGTGCAGCATAAGCCATAGGCTTTCTTGCACCATACGGCCGTTACTATTACTAATTACTAATACTAATACTTACACACCTCAATCAGATCACCTCGCAGGTGCCTGTTTTTCCTGGGTTTAGAGGGGATATGTGGTTATGTAAGGGGCGGCTCCTAGAACATCAGGTCAGCTGCGTCTCGTATCTATGTGAAGAACAGAACCGCTGTAAGAGGAGGCAGGAAATGGGTTGGTGTATGTTTGTGTGTATTCTGTTGTAATGTTCTGGCCGCGTGGCTACCTAGAAGCATTAGTTTGCTGGAGAGATGATTCTGGGTCCTCATCCATACCACGGGACCTGTGCTGCCAGCCTACCCTGGCCCGCAAAAACAAAGGTCCGTGTTACTTAGTCCTAATGCATATAATTTCTCATTCCCTGCCCTGTTAACAAAAATGACGACTTTAAACTAGGTGTAAACCAATTGCGAACCTTTTTATCATTCAGAAAAGTCACGTTCGGGATAAACAAGTTGGTCACTCTTCCAATAGGTATGGTATCCCATCTTGTCTACCATAAATTGATACTTCATTCACACTTCTTTTCTTTTCGCCTGTACAGTCAGAGCGAATATTTATCTCTATACCAAAAAGTTCTGTAGGAATTTCCCTCTTAATACGGTAGCAGAAACCACGATACAACAAATAAATAAATAAGATCTTTATAGTACAGTTCACCGGTACACGCAGGTACCACGACCATACAATACCCTTCACGGCACCATGCCAGGGGGTTAACAAGCGGCAGAGATAATAAAGGAATTGTAAAGATTAATTATAGGCAAATTATATATAAAAAAAAAAAAAAAAAGTACTCATAGCAGATAACATTGACTTGAAAGGAAAACTAATACAAAATAACAAAAATAACAAATTGTGATAACAAAAGCTTTTCCTCAAGTCCAGTTTTCTGAGAGTCTCTTGCCCCGCCATAACGATCTGAGATCAGTTGGTAGTTCTGGAGACCACGTGCAGATCTAGGATGATCCGTCTATACTTTTTATCATCTATGATTTTAAATAAGTCAGCATCCAGGGATTGAACCAGGTGGAGCTTCTGATAAGGGAGGAACCGATCTTTCAAATGTAGTCTCGAAGGAAGAGCAAGAAGCTTGGGAGTGGAGCGGAGACCTGGTTGGGGAATCCGCCAGCACACGGTGTCCCAAACGTTGGGTGCTGAGACTCTCCCGGCAATCATTTTTACGGTGAAGATGAGTCTTCTCTGGTGCATTAATGCTGAAAACCTGGTTAAATTCAGCGCGTTGGCCATCGGTGTTGTGCGCTGCTGTGGTGGGAGATGACACTTCCAGGTTGCCCACTTCAGGAGCCAGTATTCAGCGGCTTTTAATGGTTTAATTGCAGCTGAGCCCCACAACTCTACTCCATACAGTACACTTCCAAAAATCATCATCCTGATGTACATTTTTATCAGGTTGCTGTTGTGAATGTGTAGCAAGTGCTGCTTGGCAACCCACCGTTTCTTGTTGAATTTAGCACAGAGTTCTTCTATATGGTGATGGAATCGTAATTTTCTGTCGAAGATTACACCCAGATCTCTTTGCTTTTCAACGCAGGGGATCGGGACTCCGTCAATCGCAGGCTGAATTATGGTTGGTATGGGTTTAAGAGAGAATACCATGATGGCAGATTTCTCAGGGTTCAATTGCAGGTCAAAATTCGTGAGGTACTGCTGTACGTCTGATAAGGTCTTGTTGATGGTTACTGTGGCGTTTTTGGCTTCATCGGTCAAATTTGTTTTTTGTGAAGATCTTTAAAATAATCTATGTAGATCCAAGGGTAGCGCTCCGGCCAACACCTGCAGCGCGGCAGTAGACACAGTTCTGCACACTCTTAGAATACCAAGAAGCATGAGGCGCAGTATGGAATTTAGTTTAGCCCGAAATGTATCTATTTTAACTCAATGGAACCAGGCCCCTGCAGCGTACGTATTTAGAGGAAGGAATACTGCCTTGTAATACAGAAACAGTGTTTTATGTGATAGGCTCCAGTCAGACTTTGAAACTCTAATGATAGCACGAGAAAAGTTCCTGATTGTATTGCTTAAATATAATAAGTGATGATGAAATGATAACTTACTGTCCACAATAATTCTCAGATCTTTGGTATCAAGGACCATAGGTAACTGTACACCATTCAACTTGATCTGAGGAGGTAGATTTATATCGAAAGCTGTTTTAAATAACATCATTTTAGTTTTGTAAGGACTAATAGCAAGCTTAAACCTTTGAGTCCAGGAACTTAAGTCTGTCAGCACACTACTAGCTCTCTGTTCTAAGAGTGAGCGAGATCATTCTGCAATTATAATCGTCAGATCATCTGCAAATGCCAGCACCTTACAATTAGGGAACGTGCGAACCAATCAATTCTGTAAGACTGGCTTCCAAATAAGGGGTCCCAAGATGGAGCCTTGAGAATACCCTCTCACAACCTGTTTTCGTAGCTCAAAGTGGTTGGACTTCACTAGCACATATCTGTTTGAAATGTAACCGTTGAAAGCATATATAATTCCTTGGAACAATCAGCGTTTCTTAACTGAGCCATCGCCGCCTCCCACCAAACAGTATCAAATGGCCCTTCAAAATCAACGTAGATTGATAATTCATATTTGGATGTAGAATTCTCAAATGAGTTCGAAATGCCACTAGACAATCTTCACAGGATTTCCCAGGAGTGAACCCATATTGCTGACGCGATATCATATCCTGCTGCACTAACAGGTCCGTTACCCATAACGCCATTAACCTTTCAAGGATTTTACCAAGGTTTGACAATAGAGCGGTCGGGCGATATGATTTGGTTCAGATAGTGGCTTCCCATGTTTTCTAACTAACTTCAATAATTCAATCTTCCACTGAGTTGGAAACAGCCCTTCTGTTAGACATTTCTTATACATTAATAAAAGGATATTAGGTATCGACTTATAGAACCTTGTTATAAATATAATCTGGACTAAATCGATTCCAGGACATTTGAGATTAAGCTTCTTCAAAAGTCCTCCAAGCTCTTCCATCGAAAATCCGCAGTATGTTCCAAGCTACAAAGAGCCGATTATCTCTACGTTTACCACCCAGCTTGACGATCAGTATCTTCCTGAGGATCTGTAAGACCTGAAAATCTTACAAAACTAAAATAATTTTTTAAACTTTGGAAGTCAGTTTTCCTTTGATTCTTTCCGTTAATAGGATAAATGGGTAATATATGCAGTTTCAGAAATAAGAATTATTCTGGTAGGAGGTATAAAAATTAAAAGGGTAGTAGGATCGAAAACAGTGCCATTAGCTTTACATCCGTTAAAACTGGGAACTGACGGAGAATACTATGACAAACCCAGCAGGGGGTTCGGCGCTACAAAAACAACTTAAGGTTTATGAGGGGTCACACACCGGAAATGTATTCGGAAAAACACACACTAGTCTCTAAAAATAGACGCGATGGTCTTCAGTGTCACAATTTGTGGTTTTTCTGAAGTGCTACAGAGACAAGCTGTGATGAGACAGGAGGAGTTGTTTCGATATATTCGGCCGACATCAAAGAGCACAACGGATGTCAACAAGTTGGAAATAAAAAAAAAAAGAGAGGGGTATTGTGAATCACGTGCTACGGGGCAGGCTGACCTAGGCCTTCCAACTAATGAAAGGAGAAAAATGAATATAGGAAGAGAGAGATTGGTAGAAGTCACTGGGAAATGGCGTGGCGAAATCGGCACTAAGATGTAGGAAAAAGGGCAGTGAAAGAGTAGCAAGACAGACACAGTTGAGATTTTGTTAGTGTTTGGTGAAAATGGGTTAAACAGACACAGATCCCTCAGTTGAGTTATGTGGGTGGTTATGAAGATGGGTTAGCGGTATACTAAGTTAAGTTTTTTAGTTAGAGTTGCAGAAAATGTGAGTTAAAGCCAGGACACAGTTGCGTTATGTGGGTGTTATGGAAATGAGTCGGGGAGAGCTAAGTCGAGATTCTTGTCCGTGTTTCATAGTTTGAACACAACACACTGAGCTCAGTTTTGTGGCGTTTTTTTAAGTAAATTGAAATAGTCAGCGGACACAGCAGTTAAAATTTTCGTCGGCGTAAGTGAAAGTAAGTTAGTAACAGATAATAGTTGAGGGTTTCGACGTTGTAGAAAATATGTGTTAGCAACAGTTGAGTTTTTGGGGTGTTATAAAGAGTAAGAAGATTATGCCTGTCCGTCATTCGGAGGCAAGAGCAGTAGCTGGTTTTACGAGTCTAACCGTCATGGATAGTGACCGTGAGCTAACGAGCACTGTCAAATAATTCTGAGTTTAATAAGAAGTTTGTGAAAGGTGGAGTAAGAAGGGTAGCTCCGGTGAGCACTCTCCCTGTGGAAAAGATAGCCGAATCGGGTGGAAAAAGGCCTAAGGAAAGATAGCAGTCCCAGTAGCCTCGGAGTAGGACCGTACGACAAAGTGACAGTCCTGTTCAAGTGTAGTCCATCTGAATGCCAGAATTGTGATCCTCATTAGAGAAATTAGCTAGGAGTTCCAGAATGAATGCCCAGATATACGAAGATGACATTTCCAACTAAGAATGGAAGGATCCAAAACAGCGAAGCCCGACAAAGGGAAATTAAGTAAGTGCCTAACATAGTATTCTTGTTACCTTAAAGGACTTTAGGACCCTAATAACTGATTAGTGTGGATTTATGATACTTAGAGATATATGTACTTGTATAAAATTATATACGTAAGGTGAGAGGGATAGGTTAGAAATATAATAGAAATTTGACTGATATAAATTTTGTAATTAGAGCAAAGAACTAAAGAAAAAGATAAGAGAGGTAATGATATTAATGGCTTTGATTACTAATCAAACATATGTTATGTTATAATAAAGGAGAGAAAAAGGGAATATTTGTAATAAGTTTTTTCCTGGAAATTGTAGGTATGAACAGCATTTTTAGAAAGGGAGAGTAAGGTCCTAAACCTGTGTATAAGGTAAGAAATATGGAGCATGTAAAGAAAATTATGGATAATGTGCAAGGAAGAAACGATAATAGGTTACTGTACTGATATCGTTTGTGTTATAAATTACAGGATAACATTAATTGAGAATATCCGATATATGAAGTTGAATATTAATTGTACATTCCCCAATTGTTCATTTTGTATGTTGTATATATATATATATATATATATATATATATGAAAATAAACTGTGTTATATTATATATTTGTGTGTGTGTAGTTGTACTGGACACAAGCCTAACCAATGGGAATTAAACATACATAAGAGTTTCTCCCCTATGAACTTAGAATTTTCTGAGAAGTAAAGTCAGATACGCAAGTGGGGTGTAATATTATAAAGGGGATATATAAATAATAAAGGGGACAATCAAAAAGAAAAAAATATATGTAATAACAATAAATATAAAATCCCCCCCCACAGATCGTCAGCTGGAAATAGCTTACTTAAAATTATCTCAATGGAGTCCTTCAAACCAATAAACCTTCTTCTGCCCCGACGTCGTACATAAACAGATTCCTGGTAGTGCGATGGATAAACAGGGTCACGGGCAACGCATTCACCATCTGACCCCAGGACTGTTTTATATACCAACTTAAATATCACTCCCTGGAGAGTTCACGTTGCATCCAGGAATATTCTTCTCCTTTCTCAGATGCTTACCGGTGTGATTGACGCCCCAGTCTTCGGAGACTTATCTCTACTCCACGTGCTGGAGGCAGTAAAGACAACCCCTACCTACCGTTGCATTCTACACTATCCAACCTGTGCTGTCTGAAGAATTTCTTCCCAAACAACCTTTTCAATTGATCGGCCTGTGACCCCCTTGTGAAATACTGCGAAAGCAAGCAGTACAGAGTGAAGAGCGTCTCTGAATACTTCGACTATAATCTTGTCAATAATTGCATTTTTGTAAACAGTACTGTAAATACACGCACTTGCATAAATATTGTAAATAATTGCAATTCTTGCATTTTGTACACCCTTCTAGCCGGTCGGTTGTGCATAAGGGGTGAAAGCAAACACTTGCCACTTTAATAAATAAATGGTCTCACTGATATCCGTGGTTAGAGTACTAAACATTTCCCCACTCCTGAATTTTTCGCGTGACAGTTTATATAATAAATTCCAATGGTTAGAATTTCCCGATTCTTTCACAAAGAAAAGTGTTCTAGTCGCCCGTTTTGATCAGCTCTCTTCCTACTGTAAATGGACTATTTGTCCTGCACGAGAATAAATAGTCCTCGTGCAGCCTTGCAACCTCGGAGGGGACCAATGTCTGGACGTTGATATTGTCTTCTAGCCCTGTTTACTACTCGCCTCAACACTGTTAACTCTGAAGTCCACCAAGGACAGGATTTGGATCTAGCAACTTTCTTCTTACCCGCATTGTACGTTGCTTTTATAATTGAATCCTGTATAAACACAGCAAGAGAGTCGCTAAAAATTGAACTTTATGGACGAATTGGTCTGTATATATAGTACATTAATACTGAATGATGAGCCGAATACTCTGACGTTGCCTTATCACAGAGAAGTCCATAAGAATTTATGCATCGAACGCAGACCAATAACCCCTGGCTCGTAGCCGTGAAGGGTATTGTGTACGGCATGTGCGTTTTGTATGCAATAAAGAGTTCTTCAATTGTTTTCAATGAGAACCTAACCAACTCTGGCACTCGATAATGACTAGCTGAAGTTGTAATATTTTTTACATAAAAGGAGATAATTCTACGGTCACTGAATGTCCAGTCAGAAATGACCCGTCAATCACAGATGTAGTGTCGTAGGCCAGAAGTTACTATAGTTACATCAATGTTGGACTGCCCCATAGGTCCAGAGAATGTGGCCGGCTGATTGGATATATTCATCACATATAAATTGTGATTAAATATAAATTCTTCAAGCAGACGACCTCTCCCATCTGTTGTAGAACTATGCCATAGACTTGATTTAGCATTTGTATCAGTAGTGATTATTACATGATTAGGCTTTAACATAAATATTACATGTTCCAGATAATCCAAATTGCTATAAAAATCCATTGATGGAGCACGATATAATGAAATAAGATAAAAAATTGCAATGTTGTTGTTGCAATCCTCATGCATGCGGCACATTGATTACACAACCCGTGTATCACCACAACATCTAAACCGTTAGTTACAACGATTCGTGATTTGGGCTCATCTTGTACAGGCTGCACAACTCGTGCACTCAGAGGGCATCCCAGTATCTTAAAGCTTTGCTCCCATTGAACCCTGGCCCAATGCGGTTTTTTACGGATATTGTATCAATCAAGTTCTCCTCCATTGACTTCCTAATTTAATCAGCCACTAGCCTAGAACGTTGGCCATTTATCTGAATAAATTTTATTCCTGAAGAACCAAGAACTCTATCCACCACAGAATCATATGCAGATCCTCTACTGAGTTTACTAACTCCATTCGATTGTTGATTATAATAATAAGTTCTTTATTGTAAGGATCACCAGTACATGCAAGTACTACGACTTTACAATACTTTTCACGGCATCATGCCAGGGGTTATGTCGATTATTCATTGGCCGTTCTTATTCGTACCAGTTCCATAGCCCCTAAATATTCCGGATAACGGGAATCCCACCGAGTGGTGAAGTTCACGTTTCCAAAGCTTATGATTTTTCGTCCTTATTGGGACACTCTGCCAGTACATCCCCGCCTCTTGCGAAATGGCCACAAGATGGGGAGGTTTGAGAGCAATATTTTGCTCTAAGTCCATACCCAATTCATAAGCACCACCACCGAAACGGCCTATACTAGTCAAGTAAATTCTATCCAATGTAGAAATCAGTTTATACAATTGTGGAGAGATACTAATTTCCCAATGCCCTGTTATAGTGTTTCTGTACTGAGTTGTAGATCTGATCCCTCTTAACTTCCAAATACCAAACTCTTATAAATTCTTACAACATAATTCTTCTAGTATCTCATCCTAACTCAAATCTTTTGTTATTATTTTTTATGAAAACCCCAAACACGAGAGGTATTAGGACCTATAGTACTTAGTACCGTGCTTGGGTTGGAGGTTGAGAAGACGAAAGAAGATATTTGTTGACATTGGACTTGAACTTCTGTAATTTTCAGGAAATACGTGTGAAGGAAGGTTGTTCCAGAAAACGGCAGTTGAATGAATAAATGAGGAAGATGAAAAGTTGGTTCTGTGGATTTGAAGTTGGACAGTAAATGGATGTTGGCTTGTGAAAGCACGTGATAATTGGATGTGAGGGATTTGTCATCCTTTTTAGGATGACAAATCCCTCCCAGGAACTGGCTGGATATGAGCAAATTTCCGAGCAGAAGGAAAACACCTTTGGAATTAGAAAGTGAAAAAAAAGACAGAAAAGAACAGGAGTAAGTTAATGTGCGTAGGTTTCGAGAACAAGGCCTGCTGCTTTCAGGAACATCATAAATGATTACGGATGGATTATCTTTTCTAGGAACCACCATAGTAATTCCTGCTATAGCTAAAAAAAGAATAGCATTGAATTATTTATTAAATCATCTTTTGATGCTGTTTCTAATAAAACTCCCTTGTTACGAACTAATCTTAATGACTTAACCTTAATGACTTAACCTTAATCGCTTAGATTCAGATTTCATTCTATTCGCAGCATCGAACTCAATCATCAGAAATCCTTTGTCGCGCCAGTTCTAAAGGCTCTTTTATATTCGCAGCAGTTGGGATTTTTAATAGATTCTGGAAATTTCTTTTGCGCCCTTTATAATTTGTACAAGAAGAGGATTCCTCTTTATTTGGGCATTCTGCGTAGACCTGATCACTCCGGGCACAGTGCCCACAAGATGGAAATGTGTGGGTACAGTACTGAGCCGTATGTCCGTATCCCAAGCATAAAAAAAATTCTTTTAAGATATAATGCGAGTACCCCTAGACGAGGAATGAATACCCCAAACATAAGCATGAGTACCCCGAGATGAAAATTTTAATCTGGTCACCCTACGTTACAGTGATGCTTCTCCGACAGACTTCGCAGTTTACACTAAACAGGGACCACAGAGTACTACTCTGTGAAAGGGACATGACGAGAGTCCGTGACGTGATAACAGTGTGTTTCTGCCCTAACACGATACGCGTAAGTGAGAACGGAGTAACAAGTTACGAAGCTTTAAAAATAGGAATGAAGAGAAGATTCTGAAAATTAATTTTTTTTATATGATAGAAGATTCCATGGAAGTGTAAACACATTTCACCGTAATAACCCACACAATTCCAGCTGTCGGTATTATCGCAAATTCAATAAGATCGAGTTCACTCTCTGTTTATGATAGATTCCACTAACAGAAAAGCCCAATAAACAGGCGATGCTAATTGTTTATGGTTGTGACCTCTAGAAATCCGACCGAACCACGTGGTACGGTTGGAGAAGATCGTAGGGTAATCTCCAGTGCTGCGGTCTCCTGCCCTGATTAAACAGCGTGTTGTCCCAATTAAGTGAAGTAAACCTGGCTATTTTAGAAGAACTCGTTATTGCATACAAAAGGCACACGCTGTACACAATACCCTTCACGGCCAGGGGTTACAATTGGGTTCTGTTTTTTTTTTTTTTTAAGATTTTCCCCAAATAAACGGCTGCCCCGATTAACTGGTGGCCCAAATAAACAGAATCCACTGTATTATTAATCATGTTATTCTTTAAAAACAGCAGCTAAAAAAAAAAAAAAACCACCTTAAATGTAAGGTCTGGTGGTGACGCAATTGTTTACAGCAAACTGTAATTATTTAGAGTCCCAAGGAATAATAAAGATCACGGGAACTGCGCTCTCCCCTAGCCGAGGGCAATGAGTTCCAAGAAAGCAGCGCACAGTCCCGTTCTGTACAATATTTCCAGAAGGCGACAAGTTTATTCAATTAGCGACCAATGACAGCAAACGTCTTTAACTCCGAACAAAGACAGTTGTGTCAGCCGTGATGTTCATATCAAAATTAAAAATACAAAATACTTATGTATGCAAATGAATCCATGGAAGTCAAGAGCATATTGGTTGCTGAGATGGTTAAACAAGATCACTACGCGGCCATTTACCATCTCAAGTTGGATGACACGCCGTGATTCCACATAATGGTCACAAAGAACTTTCTTACGCTTGGAAAACTGTTCTCCGGGAGACTCCACTCGCCGAAAGCTGAGTACTTACTGATTCGGCCCCGCATATCGCAAAGGTGGGCAAATAGGACACCATCACCTCCACTTTTTTTTTTTTTTGGTAGTTGGTGCATCGGCTTCTGTGGCCATAATGCACCTCCCAAGGTTTTTGCAGTACTTTGATCCAAGCCCTAGGCGAGAATTGAACCCCTCGACCTTTGGGTTGCCAGGCAAGCACTTTACCCACCCGGCTAGCCCGGTCGGCAAACCACCTCCACTCAGTAGCGCTCACGCAGCTGGGAAGCCTTCAGCGATTTTTTCCATCTAATACCATTAAGATCTACAACGATCTTCAAGCAAACCCAGAAAGGCTTTGCACAGAGAAGTACAGGACTGAAATGTTTCAGAATGTTCTACTCCACATATCGGATGCTCATTGCAAAAAATCTTTGAAAAAACAATCCTGCACACCATCATCGAGCATTGCTTTAAGCACAGGCCAGAATACCTGCACTCAGTACTTCCGCAGAGATCGACCATCAACCAACCTCATGGGGACACTGCTAAGGATCCAGCAAGCACTAAACAGTAAGAAGCAGGTGGACGTAGTCTATTTAGATGTGGCATCCGCGTATGATAACAAATCCATCCCAGCTCTCATAGTCATTCTGCGGGACTACTTCCACATTACAGGAAATGCCCTCCATTTATTAAAGAGCACTCTTTGGCGCAGACAAATTGCGGTGACAAACGAAAACATGTGCGCAATGTATGAGGTTGATAAAAGTGTCCCGCAAGGAGGAGTATTGTCCGCCACACTTTTTGCCATAGCCCTCGAACCTTTCTTAGCCCAGAACAAGAAGCACTTCATCACATACGTCGATGATATAAAATTTTTTATTACCTCAGGAGATCAGAAATCAGCTGAATACCACAACCAAGTGGCTAATACTAAAATAAAAGAACTTCAAGAGTACCTAGATTGTATCGGGCTGCAGTTGAATGGGAAAAAGACGGCACATATGACTTTCACAAATAAAATAAAGCCAAACAAAATGGAAATATTTGTGAACGGCATCCTCGTCCAAAAGGCACAGTCACACATTGATCTTGGTCTCAAGTGGGACGAAGGCCTGACCTTCCGCCCGCACTTCGCATACATCCGCAACAAAACATACGCGGCGCTTTGGGCAACCAGGCAGGAGCTCACCGGTATTAGAGACCCCGGTCTGATGAAGCAATACATCAACAGATGTGTTACTCCTATTCCCCTATACGCGGCACAAATCTGGTCTTCAGCTCCCGAATGCAGTATCAAAGCCTTTCTAGGACTCGAATACTGGCTCTTGAGATGGCTGAACAGAATTTCAGCTAAGCCTTTTACCATCTCAAGAGCTATACTATACTCCAATCTAGAGGTCACACCCTGGAGACAAACAATAACGTCAAGGAACATAATGACCCTCGCTCAGCTTTTAACGGGACGACTGGACGCACCGAAAGCCCGAGAGTGGATAATAATACCCGGCGGAAAACCAAGAAGAGTTGCAGAAAAGAAACCACAACTGAAATCGGCATTTACGCAGTTAGATAGCCTCGGAAGATTCTTTCCAGCAAACACCATCCAGCTATTCAACAACCTCAATATCAATCCTGAAAAGTTCTGCAATTGCAAATCCTACAGAAAGGAAGTTCCCAGAAACTCTTACTTGCAAATACAGATGTAAGGATACAGTTTCAGCACCTTGTTCGGCCAGACACAAGCCACTGGGATTTAGGAAACCCGACCTCATCAAGAAATAGATGTCAGGATTGTCCTACCTACACAACTCTAATCCCACAGAAGAAGACGACTGCTGGAAATTTGAACTTTCAAATTTTTTTTAACTGTATCGCAGTCATTCGTGTGGTTACAAATGCTGTAAGTAATTAATAACTGTATAATTGTATAATTAATAACTGAAATATTCTATATTACAGATAATTATAAATCAGATATGTATTTCATGTAGTTTATAACTGTAACATAGATGTATGTTTTGTAACATAGTTGTATATATATGTTCACCCTCTAGCCTGTGGCTGTAACCGGGTGTTCTCATAAGAGAAATAAATTGATGATAATAATAATAATAATAAAAATAATAAATGTTGCGAGCAAGTCAACAGATGAAAGCAAAACAGAACTGTTTTTGTTCAGCACTAGCACTCCTGTTATGTTTATATTAGACGCATTATCTTTTTTTATGTCGCTGTAAGTAGTGATGTAGATGCAAACATTCTTTAAAATTCTCTAATTCCTTGTAAAATTACAAACTATGCTCTATAGCTGCCTGTCATGTAAAAATAAGGCGATGATATTTATAATATAATTAATTAGGCAATGTACAATTTATTAAGAGTGATATGTATATTAATATTAAGATGTATATAAATTACAAGTGGATTATTATGTGTATAACTTATATTTGTATATATGAATGTGCACGCCTGATCAATAGCCGTAAGTGGGTTTCTCTTAGGGGAAAATAAAGATAATAATAGTCTCCAGATGCTGCAACTTGCAGGCTTAAGCCTTTCTTGGTAAGAGGACTCCTTCGTTCCCCTCACCAATCTCGTTGCCCTCTGTACTCGTTCCAGCAGCTCAACGTCATTCCTGAAATGAGGCCTCCACGCTTGTACGCAAGGTGTGATCCTTAATGCAAAAGAGTTCATTAAACACATTTCGTAAATTTTTTTTTTCTAATTCTCAGAGTCACCACCAAAACATAAATATCGTCGTGAATGACCGAAAACGGCGCAATAGAATGTGTTGCCGGTAAATTGCGATATGTCGAATCTTTGACTCAGGTTTCCGTGACATTCACGCGCGCTCGGGAAACCATAAATTTCGTTGCCACTCTTAAACAGGATTAATGTCCATCGAACCTTCGGGTCGACAGACCCATTTTCCGGGGTTGCCCTCAGGGCTTTGTTCTGGAGCACCTCATCTGGAATATGGTCCTCCAGGTATAGCTGGCCAATACCTTCAACAATATCAAAGTAATAGCCTTTCAGACGATCTCACTATCATTGTGTTTGGGCACTCGTGGTCTGCTCTATAGTTGCACGTGCAGCAAGTACCATCCAATATTTCCTCCTACTCAAGTACCATTCAATCTCTCGTCCAGGTCGCGGAGCATTCTGCGCACCAGCTCAATTACACTTCACTGCAATTTGGTGGAGCATCGCTGCCAAGCAAGTCATGCGTATGTTGGGCAAAGTGTGTTTGCGTTCTGTTGTTCGACCAGCCACTCTGCAACCAGGAAGCAGTAGCCAAGAAAGCGGATTTCTGGTTCCCATCTCTGTCACGAGGAGTCAGATCAACCACCCTGTCCGGGTACAGAAACCGGATGTATAAAAAATTAAATAAGTAAAATTGAAAATAAACTAAAACCAGTTTTGGTGTTACTCTCTAACGTTCGTATTGTTAAATAATTAACAAAAATACTTAATGAATAAAACTACTTACAGGAACAGCGCGCACCTTCCTTTCTTATTTTGGTGACCCACCAATCACGAGTTGACGTAGAGTTCGGCTGCGTTGCTTTCAAATCCCCCGAGCATCGCCGAATTCTGTTGTAAATTGTGCGCGTTCCAAGGGTGGTTGTTTGTTGGAAGAAACAAAAAGGAAAGAGGGGATGGGAGGTGGGAAGAACTAGAGAAGAACAAAGTCTCCAAATCAAACAAAACCCCATCTTTCTGTATAAACAGAATAAGTAAAGCGCTTTACGACGCGGACCTGCTGAATTATCGTCAACAGTTGCCTCGCCAAGTTTACAGCGACTGAAATCCATCGACATTGCAAATTCCATTGTGGAAATACTACGGGTACAAGTTATTATTATTATCTTTATTTTCTCCTAAGAGACACCCGCTTGCAGCTATTAACCAAGGGGTGCACATTCATATGTACATAATTATCCATTTATAATTTATACAAATCATCGTCTTTATAAATTATACATTGTCTAAAAAAGTTACTATTTTGTCCATTCAGAATTATGTTGAGGGGCTGCGAATCGTCGATGAAACCCCCCCCCCCCTTTCGTGTTTTCCCTTATCTCGTACACACTTGGCGTGGCACGTGGTGGTGAGATATGCGCGTAGGTATTTTTTCGGGCCTTAATTCTAATCCTTTCTCGAGCGCATCTCGTGGTGCAGAGCGCGGAGTTGTTTCCTCTCGCTGGTTGTCGAATAACGAGATGACGTAAACGCGCGTGTTCGTTCATCTGCACGAGAAGTTGATCTCTCGCGGGCAACAGAACTTGATCACTAGTGGGCGGAAGATCCCTACAAGGCTCGCGGTCAGAAGGCAAGAGCAAGTTGAGCAGGGACGAAGAAACGACACTTCGTCTCAGAAGAAGGATTTTTTCTTCTTCATTTTCTTTTTAAATCTGTTCCACGCGTAAGCCTCGAAATGAGTTCGAGGTGGGGTAATCTTACGATTCAAATTCCTGGCTCGTAAGTGCTTTTTAAACGCGGCACTTGCACGGATCGGTAGCTGACATGACTAATCGATGTCCTCGGTAATAACCCCGTTAAGAGAAAAAGAAACGAGCCTTTTTACGCTCCGACGAGGCCCGAGCGAGTGTGACCTATGAATAAACAATTTCCCCCTCATTACCGCATTCGGGCCGAAATGAATCAAAATGCGCATCTAATTACGGCTGGAGGGGGCCCCCAATTAAGCGAGGGATCAGAAAGATGCTCGCGCACTAACCTTCTAAATCGGGGGAAAAAGAATCGCCTCGTCGAACATGTCAGACACGTCCTTCGAAGCCGCGTTAACAATTCTGGGAGCGCCTTCTCGAGAGGGAAGTGCACCCGGTTAGCGTGCCACCGCGTTTTGTTCCACGCTGCCTAATTGACCACATCCTTTGGGGCATCCTGCGCGCAGATGAAGCGGAAAACGTAGCTTACTGGGATGTGGGTCGGAGAAGTAACCAAAATTAGAAGAACGATTTCGGATTCAGCTGACGCAAAAGCAACCCTGGGTCGCAGAACTTCTCTCTAAACTTTAATCGGGGCGTCTCCCTCTTCGCAACTCGGCCGAGCGGAAACATTTTGTTCAGCTTGCTTTCCATTTTCAGCCTTTTATTCACCAGATATTACTGAATATTGAAAATATTACCGAAGAAACCTAACCAGGCTTGCGTGATTAGGTTATTTTGGACTCGAGTATTTTCCCCGGAGAGCGATATAAACGACACAGGTCAGCATTCCCCAAACTCTTCTACCTCAGAGACACCTTCCCAGCAAACAATTTCGACAATCTACAAATTGAACCTAAGAAGCTAATCGATGAAAAGAGATTCAAGAAGCATATCCTGGAAGATGTGCATCGCGATATCGACCTGTCATGGGCCTTGGCTAACTCCATCTACCAACTATCCTGCGGGTCCGTTATTTTGCTTCTTTGTCCTGAACTGTTTTTATTAGAGAAGCAATCTATACTTCCAGGTTCTAAATGTACACAATCGATCTCCAGCAGTTCACTTGGGCCAAGTCCTACAGAAAGCTTCTCAGTGACCTTCTGATTGTGTTATTAATTTTGACTGTATGATGAGAACCTTCTCAATCCATTCAGCCCTGGAAGGAGTGTGCAAAGCTCACGGGTTAGAATTTTTCTCAGCTCGGTTTGTGCTTGTTAACAGGAGAGAGAGAGAGAGAGAGAGAGAGAGAGAGAGAGAGAGAGAGAGAGAGAGAGAGAGAGAGAGACTGATTCTGCAGAGATGGGGTGCACTTAAATAGGAAGAGTTCAAGAATATTTGCTGATTAGGTGGGTCGGAAAACTGCTAGCTTGGGGTGGGGATTCAGACTTGTGGGGGGGGATTTATGGTTATACAAATAACAAACTGGCTCGCCAATTGTGGGAACGGGGTTTTCTTATCCCGGCTATAGCTTGACAATTGTGTGTGTGGGGGGGGGGGGAGAGAATAATATTGATAATTATTCTCTCTCATCTATTTTTTTTTATATTACTATAATCTAACCCTAACTATTTCTTTCCCCCTTTACCTTGGAACCACAAAGGCTGTTGTTTTTATTTCTTTATTCCTTTAAACAGTGGGGGGGGGCTAACTTCCCTTCCAAGGCCCACATGCTATCTGCTGCATAATATATTATTTCGATTAATTTTATCTTGTTTGTTAATCAGAAGATCCAAGTACTGAGGACTTTATTTTATTATTTTTCTCTTTATACTAGCTTCCCTTGCTTAGATAGTTCTCATTAATTACTAATTATAGCTCTGAGGTGTCAGTCTATTAAGACGAAACAAGGGGTATTAACATAACAAGGATTTATTTACCATTTGTACAACAATTTTTTGCACATTCCATATTATTCACGATTATCAAAATCTTACAACACAGTAATTATTATTATACAAGAAATGGTGTCCTCCCTTAATCACTCTTCTTAAACAATTCATAAACTTCCACTAGGTTTTCAATACAAAATCTTAAATATTCTATCTTATACACTTTTATGTGGTCATATATATATCCTCTCCAACAATTTTTCACTCTCTCTTACATACTCTAAGGAGAAAATTTCTACTCTGTTAATAGCAATTAGACAATTCATGATATCAACTCTTTTACTTTTAACACATTAATTAAGTTTCTTATCAATAACTACAACAGATGAGTAACGTACTCACTCATTCTCTTTCTCTATTATATCCTATTCCTATCCTTATATTATAGTACTCATCACGTTACAATACTTCTCAAACTGTCCTGTCCGATTTTCTCCCATGGATTTCTTTATAGCACAGTTCTCGTTAGTAAAATTCTCTAAACTGACTTACTTGGTCCCATCCCACTCTACCTGGAAGAGTAGTTGATTTCCAGTCCTTCCGGTCTTTCAAGGGTGCCTCTTCTCCGATTTCTTCTCTGATCCGCTAGGCTTACGGCTCTTTTCTGCCCCCACGTCGATCTTCTCACACTCAGCTCTTTCTCCAGGTCATTCTGCCTTTCGCTACTATCTTTACCCACTAAACTATCAGGATTGGCCTTTGCGTACGCGTTTCCCGCACTCCCAAAATATCTTTCCGCCACTCTCTCGCTCCTCTGCTCCGGATCCTTTCCTTTCCGGAACTCTGTTTTTTCTTGGGCTCTCGTCTCCTCCCTGCATCACCTTTTTGTTTCCCTTCACTCCCTTACCTTTCTTCCAATCATTTTGTAGTCCTCCATCACTTTCTTCTTTTTCATTCGTTCACTACTTATTCCATTGTTTTTAACCAGATTCTGGTAGGTCAAACTCCCTTCTTTGTGATGAGAGCATCCGGGCACTACATCATCACTAGAATTTTATCTGCGATTGTCCGCTACTACTTACATTTCAGTCACGCTTCCTTTCGAGACACCGCCTCTGAAATTGTTGGAGTGTCTTCCGAGCCGGCTTGTTTGTACTTTGTTTATCACTCGAACACGGTGTGCTCTCTGATCTCGGGTCTTTCCTTTGGATGGAGCCCACAACCGTTCTAGGTTGTGGGAGTTCTTTTGTCCCCTGCTGCCGTACGTTGGCCACAGTCCTTTTTCTGTAAACAAGAATTGCATCAGACTGGCCTTCCCATTGAACTACTGCTCGGTCAGCCCCCCCCTGCTGCTACGCTAATCTGGTCCCTATTGAAATGTACACAGCGCAAGCAAATTCTGCTGAGTGCTTGTCTGTTTTTAAACATTTGATATTTTTCAATAAAATGGTAAATCTTAATATCCTAATGTATTTAAGAATGGTTCTTACAGACTAATATATTAACAGAAGCCGCAGTCAGAGGTGGAATTTTTTTTTTTTTTTTGGTAGTTGTTGGCGCATCGTCTTCTGTGGCCATAGTGCACCACCCAAGGTTTTTTACAGTACTTTGATCCAAGCCCGAGGCGGGATTCGAACCCGCGACCTTTGGGTTGCTAGACAGGTACTCTACCCACCCAGCTAGCCCGGTCGGCCGTAATATTGTATTAGATTTTGTAACCTTGTATTAGCCTTTACTGAAAACCCCTTGCTTGTAGCCGTGAAGGGTATTGTGTACGGCATGTGCGTTTTGTATACAATAAAGCGTTCTTCTATCCCCATGGACTGGAGATGTGCAAATGTGTCCCCAATTCACAAAGGGGGAGCAAAGGGTGACACGAATAATTACAAACCTGTTAGTGTAACTTTTGTTCCAGGGAAATTAATGAAGGCACTCCTTAAAGAAGCGCTGTACGATCATCTAGACAAGACTGGTTATAGTTCACACACAGCATGGATTTGTTAAGGGGAAGTCTTATCTGACAAATTTAATTGGATTCTATGATGTGGTTATTACGAAGGAACTGAATGCAAAAATATAAATTTGATATCGTATATTTGGATTTCAGGAAAGCTTTTGATACTGTTACACTTGGAAGACTACTGTTCAATTTGCAGCAGTGTGGCATTAAGGGTAAGTTGCTACAATGGATAAAAGGATGGTTAAGTGGGAGAAGACAGAGGGTGGTAATCAATGGGTGCTGCTCTTCGTGGACTAATGTTATTAGTGGAATACCCAGGTTTCGGTGTAGGACCCAGTGTTTTCTTTTCTGTAATTATTAATGATATTGATAAAGGTATTTCAGGGGTTAATACATAAGTTTGCAGACGATAGGTAGGTTGGCAGGGTTGTTAATTACAACTGTGGTAGTATACTACTGCAACAGGATGTAGAAAAGTTGAGCACATCGGCTGAGAGGTTGCAACGGCCGTTTAACATTGATAAATGCAAAGTACTGCATATGGGTAGAAGTACTGCATATGGGTAGAAGTAAACCGAGACCGACTGTGTGGAACTACAATGAAGGTTGGGGAGGGGTAATTGTGCAGTCAGATATGAAGTTTTCTAAGCAGTGCAGACTGTATGAAAAGACACTATTAGCTATTGTGAAAGAATAGCTCATAGTGTATTTTCAATGATATACAGGAAATTTGCTAGTAGGGATAAGGGGGCGATTGTCCCCTTGTATAAGGCAATGGCCAGTCCACAACCTTGAGTACTGCACACAGGTGTGGAGGCCTCATTTTGGGAAGAATGTAGAGTTTCTAGAACGGGTACAGAGAATTAGTATTATTAGTAATGGCAGCATGGTGCAAGAAAGCCTATGGCTTATGCTGCACTAGCCAAAAAAAGAGAAAAAAACCGAATAAAACAATGATAAAAAAAAAAAAAAAAATAAATAAATAAAAATAATAACAATTAATAAAAAAAAAAGGAAATTAAACCTATCATCCTATGCGCTTCCCTGACCCGAAAGTACTATCATGATGACCTTTGAATTTCCCCAAACTGTCGGCCTCTACCACCCATGAAGGCAACTTATTCCAGTAATTTATAACTCGCTGGCTAAAATAAAACTTCCTGCAGTCCAATCTAAACATTTCCCCCCGTAACTTGAATTTATGTCCCCTAGTTCTAGCATCATTTATAATCTTGAAAATTTCGTCCTCATTCATTTTAGTGATGCTCTCAGAGCCTTAAACACCTCAATCCAATCTCCTCCAAGGTGTCCACACTCTGCAACCCACATATTCGAAGTCTTTCTTCATAAGGACGCCCTTTTGCCGATCTCGCCAGGCGAGTTACCTGCGTTTGCACCCTTTCAAGAAGCTCGATGTCTTTCTTTAAGAAGCATTAAAGAAGGACAATAAGACTGGTGAGGGGAACAAAGGAGTGCTATTACGAAGAAAAGCTGGCTTAAGAAGAAGGGTTGGCTCCAGACCCTGCAATTTGCAGGGTCTGGAGACTTGACACCTGCGAGGCGATCTGATTGGAGTGTAAAAGGCCTTGAATGGTTTGAGCATGCTCAATGCTGATCTGATTCTTCCTTTTGCTTAGATTACCCACCTCAGGAGACAAATTGAAATTGAGGAAAGATAATTGTAGAATAGATGTGCAGAAATGTGACTTTAGCCAGAAGGTGGTTGATAGTTGCAACAAACTTGCATCTGTTGTAGTGGTGGTTGACAACCTAATTAAATTCAAGGCAGAACTAGATAAGCATTTGGAGTGAATGGATGAGTGTTATGGGAATTTCACCCATCCATTTTTTTTTGCTAATGCTACTTATGCTTGTTTTCTTCCATCGTATGCCTCTATTAATGCTAATATATAGTACATATATAATTAGATGTATATGTATTATCTTTCTACTTACTATTAGATGTAAATAACCTGTACACCTACCTAGCCAAGGGCTGTTCAAGAGATGGATTTTAGTTCAACAAACGGATTTATTCGGTGCTTTAGGCGTGATTAAACGAAAGAGCCGTCTCATTCCCTCGTGAAACGCGATCATCTTTTATTTGCCCACTCGGTAAACCTTCTGATGAAATATTACGTCCGCCTCAATTACGACTTTAAATTTACTAAATGTCTTCCACAACAACTGTAACCCACATCTAAGACCATGTGGAAAAGAACTTTTAAGTAACTGTAAGGGTTGTATTGACATTGTCATATACAGTGGTGCTTGGGCTATTGTAAACAGATTAATGAATTTGAGTTTTGATGGAGTCAACTAATGCTGATAAAGTTGGCCTTATGGAAACAGCATTACTCACAGATACAAGGTGAGGAATTTTATTGCAGTGAATGTTGTGTGCTGAGAAGGAATAAGGAGAATGGGAATTCTCCTTATTCCTTCTCCTTATTTGAATGAAGTACTACCTGAAAGTAACAAGCATTTCTCTGAATAAGATCAAGGTAAGTTTGAGTCTGTGTGGTGAGAAATGACTTACAGTAAATGGAAGATGATGGTGGTATGTTACAAGCCAAATAACTCTGAGGAGTGTGACAAAAATTGCTTTAGGCAGATTCATTGGGCTGGTATGTATATGATTATCTCATTATGGATTACTTCTCCTATCCTTTATACAGTAGAGTCTCGTAAGTCTAGAGAACGCGAAACTTGGAAGCAGATGGAATTGTAGTATGAAAGAAACGTCTTCCCCAGCCAGCGAACAGAGGTTGATGCACCCCTTTCCAGCACTGTATTTCAGCTCTAACAACTAAGTGGCTCTTCTGCCTCTAAAATGTTTTGATCTTACTTCCCTCTTCGTGAGGATCAGTGGCACTGACAATTATTCCGCCGCTGGGAATGAACTTTAATTCGATGAAATAACATTTTTTTTTTTTTTTTTTTTTTGAGGTCATGAACTGGACTAGAAGAAGTGTGCAGATGTCTGTAAAGGCTGTGAAAGGTCCCGTTTCAGCTGTTGTTAACGAGAATCAATGCAAAATGTTTGTTACCCCATACTTCGTCTACCAGAAATCGTGTTTAATTAATTTCACGAAAGTTCCCCTTCCGATTTATTCTTCGTTTCATCTTACGTCTCCACAGCCTGTCCAAGCTGCTCCGACCCTCTTATCAACGATGCCGGCCACAGTTTTTCTGGACATTTCGCCGTTGGTCCGATTAATAGGGCACGGGTGGTCGCGAGTGCCCTCATTTACCGCACCAACCAGAAAAGCTCCGAATTTGAAAAAGAAATGCAATTCTTAAATTCGGGAGAGAATGAAACCACCTTCTGGGCTTCTGCGTCGCGTCTTTCACGAGGGAAGTACTTTTAAGCTTTAATTTCGCACGAACGAAAGTTGCAAATATCGATTATGATCGAGTATAATCCAGCGAAAGAACCGCGTTTCTTCTTCGCCACAAACGTCGATCGCAGTGGCGCCCTCTTCCAGCAGTGCCAATAGTTTCAAAGTGTATCCGCTCAAGAAACCGGTAATGCGCCGAAATGAAAATATCGCATCCCGTCTTTTATTTATTTATTTTTATACATTTTTATTTTATTTATTTGTTTTTATTATTATTTATTTTTATTTCATTTATTTATTATTATTTTTTTTAAGGTCCTAGCCGCCGAAATCCCAGGAAATTAAGCGGCAGGACCTGCCAGAGTGAATCTACAGCTACTGTGTTCCTGGTCTGCCTCCACGGGGTGTAAGTAGGACAACGTTGGGCCTCAATAGGGGTCCAACGGCTAAATGACCAGATGAACAACGGTACAGAAAACACAACACATGAACAATTCCCACACACTTTTAAATCTCTGGCATTTCCCAGTGAACTGGTTCACTACAATGAAAGCAACGCGGAGATGGGGGAACACCCTGGTGCCGTGAGATAACAACACACGCGCGCACACACACACTTACTTCTCCTTACATGGATCTGGAGGTTATCCAGGACGGGTTGCTGTTCCTGTTGTCCAGGGGAGTGGCTGCCACCCACCAGGGCTACACGATTGATCCGGTGAACAGCCTAAATAATGAAAAAGTCAGGTTACAGACCCACCTCCTAAACCTTTGGCAGAGAAGGTGGACTGGGACCACCAAGGGAGAAGTGACAAAAAATTCCTACCGTACTTCTGCAAGATATATCCAAAACAACCGGTGTGGTACTTCCCAGGGTACCACATGACAACGCTGTTAACAGGACATGGCCCCTACAATGAAAAGCTTTTCGGGCTGGGTCTCACCGACTCAACGTTGCCCTACTTACGCCCCGTGGAGGCAGACCAGGAACCCAGTAGACTCAGTTTTACTCTGGCAGGTCCTGCCGCTTACTTTCCTGAGATTTCAGCGGCTAGGACCTAAAAAAAGAAAATGCTAATTGCAATCTACAGCAATCAACACGGAGACTGACAAGAAAGGCTTCCAGATGAAACAGAAAATCGAAATTCGCGGGATACCAGACTCGACCAAATGTAACACTGACAACTGGAAAAGACGCTAGGACGGAGACTACCCCATGAATGACATTGAAAACAGAGAAGAGACAAAAAGCAGCATAATTGCCAACAGACTGACGGCTACCTGAAGAGGGCATTCTAGCTCCCTTCACCTTTTATTCCCACATCCTTGGGGAGGAGACGACCTCCGTTCCCTCCCCTCCCTACATATTCTACTGTGGTGGGGCATGGGCATGCCTCACTGAAAACTGGGGCTACCTACTCTATTGGCCCCTTATTTCTGTCTCTCATCCCCCAGTCTTCTGTCTTCCCCCACTTCTATCTTTACGCTAACGAAAGTCCCACACAACAAAAATTAACGTGCCAAAAATCCTTTGAGCCCAAATTCGACATAACAACCTTAGCGAACATACCCCCACGCCAACGCATATGTAATTGTACAATGTGTATATATGTGTGTGTGTGCATCGTCACTAACCTAATGGATTTTTTTTTTTTTAGGTCCTAGCCGCTGAAATCTCAGGAAAGTAAGCGGCAGGACCTGCCAGAGTAAAACTGAGTCTACTGGGTTCCTGGTCTGCCTCCACGGGGTGTAAGTGGGGCAACGTTGGGCCTCAGCAGGGGTATAGCGGCTAAGTGACAAGATGAAGAACGGTACACGACACTACACATGAACAAGTCCCTCACACTTTTAAATCTGTGGCATTTCCCAGCGAACTGTTTCACCCACAAAGAAAGCAACGCAGAGATGGGGAAAACCCCTGGTGTCGTATGACAATAACACACTTTACTTCTCCTTACAATGTGTCGGTCACGAAGTTTGACGTGCCGAGGAGTCGTGGAAATGGAGCTGAGGGGTGACTGGCAGACGGGGGCCCTTCGCTCTCTTCTACAGCTTGTCCAGCAACGATCCGCATCGCCCGAACTTCGGAAGACGCTGTGTACCCAGTTCGCTTAATATTCTGTTAGGGAAGATTCACTTGTCGGTTCTCGGATGATTAAAAGTTAAATGTAAGTCTCGAACTGCTCGCTGCGCTTTAGAATGATGCGAAAAGTGGTTGCGCAGCCCTCACGGGGAATATCTTATAATTAGCATTATTTATTTCAATTTTGGAAACGTACGACATTCAAAGCGCACATGATTATAATATTTCCTTCTTTTCTTTAAATTTCACTCGTCTCTTGCAGAACTCTGTCATTGCGGCCGTGTGGAAGATTGGTAGCACGTGTGCTCTTGTCCCTCATACAATGAATTTCGAGTAACTCCGCAGAATGCAACTCGCAACTTTTCATCAGGATTGGAACCTCATTTTGTATCAAATGCCCCCAGTTATCACACCCTTCAGGATTTTGACAGAGAGAGATAATCTTTATTGCCCTTCACGGCCAAAAAGCCAGGGGTTTACAGTCTCCCGAAACTTCCGGGAAAATCGAACAATTATTTACAAAAAAAAAAAAGGTAATTTTACAAAGAAAACATATCATAATACAAAGGAGAGAACCTCTTACGAGAGTTAAATCTGATTGAGCTGACTTCACATCGAGATAAGAGCACCAGCTCAATCAGACAGGAACAGATGCAAGGTACACATCAGCCATTGGTGATTAGTCCTGCTAGTCATCATTTTTTTCCGGTAAGTCCGGTGAACAGCAAATTGCTAAGGCAATCTTCAATAAAATGTTGGCAATTCTTTCCGCAATGACTGCACCTGCGAATGTTTCAAATTGAGCCGAAGACTCTTCACCTTCACTAGAATGATGTCCATTTTGGACTTGTGCTGGGCGTGATTTTTTATTTTATTTATTTTTATTCCCCTCAACTCTACAAGTGTCCTAACAACTACAACTCAGTTTAACGATGGAAATTCCTCTTGAAATTGCTCGGCTGGCTGTTAACTGACTGCGACTTTGTTATTGGTGATTGACTGACTGACTGACTCTGATTTTGCTTCTGATGACTGCGTGACTTACTAAGATGTCGCATTTAACCGAAGCTGTTTATAAGGTTTTTGCCTGCATGCGGGCTTGTGTAAAGTTTTGTCGGTTAAATGACAGTAGTCTAGGTTTTTTTTTTTTTTTTTTTTTAACAATTTTTGGCTAGAGTCTTTGGTTCGAACTTTATTGGGCTCTTGGCGTCCTTTTCTGGTGCTGCTGGCTGGTAGCCCTTATGTACCTTCCCATGGTGGTGGCGCGTTTCCGACCTGCAGATTCTGGGTAGCCAAACAACCAGTCCATTTCTACAGAGTCCTGTATCTTAAAAGTGAAACGAGGCGGAGATGAAGTAACGTTCCAGGTGCTGCCTTACACAATTACATACATTTTGCCTTCTATTCTAACCAACGAGGTTCTATTAACGTCAATTGCACACGACATTTTGGACATTTCCTGTAATCTGAGCATAAACCTTCGAAATGCTTTGAGACAAGAGAGAAGAAAACATCGCACGAACTTCTTTCCATTTCGCTACATTTTACGACTACGTCGTCACCCTTAATAAACTGGCTTCCCCCTTACAAGGAGGGACCCGCTGTCCCCCGCAGAAGAGAATTTCTCGGAATAACGTTTTCAAAGCGCAGAATGCGTTCAGGGACGAGCTCATCTCGCTTTCAATCTGATTTCAAAGGCTGCAATCGAAGAAGATTGATGTCCGTGGCCTCGTTGTAAAAGGTCAGCGGGCAGTTTACGCAAGTGGACTGCAGCTGCACCCGCGTGTTTCACTTCGGGCTTTCTGAAAGATGAATATCGAGGACCGGGAGCGGGCAGTTTGGAAGGCGCGCATTTTCCTGGAGGGCACCTCGCCCAAAGAGAGACCACCGGATAGTCGAGGCAATAAACGAGGCTCCTGTTGGGGATCGGCCCGCAACCAAGTGCCGCGCCTCCTTCGTGGGATTCCCACGTTTCGTGAGGAAATAAAAGTGCCGAAGAATGTCGAGATTTAAAGTGGGGCAGTTAACTGGTGCTGAAGCGCACACGAATCAGAATTCCCTTCCCTTCATATTTGCCCAAAGTGTCGTGTACGAAGTACGAAATACGACAACTTGCTAGGGAGGGGGGGATTGCGCTAAAAAGAATATTGAAATTCGAAGATGCCTCGAAAACTGCCCCTTAACCGCTAAAGTGTGTGCGTGTGGGGGGTGGGCTTAAGTTCTAAAGCGATACGGTTTTGTCGAAATCAACTGTTCGGAGAAAGGAATCGAAACCAGTGAGACGACAGTCTTGAATAGAGCAGAGAGGTCGGGCCCGAGGGTGCGTAGCTTTGAATGACCGAGGTTTTTTTTTTTATTATCTTTATTTTCTCCTAGGAGACACCCACTTACGGCTATTAACCAGGGGGGGGGGTGCACATCCAGATATACAAATATAAATTATATACATATCATTGTCTTAATAAATTATTTACATTGTCTAATTAATTACACAAAGACTTTAACTAACAAAATTGAAGCAGTCCAAAAAAACTTTATCCGTTACCTTACGTACCGCAATCCTCTATTCTATCACTCAGTGTATTATGAATCGCTGTGTGATTACTTTCATCTGAGGCCTCTGTGCACTAGAAGAGTTACTGCTGACATCGCCCTCCTAGCCAAAGTAATCACTGGAATTTATGAAGCATCTGATATCCTGAGTAAAATAAACTTCAATGCTCCCTGTAGACAAGTCAGGAACCTTACACCGTTTCGCCTTGACTCTGCCAACACGGACTTAATGAAGTTCAGTCCACTGAACAGAATCAGCAAATCAGCAAATGACTCTCGCATTGACTTCTTTGACAACTCCCAATCACTGATGAACTCTATCCACAAGTTTGCCTCTTCACTTAAACTGCAAAGTGACTAGCTCACATCTAATTATTGTAGCTTATTATTTGTTATATTATTTTTCTATTCTCTAACGGATTAATTATTACTTGTTTTACCGGTAACTTAACTTAATACAATCCTCTTTTGTACATATGCTTTTATTGTTTGAATCTATATCAATGTTTATCGTCCTCTTGGATTTCATATTATTGTTATTATGTTTATTGATCTGATCTCAGATACACTGTTAATGGTTACCTGTTGTGTATCTTTTTCTTAATAAAATAAAATAAAATAATATACATATCATTGCCTTATTTTTACATGACAGGGATAGACAGAGAGAGAAAGAGGGCACAAGCATAATTTGCAATTTTACAAGGAATTAAAGAATGTTCACATCTACACCACTATTTACAGCGAGTTCACAGAAAGACAAGACGTCCAATATCAACATAACAGGAGCAAAAACAGTCCCGACCAATTCATTCTTCATTTCCTGTTTTCTTTCCATCTGTGAGCTTCACTCAACATTTATAGGTGGAGTAATGCATTCTGAAACATTTCATTTTTTGAAGCCCGTGGCTGTTAAATATGGTGCTGTTTCTGGTATTCTCTGTACCTTGTGAACTCCTCTGACCGTGTGGTCGTCCAGGAGTATACTGTAAACAGAAAATTTACTTGGTAATGTCAATTTTGTAACCTTCTTAATTTCAGGCCACCGATTGCGGCACAAAAATAATTCCACGGAAGGCAAAACAACACTTCTACAACGATTTCCCACTTGCAAAGCGAATGAGGCCATCCTAGGTGACCTGTACGCAATCAGTTGCTTTTATCAGAGGGGGAAAACTTATATAATAATATCAGGACGAGTGGCAGTGAGAAAAGTCGGCCTGCTGGTGGACCACGGCTTTCAACGTCCCCCCTTCTTAAAGAATTTCGAATCCGCACAGAACTACCGACATGTCAGCAGTTAATCCAATGAGGGAAATTCCACCCGCTGTGCTGTGTCTCCGTGGGCGAAGCAAAGCGAACGAGTGCTTTTGTAAAATGTGTACGACGAGGGATCTCTACGAACTCGTCGCCTGCCTGGTGTGGAAACTAATCCCTCCCCCGTACGAATCACTTTGGGGAAAACGTCATCCGGTGACTGTCTGCGCACATAATGAAGAAAGTGTCAACAGTATTCGGCAGAGGTCGCTACGAATGATCAAAGGGAGGGTTGGCAACAAACTTGAAAAGCCCAAAATTGGAGATTTGTTAAAGAGCCGCTTCTAATACTCAATCTCAAAATATTTGAAAAAGTGATTCGGTCGGCAATTGGATAGCGCTTGTGGGGATTATCTTTTTTTTTTTATGCTTTTTTTTTTTTTTTTTTATTTATTTAATAATCTTGTTTTGTTCCCTAATAAATACATGGACCCCTTGTCTTATATCCCCACTTACACATTTGACTTTGTATTCGCAGGAGAATTCAGGTACAAGGGAACTTCTCAATTATGTAAAATTCCCTCCGGAAAGGCTGAGGTTTCAAAAATAACAAACTCACCAATTAATAAATAACACAGTTTATTTACACAACATGATAAAATGATCAAAACTCAGGCACATACTAATATTATCCAAATTTGCCCATGTAGCATCAGATATATATATATACTGTATACAAATAACCACATTGGGTTTAAACTAGAAGGGTAATTTCTTTCTACACAACATAATCAATATCCTTACAAAAACTGCTATAGTTTCTTCTTTCTTCACACAAGAACAATAATTACTTAAGAGATTTAGTTTACACTCTTTCTCCTATGTAAATCAAAGTCTTACCTTATAAATTGATTTAGGAATTTCACTCTTAACTTGTAATTTATTTAGTGCCCTTTTTGCCTTGGGGAATATAATTTCACTAACTTTTTCTAATCAAGACAGATAGTATATTTGACATCAATTTCTGGACTAATTCTTGTCCCAAGGGTTAGCTACATTCAGAGGGCTATTCCTTTCTCTGTATTTCTCTACCTTTCCCTTCCAAAATATATCATACATATATGTTGGACAATAACTGATGACAAATATCCAATTTCTCTCCTTTACCTTTCTATATATATGTCTAATTATTCATTAATCAAAACCCATAACTATCATCTGACTTCTCTATTTTTATGTATATATATATATATATATATATATATATTTACATTTTTGTACATCCTTCCCTTAGTATCTTTCTAAACTTCTACTAACCTGATATTAGGGTTCCTATAGTCCTTTAGGGGTAAGTGAGAATACTGTATAACTAGTCACTTACTTCATTTTTCGAATCGGAGTTCTCTGTTTTGGGCCTTCCGCTCCTTGTTTGGGATTGTTCTCATCGTTTGCTAAGGGCATTCATCTCAGGACTTCCAGAGGATTTTCGTGCGGGTCACAGTTCTGCTACTCTGCTTAAACTCACCCGGCAATCTGGGCTGGGCTGGACCGGCTCTTTGACGTACGGTCCTACTCCGTCGTTACGAGGACTGCTGTCTTTCCTTCTGCTTTGCTCCATCCGCTCTAGGCTGGCACTTTGCCTTCACTGCCTGTTAGTTTCGATACAGGGGCAGCTTCATACCGTCTGGGACATCGGAACTCGATGCCTTCATCGAAAGGGGCTTCCTCCTTTTCCAGGCACTTTTGTCTTCGCTGATTTCTGTCATTCCATTCCTTTACCTTATCCGTTACTTTTCTTTCTTTCTTTCTTTCTCTCTCTCTCTCTCTTCTCCGCTCCACTTTTTCATTAAAAACTCATTCACAAGAATGAAAATTTCACCGGGAGCTTCTCTCACTCTGGTTAACTCTTTTTGTTCGTCTCAATTCCGTACAGCCCGTATATTTCAGGTTCGCCCTTGTTCCCCGGGTGTTAACCAATCTTCTCATTTTATCAAACCTTTCTCTCTGTCCTATTCGCCCATGTTATCCTTTCCCATGCTGTCCCTTCAGTGCTGGATCCAACTTCTCATTTTAATAAATTTCTAAATTTCCCAGACTGTCTGCCCCTTTGAAGTGGGCCGACCAATTCCGAACCACCTGGTTCTACTTAGCACCTTTACTTCATAAGATCCACAAAACTTGCCAATACCGACAGCCAGACGCCAGTTTTAATTCTAATCCGAGCATTTGTCAAGTATTTACTTCTCGTCTCGTCTCCCGATCAAAGGAATGTTCCGACAATACTGTCCTCTGCACTATTGTTTCTCCAGAGCCATCCTTTCACACCTATTCCCCAACAGCCGCTGCTACCTGTTCCCGTTGTTTCGGTTTATTCACGTGTACTCGGAGCTGAAGTGTACCCCGTCTGCTACTAGTCTTTCTCATGCTTACCCCTCCCTTCTTGTAACCTTGTCTAATTTAATTCCTAGCGAGTGACCCATTATCTTAAATAATATTTGTGACTGATAATGCTTCGCCGCCCCATATTGTTATATCACAAGTTTTACTTTTAATTAATCTCTCGTGTGTATAAAATTTTTTTCTTGTAAGATTTCATATCTTACACGCTGCTTTAGACACAGACTGGAGTATCATCCACAAAACAACCCCAACTACCAAGCATCTAGATACCTTGTTCGGAGTAAGCAGCCTCTCAACAACAGATCCCACATTGATATTATCTTCTTGGACATAATCGCACATAACACAGTATATCTGCCCGCTTTCTTTCTTTTTTTTTTCTCCTACTCAAACGCTACTTCAGCTTGTCAGATACCATAGCGCAGTTTTGGAGTGAATCCTTATTTATTTGTCACTTTAGTACAGGATTTCCATTCCTGGACAGCAATTTTGCTAGAAGGGGGTTCGTTTTCTAACAGTTTTTCAATTATGAAATTTTTCATTTAAATAACGTCAAAAATAGCATATTTTCAATGTGTTATTTTCGACGTTATTACGCGATTTATACGCAGGTTGTTGGACAAATGTATGTTCAAGTACTGAGAGTTCGCAAGAGATAATCTGCAGAGAGAGAGAGAGAGAGAGAGATCAAAGCTCTCAAGTTATAACTAGCAGAGTCGCTGGAAATAATTGAACGGTAGTTTTGAGGTGGTAAATTGATATTTCCTTCAACATCGATGTCTTTTGTTTCTGTCGGAACAGAAACCCCTGCATCAATTTGAAGAGAATTACGGAACACCGATTTCGATATCGTGGGAGGATTGCTCAGCCGCCATTCTAACTTCTCGTGAGATCCCCAAACTCTGAATTCTCGGGCCCTGTGTGCCCCCCATAAAGTGAAACCTGTATTTTTATAAAAATATCGTACACAACTGCAACGCATAAACACGTTTTGGTGTGCAGGAAGTGCAGATGACCGGTGATTAAATGATGCCGGGGTACATTAAAAGGTATTGTACTACTGTAGTAGCTTTTGGCTGGCGACCCCTGTTAATTCTTGCTTAAGGCTGCAGTATGGCATGATTTTTTTTATTTTTTTTTTAAGGTCATTGAAGTGATAAATAAAGCTGACTTTTTTGCCTTTATGCAAATTTACTTTGTGGATTTGGGCCAAGTCGATAAACGGACATTTTTTTTTTTTTTTTCTTTTTAATTCGCTTCTCCGAGAATGTGAATTGTACCAATTTTTCTTTATTAGATGGAATCCAATGGAATGTAAATAATTATTTAGCTGTTTGGATCTCCAAGTTGGCCATTTGTACACAATCAAGAATGTCTGAGAGCTCGATGTCATCAGCGTACATCAAAAAATTAGGATTTCCTGAGAAGAATGGTTCAAGTGCTGCTGCTGCAAACAGTGCTGAGGACAAAAGTCAACCATGCGAAACACCTCTAGTTACATTTAAATTAGGGAGAGGTGTTCCGCATGGGCGGAGTTTTGTCCCCTTAGTGTCCCACAACTTCCAGGTAACCTTCAACGTCACGAGAGGAATCCTACAGGAGATTCCTGTTGTGTATCTTGTTATTAATTAAAAAACAAAAACAAAATTGACACATATCACCTTTAACTGTACTAGTTCACCCCTGAACAGCCTGCAGATTAGAGTATACAGTAGGTATACAGTGTCAGTCACGGAAGATGTAAATACAATATTCAGCGAAATTTCAGCAACACATTTGACTCAGTCCCTCATGAGAGGTGAATGTTGTTGGAATCGCAGAAAAAAAAAGTTCTTAGATGGATTGCAGGGTGGCTGGAAGGCAGATGGTTATGTTTAATGGATATTCTTCAGATTGGGGTTATGTAAGGTTCCTCAAGGATTACTGCTGAGACCACTGTTTTTGATTTTCTTAAATGACATCAACGAAGGAACAGAGGGCGTCATGTCAAATGTACATGGCTGTTAAAAAGGTTGGTAGAGTTAATGATCAGCGCAAACTTGGGTAGGTCGTCTTAGAAAAGCGCATCAGGGAGGGTCAGAAAAGTGGGAGCTATCTGTTAACGCTTTTAATGAATAACTCCCGAAGTGCAAAGTCTTTCACTTCGACAGTAGCAACTCCAAAATAACTTATACACTTAGTGGGCGCTGAAAAAAAACCAATAAAAAAAATAAAAAAAAAAGTAGATGAAAGATACGCATTTTGGGGTTACAATACGGGAGGATACAAAGTATGTAGGCGGTTGCCTGGTACCCCATCAAGGCTTTTTGAACATTTCATTTTAGAGAGATGGCGAGGTCATAATGTCATGTTGTTTCGTATGGTGTACGTTGTTCGGCTGTAAATATTTGTGTTTATGTGAATATTGAAACTCCCACTTGTGTGGGTTTAAGCAGAACGTATGCTTCAATTGTCACGGTATTAAGCTCTTACCTGTTTATACTCAGTTAAGTTGTAAAAGCCTTTTGGTTCATCCTTTAATCTTACAGCAGTGGTCCTGTCACCAACTTGCATCACTTTCTTGAGGCTTTTCTGTGTATTTTTGTTGTGAAGTATAGCTACCCCTCGCTGGCTGCCATTCTATAGGTTTTGATACCTTTCGTGTTTGGGGTTTTCATAAAAAAAAAAAAAAAAAATATATATATATATATACACTTTATATTCCAGATAAAATGTATTTCATAATTGTATTGCATTTTGTAACATAGTTGTATATGTATGACCACCCCCTAGCCAGTGGCTGTAACCGGGTGTTCTCCTAAGAGAAATAAACTGATGATAGTAATAATCGCACTGTACATGATAATGATAAGACCCACATTTGTAATAAAGTTCAAGTATGAAGAAGCACTTAACAAAAAAATATATATATATATTTTTGAAAGAATCGAAAGAAAAGCAACACGCCTGGTAAGATTGGCAAGAGGGCATCCATATGAAGAAAGACTTCGATTATAATAACAATAATAAAATTCTTTATTCATAGAAATGTAGGACACGATTCCCGCTACAGGCAACCAGAAGGAATCTCACAATGAACTGGACACATTACATTCAATACATAAAAAACTACGTGGGTACACAGGAAATACATACAGTGCAATATACACAGCTAATATTGCAATAAATGTATTTTATAGTTATTATAATATATTGATTATACAGAGCTAGGCAGTATGTGGGCAGTAGTTTACTAATTAGATACCTTACAGGTAATTGGACTGAATTTATGGCCTCTGAACTAGTGGTCATAAATTCAATTTCCGGAGGAGAAGGTTTAGACTGCATTTCAAGACTTGTCTTTGACGGCGAATTGTCGAATAACTGACCAAGGGGGAGTCTGATAGCATAGGATAGCTGTGGTCCCCCCACCTCGCCCGTGGCATGAACAGGTATTGGAAAGCAACCTTCCTGGTGATGGCGATTTCCCAGTAGCAAATTCGCCAGAAACGACACACACTACACTCATTTCTGGCCATTTTTACAGAGTTGTGTCATCATAGTGGATCAAGGCAGAGCTGAAGTAACATTTGCACGTCTTAGAAGCCTTTAGAACAGGAGCTGTCAGTTATTTATCTTAACATTCATTTTGCATTTGATGCTATCTATATACACAAACTTCTACCGACACACAGGAACTCAGAAATTTGTTCTTGACTGGAGCAGCAAAAGCCTCAGCTTCCTTGCACAGTCTCTCTAATAATTTTAAACATTAAATATTATTAATGCTTATGCACTGATCAAATAGACTGTTAACATATTTTTATTCATAACCTTTTTTGCTTGTTCTGGAATTAACTTCGAACCTCCTTGACTACTAAATACGATAAATATTTGTATTGACGATTTATTGTAAACTCTACTGACTTGGTTGTCGTGCCGGAGTATAAACAGAAATTTTTAGGCTTGACGTAGCCGAGTGGTCAAGGAGCGCGAGTGCAGTAGCACACGCTCTTTGAGTGGACCCGGGATTCAACCCGTGACTGCTAAATACGATTAACAATTTGATTGATTTATTGTAAACTCCACTGACCTGGTGGTCGTGCCGGAGTATAAACAAGAATATAACATATGGATAATAATCTCTTATAAATCTATTTCAATTTCCACAGCGATGTTTTCTGGTTCCTAGAATGTCTCCTATTCAAGAGAACCCTTGTGCTAAAGATCGGAACGAAGACCTTCATGCGTCACATAACTGCTGGTGTGCCTCAAGGGAGGAGTCGTGTACCGCGTTCTCTTCACGGCAATAATGGTGGCCAACAAGTTGTTGTTGTTGTTATTTGGTTTTAGGAGCATTAGCAACTAAGGCCATATTGCTCCGGAGATATGCGGTGGTCATTCCCTGACCTTTCCGCATCCTCCGTATTTGGTGGGCACGGGCTCGAACGCCGGTCTAATCAAGAAGAGCGTGCTACGCCCTGGTGCTTCTGCCCACCTGGCTACGGAGGCGCCCCCCCAAACAAGTGAAACTGGATCACATATGCCGAAGATGTCAAGCTGCTTACTAGGATATCTCCATCTGACTGGACAGCCGAAGCCACGCAACAAATCGACAGGAAACTACATGATATAGTTAACTACCTCAAATCATTCAGCCTCCAAATGAACCCTCTGAAATCGGCAAATATCTTTTCACTAATTGCCTCCGCTAGGTGGCGAAGGTCAGTGAGTTACTGAATTATGTGCTCCTAAAAATACTCAAATACCTAAGTTAACCTGAAAGGATCATAAATGAACTGCATATTGACAGAGAGCTTATGAGAAGTGGAATCTGGATATAGTGCTTACTAATGGAATCCTGAACAGGTAATATGTCTAATCTTGATTTTAAGTATTTATACTTTGCGTAATAGTTGAAACGAACGGTTGGTTTATAGCGATTCAGTGCAGCGGAACATAGCAATATTCTGCTTAAGGCAATACGGCACTTAAGCTCTGAACAAGGTCAAGCGGTGACAAAGTTAGGGATTAAACCTCCCCCACTTCCACCTGCATATTTCATCGGCTAGTCATCGAACGATAGAAGTGCCCTATCTTGTTGTACTAAAGACTACCTGCCTCGAAATTACTGAAATTCCGGCTCCCATTTGCATTGCAGAATGACAGATTTCAGCGCATCAGCCGTGCCGCTTACTTGCTGCATATGTCTGACCAATGATGACTTCATAATTAAATGCGTTACTTGTCACAAAAACTATTGCAATAAGCCTGATTGTACTTCTGTAGATATTAAGAGATTAAACAAAACTAGAAAACGCAAGTTTGAATGTAACGCTTGTAGGCAACAAACAGGGAAAAATAATGAAGAATTACCTAATGAAGTCATTTGTGAAGATTCTTGCACAGAACAGATTAACGACCTCGAACAAGCAACAAGAGTAATACTCTCGCAGACTGACCTTGGAAATGGCATCTTGGGCCATCCTGAAGGATCAATTTTTGAAACCTTGGGATGCGATATTTGTCCGGAAGACTGCGAGCACTCTGAAGGGGGTTTCGCTAGACAGAGGAGCAATCATAGCCCGAATGAAAGGCAGGAAGAGAACCGTAAAGAATATGTCTCGCGTACGGAATTAAAGGATATCCTTGCAGACTGCATCAGCCCCTTTTCGATGCAGGCTGCGGAATACGCTGAAAACCTCGCGAGCAATTTCATCCCTGTACATAAAATGCTACAGGAACTGCAGGAAGATAATTTTCTTCTCAAAGAACAAAACAGTAGAATATTGCACACCCTTAAACGACTGGAGGAAAAACTAGGATGCTTTGAATCAGTCTTCCTTGCACAAGGTGGCTCAGCGGCCCCCGTAACCGACGAAACTTGCTATGCGAGGCAGAGCTACCCAAAGAAAAGAGGTGATATGCATGGGCTGCACATGAGGATAGAAAGCATAGAAAATCACAAACAGAAGACAAGAAACGAATTGCATTCGGGGGAAAACATATCAGAACGAATTGCAAAACTACAAGACAGCCAAATAATATGTGAATTTCAAGCCCAGCCGCGAACTGTCTGTTTGCAGCAGGACCTCGCAAGCAATAGCACCAAACCCAGTGAAACTTTAGGGGCAGCACAAGGAAATGGCTCCACACATTCCACTAGGAAAAGTCGAAACCAAAATAAAGAAGTCTCAGAAATATTAGGACAACAAGAATCCACTGAAATGATTGGGGCATGCACGTATTCCAAGAGTACGAACGCCAGAGTTACATCTCCCTCAGATCATGTTCCTGCAAACCCACTCACTTATGCGCACATCACTATGCTACCTAAAAAGCATAACACTTTTGTGGGTAGAAAAACCCACCCATCCCAAAATTTTATGCCTACTCTCGCCGAGGACAGCCGACGACGAAATCCAGTTCACAGAGAAAGTATTAACGTGTCTTCCTGTAACACACCTGAAACAAACAAACGGTTTTCTGAAATGTACAACATTACTTCCGTTGCAACCAGAGAGAAAATTTTTGTATCAAGGCTGGGGCCCACAACACTGCCCAGAAACATTAAAGCCATGTGTGAAGGCGAGCATGGGATAACTGAGGAAGTAAAGCAAGTGAAAACACGACACCCAGCTTACTCCTCCTTTATAATCTCTTGTCCACCAGATAAAGTAACTCGCCTACAAGACGTAAATGCCTGGCCAGTAGGTACCTTAGTCAAGCCCTACAGAGACAGATGGGCCAGACCACTGGATAAAAATGATGCAAGGAATCGGGGTCAATAGCAATCAAAAAAACTACCACCCCCAGCTTCGGATGCAGAACATCACATCCACTTGTTTACACAAAACGTGAGGAGCATCTCAAATAAGCTCCACACCCTACAAACGATGATGATGTACGGGGACCTGGATTTCATTTGCCTAATCGAAACCTGGTTGGGAAATGGAAAACAGTTAGATCGGCTAACTGCGGCAGCAAACTGCAAATGTGTGGGAACCGGAAGAACAGATAGGCGAGGAGGGGGAGTTATAATTTGCTATCAAAATAAATACCAGCCTATAAGAGAACGAAAAACCAATTCAAATAATATTCAATAGAAGACAAATTTGTAAGTAAGCCTGCGCATTTTAATAAGTTTCAAACTGCGATACCTCCCACCTGAGCACACAAAGGAGACAAGAAACGAACTCTATGCTTGGCTTGCTGCAAATCTAAAGCCATCAGTCGACACAATAATAGCGGGAGATTTTAATTTGCCTCTTCCGAAACACAGGGAGGCCAAGAAAGAGCTGGATGCTACATTGGGTGCATTGCACTTAACGCAGCTTCCGACACCAGTGACAAGGGGAATGCAGCAACTTGACCTGTTGTATCATAGTTCCTTAGACATAAGGCTAGCGCAAAACTGCATAAAATTTAAGTCGGACCACAATCCCATTGAAATAGAAGCAGCACTGAAGATACACAAATACGTGCAGGGTAACCACACGAACTGGGAAAAGCAAAGTATCTTTTCTCCGTGAAGTATATTAATGCAGAAGTCATTCTCAGTCACCTGACTAGTTACAACTGGAAAGACCTGCAAGAAAAGCCGGTAGACGAAGCTTTAGAAATGATCACTAAAAAGCTATACCAAACAGCATTGGAAGGAGCAGCAAAAGAAATCAAAATATCTGAGAGAACAAAAGAATGGTTTAACCCACAACTGAAAGCAAGTTTCCTCAGGAAGCAAAAACTGTATAGAAAATGGCAAAGAACGGGTCATCCTGCCGATCACATTCGTTATAAGAAAGAAAGAGCACATTTCATCAAAGCAAAACGACAGGCACACTGCAGTGTTGTTCATAACAAACTAAAACGAGCAAAAAGAATTACTAGCAATAGAAATAGCACAGAGAATATGACCGAATGCATTTTCAAGGAATGGGCTAATAACACTTTTGGTAACCTGCATGGACTGAATCAAATTGAGAACACTGATAATGGTAACAAAATTTTGGAATTCCTGAAAGATTTAAACAAGCGAAACTATTCGGCAGGAGAGGAACCAACAAGACCTCCTTTGAGTGAAATACAAATAGAAATCACCAAAGAGAGCGTAATGAAAGCAATCAACGATCTGCCCAATAAGGCCACTGTTGGACCAGACAAATTTCCAATGTTCATCCTTAAGATAAGTAGCCCATTTATAATAGATCTATTACTGCACATCTATCAGGAAATCATCAGGTCAGGAGCTTTCCCGCAAGCTGGGAAAAATTACATTGTAACCCCAATACCAAAGATTAAACACCCAAAATTGGCTAAGGATTACAGACCAATTTCTGTTAGTTGCACTCTACAGAAGGTATTCGAAAAAGCGCTGCTTCCCACCATCAATCAACACTGCTTCAGCCATAGACCACCACATTTACACTCAGTCATTTCGGGGAGATCAACAATAACAAACTTACTGGAAACCCTTTTTCGCGTGCAGAAAGCACTAAATGAGAAAAAGCAAATTGATATTATGTTTTTGGATATCTCCGCAGCCTACGACAACGTCTCAATTCCAGCGCTCATTGCGATTTTAAGGAATTATTTTAATGTAAGAGGAAATTTGTTAACTATAATAACCAGCCTGCTAGAACATAGAAAACTTACTGTTAAGCACCAAAAGCTACAATCTTGCTTTACCATCTCGCGAGGAGTGCCACAAGGGGGAGTTCTTTCGGCTACCCTCTTCGCGGCCTCCCTGGAGCCGTTTCTTGCACGGTACTACAATTTTATAACATATGCTGACGATGTAAAATTCTTCATCACTTCCAAAGACCATGAATCAGCAGAAGGTATTTGCCAGATGGCAAATAGCACAATCCGAGAATTTGAGAGCTACCTGGATTGCATCGGGCTCCGTATTAATGCACAGAAGTCTGCCCAAATGACCATAACTTACAAGCAGAATAAAAATGACATCTCGATCTCTGTGAACGGGTCTAGTGTTGAAAAAGTGCACTCTCACCTGGACCTAGGTCTTAAGTGGGATGACAGACTCACCTTTGCTCAACACTTCGCCCATATTAAGACAAAAATATTCGCCGCTTTATGGGCTACTAGACAGGAACTGGTAGGAATTAGGGATCCTCAGCTAGCAACCAAGTACATTTTAATGTGTGTCCTGCCAATTGCAATGTATGCCTCGCAAATCTGGTCTTCGGTTCCAGATTCACATTATAAGTCCGTCCTTGGGATCGAGTACTGGTTCTTGCGATGGCTTAACAGAGTGGCTGGCCACCCTTTTACTATCTCAAGGGCCATTCTCTACTCAAACCTTAACATCACACCGTGGATGCAGCGGACAATTAACAGGAACATACACACTCTCTCTCGCACAAATGCTCACAGGCAGAGTGGATGCTCCAGTCCTGGATAATATTCTAGTCAAACCGCATGCCACTGCTAGACGTTGCGGAGAAGTAAATAATCCACTGCGTCCAGTCCTGAACAATCTTAGTAGCCTGCAAAGATTCTTCCCATCAAATGCAGCGAAAATATTTAACTCTCTGCACATAGATGCCGAAAAACTCTGTGAGGATGTAGCATACCGGAAAGAGATCTTCCAGAATTCGTACAGACTTACCGAAATATGAATCGGCTGCAAAGTACCAAAGAATTGAGAGTAAAAGAGAAACTTTCTACTTTAAGAACAATAATAATTTGTTGACCAGAAAAATATACCTTCTGTAACAGATATGTAAGTTATATGTGGAATTATTAGTGAATTGTAAATATGTGATTTGTATAATGTATATACAGAATCACTAATGTGTAAATACCGTATATATTAAACATAAAATGTGTATATAATATTTCGGGACGAGACTACGTGTTCAGTATATGTAACCCACTGCACGTAGTATCTCGTACCCTGATATGTACTTAGCACCCTCCTGGCACTTTGCCGTCCCGGGGTGTTTCCTTATGGAAATAAACAGACAATAATAATAATAATAATAATAATAATAATAATAATAATGGGCAGCCCAACAATGATGGAGCCTACGCTCAATGGCTCCTCTGTCCCAAGTGTTCAAACGCACAAAGACCTGGGGGTCGTTTTCGACTCCAAGCTATCCTTCACTGAGCACGTTACTTTCATACATTCTAGGCTGACTTCACTACGCTGGGTTGCCGAACAACAGCTGCTCCACACCAATGGACCACACCTGGTAAAAAGGTACATCGTATCAAATCTCTACCCGACTGTACTATATGCCTCAGAGATATGGGCCTCTGCTGCAGAATGCAACCTTAAAAGGATATTCGCTGCCGAATTCTGGCTGTTAAAAAAGGGCCAACACCGAACTCCACCTTCCTCCAGCCCTCAGAGCAACACAGTTAGCCGATGTCTTCAACAGCGCAGCCTTCGATCGGACATAAGAGAAAGAAGGTTACTATTCACAGTCAAGATGGGAAATTGCCTTGATCACTGATCTTGGAACATTCCTCCCCCTTATCTCCGGTCTTCGGCACAGCTGCTGGCCGACCATAACCGGGTCGTGCCTACCGACAGATTCCTTCCAAAGCAACCGCTGCCCCCAGTGCAAGCGATCGACGCCGACTTCCAAGAAGTGGTGAACAACAAAAAATAAAGAAAGGGAACCTTCGCTAAACTGAAAATTTAGAACTGCGCTGTGCCTGAAGTCTCCGTGTACAAAATAGCATGGATGCATTTCTCATGTGTATCTCTGAATGATGTAAACATGTATTGTAAACACCTGGCACCACCATGCCGTGCCGGAAATAAGTGTACGCAGGTCATACTACAATTAAATATTGTATTATATTTATTTTTTATTAATCACAATAACATCATTTGTGATTTATAATTTACTTTACAACTGTCGCTTATGAACACAAAACGTACAATCTCCAGTAAATAAAATATTTATAAGGAATTTAAAGACAGAAACAATAATTAATAGGGTAGTTTTAATTAATTAAAAGCACGATGTAATATAACGATTAAAAGGGGAAAAAAATTTAAAAAATATGGATAATATTACATAATTATCAATCAGATAAATTTATTTTAAAAAATACATAAAACCTAATAAAATAAATTATAAACTAGGAAACATTAAAAAATCATTTTTAATGCTGATTTTGCTGAAAAATATCAATATTGTTTTCAGTTAAAAATGTGCAGTTCCATCAAAGTATTCAAATTTCAGTTGATTTGTTCTAAATTTGGCGATATGAAATAAATTACGTGGGTGGGCAGTTAATATAAGATAGGAGCGTCTAATTTACCTCGAATTATAGAGTGTAGCAGATTACATTCAAGCATGTTTCTTCTTTCCTTCAAGGTGGCGAATTGGAAAATTTTACACCAATCTTTATAATTGTGCAAATAAAAGTGTAGATGTGACTTATAAGCTAAAAACCTTTTAAAGAAGAGAATATTGCACCCGTTCTAACATATTGATATTATTTTTTCCAAAGGGATCCACATCTGTGTTGCATACTCCAGAATTGGTCGAACTAATGACATACACATGTGTATGAGCTTATTTTGGGATATCAGGGCCAGCAAAATCAAAGCAGGCTCTTTTTATTAATCCAAGCATTGTAAATGCTGTGGCAATTATTTTGATAATATAAGAGGAACCATTATAGGTTCTTAATACCCCTTAATATCCTCAATTTCAGGTATTCTTTTAATGTGTACAGATTCCAAGGTGTAATTATAAGAGATATTCATAATTGTTTGTGAGAATCAGTTATGGCAATGGCATTACATTTATGAATATTCACAGATAGGCCATTATTTTTAATCCAAATATTAATCAACTGAATGCCCTTTTCTAACTGCTTACAATCAATACATTGGTTAATTTCCTGCACAATTTCATCTCATCACCATAAGTGAGTACACTGAACTTTATTTCTGTAAACATAAATATGTCATTCAAGAATATACTGAATAATAACGGACCAACAGATGAACCGTGTGGAACATCCTTCTCTACATTAATGTGATCCGAATAAAAGCCATTAAAACAGATTATACTTTGATTATTTTTAAAATAGTCTTGAAACTAGGTTAAAGCTAGTCCCATTACACCCATATCAGTAAGTTTAATACACAATATATTATGGGAAACTAATCAAAAGCTTTTTGAAGGTATAAATAAATAATACCGATCTGCTTATTGTTATCAAGTGCCTTCCTAATATCAAACTCCTAAACTCCAGTGTCAATAAATGTGTAATTGATTATTAGGAGCAACCCTGCTTGTGACACAACCCATGTCCACCCGTGTCAGAAGTGAATCACACGAGTAATTTTATTTCATTATTTATTTATCACGGTTGGAGAAGGATGATAATAGTCTGAGGATGGGTTCCCGAAAGGTACCTTAGGTGTTTTTTTTTTTTTTTGTTTTTTTTTTATATTTATTATGTAAACCCCAAACACGAGGTATTAGAACCTAAAGAACTTAGTACCGTGCTTGGGTTGCAGGTTGAAAAGACGAAAGAAGATATTTGTTGACATTGGACTTGAACTTCTGTAATTTTCAGGAAATACGTATGAAGGAAGGTTGTTCCAGAAAACGGAAGTTCAATGACTAAACGAGGAAGATGAAAAGTTGGTTCTGTGAGTTTCAAGTTGGACAGTAAATGGATGTTGGCTGCATGTGTTCGGACTGTTTTGAAAGAGAGAGCGGGAATTATAGAAGCCAATTCAGAAGAACAGTGCCCATGGAAGTATCTGTAGCAGAGGCATGCAGCAGAAACAGTGCGTCTATGAGAAAGCGAGTGGATAGACTGTGTTAGAGATGAATCATTAATTAACCTAACTGCCCTCTTCTGAATGGAATCAAGAAGCCTGAGAGAGGTTTTGGGGGCACCACCCCAGATGTGGGAACAATATTCCATGGTAGGGCGGATTTGCGATTTATACAGAGTGAGCAGCTGTTTGGGAGAAAAGTAACGCCGAGAGCGAAAGAGAAAACCAAGTTTTTTAGATGCAGAGGAAGCAATATTTGTAATGTGCTTGTGCCAAGAGAGATTAGAAGTCAGGGTAATCCCCAAAAGAGATATATCATTTTGCCTAGAAATCGGAGTGTCACTAAAGATAAGCATAGGAGCAGAAAAATCCTTTTTGCGAGATATAAGACAAGACTGAGTTTTAGAAGGTTTGAAATCAACTAAGTTGTCTTTGCCCCACTAGAGAATTACCTAAGGATCGGCATTTAAGCAATTAATAGCAGATTTTCGAGAAGTTGAAGCTGACTGAGCGTGGCAAGGTTTCTCAAAATGGAAAAACGTGCTATCATCGGCAAAATTATGGATAGGATTCCCAATAAATGGAAGAAGTTCATTAATATACACGAGGAAAAATGTGGGGGAAAGATCTGAAACTTGGAGGGAATTATTGGAGAAGTCAGGAGACAGAGAGCCAGCTACCATCACCCGCAGTGAGCGATCAGAGAGAAAACTGGATAACCAATTACTAAAAACAGTACGCAAACCATAAGATGGAAGCTTGTTTAGAAGACCTTTATGCCAAACACGATCAAAAGCCTTTGAGATGTCAAGAGCAACTACTTGTGTTTCACCGAACCTTTCCATTGAATTAGTCCATAAATGGGTAACATAAGCCAGAATATCACCAGTGGATCGACACTGACGGAATCCATACTGTCGATCGTTGATCAGACGGAAGGTTTCTAGGTATTTTAAGAGTTGGCGGTTAATTGATTTCTCCATTACTTTAGAAAGAGTAGAAGTAATTGCAATGGGACGATAATTGGATGGGAGGGGTTTGTCAACCTTTTCCGAAACTGGTTGGATATGAGCAAATTTACAAGCAGACGGAAAACACCTTTGGAATAAGAGTAGAAAAACGCGGCAAAGAACAGGGGCCAGTTGAGGAGCACAGGTTTTCAGAACAAGTGGAGAAATAACAACTTGACCCGGAGCTTTCTTAGCATGAAGATTGGTCAAAATCCTGATATCTTTTTTGACTGAAGACCACAGGAGGCACTGAATGGAGCGTGCTGGGAATGGTGGGAGGTGTTATACCAAGATCGTTAAGATACGTGGTGGAAGAAAAATGGGATGCTATCAGGTCAGCTTTATCCTTTGCAGAAGTGACAACAGAACCGTCTAGTTTTGACAGAGGTGGGAGCAGAGATGGGCAAAAGTTGCGGCCAATAGCTTTGGCAAGAGACCAGAATGCTCGGCTACCATTAGGGCAAGAAGCAACTTTTCTACTCTTAGTCTGTTGAAAATCTAGTTTGGACTGATTAATAACTGCTTTACAATTGTTGCGAACTTTGGTGTAGGCAGAAAATGAAACTGAAGAATTGGAAACAAGCCAATTACGATAGGCAACGTTCTACTCTTGAACAGCCTTAGCACATTTATTGGAAAAAAACCAAGGCTTAGATAAAGGACGAGAGTTTAAAGTGTAGTGTGGAATAAAGGATTCCATTCCTACAAGAATAATTTGACTGACACGATCTGTGGCAACGTTGACATCAGAAATTTGAAACAATAATCCGACCAAGGAAAAGAAAAGAACTCTCGCAGGGCATGGCATTTTGCATTCCTGTAATTCCGAACAACACTTTTGGAATAGTTTTGGAATAGCCATGAGATAAAGGTTCCATTGGAGAAGAGACTATCACCAAATTATGATCTGAGGTGCCTAAAGGACCACTGGGAATGGTGGGACCATTCACTTCGACCGTATACTTAGAAGGGTTGTTTGTGAGAAAAAGATCAAGCGTGTTGGCTGGATGGTTAGGATTGTCCGGTATTCTGGTAGGTAAATGAACAATTTGTGCTAGGTTATTAGTAATTGCAAAAGCCTCGACATCTCGACTAGCTGAGTCTATGTGACTAGACAACAGAAGCCGGCTGGAGCTGTGAATATTAAAATCACATTGGAAAATTACCTCACTGTTAAGAAAGTTGGACTGGAGAAAGTGAATTTGCATAGAGAGGAAGTCAAGGAGTTCGAAGTGATTAGTGGAGTTGGGAGAATGGTAGATATAACAGATGAATTTGACAGAATGATGTAGAGAGATTTTAAATTAGAGAAGATCGAAAAGTGGAGATTCAGTTTACAAAAAAAGTGAGAGCAGTCCTTCTCAAACTAAAGACCAGTTTGTCAATTAAATACACTCGCAAAGCTAATTGAATACATTGTAATGAACCACCTATTCAAATTTATATTTATGAAACTTAATCTGTGGGATTATTCTCACGGATTTGTCAAGGGTCGTTCCACCTCTACAGATATTTCGTTTGTCTCGAATATATCTCAAGCGCTTGTCGAAGGAAAACAAGTAGATCCCATCTGCCTTAACTTAAGCAAAGCCTTCGACAAGGTACTTTCATCAGAGGCTAATTAATAAACTGCATCGCTACGGTCTCAGAAGACAGGCACTGAACTAGATTGCAAACTAGTTGGAAGGTAGAGACATGTCGGTGATATTTAAAGGTAAAATCTCACTCTTTTAAACCTTAAATTGGTGTTCCACAGGGGTCAATCCTTAGGTCCAATATTATTTTTTTTTTATCTAAATCAACTATCTGCCAAATACTCTTGGAGACTACCAAATCAAAATTAACATATTTGCAGACGACAAAAATTTATAAAGAAATTCGCAGTACCAATGACTGCATCATCCTAAATGAAGCTTTTCAACGAGTTACTCAGTGGCCCAAGAAGAACAAAATGGTAGTCATTGAAAATAAGTGTGAGCTGATGAGTTTTGCCAATGCCCACAAGAAAAACAAACTTAATTTTTCTTATTGTATTAACAACAAGGCGATCAAAAAAGTTAATACAGCCAAGAATGTAGGTATCTTTATTAAAGAATCGCTTTCCTTTGATGTCCATGTTTCAAACATTGTGAAGGCAGCTAGCAAAAAACTAGGTTTCCTGAAAAGAATTAACTGAGACTTCAATCTGGCAATTTTCATATTTCTCTACAAAATCTATGTTAAGCAGAACTGGTCAATTTCGTAAATTTGAGTGATCCATTATATAAATACCTTTCTGTACCCTAGAATTTGCCTCACGGGTCTGGTCCCAACATGTAGCTTACCAAAAATTAGAAATTGAAAATATTCAAAAAAGAGCAATCCAATATGTTTGCTTTAAAAGTGGCCTTGAATACAATGAGAAATCCTACCAAGAGTGGTGTTTGGACTCTTTGGACTCGAAACGCTGGAAGAAAGAAGAAATAAAGCCGACTAACTCCTTTTTAATCAGCTGTTAAAATGGTACCCTGAATTGCCCTCATCTCGTCTCGCAAATAAACTTCAACGCATTGACAAGAGCTTTAAGAAATCATCCTATGTAAGAACTAATTATGGACAACTTCTATAACACGACTGCAAGATCAATCAACAAAGCAAATCTGGAAATATTCTTTTGGAATATCCGATTGAAAAAAAATGAAGTGGCAATGAGACTACCAATAAAATTTTAAACGTGGTAAATGTTGACCTTGTATTAAAACTAAGATGCATTTAGGGCTAAAGCCTCAAGCTGCGAGCAAATTTAGACTATGTATATGTTAAGTGCAATAGCATCATTAATGCACAGCCATTTCTGAATAAACAGAAATATTCTGTTTATTCATAAATGGCTGTGTATTAATGATGCAATTGCACTTAATATATACATAGCCTTGTATTAAAATTAAATGCAATTCTTACGTAATTATATATAATATCGGTGTTTAGAATCACCATAGATAACTCTTAATAAACTACAAAGTAGTTGTTGTAGGCATCATTTGCTCTTTCTCATATTGTGCTCTGCCTTCACGACGAGTTGCCATGATATTGCACTACTTCGAATAAGTAACTCTTCACTAAAAGAGAAGACTATTGTTACTTATTCTCAGTTGAGTACCACCACCCAGACAGCACTGTTTCACGGCTATTGGCCGATCATCAGTGGGTGGGCAGGTACCCTGGTATTGCAGACATGACGACCCATGGGTCGTCATGTCTGCAATGGGTCGACCCATGGGTCGTCATGTCTGCAATACCAGGGTACCTGCCCACCCACTGATGATCGGCCAATAGCCGTGAAACAGTGCTGTCTGGGTGGTGGTGGTACTCAACTGAGAATAAGTAACAATAGTCTTCTCTTTTAGTGAAGAGTTACTTATTCGAAGTAGTGCAATATCATGGAAACTCGTCGTGAAGGCAGAGCACAATATGAGAAAGAGCAAATGATGCCTACAACAACTACTTTGTAGTTTATTAAGAGTTATCTATGGTGTATTTAAACACCGATATTATATAGATACCAAACTCTTAAAGTATTATGCCTTGTGCATTTATTTATTTTAAATATTACGTAATTATATAAATCGTAATTGCGAAAGTTGCACAATGATCGGAATTTGTAATTTAAAATTTCAGTGCAAATAAAATTAAGCAGAACTGGTCAATTTCGTAAATTTGAGTGATCCATTATATAAATACCTTTCTGTACCGCAAGCGCAGTTACTGAAAGTGGAAAGTTAAAATGTTCCGCATCCACCACTGTATCGTGATTTCTCCATCCATAATAGATTGCAAGCTCCACGAGCAACATGCTGTTCTGGAGCAAAATCATTTGGTTTAATAAACCGAAGGAATTCACAAAGTTATCAGCTAACAACTAATCAACGTGTACGCAGCCGCGTGATCACACGGGAGGGTACTTTTGGATGCTGAACTTGGTTCGATGTTCCTTGGCTGCTAAACGTTCCTGCATTCTCTGCTTTGTGAATTTGCATTGATACGTCGTCCAAGAGTATAAATGAGACATTTATTTTCTTGACAATTTTGCAAGATTTTCAATAGAAGATCTGGACCTTTTAAAGAAAGAGCAGGAAAAAAAAATTATAAATTTAAAAACTGATTAATTTAAATTAAGAAAAGGTTTTGAAACATAAATACAGTATCCATTTTGAAACATAATTCATCGCCGTGACGGGTGTCGCACTGACTGCGGTCCACCCTCCCTATCAACTAACGTCAGAAAATATTGCATAATTTCCTTCTGAAGGACAGACTTGAGACATTCGTCTTGTCACAGTGATGACGCCCCAGGGCTTCAGTTTCCTTGGCTGTAATTCAAGTTAATCGAACCCTTTCCTAACTTTGAGACTTTAAAATTCTTCGAATTCAATCGAAATTCGCCGATCCGAATGTTAAAACCGGTGATTTCTTTCGACGTGGGTTGCTTAACAATTCTGGATTAATTTAGTGAGTCATTGGCTGATTGCCAGTGGAATGTTACTACAAGTAAGTCTAAGAGCAGTCTTTCTTCCATGTCTTTTAGGTGCATTTAAATTCAGGTCAGTTAAGGCAAAGATGATTTTTTTAATCTTTATTAAATCCATTGAACAGCGAAAGCCTCACAAGTGAAACAAATAACTCGTCTATAAATTTAAAAACCAAGTACGCAAAGCAAATATAAGCGAAGATTAAAAATATGTATATTATATTCAATTAAAAAATATATTCTACGTAGTAAGAAAATTAAACCACTAAGATATTTGTATTAACAACAACTTACAAATGTTTCAACTCTGTTGGAAATCTTCGATTAAAGTATGCGCGGATTCTTTCAAGTCCCAACGTCTTTGAAATCTGAGGAACATTGCAGCTCAGACAATTAGAGAAACATCGCAGAAACAAGAAAGTAATAGAATTGGAAAGGAGGGAAAGTATATTCGAGCAAGTATCATTACAAATTATTAATTAAGGTGGCTCTCTTCGTAATTCTTTATCGGAATATTTAAAACTCCAACGTGTTAAGACGAATGGGTGCTCTAGTGAAACCTTCAGTGGCCAGTTCTACGAGTATGAAGGGCCATTACCACAGGGCTGTAGTGGAGGATATCCGCCGCACACCCTCTGAATATCTTTTTGGCGAATAGCGGGTTTTTTTTTGAAAGACTTTGAAAAAACAATTTTAATTCTAATATATATAAGTAAGTAAATATGCCGCGTGTGTGTGTGTGTGTGTGTGTGTGTGTGTGTGTGTGTGTGTGTGTACACACGGGTTTACGCCGTGAGCACAGCAAGTCTGGAATGGCATTTTATGTGGGTGTTTTAAGTAGGAGGCTGTACACTGATCTTGAGTTTTTTGCTATAATTGTACAGTACGTGTGAATCGTTATTCAAAGAGAATAAAATTTTGAATTTATAGGGTATTGCGAATCAGTCATTACGAATTGAACTGCCAGAGCATCTAGAATGTTTGACTGAAAAGAGCTGCTCTGATTTGCTTGGTCCGGACTTTTACAAAACTGAATTCTATTTTGCTCAATTTTGGAGTACCCTTCCCGGGTGTGGATCGCCTTAAAAAATTATATAAAAATGTCAGAACGTGCACCGAAATCTGTCATCGGATATTTGATAAGAAATCGGGTCTACATTTTAATTTATATATAGATTTAAGGATTGGTGTAAGATTTTGTCTCCCCACCGTGAAAGACCGAAGAAAAATGTTTTTTTTTTTGTAAATTCTTCACCCGAAGATAAACTCGATGCTCCAACACCTTTTTATACCGTATTAATTTTAAATACGCCACTGAGGGTGCAGAATTCAGAACTTAAAACAAATAATCTCAAGTTTGAATACTTTAAAACGATCGACACTTTTCTTAATGAAAAGAAGAAAAACTTTTATAGTAAAACAGGTAAGAAAAATTAATTTTGCAACTTGTTTTATACTTTATATTTTTAGTTTTCCTACTATTTAAACTACAGAGATATTTATCTAATGATAATAAAGTAACTTATGCTCTTTCTACTGTTTTGCTTTTTTATCCGCCATTTTATATTCCACCGTTTATTGTATTTTTATTTAAAAAATATTTTTTTGTAGTTTATACTTGTTTCTCATTTCTAAAATTTTTAAAAATGTGTTTACTAAGGTTCGAACTTTTATTATTTAATCATTAAACAATAAACGCCGTGTATCTGTACGTGATGTAGTAAATTGTAAACCACGAATCGTTTGAATAATTAATTATGATGACAACAGGCTTCGTGCTGTTGTTGTCGTAATTAATTATTCAAAAGAATGGGGATACAAAGAACATCGGCATGGAACTAGAGCAACAAAAGAAGATGGGGTGGCGAAGAAACAAACGAAGAATAACGGTTGTAGAGAAACACGTTCCTATATTAAATTGGAATTATAACCAACTAGGACAGATTGTGGCACATTAAGTCGAAAGCAATTTTTTTCTCGTAGGAACACTGAGAATTCGAATAATTTGTTACTTAATAGCTTACCGGTTATCGATTAAGCCATTCACTTCGATTCAGTTATTGGCAACAGTTGTGGCAAACATCAAGAAAGCAAAAAAGCATCAGCAACAAAAAGGAAAAAAAGACATTAACCATATCACCTATCCATCTTTAACAGTTTGTCCGCGTCCTTCAATTTATTCAAACCGCTGACGTCTACGATACCGAATGAGTGGGAGATTAAGCCAGCAATCTTTTATATGCGACTCTATGAAAAGCTTGCAGGAGATCTCAGTATATGATGTCAAAAATCTAGAGAAAGGCACTTCCACAAACTGCAAAGCATATCACAAAAAATTCTACTAAACATCGATGTTATCTGGAGAGCCATCCCATACGATATATTTTATCTTTTTATACCCTCGCCCAAAATGTATTGCGCACTTATGTGGAATACTGGTTGCCACATGCGTTCGGGCTGCTTTGAAAGAAAGAGCGGAATTATAGAAGGCAATTCAGAAGAGCAATCCCCATGGAAGTATCTGTAGAAAAGGCATGCAGCAGAAACAAAGTCTCAGACAGCGAGTGGAGAGACTGTTAAAGAGGAGTCATTAATTAACCTAATTGCCCTCTTCTGAATGGAATCAAGAAGCCTGAGAGGCAATTTCCAGACTCCTTACTTTGCAAAAGGAAACTGACACAAAATACCTACTTGGCTTCTGTGGACTTCAAAGGGGCCTTTGACACCCTTTGGTGGCAGAGTGCTCTGGAAAAATTCCGGGAGGCCGGGGTTTCTAGACCAATCTTCAAATTACTTACAAGCAATTTTACCACCGCTCTATCATAGTTAAGAGTGGTTCTAAGCAGGTCTCTAGACATGTTACAAGGGGTTGCCCACAGGGATCAATTCTTGGCCCCCGTGTTGGAATGTTTGATTAATGGCTTACCAGGAAATTTGAACGAACAAAGATGATTGTCTATGCACACGATCTTGCCATCCTCGTCCGCGGAAATTCAAGGAAAAATCCGGAAGAGACAACTAACTGCGTCTTACAAGAACTTTTAACTTGGTCTGCAATTCACAAACTGATAGTTTTAACAACTAAAACATCGCAGATGCTTTTAAAAGGAAAATCAGATAGAGAACATCCGCCACTTATAAAGGTCAGAGAACAGACAATTAAATATACTGCCATTACAAAATATTTAGTTATTCAACTTGATGATGCCTTAAGTTTTCTGCCACATACAAAGTATGTGAAAGAGAAGTGTAAATCTTTCTTATCCAGATAAGTGTAAATCTTTTTTATCCGCGGCCAACAAATCTGCAATTATGAAACAGCTTCTGCAAGCCCAGCGTGCTGCGCTCCTGATGATGTCACGGGCGTGTAAAACAACTTCTATGGTTTTGCAGGTGTTATTCGGAAAATTATCTCTACACTATGAAATACAATACAGATATATGATGTATCACTTGAAGCAATCAATGCCTGTTACTTTGGATTATGTGCAACTCGACCTAGATGCTCCTTTAACATCTGAGAAAAGGCGGCTTCGTTTCCTTTATGTAGATAAATGGCAAAGAGACTTGTCAGCTTCGGAACTTGGCGCCGTGACCAGAGAGTTTTTACCATCAGTGAAGGAGTTCAGGAAGAGAGAATCTGTGGTTTGTATTTGGCTTGCATGGTACATTTTTACTCATCGGCCACTGGAGTATTAACAGCAAATTATTCAGGTTAGGATTGTCTCCTACCCAGCTTTGTCTCTGTGGACAGGAAGAGAATGTTGACCACATTATTTTCGATTGTCAATATTATCAAGACTACAGGCGTGAATTTCAGCTTGTTTCAGATACCTGCACAATAGGAAATAAACCAGCGCTTATTCGATCTCAAGTGGCATTTATAGCACTGAACACCTTTGCCACACGTGCTTTTAAAAGAAGAGAGGAGCTTAGACTCGCTAATTTGGGATAATTTTATCAGAAGTTGATGATGATTAGACACTCATTGTAATTAAGTATGCCCTTCTGTACATTGAACGTGTTCCTGTATATGGTGTAAATTCTTGGTGTTCTGATAACGTGGAACCAGTTTCTAGGGGGGAGGGATTTGAGATTTGTACAGAGTGAATAGCTGTTTGGAAGAAAAGTAACGGGAAAAAGAAAACCAAGTTTTTTAGATGCAGAGGAAACAATATTTGTGATGTGTTTGTGCCAACAAAGTCAGATTAGAAGTCAGAGTAATCCTCAAAAGAGATATCATTTTGCCTAGAAATCGGACTGTCACCATAGATAAGCATAGGAGAAGAAGAATCCTTTTTGCGAGATATAAGACAAGACTGAGTTTTAGAAGGGTTGGAATCAACTAAGTTGTGTTTGCCCCACTGGAGAATTACCTGAAGATCGGCATTTAAGGAATTGGTAGCAGATTTTCGAGAAGTTGAAACTGATTGAGCAGGACATGTTTTCTCAAAATGGAAAGTGGAATGCAATGCTGACAATTGAGTCAGCAAAACTATGGATAGGATTTCCAGTCAATGGAAGAAGGTCATTAATATACAAGAGGAAAAGAGTGGGGGAAAAAATTGAAACTTGGGGGACACCGGCATTAGTGGAGAAGTTAGAAAACAGAGCCATCCATCATCAGTCATTACGAAAAAAAAAAAAAAAAAAAAAAACATAGCTGGCAAACCATAAGATAGAAAGAAGCTTATTTAGATGACCACTGACCTGCTTATCTAATACAATGTAGTAATTCTTGGAAATTATCCATTGGGATACGATCCCAATTGGAATTGCAGTTCACGAATATTTCTGGGCTAATTTCAGAATTGCTGATGATTTCTAAACAAATCCTGCAAAGTGAGTTTGTTGTCACATTTATCATTTTTTAATGAATAGAATCTTTCAAATCATTCCGCAAATTCTTCCCTAGTTGAGAATAACGAAATTTGTTCCATCATCGGTCCATTGATTCCAAAATGGATTTTTTTTTTTTTTTTAATAACTGAAATTCTATTGAAGATTAGTATTTATAATAAGCAATTCTCATTCTGTACTTCACTTCTTTCCTAGGAGGAAATCTATTGCAGTCTGTAAAACGGTTACCATCTTTTAATTGGTTAAACCCGTACTTGGCTTGTTCTTTCTGCATATTTATTTTTAATTGAGTACAAAATCGCTATATATATATATTCGACAACAAACCTTATAAACGTTCTAATAAATCTAAGAAATCTAACAGTAAAAAGAAATCAAAATTAGGCAATTCTGAAGCAACCCTTAAAGACTGGCACAAAAATAACATGGATGTACAATATATGCATACCATACTTTTCAACTCCAAACACAATGAGTATTGAGAGCCCTGCACAGATTCATATACACATTTAGCTTCCAGTCTAAACAACTCTTTCGCACAATAGACGAAATCTGTAAATTTACACTTAAACACCCACAGAAATCTATTTTTCGCCTTAAAGTTCAGCAGCTTTTCACCGCTACTTTGTTAGTTATTACATCTCTCAACTATCCTGAGCACTTTGTGTGTGTACCATGTATTTAACAGCGTTCATCATCACATACATATACATCCAGCTAGCTTATGGACATTATAACATTTTATTTTTTATTTTTTTATTTCTAACGCTAGGAACCGTTAGTGAACCTATGCAAAATTTCAAATTTTGTGAGTAACACGTGTCCACAGCATAACATACAGAACATGTCGGAAACAGAAGCGAGAGCATTGCCTTTTTTCTCATAATTTCGGTGGATGGCCCGAAATTGTGAAAAACATTGCAATGCAATCTTATTTTGGTCGCTTTTTCATTTCTTATTTTAAATATTTTGCCAACTATCTGCCTCTCTTTTCTCCAGTGTCCGTCGATTTGCGCCGGTTACGGATTTTTGAAACCAGGGTGGAGAGGTTATTGCTGGTAGGAAGATTGTTTTGTAATAAAGTGACAGGGTGCGTTTGTTGAGCCCCCAGTCTCGCCTTAGTGATTCTGACCACTAGTGCAGAGTATTTCTTAATCTTTGCTCTGATGTATGTCAGGTGGTACTTGAATGGTAGTTTAGAGTGAAATATAAGGCCGTGTTTTAGTTGGTCCACTAGTTTGATAGTCTTATTTTTTCATTTGTGGTGGCCTGGGTAGGTCTAGTGTTCCTTTGAGCAAAATCAAGGAAATTTTGGTCGGTGATATCTTCAGTAGATGAGTCTGCGTCCACCCCTGAAGTATCCTCAAGGCCTGTTCGCATTGTCCTCCACTGGGCCCTGCTATCTGCAGTGACTATCAAGATTAAGTCGTCCGCGAAGGCCTGGGAGTTCTTCTACACTGAACTCCAGAAAATACACAGATATGCTCGAAATGTATGCTGCATGTCAGCTGGAAGATACTGTATGCATCCGCACGGTGTTCTATCAGCAAGATGGGTCAACCACCATCACACTGGAACTTGCAAGTACACGATTTCCTGAATAAAAATAAATTTCTAACAGATGAATCGGCCGAGTTGGTCGCATTCAATGGTCTCTTCATTTCCCAGCTCTCAGAGCCATGGGTTTCTTTGTATGGGACTGCGTAAATGTCAAAGTGCACGCAAAAAAAATAAATAAATAAATAAATAAAAAGTAAATAATAATAACAAAGTTTTAAAAGACTGGATTGAACAGGCAGCGACCTCCGTTTCTCAAAAGATTCTTCGAAACACAGGTAGAGGTTTACTGAAGTGCAATTGTGTGATAATAAATTCTTTAATAATAAAACTTTAATCGAGCTTCACAGTCAAGTAAATAACTTATTAGGTATCCTATCTTTCGAGGAACTGCTTTACTATCTTTATATCTCTAACAGGCATGCAAATTTTCTGCTTCTCATTTAATTAAGAACAGGTAAAAGTTCTCCTTTTAACACAAGATCAAGTTTGGGCTCAAGATCAATCCTTCTAAGTCCGAATTCATGGTGTATTCATTGAAGCAAACTCCTTCTTTTCTCCAGCCTTCGGTCGGCAACACCCTCATTCCAATTGTGTCCAGCCATCGTGATCTGGGCGTTGTATTCGACTCCAAACTTCGATTCAACGTCCACATAGACATGCTTCTCACACGTGCTTCAAGAGTCCGGTGGATAGCAAAACAGCATCTCCTTCAATATCAGAGATAAAACGACAACCGTGAGGTACATAAGAACAATCATCTTTCCACCTTTACTCTATGCTGCTGAAATCTGGGCGTCAGCGGCACCGTCAATAAAGAACCCACTCTTTGCCACAGAATTCTGGCTCCTAAAGTGGACCAACAGTAAGCGCAACCTTCCAGCTCTGATTCGCACCACGCAGCTTGCCGACTCTCTCGGGATTCCACGGCTTCCCACCTTAATCGACGACCAACGCCTCCTATCAACAGTCAAGACGATAACAGGCATAAGTACAACACCTTCATTCTGGGATACCTGTGGCTGGAGGATTCCCCCTGCTGCCCTTAGGGCCAATCCCGAGCTCTACTCGCATTCAGCGCGACTCCATCTCTCGGACAGGTTCCTCCCTCAGCAGATGTTCAAGCAAACCCAGGCACTTCACGCAGACCTGAACAAATTCGCTGTTGACCGGACTTACCCGAAAAAAATGATGACTAGCAGGACTAATCAGCAATGACTGCTGTGTACCTTGCATCTGTTCCTGTCTGATTGAGCTGGTGCTCTTATCTCGATGTAAAGTCAGCTCACTCAAACTTAACTCTCATAAGGAGTTCTCTCCTTTGTATTAAAATATGTTTTCTTTTGTAAAATTACCCGCTTTTGTAAATAATTGTTCGATTTTCCCGGAAGTTTTGCTGATTTACCAGTTTTGGCTGTGAAGGGCAATAAAGATTATCTCTCTCTCTCTCTCTCATAAACTCCTTGAGTTTTAATACAGTATTTCATTTGAAGTTATTTTCTCTCTAAAAGTTTATCTCCTACTGATATTTATTTGAGCCAATGGGATGAGGGGTTCCGGTGAGGTGTCAAGTTGGCGGCCAATTACGTCACTACAAATGCGGAGATAAATAATTACGTAGGTCATTTGCTGATTAGATTTCGATCACTGCGTTATAATGTTAGTATATTTAAGAGATGGTGTAGAAGATTTGACTGACTCCGTCATACCTCTACATTTTGCGTGGGACAAAACGCGAAATAAATGGCGTCGACGTGAAGTGGTCGCTCGGTTGAAGAGCATCTCACCGCCAGATGTCGACATTCCAATTTGTTACTCGAAGCAAAACGTCTAAGGTGTTTGGAAGACGAGGGGCAGGTGTGAATAAAGCGTCAATCACGTGACGGAAACTTTCCGAAGCTGCTTCAGTCAGTAATGATGCCGAGCAGGTTAAGACATTTATTTTATTTTATTTTATTAGCAACAAAACACACACCAGGTAACGATTGAGAGTGTATCTGAGAGCAGAACAAGGAACACAATTGGTAACAAAATTATGAAATCCAACAGGAACACAAACATTGATTCAAACATTAAAATCATGTGTTAAAAAGAAGTACAAAGTTAAGTTACCGGTAAAACAAGTAATAATTAATCCGTTAGAGAATAGAAAAATAATATAACAAATAATAATAAACTACAATAATTAGATGTGAGCTAGTCACTTTGCAGTTTAAGAGAAGAGGCAAACTTGTGGATGGAGTTCATCAGTGATTGGGAGTTGTCAAAGAAGTCAATGCGAGAGTCATTTGCTGATTTGCTGATTCTGTTCAGTGGACTGAACTTCATTAAGTCCGTGTTGGCAGAGTCAAGGCGAAACGGTGTAAGGTTCCTGACTTGTCTACAGGGAGCATTGAAGTTTATTTTACTCAGGATATCAGATGCTTCGTAAATTCCAGTGATTACTTTGGCTAGAAGGGCGATGTCAGCAGTAACTGTTCTGGCGCACAGAGGCCTCAGATGAAAGTAATCACACAGCGATTCATAATACACTGAGTGATAGAATAGAGGATTGCGGTACGTAAGGTAACGGACAAAGTTTTTTTGGACTGCTTCGGTTTTGTTAGTTAAAGTCTTTGTGTGAGGATTCCAGATGGGTGAACTGAATTCAAGGATTGGCAGAATAGTTTTATAAAAGATAACTACATATCTGTAGTTTTTGAACTTGTATGTGTTCCGTTTGATGAATCCCAGTGTTTTGAATGCTTTGCTGGTGATTTTAAGGACATGGGCATCGAATTTAGCACTGGAGAAGAGAATCCCAAGTCGTCAACTTGGTCACACCTTTCGATGATCACAGAGTTAATAGTGTACTCCGTATTTGTTAGTTGTGGAGATCTGCAGGATTTAAAGGAGACTTTCTCCTACTGTTGTAATTAAGTGCGTGTTCACCCAGGAAGAAGTCTTCATTATCTCTTCTCTGTGTACATTTCATATTGGCTGGGGGTTTGCGAGCAGTGCCCCCTATAGTTATTATTAAAATCAGTTGATTCAGCTAAGAAATATGGTTTGCTCCTCCTCCTTATATGGGAATTCCAGTGATGGAATTACAGGTTTTTGTTTTTTTTTTCCGTTTTGCTAAAACAGGTTTGGGCATCCGGTGAGCGAGATTGCAGGAACCCACTGGTATTGCACTACCTCCGGTGGGTGCGGTATTTTTGAGTACTGAACGCATTAGACAACTCATAGAAGACTCAGGTCCGACTTCCCGCGCCTAGTACGGAAGCCTTGCCCCGTTGAACTACTTTCTGGGCGAATTAACCGATCCAATCTCGATCTTTGTCAGCTGCTCGATCTCATTCCAAAATCCAACGCACACAAATTTAATTTTTCGACGTTGTCCAGCGCCTCATTGCACGAAAAACTATTCAAGAAATACCCACTTTTAAAGTTAATTTTATTCTATTGAATGTGTGTCGAAAACGTGAGTTTCCCCTCTTGCAAATGGGAGGTTCCTGCAAATAAAATAATTTCGTGGCTTTCAATAAAAGGAAAATCAAAATATTTTTATTTTTTCTCTTTTCGCCTTTGTGTTTAAAAAAAAGATGCCGCGTCGTTCCCGGTCCAGCGATCGGACGAGTTTGCGACGGAGAAGCACGTTGGGGGGGAGGTACATATTTCGCCCAGGATTGCGACTCCTGTTGCGCAAATTGATCGTTTCTTGCGAGCAATTCGAGCTGCCACTGTCACGAAGGCGACGTTTTCAAATCATTTCGATGTGGTCCTCGGTTTGGAACATTCGAGCAGGGTGCTCGAAGAAGAAGACTCGAGTTGAGGGAACGTCCAAAGAACTGCGGCCATTATAGGAAAGCGTTAGACCACGAATCTGAAGTTTCTGATGTTCAACATCAACCGCGAAGCGAAAACCACAGCGCAGATGCCACTGGTGGCGCCCTCGAAGTCGAGGAGACATTAAGCGCAGATAATACCATCGCGAGCAATTCAGCTGCCGGCATCTCTCTCTCTCTCTCTCTCTCTCTCTCTCTCTCTGCTTTTGACTCTCCCAGCGATTTCACGCGAAGGGTGCTCCGGAATAATCCCGAGTGGTAAACGTATTCGGCATTTATGAGAAGAAAATGTCCACAAAATAACGGCTGCTCGGATTTAACACCAACCACAGCTGCGAATGTGGTCCCGCAGAAGCGAGTGTTTCAAAAGAAACGTGGAAATGCAACAACAGCGGAAGAAATATTTAAAATGTTTCTGATCTCTTTTTTCATTATTTCTTTATGGGTCATTACTCGATACTTTTTATTGTAATGATTTTAATGCTTGAATCTGATTCGATGATTCATTTTACGGTTCTATTGAAATATTACTCTTATTTGTAGTTGACCACGTTCCGTTGTCAATAGTTCCCCCCTTGCGTGATCGAAATAATAAAGTAAATTGAACCCGTCGTTGGCGAGCGTTGCACTGTTTCGCCTCCTTCCCATAAATATCTTCAGGACGCACCCGAATATTTTCCTTCATTGTTCTAGGGAAGTTGCATCCGAGTACAACTGGATGTCTTTCTTTAAACGAATTCCTACTACGACGTAATCTTCTGTCCCAATTTTTTTTTTTCATTTTTTATTGGTCCCAAATTTTATTGGCTCTCCTCGTTCCTTGGCACGTTCCTAGTGCAAATCTCGTTTCCAACGAGATCTCTCCTCGGCGTTTTTCGGAAGGAAGTCATCTTATATATATGAAATTTCAACGAGATGCCATTAGCCCAAAAACCCCAAATCTAAGTGATTTCGTCATGAACTCATGACAACCTTCTTTCAACTATAACGCTAACAAAACACCTTATAAATACCATCAATAGACTTCCTAATAAATCTACAATTGGTCCTGACGGCTTCCCTCTCTTCATGGTTAAAGTGTGTAGTGTCTTCATTGTGGAGCCCCTTCTTGTAATCTTTAATCGCATATTGAAGTCCGGATCAATCCCGACAATATGGAATCACTACAGGGTAAAACCCATACCGAAAAGAAGAAACCCAAAGGAACCTAAGGACTTGAAACCGATCTCAGTGGGCTGCTCTCTATTAAAAGTGTCTGAGAAAGCTATCTCATCAGCACTGATCGACCAATGCTTCTCTCATAGACCCCAAACATCTGCATCCTGTGATCCCCAAAAGATCCACAAACCTACAGGACACCCTATTTAAAATTCAAACTGCTCTCAACAGTAAATCTCAGTTGGACGTCATCTTCCTGGATATTTCATCTGCTTATGATAAGCTCTCAATTCCCGCTCTCATCTACATTCTGGAAAATTACTTTGGCATTACTGGAAGCCTGCTAAAAACCATCAACCGCATCCTTACACCAAGACAACTCATTATCAGCTATAAATCCTTCCAACAGGAGTGCATTATAACGAGAGGAGTACCACAGGGAGGTGTCCTATCCTGTGTACTGTTCGCCACAGCTCTTGAAACCTTCCTCGCAAGGTACACTGATTTCTCATCATATGCAGATGACCTCAAATTATATATAAAATCAAAAGACCCTGAACAAACCCACCTGATAAATCAGCGAATCGCCGTCCTGATCAACAGCCTTGTAACCTATCTACTGCAGATAGGTCTGGAGCTAAACATATCTAAATCACCCCAAATCACATTTACAAAAAAGAGATTAAAAATGACATCACAACGGAGTGCAGATAAGCAAAGTGAAGTCTCACACCGACCTCTGCTTGACTTGGGACGAGGGCCTCACTTTTCAAAACCATTTATTATTATTATTTCTCGACCATGAAAACGAAGACCTTCTCGGCGATGTGGGCAATTCGCCAAGAGCTGACGGGGTTACTGAACGTAGATGTAGTCGGAGGATACGTCCAGCGGTGCCTACAACCTATTGTGATCACGTGTATGCATCACCAATCTGATCTTCTGCCCCGACGTCGTATATAAATAGATTCCTCGCAGTCGAGTACTGGGTAATGCGATAGATGAACAGGGTCACGGGCAATGCTCTCACCAACTCCAGGGCTGTTTTATATACCAACCAACTTAAATATCACTCCCTGGAGAGTTCACATTGCATCCAGGAATATTCTTCTTCTTTCTCAGATGCTGACCGGTGTGATTGACCCCCCACCCCCCCAGTCTTCGAGGACTTGTCTCTACTCCACGTGCTGGACGGAGTAATGACAGTCCCTACCTACCATTGCATTCTACACTATCCAACCTGTGCTGTCTGAAGAACTTCTTCCCAAACAACGCAGTGAACCTTTTCAATTCATTGACAATAGACCACCCTGGGAAATACTCCGAAAGCAAGCAGTACAGAGTGAAGAGCATCTCACAAGCGCACAGCTTACTTCAACTATAATCTTGACAATGAGTGAACTTGTAAACAATATTGTAAATATACACATTTGTGTAAATAATTGTAATCTTACATTTTTGTACACTCTTTTTATATTGTAATTTTTTCTTTTTGTACACCCTTCTAGCTGATCGGCTGTGTATAAGGGGTGAAAGCAAACACTTGCTATTTTTAATAAACGGATTTAATAATAATTGTCCGTATTTCGTGGTACGAAACCTTCGTTTGAATGATATTTTCGTTCCTAAAAATCCGTTCAGGAAGCGCACCCTCGTTGCGCTAAAATACTTTTCTTCCATTTTTTTTTTTTTTTTTTTTTGGCGGGTGCAGCAAAAGCCTGCGTGGCTATCACTAATCTGCGGTCCACTTTGTTCAAAGTTGTAAAGAAACGCGCAAAGAATTGGAGGACGATTCTCACATCGCGCGGTACTTCTGCGTTGATCCGTTTGCTTGGAAAACGGCCGTTTCCAGAGAAACGGATGAACCCCAGAGAGGAACGTGCGCACGTTTAAGAGGGAAAGTCGCGTCACTCTTTAGACAATTGAGGGATAGTTAAAGCGAGTCCGGCAAGGAGCTTACCAAAACTACGTTTCTTTTCTTTATTAAACTGAACCCCCAAAAATCCGTTATTATGGTTTTTTCTCTGAAAAAGTGTCCCACATCCATACAACCCTCACTGCAGGGTGCAGTTGTCCCAAGTGTTACTAAACACAAAGATCTCGGTGTAACCTTCGACCCAAACCTTAGGTTCAACTGTCACATCGAATGTGTTCTACGCAAGATCAGCCGAATGCGCTGGATTGCCCGTCAACATCTTCTTCATAACACAGACGCAAGAACCACAATCAGATATCTGGAAACCGTTCTGTATCCACCTTTCTGTATGCCTCTGAAATATGGGCATCCGCAGTACCTTCTCTCATGAAGCCCATCTTCGCCAGTGAATACTGGATATTGAAGTGGGCAACCCACAAACATCGACTCCCCCCTCAGCAGAGGACCTCCAGCATGGCCGACCAACTCCAAATCCCGCGGCTGCCTCAAATAATCAGTATGAGGAGAACTGTGACCACAGTCAAAATGCTGGTTGGCAAAATCAACTCCCCTGACTTCTGGGATATATGCCAGTGGCATGTTCCACTTCCTTCCTTACGAGCCACCCCTCTTCTTCAGCTACAACGGAACAGGCTGAAGATCAGTGACAGATTCCTACCTGGACAAGTACTTCCTACAGTACAAGCCCTGCTAATGATCGGAGTTGACCTGCAGAAATTCGCTTCTGATCGCAATTACAGGCGCTCGTTGGCCGAACTTGTTCCCCTTTTGTTTGGCCCCTGATGTCGACTCGTACCGATACCTCCACCTGCTATCTGCTATGAGGCGCAGAACGGCACGTCGCAGGCAAATCGACGAACTGTCTCACAAGAAAATGCAATACCGAACATCAATTTGGCACTGTGAAATTTTCTGACTTGTGTGAATATCCTGAAATACCCGGCATGTGCTTTTTACATATGAACGTGAACATACCTTGGTGTACTGTCTGCCTCACAACTATGTACATACTCATACCTATTGAATGGCTAATGCTACGTTTTTAATTGTTATGTTATCTTTTATACTGTACATATTTTTATATTACCCCATATCATTGTCAAGCCCCTGGCCTCCGGCTGTGGCGGGCACATTATTGTATCTTTACTGTGCAATAAAGATTTTCTTCTTCTTCTTCTAGTCGCTGTTCGAATTGAGTTCGTTTTTTTCTGGCGCCCTCCCTACCGGAGCTTTGCTAAACCAACTGGTATCGCGGCAACCGAAATGAAAAGACCACGAAGGAACCTTATGAGATTCATTCGCAGCGAGTGTTGCTCGAATTCACGTTGCTCGCATCGAGTGACTCGCTGTTCGTGGATTTATTCCGATGTGTTTTCTGATTTTCGACGTTTCGTCTAATTTTTGTTGGATGTTTGTATTAGCCTCCCCCCCCCTAGCTCCAAGACAATGTTTGTACAGGGGTGTTTCGTACGTAAACTGATAATAATATTTAAAAAAGCGACGTAGCTTCCGTTCGCGACTTTTGTTTATTTAGCGCGACCCATTTCACCTTTGCCCTGTCACGAGAGTGCGAGAAGCCCGTCATGTTGCGCAAACGTAACACGAGGAACGACCGTGCGTACACAGATTAAGGAGGAGGGGAAAATTCGCGATAAAAACATACAAATAACTAGAAGAGATGCCAACTCGGGCAAGGTTTTGTCGAAAGAAAGAAAAGAAATGTGCAGTAATAAAGCAGAGGGGATTTGAGGTATTGAAAACATTTGAACATTTGGAGGATTAACACGAAACAGATTTCATTGCGAGGCCACAGAGTGCAGATGGAGTGAAGAAATGGACCGAAACTTAATATTCAAAGAGAAATAGAAACATTTCCCTTAGATGGCTCTCGATACTTATTGTTTGTGTAGCTAAAAAGTCGAGGTACAGAAGGGGATGCATCGCAATATTTTATGCGTTCTTCTTTTCCGGACGTTGCAGAAGCGCTATTTCGCTGGAAGATCGAACTCTCATAACTGCCAAATTCATCCCTTGTCGTCAACGATTTCATCATTTTAATCTGGACTTTTTCTTCTTTCGTTCTTTAGAAACACGCGACCTAGTAGGGGAAGCGCCAGAGTGGTGTACAGTGTTTTGGTTGAATGAGTAATGTCGAAAGAGGAAGAGTAACGCGTTATGAAACGTTGCTCGAGAAATCTGATCACATGTTTGTTTGGCGATTTATAACTCTCGAAGTTCTAACCAAACTGAACGACTTTCTTGAGAGGATCTTCGTAAGAAACAACCACCTCCTATTTATCGATAATTATTCGTAGATCATTAAAAGCTTGATTCAACGATAAAAAAAAAAGCATTCCAGAAAGATCTGAAGTTTAATGCGAGTGAATTAAGGGGTCTTAGAATAGAAATGCGCTGAATCGCACTATTGTCGGAGTGTAAACACGGAATAACTCACGAGGAACCCTCCGCCTCAGGTCGGCTACGCGCGGCCTCGATGCAGCGCCACCGAGCAGATATCGAAGGTACTAATTGTACGTAGCTCACGCCGCGATTAAAACGTTCTTTTGTTTCTCCGCGAGAAACAAACCGCACGGCGAGACCGAAACCGACACACGGTGACGAGAGCTTCGAGTTCGACGAGGTTACGCGAGTGATGCGCATTCACGTCGAAATGTTCACGCGATGCGCATCGAGGTGTAAAAGACACGCGACTACGTTCATTTCGTATTCATTTAGAGACTTGTCACCCACAGGAACGCAGACCCTAACGACGGGAATTACAGAATCAGTTTTGATCAAACTACAATTAAATAATGGAAAATTCGGATTAAGAAAAAGGAATTTCTTACATACTTACAGTCGTAGACGGTTAAATCAATAATGAGATGATGGAACACGCGTGAAGGAAACGAGAGCGGAACTGAAGGAAGTGTTGAGGACGGGGACAGGCATCGCGGAATTCGTTTTTTAACGAGAACGCAAACGGGGTACGGAGAACCTACTCGCACCGCCTTAGATCTGCCTCAAGTGAAAAGGTCTTTAAGAATCAGAACAGTAATCTATTCTCCACTCCTTTATGCTGCTGAAGTGTGGGCATCAGCAGCTACTACAACGAAGAAACAAATCCTCGCTGCAGAATTCTGGCTACTTAAATATGCTAATCGGAAGGCTTGTCTCTCACCACCGGACAGAACTACAGCCTTATCAACCTCACTGGGGATGCAGCGACTCCCTGACATCATTGAAATGCAACGACTGATAGCTACAGTTAAAATGATCACGGGTCAGATCTCAACACCGTCCATTTGGGATTCGTGTTACTGGCGAATACCCAAACCAGAACTTCAGTCAACCCCGATGCTCTGCTCGAGGAATCGGCGACTTCATATCTCAGACCGCTTCCTCCCAAACCAAATGCTACCGGAAGTACAGCACCTCGACTCTGACTTGCAGAGGTTTTGCAGCAATAAAACCTACAGGAAAGAAGTCGCTCCAATCCCAGAATCGAAAAAGAAGAAGTTCGTGCGCCCCCACACCACCTGCCAAGCTCTCCTGTGCCACGACAAAATTAGTTTGACAGAGAAGTGCCATTCGTGTATATTTTTCTTGTAAATATAACTGTATTTATGATGTAACTTGTAAATATAGTTAACACTGCTTAATGTGAGGAAGTGCAATAACATGTGTACAATTTTTATTGTAAATATAACTGTATTTGTGATGTAACTTGTATATATAAATAAATAAATTTTCTGTTTATACTCCGGGACGACCAAACGGTCAGAGGAGTTCACAAGATAGACAGAATACAAGAAACAACACCGTATTCAGTAGTGACGAGCTTGAACCCCGGTCACTCAAGGCACGTGTACTTACGCACGTGCCTTGAGTACTTATAGTTAATACTGCTTAATGTGAGGAAGTGCAACAACATTTTTCCTTTTTTTTTAATATTACAGCGTGCGCACAACTAATTATCTGCTGTGATGTGGGCCCCTGGCCTTTGGCCGTGACGGGACAGTTGAAACTTCACTTAAATCTACGGACATGGTGTTCATTTGGTTGCAACAAAGATTTTCTCTCCGCAATAATGAAGATTTTGTGCAATAAAGAAGGGACAATCGATAATGCAGTTTCACAAATGAAGTTGCCGCGTGGAGGGAACTCGGACGATTCTGGAATTGCGGCGAATCGTTAAGCGAACGGTTTATTCGCGAATTGACACACAATTCCGGGCGGACTATTTTAGCGTATCCATCCTCACAGACATCTCTTTACGCTTCCATTACGAAAGCTTCAATTCTTTCGGGGGTGGACACAAAGTCACAAACATCCTGCTGGACAATCCGTGGGGATAACTTCGCGCGAAGTGGAGATGAATCTTTCTCTCCGCCATTCGCTTCTTTGCTCGGCACTTTTCGCGCGCCGCAGGAACAGTTAGGCTCCTTCTGTCGCGCTTAATGTTGGAAGCGCGCTCGCAATTCCCCAAAGCCTTCGCTCCACCGATCAGCGGAACCAACTTTGATAGTTGTACCCAACAGAACCCCAATAAGCGTTGCAGGCAATAATAATAAAATCGCTTGGAAAAAAAAAATAATAAATACATAAATAATGGGCAACCACATGGGTCACCTTGGCCATTTTCAAAGAGACTTCATTCGAAACACTTCTTGTTAAATAAAAGGAGAAGAAAACGGTTAAGACGGAACAAAAGGTCCAAAATGACAACGCTTAAATGCACTTCTCATGAGAGGATTCTTCGGGCGAAGATCGAAGACAACTGCGCGAGTGCGTTTAGCACACGGGGGAAGGCAATTGTCTTTTTGTCAAGACGGCCACGGTGCACCTTTCGGATACGGCACCAGCTGGGGGTTGTCCGATCAAGTGCGACTCGAAAAGACCGCGCCAATTTTAGATCCGTTAAAAGCAACTTCGGGAAGGCTTTTGGAGCATCAGTGGCCTTAGCATTTCCGATTGAGGTCAACTCTCGCGTTAATCCGAGGCGAACTGCAAACCCAGTGGTAGCACCCCTCGTTGAAATTACCCAAAAGGAGTCAACGAGGGGGGGGGATGCGCTAAAGCGTCATTGTTTCCAATTAAATCACATTCATCCGCCAAAACGCGGTTGGATCTAATTTAAGAAAGCCGAACCGTTGACGATATCCTTCCGCCTGACAGCGGTCGTCAGCAGAGCCACAACGGCAATCTTTTGCTTCCTCCCGTCGTAGGTTATTCGCCGCCGTGAAAAATGAGCAACCCCGAAAAGCGAAACTGTCGGGTGAGACAAATCCCCGGGGAGATCCGACTCAAAATGCACCTCAGGATGGCGGCCAAGAACGCTGTTTCAGATCGCAATAACGAAGCATATTCACGTCATACGACAGCGAGCCCGCAAGTTCCGCATTGGGTCAGTTTGACCTGTCGACGGAGGGTTGAAAAAGAGGCGGACGAGTCTGTCTACTTCGCGCGAAAGGCCTTTAAAAGAAATGCCCGCGAAATGAGCAGGCTGAAGCGCGTTCCTAAAATTACGTTTCCTGAAAAATAATTTTTTCACCCGAAAAAAAAATGTAATTTGGGCTTGGGCGTGTTTGGGATTAGCAGACGAACATTCATTCAAAGTAATTTCTTCGGCAACATCTTCAACAACAACAACATTAAGAGCAATAATGGCGCACACATTGAAAAACAAGAAGAGAGAAAAAGGGCAGTTGCAAACTTATAATGATAACAATCAGATCGCGGGCTGAGACAGCTGCAAGAGATCACACAGTAATCCATCTCGGGGCACTCACAGCTGTCTGTCCCGCACAAAACCCAATACATGAACTTTCAATTACCGGGGGCACAAGAGTCCTGCCCCACCCCTTAACCCACTCCACTCGGACTTCTTTTAAACCGGAAACTCGGGTGTCCGCAGCATTTCACGTTTCCGAACACTTCAACCAGAACCGATGACCGCGCACACTGACCCCGGCGGAGACGAAACGAACGATCCAATTTTCGGACATTTTTTTCTTATCAAAAGGGGTTTCGATGCTCCCAGCCCGATCCGAGTACGCAGCTGCGATCCGGTGGTGCAATTCGGATTTGAAATTCAAGCAGACAACGCACGCATGCCAAACAACCCCTCGTTTATCACCGAGCGAATCCTTCATGCACCCTTCCCCGAGAAAACAGCAGCAGGTTGACCCGAAATAAAATTCTTCCCCCCCCTTCAAAAGGTCAGCCCACCCCTCAGCAAAGGGCTCATCGACTGGTTGTTCGCGCGACACCCAACGTTCGTTATTTCGCCTACCGAGGGTGCGCTGCTTCACCCACCGTTGTTCGAAGAGGGCACACTGCCGAGAACGAGCGGTCAGAGTTGACTCCTTCGGCGAAACACCGACAAGCGGCAACGAAGGCAAATTCTGTTCTTCACGCACGCAACTGCGGTTGGGGTTGAGCTCATTCGTGCAAAGACGAACGAAATACGGAGGTCGGGAGCGAGCAGACACCGCGAAGAACTCTTTTCTCGCAACACCCTCGACGCAAATGGGCGTCAAAGAAGAAGGTGCAAAAATGAAACATTTATTTTTTGCTCTTTTAAATTGCGTCCACCCTAATCAACCACCCACCCACCCCTGCCTGCTTCTCTGTCCCACCCCGAAGGCCTTCAGTTTCAAGACAGCCGAACATTATCGTACAATTTCTTTCCTTACACTTTCTTTCTTTCTTTCTTTCATTCATTCTCTCTCTCTCTCTCTGTGTTGGCTCAACCTTTGACTGCAGAGTCGCCTGAAAATTTTGAAGTCGCGATTTTGTCTCGCATCGTTCCCGACAAGCGTCGAAGTGCCGCACCCCCAGCCGAGCGGTTGCTCAAAACCACTGGGGAAGGGAGGAACGAATCGGTTCGGGGGGCGAATTCGCTCTAACGGAACGAAATAAGAGCGAAAACCCCTCATTCGCGTTCATCCGACAACACGGTTCGGCTCACTGACCGCTGCGTCCGGTCATAGGCTTGTTGGCGGAATCCTTCGCGAGAACATCCCTCCCCACAGATTAACGCGTCCAAATCCGTCGCTGTTTCGAAGTCTGTGGAGGGTGAGGGGGAGGGGGAGGACTCGGTACAAACTTACCTGTTGTTGTGAGCGGCCCAGCGACGGCCAGTTGGACGAGGGCGAAAACCAACGACAATCCTGCGGCGGCACACGAGAACTTAACCCGCACTTCCATCGCTGGCACGAGAGGAGGAGGATCACTGAGACGCTGCTCTTTTCGGCGTACACTTTCCGCACGCACGCGATCACCACAACGAGGAGTGTCTACAGACGGGTATCCGCTGTTGTTGCACTTCTGAGGGCACCGCACATCACCCCGAACGGCGCTCGAGGAAGAGGTCACTTATATCCAAAGAAGCGAGAAGCACGGACACGAGCTGCAGACGCGCACTTCTGACGGCGAACTGTCGATGATGTGCCGTAAACGAAATGCACTCGCAGGAGCCGTTAACTGCGCGCTCTGCCTGCCTGCACTGTGCTGCCATCTGGTGGCAGAGCAAAAACCTAATGCCGTAGTCTTAATGACTGCCGCTGCGTGGTCGGATCGACTTCGGCAGGTGGGTGGTGCAGATGCACTTCCCCGAAAGGGCGAGCGCGCTTATTTCGCCGAATTACAGTTTCAGCGGCGCTCCGTCTTCGCCACAGGAGCGTCTTTGTGCGCGTGCAACGAGTACAGCGACAGATATGCGCGCGGCACCCATCGGTGCAAGTCCGCTCCACCGACGGCCGAATGGGGGTCGGGTGGGACCGTTGTGTGCGGCAATGAACCCGTCTTAATGCTGGAAGAGGGTTCATCCGAAATATCGCTTCTTTCGGATCATTCCCGCATGGACTTTTCAACTCCGTCTCGGCTGCCTGCCGGAAACAGAAACGAAACGATCCTCGGCAGGTCATGCATTCAGTCGGAAGAAACGAAACAGCCCCAACTTCTCTTTCCGTGATGGAGAACAGAACGGATCCACTACATTCGTCATCATTCTGCCACCAACAGCAGCGTTTGTGTCGTTTTGGGGCTCAGAAATTCCACCTTCTCCGTCGAACGATTCTTTTGGCGCGAGGATGCTCACTGGCGATGCAAATTCCGGAAGAGGGCGTTCTGTCAGCATTTCAACTGGCTTATCACGATAGACGTGAATGATTTCAATCTCTCTCTCTCTCTCTCTCTCTCTCTCTCTCTCCAGTGGTAGCAGATGACAGTTGGATGTGGAGGTTCCTTTTTCTTTGGAAGATGCACGCAGAACACGGTTTTCTGACCACGTCATTAGGAATGCATGCGCATAACAGCTAGCAGATCTGCTGTTAGCCGCGGGAACAGCCTGTATACGACTTGGCATCATCCAAATGTGCAAGGTGCTGGTCCGCGTTGACTCAATTGCTTTTTACAGTCGTTACAGTGTCGATAGTTGCGGATCTCCTCTGCTTCGAACAGCTCGTTCCAGCCTGGCGAGGCTGGAACGAGCTGTTCGAAGCCAGAGATCTGGCGAGGCCACGCACTAGGTTGCATTGAATGCTTCTCCAGAGAGAGTCAATGCAACTGATTCAATCCTACAATCAGTTTTGTATAATTCTGGACTTGTGACATTGCGGATTATCTTGTTGAAAGAATTTGTCCGGGCGGGTAGCACAGTGACATCGTCACCGTCCTCCTCACACCGGATGAAAAAGGGCCGGATTCGAATCTCGTTTATGACGCGAGGAACTTTAGTGGGCCATTTTCACTCCGTGGCTGAATTAGTCAGTCTCAGGCGTAGATAGCGAGGTTTTTTTCCCCCAGAAACTGGGTTTTTTTCGTCCAGCAAAACAGGCAGATCAACCAAAGAACACACTCAATTTACAGACACAAATGCGGGTTAATGTATTCAATTGCGGACAACCCTAAAATAATAATTTGTTGGAATAAATTATTCGCGGAATGGTTTGTTCCAGCTACGAGACAATGCGTCTAATTCTAAATTTCCAGAGAACGCATGGCATCCAAAGTTGCTCCACAGAAATCAAGGGGGTCAATGTGCATCTCTGTCTGCGCCTTAGTTGCTAATGCTCCTAAAAACCAAACAGTTGCTTATGCTCCTAAAAACCAAATAACAAACAGCGGAGCTCCACGGCTGGATTTTCACGGCAAAGAGCAGCCCACAGCGTTCGATAGCAAAAACAAATGTCGTTGGCGAAAAAAAGGTACATTGAACTTGGACCGCGGATTACTGGAAATTGGTCCCGCGGAACGAGGAATCGCGCCACACTTCGCATTGTGGAACTGACTGTTGTGTTCGGCAGTAATGTTCGGAACAATTTGGTGTACCTGCAGGTGGCAATTTCATGGGAGGGGGGTCCCTCTTGCTGCCTTTTCTATGAAGAAGGGAAAGATGAACGAGTTGAACGACCAAATCGAAAAGGAACATTAAAAGGATCACAAACCGTAGAATACTGCGTACAGTAGGTAAGAACTTCCAATTGGACAACGCTCGGCGTCACAAAGTCACAATGAATGTGCACCCCCTGGTTAATAGCCGTAAGCGGGTGTCTCTTAGGAGAAATTGAAAGTACTAAATAAAAAGCACAGATTCTGAACACGTCCTTTGCAGAAAATATGTCACAATAGCGGACTACAAGTGTCCCGACGCTTTCTGTGGACAAATCTGAACTTGCTGCACGCCCTCGCAACCCAAATCACTCCCGTTCAATGGACTGTCCCGTCGGGTCGGCTCTTCTTCATTGGCAAATGGTGGGTGTCCAGAAATGCTGTTTCTAACGAACCTGTCCATATTAGCGTGTCCTAACGTACACTTTTCGATGCCGCGAGGAAAGTGAAAGTGAAAGTGAAAGTGAAAGTGAAAGTGAAAGTGTGTTTAGGGTCCAACGGCACCAGGGGTTTCCCCCATCTCCGCGTAGTTTACATTATGGGTGAACCAGTTGACTGGAAAAGCCAGAGATTTAAAAGTGTGTGCGAATTGTATTTGTGTGGTGTCGTGTACCGTTGTTCATCTGGTCATTTAGCCGCTGGACCCCTATTGAGGCCCAATGTTGCCCCACTTTCGCCCCGTGGAGGCAGACCAGGAACTCACTTGACTTAAGTTACTCTGGCAGGTCCTGCCGCTTAATTTCCTGAGATTTCGGCAGCTAAGACCTAAAAAAAAAAAAAAAAAAAAATTGAAGATATATAAGTGTGTATATATATATATATATATATATATATATATATATATATATATATATATATATATATATATATATACAGGGTGTTTCAGTTAAACGTTTCAGAACTTCTAAGAGGGGTAGGGTACATCCTGACAACTCGAAATCATATAGCAATGTGGGGTCGGAAATGCTTTCCTCAGCGGTATTGTACACAGAAGTTGTCGTGCGACGTCGTGCAGCACAGATTCGATTTTCGGTCAATGAATGGGCCGGTATTATGGGAGATCACCTCATCGGACCTTACCTGTTACCGTGTCGTCTAACCGGACCTATCTACTTGATCTTTCTGCAGCAAGTATTGCCACAACTTTTGAGAGATTTCTGCATCGACGCAACAGACAATGTGGTTCCAACACGATGGAGCCCCTGCCCATTATAGCGGAGATGTTCGTAACTACCTGGATGTCACATTTGGTCAACAGTGGATCGGACGTGGTGGTCCCGTGCGTTGGCCTGCTCGGTCACCCGACCTATCATGTCTTGATTTTTATTTCTGGGGTCATATGAAATCGCTAGTTTATGACACCCCTGTTGACAATGCTGAGGAGCTGGTTGCAAGAATCGCAGTAGCTGCCGAAGAAATTCGCCTGGAGTATTCCAGAATGTTCGGATGTCCATGCGTCGGAGATGTGAGGCGTGCATTGTAGCCCGTGGAAGAAACTTCGAACACTTACTTTAATCCATGTACCTTTTGCTTCTTTTCATGTATTATTAAAACGATTTCTCACTTACGGTCTCTTTTCTTTATGGTGCTTCTGTGTACAACACCGCTTCAGGAAAGCATTTCCGACCCCACATTTCTATATGATTTCGAGTTGTCAGGATGTACCCTACCCCTCTTAGAATTTCTGAAACGTTTAACTGAAACACCCTGTATACATGCAGTTGTAATTACTTTTTGAATGTTTGCATACAGCGCATAGCGTCCATGCATTCAAACGGCAGGAGCAGGGCAATGCATGTGATAGGCAGAGACTGGGCGAAAATTATTTTGGATTTGATTATTTTAGGATGTAGGGCGTTTGCGTCGTGTATAGGTAGAGTGGGGGAGGAGAGGCAGAAGGCTGGGGGGTAAAGGTAGAAGTATGGGGGCGACAGAGTAGATGTCCCCAGGTGGTCAGTGAGGCATGTCCATGCCTCACCAGAAGGAAAAGGAGGGTCGGCGGAGACAGGGAGGGACAGAGTGTCTCCCCTCTTCCCGCCTGGGTTTGGGTTTAAAGTAATCGAGTCAGGTGCTCGATTTTGTTCGCCAATATGGCTTGGTGGCAGCGAACTGCACGGTCCAGGTCGGTGTGTTCCTTTGACATGTCCAGGGTTGTCGTCATTCTAATGGTTGTAAGCCGTGTCCTTTATTGTTAGTAGAATCGGTTTCCTTGTAGGGTCCACGATGCAGCAGTCATGACACCTAGTCGTTATCAGTTCTCAACTTGAATTAGTTTTATTGCTGTTGGTCACGGTTTGGTTGTTGTACGATGAGGGTTCGTCTCCTCTTGTAGAGGTCTTCTGCGAATTTGGAGAATGCAATGTATTGCTCTTTACTGTCGAGTAGGTGCTTTTCTCTGTCTCTGGGCAAGAAGGTGACCCTGGGATGTGTTGACCCCCACGGAAGTCCCCACGTATTTCCCGTTGCATCGCTATCCGGGGTTAATCGGATTCGGCGCATCACAGTGATCCGCGGGGGTATTTCCTAATTCCCCCACTGAGTTTAATGTTAAAAGTGAGCGCATTTTCGTTTCCTCTCGCCATATCGACTCGTCAATCGATCCCCTCGCAGTTCTGTTCTGTGACAGTCGTGCCTGATTCTGTCTTCGCTGCGCATTTCTTCACGCGACCACTTTCTGCGTAATTTATCGCCGGCAACTTTCGTTGTCTTCGTAAACTGCGGAACATCTTCGCGACACCGTGTCATAAGCAACAATAACACGATCCGTCGTCTACTGCGCGAAATCGATACTCCGCTGACACACCCCTGCCCTCGTGGAAATGGCTCCGCTACCGATAATGCACCCCTGCAGCTCCCCCCTCTCCATCCCTCTCTCTGCCTGGAGAAAATGTTTCCGATAGGAAGTGACAGAAGTAACTGCTCGACCACCATCTCGTTCTTTGTGTCGCGGTCATCAACCATTCGTGTGAACATCGGCGGCAGCTTCAAAATATTCTTTAAAATCGCGTACGAGCGTGCAACGGGATGTCATCACTCCGAGGATGACAAATTAGCGCTGCCGTACAATCCTTTCAGTATGTGTGTGAAAGAGAGAGAGAGAGAGAGAGAGAGAGAGAGAGAGAGAGAGAGAGAGAGAGAGAGAGAGAGAGAGAGAGAGTTATTATTATTATTATCATCAGTTTATTTCTCTTAGGAGAACACCCGGTTACAGCCACTGGCTGGAGGCTGATCATACATATACAACTATGTTACAAAATATGTTACAATTATAAAATATCTGATTTACAAGTACACTTTATCTGGAATGTAGAATATTTGAGTTATTAATTACTCGCAAAGGCTTTTACTTTAAACTGGTAAGAAACATAATACCATGACAATTGAAGCATTCCTTCTGCTTAAACACACACAAGTGGGAGTTTCACCGTATTTACATAAACATCAGTAATATTTACAGCCGAACAGAGTGCAGCACACGAAACAACAGGAATGACCGCGATACAGTAAAATAAAAATTTGAAAGTTCAATTTTCCAGCAGTCGTCTTCTTCTGTGGAGATTAGAGTTGGGTGGGGAAGGTAGGACAATCCTGACACTTATTTCTTGATGAGGTCGGGTTTCCTAAAGCCCAGTGGCTTGTGTCTGGCCGAACAAGGTGCTGAAACTGTATCCTTACATCTGTATTTGCGAGTAAGAGTTTCTGAGAACTTCCTTTCTGTAGGATTTGCAATTGCAGAGCTTTTCAGGATTGATGTTCAGGTTGTTGTTGGAGTAGCTGGATGGTGTTTGCTGGAAAGAATCTTCCGAGGCTATCCAACTGCGTAAATGCCGTTTCAGCTGTGGTTCCTTATCTGCAACTCGTCTTGGTTTTTCGCCGGGTATTATTATCCACTCTCGGGCTTTCGGTGCATCCAGCTGTCCCTCCCGTTAAAAGCTGAGCGAGGGTCATTATGTTCCTTGACGTGATTGTTTGTCTCCAGGGTGTGACCTCTAAATTGGAGTGTAATATAGCTCTTGAGATGGTAAAAGGCTTAGCTGAAATTCTGCTCAGCCATCTCAGTTAAGAAAGCCGACGAATCTTGGAAAAAGTCTTTTAATTGAGTACCTCTAACGAAATAATGATCGGCGTTTACTGAGCTTTATTTCAGAACAGAAAAATTAATTTGGCATCATTTTCGAAGTGATTACGCCATAAAAACACAAATCAAAACTCGGCATTTCAATTCAGTCTTTCCAAACACGAAGCGCAGATTTTGTTGATGGTGGGAGTGGTGGAGAACTCGATTGCGACTGCATTCTGCGACTGCGACGATTTTTCACACGCACGAAAAATCGTCGGGGATATAAGAGCGGTTTTTCCAGTTGCGCGTGAGTCTCGCTCACACAGTGCTGAATAAACCGATTTCTAGCTGACGTAACTCGACCATAGACTGGATCTGATACCAAATCTAGTCTATGAACGAGTTCCTGTTTCACCGAACATCATGAACAAACAACTTCCAGTAACAAAAATCGTGCGATCTTTGCTAACTTGGCCACGGTGCGTGTATCATCTTATAAAATCCCATAAGAGTTTCTATCATCTCGATGGGACTCTAACCCAGACCTCATCTATAGGGTGTGGGCAAACAGCGACCTAACCACTGTTCTGGCTCGAGGATGGATCAAGAATTGAGATCGCGCTTGCCTGAACGCCAAATTAAAAATCGGAACAGCTAACTGGCGAAGCGCCATCTACCAAAAAAGAAACGATTTCTGAATAAATAAAACGAGTTTAACAACGACCCAATTTAGCTTTAAATAAAAACAGTTTACATTTATTATCACAACTGCGTTTATTTTATTTATTATTTTTATTTTCCAATCAGTCCGCAGATCTGCAACCTGAACATCAAATCCAAACAAGCAATACAAAATAATAATAATAAGCAAAGCTAACCATTAGCTGGCAAAGAAGGATGATGGTATCTCTGTAGTAGCAAAGACCGGTCCTCCACTACCCTGAGTTCGTACGTTATTGTGGGTCAACAACTCAGGTGAAAAGTTACCATCTCATTCTCAATCTGTGGAACTTTCTGCATAACTAGAGAATAACATTTCTGGTTCTCATCCTAATACATCTGTTTGCGAACAACCTTCGAACACACGTCCACCTCAGCATGTTTCTTCAAAATGCAAGAAGCAGAAAAAATAAACTGTCTACGCTTATTTCATTATTGGTTGAAGAATCTCGTGATCATTCGTTTAGTTGAAATGTGGATGCACGAATCTCTACAGGATGTTTTTCCACTGCCGAAGAATCTCAGCTACATGCCATACATGACATCAAGAATTAATCTAGAAGTGGTGGGGGACAGCAATAATTTCAAAATTCAATATTAAAGTTTTGAATACATACAACTCTAATACCTTCAACTTTGAGGGAATTTCCAAGTTAAGGATTCTCTGCTTCAAATTTATAATATTTATATTGCGCCTGGACCTGCTGATAACATCATTAATGAAGTAATAACCTGGATCACTACTGTTCTTAAGCCTCAAACTTACATCGTTATAATGAGCGTCTTTAACCTCCCCCCCCCCTGCCCAAATATAATTTACAAATGAAGTCGCTGTCCGACTCCTTATTAGTTCTAGGAGCTAAAAAAATCAACGTCTCTGTTACAAGAGGGAATCAAGCGCTTGATCTTGGAAACTCCAATCTCCAACTTCAAGAAAAACTTAGCAGCAACATTACATTTAGATCTAACCAAAAAAGTATAGAACTGCGAGCAACAATTTGCTGCGGGAATCCTCTTTATTTATTTATTACTTTGCATTTGCAATGGCAAGGCAATAAATTGCAGCAGCGTACTGTCATTACTGTCATTAACAACCCTGCCAACCTTTGTGTCGTCTGCAAACTTGGACATTAAGCCTGATACATCTTCATCAATACCATTGATAAATAGAGAAAACGGCAATGGGTCCAACACAGAACCCTGGGGGATTTCACTAATAAATTTACTCCACGAAGAAAATGTACACTGATTACTACACTGTTTTTTCTCACTGAACCACCCCTTAATCGACATCATTGTGGCATTAAGGGCAACAATTCCGCAATGCTCCATTTTGTATAGTAGTATTTTATATATCAAAAGCTTTCCTGAAATCGAAGGATAACAAAATTATGTTTTGCATCCAGTTCCTTGGAGACCGCATCGTAGTACGCAATCAGATTTTCCAGACAAAAAAAGATTTCCCTTTAATGAACTCCTGCTGTTTGAAGTACAACTGCAGTCCGGTTTAGATGGTCCTGCATTACTTCTTTAACAACTGATTTCCCTGGAACAGAAATTAAATTAATCGGTCCGCAATTATTTGTGTCACCCTTCTGACCTCCCTTATGTCTTCCTGCACAGGGTCTTCCTATGTCTTCCTAACTCAGCCAAGGAGTGAACGAAAGCCCACAATACGTCCTGGCCTCATCAGCCGGATTTTAACACGGGCTTCATGCACCCAGTACGTGTGTGTGTGTGTGTGTGTGTGTGTGTGTGTGTGTGTGTGTGTGTGTGTGTGTGTGTGTGTGTGTGTGTGTGTGTGTGTGTGTGTGGGGCGGTCATTATAACTACTGTGCTAGCCGCGAGGACATCGAAATGACAGAGCGTTAAAACGATCCTAAGGAAACTGAAAGCGATGGCAGTTTGATCCCAATGGTTCCACAACTCAAATATCTCGGAGTTATTGTGGATTGAGTTTTGTGGCCCACGTCAACTATCTAACTTGAAAGATAAAAAAGTATACTAACGCTATAACCAAAATCACCAAGACTGAATGGGGATAAAATAGGAAAACTCATTCCCTATTACAAGACTGTTTTTGTTCCAGTGGCCACGTACGTCTCTGAAGCGTGGTTTCGCAGGGCAACAAACATCAAATTTAAAGGTAAACTAATCACACTTCAAAGATCTATGCTCCTTTCCATGCTTCGCGCTTGCAGGACAGTATGTCCTGCTGCACTGCAGGTCTTGGGAGGTGCGCTTCCTATGGACCTTCACCTCGTGTACAAAGGTCTCTGCCACCGAATAAAACAGAAAATTTCCACTGAAATCAAGTAAGAGAAACTCAGAATATGGAAATATTTGATAAACATCTGGCAAACCAGATGGGACAGCAGCCAAACTGGGCATGTGACACGAAACTTTATATCAGATGTTACCTTTGCCACGGGAACAGATGTTTAGAAATGGTTGAACCCTAGTCTGTATTCTTCATATTTAATCGCTGGTCACGGATCCCTAAATTCAAAATTATTTCAATTCGGCCTTGTCAACTCACAGTTTTGCTCCTGCGGATCCGAGGAAACTTGGGCTCCTGTGATTTATCATCGCTCCAACTACAATGACCAAGGATCAACAATAAAGTGTCATCATAATAATTTTGCTGAGGGAAATGAAGCTATATTCGTGGAAAATGAAGAATCCTTTCAGACATTTCAAAGATTTGCACTAGAAGTATCCACAAAATGAAAAGAGATGTTGGCTGCTCCATCTCCTGCTTCTTCTTCAACTGTCGGACCGCTGGCAAAGACACCTACGCCATCTACAACAAACTCTTAAACTTCCGACTACTACCTTACGTGAATGTTAACTGCACAATGGGCTTTTTTTTGCATTTATCTAGAAATGTATCCTAAACTTCAAACAATAGAGAAGAGGAGAAGAAAAAAAAAAACAACTTATGCTGATACTTGATTACGCTCTTGGACTCTATTGAAACAAATACTTAGTATTCAGCGCACCTATTACGGTTATATTATAAAATGGACCTGACAGGACGTACCTCAGAGAGAATACTTCTCTTTGATATTTCTCTTTTGCCAGAAGAACTAATTTCAAACCAGAATGATTTTTCGATAGGACTCATCCGACTGGACTACCTCGTTGGACTTTACTGGCTGCACTTACCTGACAATACGAACTTGCTTTCTCCTTCCATGGATCGGAATTTTCATTTTCTGTTTCTCCACAGCCTCTTGTGGCCTCACGAGGCGAACTGTTTTGCTGGAACCCAGGGTTCGGGTCTCCTGTGGTATGGGATTGCTGGCACTCACCGCTTTCTCCGTGTGGGTGCGAGATTATTAATTTTTTTAAATTTAATTTTATATATATTTTTAATTCGTTTTTTTATTTATTTATTATTTCTTTTTAATTCATTTATTTTATTTTATTTATTTATTTTTTTATCTATCTTATTTTACATTTTCATAATAATACACAATTATTATTTTTTTATTTTACGAATTTATCTATCTAATTCTTTTTCCCATCCTATTCGTATTTCAATTTACTTTTTATATTCATTACTATTTTTTTTTTTTTTTCTCTCGCTGGCACCGAAGGACTTCATTACTGTCCGTGGGTGCGGGATTTCTTTTTCCTGACCTCTTGCCCTTCTCTCGAGGCGGGATTTTCCTGGGGTTGGGCTCCCTAGGTAGGGGATCTCAGCATCCACTAGTCTTGCATTTAACCGGTGGACTTTGAATTTTAATTTATTTTGTCATTTTAATTATTTATTTTATTACTTTTTTTTTTTCTCTTTGAATGATCCCAAACTCGTTTTGGGCATTCAGTACGAGCTACCCGAAGTCCGCCACATAATATGCGTAGTTGTGGCCCACCTCCCCGTGGTGTAGACGGACACTGGGCACGCTTTCAAGGTGACCGCCTGCCTGGTGACAAAACGGCCAGAAACAACGCAACAACACACACACACACACACACACACACACGCTGCACGAACATAACATTACACACAATTGTGGTGTTTTACAGAGTTCTGTATTTACAAAGGCAGAGTTGAACTGACGTCCACGTGCCGCCCCACATGAGATACTGCACACGTTTACATCCTGAAGGCGATGATGTCTTCAAGAGAAGCGGATTGCTCGGGTGCATTGTCACGTTATCTCGTGTAGCGTCAGAGTGTAACGAACATTTTTCCTTTTAAGCAGAATTTTCTTTTTATTTCAACGCTTTTCGTCGAGGGGAACACATTTCGAAAGAGGGAGACGTCCGAAACACGACGCTTAGCCGGGGATTAAAAGCGGAGCGAAAATTCGGATTATTGGTGTGTGGTGGGGTGGGGGTGGCCGCAGTGGAAAGAAGGCATCGCGCAAGCAGAATTTATGCGTCTGTTTTTGTTTAGAAAGGGTGGGGAAAGAGAAAAAGGAAGAGGAGAGAAAGATCGGTGATTGTAAGAGCGAACCAAAGTGAATGGCAGAAGTGAAAGAGGCAGCACCATTAATAATTACGGCGTCTGTTCAATTAAAGGCTATAATTAGGAGCCTAAACGAATGATTAATGCGCAATGCGGCAGTGATGACAACTCCCTTCTCGGGCATCTGTTTATTTAAAAGTCCGGCGATTAAGGTAACGCCACGTGACGAGCAGAAAAACACCGATCAATATTCGGCGGATAATTTAAACGGAGGTCATTAACGAATCGTCATCGAACTGTCGCCACTGCACGATTTCGAAACTGGTTACGGAGTGTCGATATTGCAGGAGTTGACTCAGACACTTCACGTTTCACCTTCCCAACTCTGCACACCTCCCTTGTTCTGCAAGCTCTCTTTCTTGCCCTGGCTTTCGGTGGGCTCCCAGACCAGGGGTGATTCCTTACTTCTCCGTTCCCACCTCTTCTTTCCGCTGGAGGATGCCTTCTTTCTTCATCCTCCTCCTTTTGCCTACTTCGACTCCACCACTTCTACTATCTTCCCCACTCTCTTTCTCTTTTTTTTGTCTCCGTCCAGAAAGCTCAGGCTGATCCCCGCCAGACACTGGCGGGGATCAGCCAGAGTATCGAGGCAGCCTGGTTCACCTCCCAGGTGGTGGTAGGCAAGGTATGGTTCCACTAGGGGCCCTGAGGCCAAGTAGCCAGAGTCACAACAACAGAACGTAACACAAGTGTATCCTTCCCGACAACTAGCTCTGGCGTTGAAGCGGAAAACTGACCAAAAGGCGCAGTCGCTAACACGCCGCCTATTACTGTCTATGAGCGTAATAGAGGAACAAGATATTGCAGTGAACACCCTTCTGAGAAAGCTAAATCATATTCAAATGTGCTCAAGCTAAACCTGCCCAAGGAAACAAACGGTGTTCATGTGCCACCCGACCAAGTAAGTCCTGATCAGTACAGAAACCAAAATTCCACATCACACGCCCTTGAACTGCACGCAGGAATTCACTCGTCACTTAGTCCTAAACAAACCCGAACCACTACCAGGTCTGCCACCAACTTGGTATTCGGTGCCAAACCAGAAATTGCCCAGACTACCAATCAAAACAGTTCGAATAGGAAGAAAAACACTTGGACGGGAACTGCACTAAATTCGAAGCTTCAGCCTTTCAAACCGGTTGGCTCATCACCCCGAGTCTCCCTAAGCAGTTTATTTGTGTCGCGTTTGGCCCCTAACACGTCAGCAGAACTCGTCACTGATGTACTGTTTGAGGAACTCCAGTTGGATTTAAAGATTCAGAAATTGAACACTCGTAGCACATCTTATGCTTCTTTTCGCATCTATTGTGACAGAAGCCAGTTTGAAAGGATTGGAACGTGCACCAAATGGCCCCTCGGCACCATCATCAGACCATTTTATGAAACACGAAGCAGAAATGAAGCGATACCCTCAAGTACCCCTGAGAGGCGTCTACAACAGCCCAGACTCTGACTAGACGATGTATTTCGATTCCCAACTAACAACCGAGCTGCTCTATATGGGATTGGCCATAGCAAAAAGGTAATTCCATATTTCGCCCTTAACACACCTACGGAAAAGAGACTCTCAACGGTGATAGAAAACTACTCAAAATCTCCGTCATCTCTACCTCTGAATTTTACGATCCCTGTCATAGTTTCAACACATCGAAAACCAGCAAGGCGTCACAGACGGACCAGACAGTGTACATCCCTCGTCAAGGTCAGGAGAACAGCTTCATTCCAACTCCTATTTCAAAATGTGCGATCCATGAGGAACAAACTGAATGAAGTTGAGGAGCTCTTGCTGTCCAGTTCAATGGATGTAGTTTGCTTTGCAGAAACATGGCTTGATCCCAGTGAAGAAACACTTTCTTCTACTTGGCCTGCAGGATATCAGATGGTGTGCACGTCTAGAGAAAACCGCAGGGGAGGAGGAGTAGCAATTTTGTTCAATGAGCAGGTATTTTCTATCCTCCACTCAGTATCGAGTCAGTCCGATTCTTTCGAGGCAGTTCTAGTCACACTAAAACCTAAAAACAACAACAGCCAGAACGTTTCTCTCGACATTGCCGCAGTGTATATCCCACCAGTTCCAGACGCACAAGTAGTTGATGAACTCCTCAATTGGCTGATTAACCATCTCCATTCATCACTGAAGCATATCGTGTGCGGGGATTTCAATCTCCCAAATACCCTGGGGAGCCTCAAGAGAAGACTGAGTCAGGTCAGCATTTAGACATATTAGGTCTTAAACTGGTGAGCACACCACCCACGAGGGGTGAAAGAATATTGGACCTCGCGTTCGCGTCAGCAAATTGTGTGGCTAATCAAAACCCGACAAGCAACCTACAGTATGATCATAATCCCATTATTCTCTCTGTGCAAACAGATATACCCATCACTTCTGGCAGGAGGAAAGTCACAGCCAAAACTATTACAGCGCCCAAATACCTTGACCCTGAAAGGTGTGTTTATGCAGCCCAGGCAATTCCATGGGATGTCCTTGAGGAATGCGACCCTGAATTCGGAATTGACCTAATGACAAGATGCATAGCCACTGTCTCTCTCTATGCTGCAACAAAGAAGCTAACCATTACAGAGCATTCAAGGGCCTGGTGGAGTCGAAAAGTCTCTGAAAGCTTCCACGTCAAACAGAACATGCACAAGCGGTGGAAAAACTCCGGCTCACCCTCGGACAGAACGGCATTCTCCCGAGCCAGGGCTCTTTTCATTAGGAATAAGAGGGAGGCAATAAAACTTCACCTAGAGGCTACCATAAATAAAGGGAAGCCCTTCCATAGAAGCAAATCTGAGGACGCCATTCACTCACTCAATCTGAGCAGTTGGCTCGACCACATAACTAGGTTTGCGGCTCAGCCAGAATCCATCACACCAATGGAATTACCAATCAATCCGATTTCAACCGACCTCTTAAATTCAGTTCAACTTACCAAATATCAACTGATTGATGCATTAAACAGTTTAGCACCTACGGCCGCATCCGGCGCAGACGGGATTCCTCAGTTTATGCTGAAATGCCTGAGTACATTTATTGTTGATCCCATTCTGTCATTATTCAACAAAATCCTTCATCAAAAAATCTTCCCTCCTATGTGGCATGTCTATCTAGTAAGACCGCTGCCAAAAATACGCTCTGCTTCTCAGCCCAGTCACTTCCGTCCTATTTCTTCTGCATCAAGCCTACTAAAGCTATTTGAGAAATCTCTTCTGAAAACGTTAACCACACAAATAATGCCACATCAGCCACCGCAGATCCACTATGCCACCCGGTCAAGATCCACCGCTAAAAATCTAGTCAGTACCACTACCAAGATCCTCGAAGCATTTGAGCACGGTTCGGAAATCACCGTTACGCATATCGACGTCCAGGCAGCATTTGATTCCGTATCCGTTCACGCGTTGGTAAGGCTATTGCGTGAGTATTACTTCATTGGCGGAGACGTGCTCTGGTTCATTCAGTCAATGCTTGAGAATAGGACGATTATTGTTCGCGATGCCAATCGACGCTACACCAGAAATATTACAACTGGAGTCCCACAAGGTGGGGTCCTCTCTGGTATTTTGTTCTCAGCCGTTCTTCTGCCTTTCGTGACTGGCCGAACTGATATTATCGCCTTCGCTGATGATATTAAGCTGTTCACTGTTATCAACCCCGGAGACACTGCTGACTACACAAATGTCGTAATCGAACATAAAATCCAGAACCTCGAGGCCTTCCTCTCCGGTTTCGGCCTTCACATCAATCCTGAGAAGTCGAAACAGCTCACTTTCTCGCTCAAACGGAACCCAACGATGGTGCAACCCAATATAAGAGGATCCGCGATTTCTGCTGTGCAGCAACACACCGACCTGGGCGTTATTTTTGACCAGAAGCTCTCCTTCATACCACACATAGACCACCTGCAAAAAAAATTCTGTCGACTCCGGTGGATGCTTAAGCAACAACTTATGCATGTCCATGACCAGGCCGTTGGGTGCAGGTATATTAAGACGTGTGTCTATCCGGTCATTCTTTATGGAGCAGAGTCTGGACCTCAACTGCCGCAACGCATCTAAGACGGATTTTTGCGGGCGGATTTTGGCTATTGAAGTGGGCCATATGGAAATTCCGACTTCCCCCTGCACGAAGGACCACCCAGATGGCAGCATCTCTAAACATCAGACGGCTTCCTGCCATTATCCATGAGAGAAGACTCGTCTTTTCTGTAAAAATGATGGTGGGCATTATTTCGCACCCAGACTTCTGGGCCAACTGCGGTTGGAGGGTCCCGGTCCCAAGCCTTCGGGCCAATCCAGTCCTCCAGGCCACCCCAAACCGGTTAAAGCTATCCGATCGGTTCTAACCCGTGCAAATGCTGCAGTACGTATACTCCTTGGATGGCGACCTCTACAAGTTCGCATTGGATAAAAAATACAGGCAGAACTTACTCCATCGACTTCCTTCTCAGGACCATGTCACAGGCATTAGAACCTGCTCCCAAGGACCTGTCCATCACTCCCATGGATCCCTCACTACATTGCTCCAACTTTCTGCGCCTGCTCAGATGACTCCAACACTGTAAGAGGACTGCTCCCTGGAGGATAAATTAGCATGATAACATGCTGTTGTATATTTACGTTCATATGTAAATTTTCCATTTGCTTTCATTTCATTACACTTGTATAATTAGTAATAAGATTATTTTTTCTCCTATCTCATCCTTGTTTATTGCAGTGTATTAGCCTTTGTAACCTATATATTAGACTTTTACCTTGTGTTAACCTTTACTGTAAACCCCTGGCTTGTAGCCGTGAAGGGTATTGTGTACGGCATATGCATTTTGTATGCAATAAAGATTTCTTCTAATACTGCATAAACCAGACACTACACTTTTTTCTGACTCTTGCAGTAGTTCTGCATTCCATCAGACTGTGCATATGGCGCAAATGTGGGAAACCACAAGTGGCGCCTAACCATAAATACTATGCTACTATTGCAAAAGGTGATCACAACCCCCCTCAGGGACAGCAAATGCTAATTTAGAAGATGGGACTGGTCGGTGACGTCGGGCCTCAGCAGGGATCTGGCGGCTAAATGGCCAGAAGAACAACGGTACACGACATCACACACCTCAAGATCCACATACTTTTAAATCTGTGGCCTTTACAGTGAACTGTATCACATCACGATGTAAACTACGCGGAGATGGGGTGAACCCCTGGTGCCGTTCGACCCTAAACACTTTAGTCGGTGACGCGTGGATGAAAAGCAAAAACTGTTCCACGGCAGAGCGCGAATCTGTTTGTAGTTCCGAAGACGATGGGGTGTTCGATGCCTGAAACGGGAAATGAAGGATTGACGTCGAATGCAGTTCAGTATTGAGGGCTTCATTCTTGTCGAATACACCGGCGTTGCACCGATCGCATCGGCGCACTGTCTGATCGCGTTGCGCAATTTCCAGATTCTGTTCTTTGTGTATTAAGTCCGAAGAAAAACCGGGAAGACAGGAATTGTGCCCTTCACTCTTTCACCTTTGCTAAACCGATGTAGTCCCGCGTAAAAGTGCGGTGGAAAGAGAAGAGTGTACAAAGGTCAGGCAGCCTTTAAAAGGTCGATAAATAGTTGGAACTGAAGAATTGATTTTCTGAGACTAGTAGAGTTTTCCCGGAATTTTAAGGGAAATAGGTTGAAGAGAACCTGGGGAGTGTGAATTTACGATCGAAAATTCGCAGTCCACAGATGCGATCATAATTAGTAATTCTAACCTTTCGTACTGAAGAATTAATTGGTTCACACTAACCTGTTAGCTGCGTTTCAGTTGACAGTTATTCATATTGAAATTGCAATTTTGTTTATTGAAGTTACTAATAAGAATAACATTACAGTATTGGAATCAACAGTGAGGTACGAGAATTGCTTAGTTTGGTGTAATGGAAGGAAAAAATAAAAGGGATGATAAATCTTCAGCAGGATTGGAGGGGAAGACAGTTTCCTCTTACTTCCTCCTAAGATACCTCAATCTACGAAGGAATTTAGCAACCCAAGGGGGATTTGCGTATTGAAAGGGACATAAATATAAGAAGATTCGGCCTCTCGGCAGTATTTTAGAGCAGGAAACACCTGATAAAGAATTGGTAGTGGAGCAACAAGTAGAATTTTCGTGGGGAGAGGGAAATGTTTTTACTAACGAGGATGGAACCGTGACAGAGGTAGTGGGGGATGTTCAGGATGCGTTCTTCATGTACGGAGAAATAGCTAAAATCCGGAAAGATAATGAATTTCTTATTAATAAATTTTCTGTTTATACTCCGGGACGACCAAACGGTCAGAGGAGTTCACAAGATAGACAGAATACAAGAAACGGCACCGTATTTAGCTGTCACGGGCTTGAACCCCTGGCACTCAAGGCACTTGCACTTATACACCCTGGCCCCTGACCACTTGGCTACGGTAGGAAGAACGAATAAAGTTACAAAAAGGGCCGGGGATATTATAATTGACAAATGGTTAAATCTGGAAACTGTGGCTACTGCGTTACTAATAGAGAGTGAGAGTGAGAGACTTAGATCAATTAACGAGGCAGTAAATAAGCGTGCCCAATTGTTGGAAAAAAAAAAATATTCCTCCCTTTGTATCAGCACAGGGATACAGATATCAACAAAGAGAATCTAATTTGGAATTCAGTTCGCAAGATCGCATATCACATCAGTTACCTAAAGATAGAGATAAATTGGTAACAACTCAGCAGAGATCTCTCGCAGATATTGTTAAAAAAACAATTTCGAGTGAACAGGAGAATAATATAATAATACTTTAGCGCTTCTGATTCTTGTGATTGTAAGTCTAGTGTTGAAGTAAAAAATTTAGTGACCAAAACCCTGCAATCAGATTTTAAAAGTGCAAAGGTTAAACCACTTAAATTAGCCCGTGGGGTGTTCATTGACCCAGCTTCTAAATCTGATGCTCAGTCTATTTCAGATTCAAAGTCTTTAAGCTGTCCAGCGTTATCCTGTGGAGTTCCACGTAAGGATAACTTTTCAATTTTACTGTATGGCATTCCGAAGGATCTTGGGAAAGATGAAATAATCGAGAAAATGTATATGAAGAATTTAGTTGATTGTGGGTTTACTTTAGAGGAAAGAAAGCAAGGGACTTCTTTTCGATTTTCTACTAGAAACAGAGTATCAGCTAATGGTCATTGGGATTTATGTTTCACCCCCAAAAATTTATAAGCGTATTTCATCTCTTGAACGATTATATATGACCCGGAGTTCTCATAAATTTAGACCTTTTGCAATAGAGTATTTTAGGATCTAATAGGATTTACCAGGGATTTACCCCATCTCCGCGTATTTCCTTTGTATCGAGGACAGTTCTCTGTCATAGCCAGAGATTTAAAGTGTGTGGATCATGTGTTGTGAAATACGTTGTGCCCAGTGTTTTTCTGGGTTGTTGGCCACCAGGCCCCTAGTGGGATGCGACGTTACCATACTCTGCCACGAGGAGGCCAGCCAAGTGTATCCATTTATTCATTTGTTTCTCTAGCAGATCCTGCTACCTACTTTCCACAGATTTCAGTGGCTAACAACTTAAAAACAATGTATATCACGGTTCAGTTTTTCCTAAGTTCATTTTAAGAACGCAAGTTGGGTTTGTACGCTGAAAAGATAATATTAGTGCCTGAAAAGTTGGGCTAAATTTCGATGTTTAAAAATTGACGTGTGGGACTGCGCGCTGTAGAAATAGAAATAAGGGGTCTACAGGGAGAATGGCCCTTTGTATTCAGTAGGACATGCTCATGCCTCACTAGAAAGAAAAGAGGGGTGGCGAGGAGGAAGGCATAGCCACCTCCTCCGAATTCCTGAAGAGGGCCTTCAGGAATTCGGAGAGAGTCCAGGCCAGTGCCTCGCAGTTGTGGTAATACCATCCTAGGGACAGATGGAATGCAGTGGCTTAGCATTGGAAGTTGTGGTTTCCTTCAACGATTCAAGTGTAGATGAGGGTCCAGGGAGGGATCAAGATTGCTGGGTATTTGATTTCTGAAAGCCGGGTGTGTGTGACTAGAAAACGGAAACCAGCTGGCGTTGTGGACATTAAAATCACAAAAGAAAATTACCTCACTAGAGGAAAGTTGGACGGACAAATTCAAGTTTCTAAGAAAGGAAATCCAAGAGTTCCAGCTGATTACGGAAGTTGGGAGAACGATAGAGTCAGCATATGAATTTGACAGAATGAGGTAGAGAGATTTTAAGCCAGAGAAGTTCGAAAAGAGGAGATTCCAAATTACCAAGTCTCTGACAGGGAATATCAGAACGGACACATGCACCAGTATAGAAGAAGAAAAGGAAGAAGAATCTTTATTGTGCTTAGAAAGATAATTTACATAATAGTAGTTGCAAGAGCCCGTCACAGCACAGTGGCCAGGGGTTCACAATGTACTACAGAGACATCATTGCCTCAACAAAGTCAAAGATACATAAATAAATAATAGAATAATAAATAAGTGAAATAAAGTAGAGAAAAATGGAGAAATGACTCAAGTATACTACATAAGTGAGTGTACAACAATTTGTTTCAAAATACCTACTATAAGGATTAAAGTGAATAAATATGTACATAGTTGGTTTTAAGACACATATTATGACAGTAGTAGTCTTGGCCACCCCACTGGGTATTCTTTTCCTGTATTGTCGATCTCAACAGAACTCGCTGAAGTCTAAATCTAAGTCCTGCACGCGAGGAAGAAAGCGGCCGGACAGATGGTGTCTTTGCAGAGGGTATAGCTGGGGAATTTCTCGTAAACGTGCCATTGGGATCCTCTTGTCCCAGAAGGAGGGGGAGGAGATTAGACAGGTCATGAGTTTGACTGTTGTGATGAACCTCCTTTCATGGTTCATCACAACAGTCAAATGGGCGACTTGAGCATTGGGCTGTTAAAAGCGTTGCCATAGCGGTGGTCCGGAGCTGAGGAGGCAGGCTAAAATTGCGGCACTTCCACTTCAGAAGCCAAAACTCGATTGAGGAAAACTGGTTTGGTGGTAGAGGGGAGGTGCAGATGCTCAAATCTCTCCAGATAGAGAAGTGGCAGATACACTATTGTTGAAATCTATCTCAACATAGCGGATTTGTCTGTTAATTGGTGCAGATGTTGCTTGCATATCCATCTCAGTCTGGCGGGTTTTGTGTTGTCTACGCGTGTAGCACAGTGGTATCGTCACCGTACTCCCCACACCGGGTGGAAAAGGCCCGGGTTTGAATTCCGTCGATGACGCGAGGAATTTAATGGACGTTTTTCACACCGTGGCTGAGTTATTCGGTCTCAGGCGTGGATAGCAAGGTTCCCTCCAAGAAACTGAGGCTTTTCGTCCAGCAAAACAGACAAATCGACTGTAGAACACACGCAATTAACAGACATAAGACACATAGCACGGCAGATGAATTAATTATTCGGGTGGCCTAACTATTATATTATATTTAGGTTTTTGGGTTTTGTTTTTTTTTTGTGGTTTTTGTGAGGAGTATGTCTACATGCTGGTCGAGAAGAAGCTTTGGGTCAAATCTGATTCCTAGGTCAATGTAACGTGGGACAAGTGAGGGGCAGGCTCCATTGAGGACTGGATAGAGTTTTGTTGAATGTTGCTTTAACGAGAAGACCATGAGTTCTGAATTCTCAGGACTGATACGCAGACCAAACTGTTTGAGATAGATACATATTGAGGAGAGAGAGTGGAGGATAGCTCTTCTGAGATTTGGCGATGGTTTTGGTTTGCCTTAATTGGAGTGAGTACTTTTAGATCGTCAGCATGGCTGCCGTAGCCGAGTAGTCAGGCGCGCGGGTGTATACGTATACGTATACGTGTCTTGAGTGACCGGGGTTCAAGCTCGTAACTGCTAAATACGGTGCTGTTTTTTGTATTCTGTTTATCTTGTGAACTACTCTGACTATTGGTCGTCGTCTCGGAATATAAACAGAAAATGTATTTATTATATACCAGGATATTTAACTTTTAGAATACCGTTGGAGCAATAAGGGCGGTGAAGAGGAGGACAGATAGTACTGCCTCTTGCGGGACTCCAATCGAAATTACTTTAACCTGACCTATCACCTTTGAAGCGAAAGGAATCATACAGAAAATAAGTCGAACAACTGAGATGACCAGTGGTTGAATCAACCGATAACTGGGATTCTGGGAGAAAAAGTAAGTGGGACTTGGCAGACTGTAAGTGGAAGAGGGCATCATTGATATTGGAGCTGAGACCACGTATATTCGTGAAATGAAAAAGGAAATGTTTGGGAGATTTAAATTTTTTCGCAGATAAGTTTGTTTCTATTAGTCTCAGAATTCAAGATGTATTCAGTTGTAAGACGAATTGTATGACGAGCGAAATTTATGGGTGGCATACACACTGCAAGAATATACCCAGCTTTTTGACTCAGTTGATCAAAGAAAGCGTACCGTAGTACAAGTACGAACCTGAGGCCCTTCTGGAGACCCTTACTCATAAACTATACTGGGACCGTGTCATAATAACAAACAAGATAATCCTCTGCAACGGAACAGATATAACTCTCGTTGACGATAAGGAAAGGGCTACCTACTAATAAAATTTCTTAACACCTGCAGGATAGTAGAGAGTTCATTGAGTTTATGTATATTTAGACAGTAATGTCTAAAGATGCATCGACATTCGTGTTTATGTAGTGGCTGTAAATACGGCGCTGTTCGTTGTATTCTGTCTGTTTTGTGAGTTCCTTTGAATGTCGGTGAAAAAATCCGATTTTCAAGGAAATCCTCCGTTCAATGCTGAGACCAACTGACTTAATCATGCTGTGGGAAAAAATAATAATAATAAATAATTAAAAGAAAAAGTTGCTGTGAATAATATTTCGACATCAACACCCGTTGCACAGCCTGTCGTTTGAATTGGTTCCGTTGCATGACCGTAAACGACCTTACTTTTTGTATATCGAGATTTATGCCCCTTCCCTGCGTTTTGCTGTGGAGTGAATGTGGTTTTGGTTCATGATTTCGCCACAGTCCCTTATTGCAAGGGACGAAGCAGTTGGAGGTCAACACGAAACTAGCGAGATCTGTGACCTTTAAAACCAACCTCCGTTTGACTCGTTTGTCACGAAGGTCATCGGGATCAGAGGGAAAAAAATCCCCTTTGTTCAGTTGCTTCAGAAATCAAGTAACACCAGGTGGCGTAGCTCACACCTGCTTAACAATGCCCGAAGGAAAATGGGGCCGAGCGAGAGGAGCGTGCAGAACCCGATTACGATGCGCCACTCCGCTATGAAACAGATAGGGGCGGTTTAGTAATGTCGGAGAAAACAAGATGGTCTTTGCAAGGCGGGGGGGGGTCGAAAAGTTTCATTTAAACAGGGTGATGTGCAGTTCATGCCGACAGAAGTCAAATTATTGAACCGACTTCCGGTAATCAAAAGAACTGGATGCAGGGAATAACTTTGATATTATATACTTGGATCTTAGAAAGGCTTTTGATACTGTTGCACATGGAAGACTGCTACACAAATTGGAGCAGTGTGACATTGGAGGCAAATTGCTGCTGTGGATAAGGGGATGGTTGAGGGGGAGAAGACAGACAGTGGTAATCAATGGACACTGCTCATCGTTGACTAATGTTATTAGTGGAGTCCCTCAGGATTCAGTATTGGGTCCATTATTGTTTTCTGTATTTATAAATGATATTGATGATGGTATATCAAGCTTAATGTCGAAGTTTGCAGACGATACAAAGGTAGGCAGGGTTGTCAAGGACACTACTGACACTATGCTGCTGCAACAGGATCTGGAAAGGTTGAGCAGATGGGCTGAGAGGTGGCAAATGAAGTTTAACATTGACAAATGTAAAGTACTACACATGGGAAACAGCAACCCCAGAGCAACGTATCAACTCTGTGGTACTACACTGACAGTGGTAGAGAATGAAAGGGACCTGCGGGTGGTTGTGGAGGCACATATCAAGTTCTCTGAGTAGTGCAGACGGGCTGGAAGAGTAGCTCATGGTGTATTGTCAATGATATACAGGACTTTTTCTAGCAGGGATAAGGAAGTGATTATTCCCTTGTATAAGGCAATGGTCAGGCCACACCTAGAGTACTGTATACAGGCCTGGAGGCCTCATTTCAAGAAGGATGTAGAGCTGCTGGAACGAAGGGGTGCTCTTACGAAGAAAATCTTAAGTTTTGCGAATTACAGTGTCTGGAGACTAGGCACCAGCGAGGTGATCTGATAGAGGTGTACAAAGCTTTGTATGGTTTGAGCATGCCCATTGCTGATGGGATTCTTCCTCTTGCTCAGAATAATCACCTGAGCGTGAGCGGGCATAAATTCAAATTGAGGAAAGACAGATGTAGGATAGACGTGAGGAAATTTGCCTTTAGCCAGCGGGTGGTTGGTTGGTGGAACAGACTTCGATCCCTTGTAGTGCAAGTTGATAGCCTAAATAAGTTTAAGGCTCAGCTGGACAGGTATTTCGAACGAACAGAGGGGTGAAGTGGAAGTGGTTTTTTTTTTTTTGGCTGATGCTGCATAAGCTTGCTTTCTTGCATCAAATGCCTCTACTAATGCTAATGCTAATGCTCAGAGTTTTTCTAATCCGTCAATTGATCGAAACTCTTAGTTCGGAATTGCTTTTCGTTAATTCGCTAAAGTTCCCTAAACAACATGTGTCCCTTTGCTTAGGAACTGGAGTAGCACACGTAATGTTAGAGGAGATATGTTTACTTGGAATATTTGCATTTTTATAGGTCCTAAATCGTTCCTTGACGTAGGTCTCATATATTATGATACACGGTGTACATACAAAGTGACTGCAATAAACCCATTACAGAGCCGCTTGTAGAAATCTTTAATGGCATATTGAAGTCCGGATCAATCACGACAATGTGGAATCACTACAGGGTACAACCCATACCCAATACAAGGAACCCAAAGGAACCTAAGACTTGAGACCGATCTCAGTGGGTTGCTCTCTATTAAAAGTGTTTGAGAAAGCTATCTTATCAGCACTGATCAACCAATGCTTCTCTCATAGACCGAAACGTCTGCATACCCTGATCCCCAAAAGATCTTCATATACAAACCTATTGGATACCCTATTTAAAATTCAAACTGCTCTCAACAGTAAATCTCAGCTGGACGTCATCTTCTTGTATATTTCATCTGCTTATGATAAGCTCTGAATTCCTTCTCTCATCTACATTGTGGAAAAGTACTTCGGCTTACTGGAAGCCTGCTAAAAACCATCAACCTCATCATTACACCAAGAGACCTCATCATCAGCTATAAATCCTTCCAACAGGAGTGTATTATAACGAGAGGAGTACATTTTTCATTTTTTTTTCATTTATTTGTGCAAGCACAATTATTACACATATATATATATATATATCCAAATTGAATAAGTTATAGTGTAAAGTAAGTACTTCCATAGTTTGAAAATCGATGTAGCCCCAGGCCAACCGTACATCCAGTATACATGAAAAAATATAAAATATTAAGTTAGTTAACATAATAAGCCTTACATGGGAAACCCATATTGCAAGAGACTTTGTTGAGGGCTAAACCCTTACGAAATAAACAACCCATGTTAGACTGAGCCATCGGTTTCTGTTATCATCTGCCTCTATGCCAAAACCAAAATTCCATAATAATGGATAATTCATCTAATTTAAAAATTAGGTTATAGTAAAGAGTATAAATCAGTATAAATCTAGCAGTCCAAAAAGGGGGGTATGTCTAACCGTAATTTGTAAGAATACAGGCTGGATGATATTTAGCCCGACCGATCGCTGCAACATTATAAGCACAACTGAGAAATTATTAATATTTGCCGAACAATTTGCAGAAAAAATGGCTAAATTAGCTAACTAAAGGCGAACGGAAAGCAGAGTAGTTAAAGCAATGGTACCTCACTCCCCCTCGAATTACTCTAATAGTTCGTGAGATATGAGAAAACAAGGCAAGATAAAAGTGAAACAGAAAAGGATAAGCAATTTGTCGATAATACATCGGATAAAACCGGGAGTGTAACTTCCCGACCCTAATAGTAGGGATCCTGGTTAATAGTAAGAGCAGGTAAAAATATATCAGTAGAATGCGAAAAGGAACGGAGAAAACGGAATGGCTAATTCCTAAGATAATTTACTATAAATCTAACCACTATAAACACGCTATATTTAGCTTACGCCTTAGAAAAGTGGTACCATATGTGTTTTTACAGTAGGAATTAATTCGTTTATATTTTACTAAGAGTTCTCTTCGACATCTGAGAATTATTGGTTTTGTTTTCTCTACTATAGAGGGCGCTATTATACTTTTGGTTCATCCCAAACTTGACTATTATTGGACAAATCTTAGGTGGCGCAGTATACGCGGCAGTTATAAACGTCTTGTGCGTTAACCGCAGCCGTTTCGTTTTTTCCCGCCTTGGGCCACGGTAGGTAGATTCTTTGAACGGACTAAACTGGTTCTACGGTATTCCCTCCTTTGTTTAACGCTTTACATAAAGTTCGCCACTACGTGATATTTTGACGTTAGATTTATAGTAAATTATCTTAGGAATTAGCCATTCCGTTTTTTCCGTTCCTTTTCGCATTCTACTGATATATTTTTACCTGCTCTTACTATTAACCAGGATCCCTACTATTAGGGTCGGGAAGTTACACTCCCGGTTTTATCCGATGTATTATCGATAAATTGCTTTTCCTTTTCTGTTTCACTTTTATCTATCCTCTTGCCTTGTTTTCTCATATCTCACGAACTATTACAGTAATTCGAGGGGGAGTGAGGTACTATTGCTTTAACTACTCTACTTTTCGTTTGCCTTTAGTTAGCTAATTTAGCCATTTTCAGCAAATATTGTTCAGCGAATATTAATAATTTCTCAGTTGTGCTTATAATGTTGCAGCGATCGGTCGGGCTAAATATCATCCAGCCTGTATTCTTACAAATTATGGTTAGACATACCCTCCCCCCTTTTTGGACGGCTAGATTTATACTGATTTATCGATTTATACTGATTTAGTCTTTACTATAACCTAATTTTTAAATTAGATGAATTATCCATTATTATGGAATTTTGGTTTTGGCATAGAGGCAGATGATAACAGAAACCGATGGCTCAGTCTAACGTGGGTTGGTTATCTTGTAAGGGTTTAGCCCTCGACAAAGTCTCTTGCAAAATGGGTTCCCATGTAAGGCTTATTATGTTAACTAACTTAATATTTTATATTTTTTCATGTATACTGGATGTACGGTTGGCCTGGGGCTACATCGATTTTCAAACTATGGAGGTACTTACTTTACACTATAACTTATTCAATTTTGACATACCTACCGTCCGATGTAATGTTATATCGTTTGATGGCATTAATCGGTTAGTTCTATATGTAACTCTAAATAATTATATATATATTTTACAATTTAAACTCTGTAATATTTGGATTCTATATATATATATATATATATATTAAATAAAATAAAATAAAACATAAGCCAGTAGTATGGCCAAAACTGTAGAGCGAAAATTAACCAAACAAACGAACGGAAAAAAAGAATAAAAGTTAGACATAAATAATAGCCCAGAAACAAATATGGGTAATAATTGTGTCCTGTCCACTCTACTGTTGGCCACTGCCCTTGAACCGTTCTTCGTAAGGTACACTGATTTCTCATCATATGCAGCCGACCTAAAATTAACATAACATCTAAAGACACCGAACAAACTCAGCTGACAAATCAGCGAGTCTCCGTCCCGGACGACAGCCTTGCAGACTTCTACTGGAAATAGGTCTGGAACTAAACATATCAAAATCAGATGAACTTACCTTCACAAAAGAGAATCGAAAATGACATCACAAAGGATTGCAGATAGGGAAAGTGAAGTCTCACACCGACCTCGTCATGACTTGGGACGAGGGCCTTGCTTTTGAGAACCATTTTTCGACCATGAAATCGAAGACTTCCTCAGCGATGTGGGCAATTAAACCAGAGCTGAGAGGGTTGGTGAACGTCGAAGGATACGTCCAGCGGTGCCTACAACCTATCGCACTGTAGGCCTCACCAATCTGGTCTTCTGCCCCTACGACGTACATAAACTGATTCCTGGCAGTCGAGTAGTGGGTAATGCGATGAATGAACAGGGAAACTGCAACACATTCAGAATCTGACCCCATGGCAGTTTTATATATCAATCTAAAGATCACTCCCAGGAATTTTCACATTGGATACAGGAATATTTTTCTTCTTTCTCAAATGCTTACCGGTGTGTTTGACGCCCCCAGTCTTCGAGCACTTATTTCTACTCCAAATGCTGGACGCAGTAATGACAGCCCCTACCTACCGCTGTATTCTACACTGTGCAACCTGTGCTGTCTGAAATTCTACACAGTGCGACCAACCGATGCTGCTACCAACAGCAAACTCGAAATGGGAAGCACCCAAAGAACTCATCCTGGAAGCCACCAGGCTTCACACACCAACCAAGAAACACTGCTCAAGGCCCAGGCCCAAGTGGATGCCAGACGAACCAATGAGACATATGGCAGAGAAGACAAATGCACGGGATACATACAAACCAACACGTGACACAGAAGCCCACGACAGATACAAGCCGATCTGCAACCAAGTCACAAAGGAGGTTAGGCAGATTACGAGAAATCCCCGGCAAAGGATGAGAAGAAAAACACCAAGAGCTCCCTACCCATGCAAACTCCAGAAAGAAGGGGACGAATCAGACTGGTCCACCCGACACCGATGGGTCAACTGTTAATGATCTCGCTCAGGCAGCCAACAAACCAAATGAACACTTTGCATCGACATTCACACATGAGGAGCCACTCAGCGAGGGGAACGCCAGAGGTGCATCCAACCCCAGCAGCAAGCCAGAGAATCTTGCAACAACTGAGAGCAAAGTGGAGGAGAAACTGTTGAAGACAAACACAAGAAAGGCACCCGGGGTGGATGTGATCCGTCCAGCCACACCAAAGGAAGCAAGCAAACCCCTAGCCACAATCAGGAGAGCCTCCCTGCCCTCAGGGGAAGTACCCACGGACCAGAAATGCGCAAATGTAACCCCAACCCACAAAGGAGGATCAAAGGGCGACACAAACAATCACAGACCTGCCAGTTCAACCTCCGCTCCAGGAAAACCAACGGAGGCACCGGCCAAAGAAGCACCGCAAGACCATCCAGACAAGACCCCAGTTACAGCCCAGACACAGCACGGCTCCGTCAAGGGGAAGTCCTGCCCGACCAATCCGATTGGACACCACGATGAAGCCACAAAAGAACTGGATGCAGGGAACAACCCTGATACCACATACTTGGATCCCAGAAAGGCCTCCGATACTGTTGCACATGGAAGACCGCTGCACAAACTGGAGCAATGTGGCGCTGGATGCAAATTGCCGCAGTGGATAAAGGGGTGGCTGAGGGGGAGAAGACAGAGAGTGGCAATCAATGGACACCGCTCATCGTGGACCAATGTTACCAGTTACGTAAGGTATTAGAGGACAAAAGTCAACCCATCTTAGATAATTTGGTGGCATGGGCTGAAATCAACAAGTTCAAGATATCTCCGAGTAAAACAAATTTCATGACATTTAAAAACCACTTTAATTATGGAAGACCACCAAGAATTCAACTGAATGGTTCCCAGATACCATATGTTCCTCAAAACAAATATCTTGGCATAATCCTAGATGATAAATTAACCTTTTTCCCTCATGTCACAAAACTGAAGGAAAAAATTAGAAATTTTACTGCTTCGGTCATAAGAATCTCCAAAAGAGACTGGGGTTTGAATAAAAAGACCATGAAACTGTATTATAAAGCAATATTTCTGCCTATAGTTTCGTACGGAGCAGGTATTTGGCACCAGAACATCGTTGAGATGAAAATCAAAAATAAGATACTATCAATTCAAAGAACAGTGCTTCTGGCACTAAATAATGCCCTCGTACAGTCCCAAACAATGCCCTCCAAATCCTTGGAGGAGAACTGCCTTTAGATTTATTTATCTTATACCGTGGCATGATTTATAAACATAAGAAAGGACTGCAGGTATCTATTATGGGAATTACAACAGACCCAGTTAGTAACTTAAAGACAACGGAAAAGATTATGGAGTGAAGTGGTTAGTATTTGGCAAAGTAGATGGAATGAGTCTGTGCACGGTGAAGTCACAAAGAAGTATATTGAAAATGTTGAGTTTGCTTCTATTCGACCTTCTGTTTCATGGTTTGCACCAAACATGTTTACGACGTATTTATTAACAGGCCATGGATCTTTGAGGGCCAGACTTTTCGACAGAGGGTTGGAGCCGGATCCTTTTTGCACCTGTGGTCAAATGGAAGACTGGATCCATGTTTTACTGTTTTGTCCGCAATATACAGACCATCGAGTATTGCTACTTAATCAGGTTCCAGGTCTATCTGAGGACAATGTAAAAGTACTAGTTGAGAACAAAGCAAACTTTGAGACTTTCCAGACCGTTTCAGAATCGATCTTTAAGAAAAGACTTGAACTAAGAACTCAAATCCAAAATCGAATATAAACCTGACAGCTGAGAAGTTAATATATATGTTTGTATTCCATTAAATATAAATAGGATGACTTGTTGTAAGATATGTAAATTTAATTGTATTTAGAATTGCTAGGATTTAGAGTTAAAATTCTATTATCTTGTACAAATGTAAATAAGTTTATTCGCTAAGTTTATTGCAGTTTTATAAATTGACTTGTATCTGCTGCTGATGAGGCTTGGATATTCTTCCTCCTTTTTTTTTTTTTGTTGCTGGTTTCTAGGTTTGGGCAACCTGGGGACGGGATTGCTGGCACACACCGGTATTGCACTATCTCCGGTGGGTGCGGGATTTGTGCACAAGGCACTAAAGGTGACAGTAGACCCAGGCTTGGCTGCTTGTGCGATTTGCTTTATAGGCTTTCCAAAGGTAAAGCCATCTCATACCTGGATTTTACCACAAACCCCTCAAATAACATCAAGACCTAGAAGAATCGCCTCACTGCATATTGCACCAGGTCTGGCAGTCTAGGTGGACACAGTCTACAAAAGAAGAAGTCACCAGAAAATTCATTCCTACAATAGCAAGAGTATACCCAAAATCTCCCACATGGTGCTCCCCTGGTCTATACGTCACTTTTTTTGTTAACTGCCCATGGATCTATCAGAGGAAAGCTCACTGCACTCGGGATCACCGAAAACCCACAATGCCTCTGTGATTCCCTCGAAAGTTGGGACCACCTGATGTACGAGTGCGAAATATATGAAGATTTGAGATGCCTCCTCCTGACTAGGATACATTGCCTTCGTAAAAACCAAGAACAGCACATCCTCGAAAGAGAAGAAGACTTAGCCGAGTGGTCGGGAGCGAGGGTGCATAGCACGCGTTCCTTGAGGCGCCACCGTAGCCAGGTGGGAAAGAACAGCAGTGCGTAGTACACGCTTCTTGATTAGACCGGGGTTCGAGCCCGTCACCACCAAATAAGGAGGATGCGGAAAGGTCAGGCAATGACCACCGCACAGGAGCAATATGGCCTTAGTTGCTAATGCTCAGAAAAAAAACAGAAAAATAACAAATAAATAGCGTTCCTTGAGTCGATCGGGGCTCAAGCCCGTGACTACTAAATACGATAAATATTTGTATTGACGATTTATTGTAAACTCTACTGACTTGGTTGTCTTGCCGGAGTATAAACAGAAAATTTAATTAATTTATTTATTTTTTTACTATGGCGCCTTTACGCGCTACGCACAAGACTTATTCGCATGACGGAAGACCCTACCATGGATATAGTCACTATCCGGATCATCATCAAAACCAAGAGAAGACAACCACCTATATTTTGGGAATCAATGCAGAGGCCTACCAGCAAATGAGACTACATCACCACCAAATCTGAGAAGATCCAATATAGGACAAGCACAGCTGCATTCCTCTTTATATCCCTACTGATTTAGACACGGATCACCGGATAGAACTTTAACTGCCAAACTGGACAGCACTGAAATTGACATCACGACCGGACCTGAATGAGAAGAGCAAGAAGATTCTGCCAAATGGCGATCACGCTTGTGCTCTCTTGCGCGGCGACTTTTATCCCACTCCCATCCCCTACTTCAGCCTGATGGATGTATTCCATTGTACATGGGGGATGCCTTCTTCTTCATCCGCCATATTTCTACCTGTGCCCCCCTTTTTTCTTGACTGTAAAGCCCACCCGCTCTAACTCTCACTCTCTCTCTGTTGTTTTTTTACATTGTTCTCTAGGCGACCCTGCAGAGACTAGCCATACAATAACGGGCAGCCTGGCTACCTCCTAGCGGTGTTTGCGGGCAACGTGGAGTTCCACCAGGAGCCCTGCGGCCAAATGCCAGGACACCCAACAGAACCCCACGCAAAACTACGTATTGAACACAGAACACTTTTCTGGCATTTACAGTGTACTGTATTTCTTCAGTGTACATAGCGCGTAATATCGGAAACCAGGCTGCGCCTGACCCTAATACTGTAAAGTGTAAAGTGTGTTTAGGGTCAAACGGCACCAGGGGTTTCCCCATCTCCGCGTTGCTTTCATTGTGAGTGAACCAGTTCGCTGGGAAATGCCAGAGATTTAAAAGTGTATGGATATTGTACATGTGTAATGTCATGTACCGTTGTTCATCTGGTCGTTTAGCCGCTGGACCCCTACTGAGGCCCAACGTTGCCCCACTTTCGCCCCGTGGAGGCAGACCAGGAAACACCAGTAGACTAAGATTTACTCTGGCAGGTCCTGCCGCTTAATTTCCTGAGATTTCGGCGGCTAGGACCTAAAAGAAAAAAAAAAAAATAAATAAAAGAGGAAAAGAAAGTTAAAAAATAAACTAAGATATATATATATATATATATATATATATATATTATTTTTTTTTTTGGTAAATTCTATGGGGAATAACGCTAAATTTTTGAAAGGCCGAGTGCATGGGCGAAAAACGTAATTTGGAGATGATTAAATCAATTCCGACGTGTAGGGCATTCGCTTGCGTATGTGCAGGTAGAGTGGGTGGGAACACTGAAGTCTGGGGGGGAAAGACAGAAGTATGGAGTCGAGAGAGGAGGCAACTCCACTATGCACGCTATTGCATGTTCATGCCAGATATTGTTCCGGATTGGCCCATGTTGTATTGGGTAGTCAACTCTTCAACAGGGTTGCGCCAGTTTGCCTGTTCGAGTTGTCGGACTCGGCGATTACCTCTAATACCGACCTTTCGCTGACATTTGCAGTTTTGCCGTCGGGTCGTTGTTTGACCATTTTGACGCCAGTCCTAGTATACTTTAACTACGGCGGTTCTCGAACACCCCCACCAGTTCAGCCGTTTGGGAAATCGAGGCACCAGCTCGTCGAGCTCCCACAATCTGTCCTTTTATCCAAGTCCGATAAATCCTTCCTTTTAGCCATCACGCTCGGAATTTTACTGCCTACCGAACCACTGATACCTTCTTTATGCTACGTAGGTCGACTAACTGCGCACTCTCGTACCTCACGTGGTCCACTGGTCGCATTCAGTTTTCATAGGGGTGGTCATAATTCAGTGATCACTCGGTGTATATACTTCCATGCAACTACAGTGGGACCTGTTCAGCTTTGGTTTTTGTATCCAGTGTTGGGTGGCGTCTTTATTGCAATTAGTGAAAATCAGCGACACGTTTTCCATGTATGCCTGATGCAATGCCCTTAACAGCAAAAGAGCTAGGGGTTTATCGTAGAGACGAACTAAAACGAAAAACAAAAAATGGAAACACGTGAAAACAGTTTTTTTTCTGACAATGGCAACATACCTACCACGGAAAAACAATGACAGTCAGTCAGCTGAAGAAGAGGGCCGCTGCCTGATGATGTGCCTTCTGTAGCCTTTGTCCCGAATGCATTTGTTGTTGTACGTTTCGAAGCATCTCCATTGGCACTAATTTGTCACCCCTCCCGAGCCTCGAAGCCACGGACTGTAAAGAAGGATGATCTCTTAACGTTTGGGGGGGGGATTCTCCAGTTACACATCTGCGAAAAGCTTGGAGTATTGATTTCCCTCGCTATCATTTTAATTAAGACGAATAAGCGGAGAGTGAAAATAGTTATGGGAGTTATTTATCGGTAGATAGTTATTGCTCCCAATAACTACCGTTTTTGGGAGCAATAGCTAGTGGTGACATCTGGTGTTGCTCCCAGTGACTACCGTTATTGGGAGCAACACCAGATGGTACCACTCTTTGCCTTGGCCACCACTTTAAAACCAAGAGCAGCACAGCTTAAAGTTCAGTCCGATGAAGCGACTTTCGCGATGCTTCCCTAGTGTGTTTTTTATTTATTTATTTTTTTTTTTTCGCTTCGGGATTCCAACTTGGGTCAATGATATATAATGCTTACGACCTAGCACCTACCCCTGATTATCGAGTCTACGGCTGGTCTCCGATAGAATGCAAGTTTGGAAGTAAAAGCCACGACGTTAAACTTCATTTGCGGTTCGTTTCGGTTATTCGCAGTAAAAGAAGTTTGTGGCGATTCTTCGGAACCTGAATTCAAAATGTTGGAACTTGAACGATCAGCACCATTAGCAAAATCGGGTAGCAGTTGAAATTGGGGCGTCATTAACACGTCTGATAGGATTCTTGTTTGTTTCTTGTCAACCCCGGTGATATCCTGTCCCTATGAGTGGTGTAGGTAGTGTGGGGTGGTCCGCATCAAGGTTTGGTGTCTACGCTTTGATTTGTTTCGTCTCTCGCTGTATTCATCTGCAAGTACACCAATGTGCGTAATTAGCATTTCTCTCTGTTCACCCCAACGGTCTTTTCAACTGCATGCACCGCGTTGGGCAATACACGCACTCTTCGTTGATTTCGTTCATGAATTCAAATCGCATTTAGAAGTGTAATGAATTACAGCGAAAAATGGCTTGAAGGAAAGGCGCGACTGCTTTCTCTTTTCTTTCTTTATCTTCCTGTTTATCATCAAAGAAAAATGTGTGGAAATAAAGCTGTCAGCCCCTTGCAAGGGGTGGAACGTGTCATTTTCGTCGATTCGGTTCCGCCCTTATTTTGACAGGCGTTTTCCGAGTGACGAGATCTTAAATTTTAAACCATTCAGCGGATGGTTTATTCCAAAATTTCAGCTTGCACATTGATGCTTTCAACACACCCACCACCAGAGGGCGGTTCTTAACGTCTGGACCTCCTCAGGTGCAAAAGTCATCTTGGTTTCGAGGCCTGCAGGCACGAAGCATGGAACTCTCTCTCTCTCTCTCTCTCTCTCTCTCTCTCTCTCTCTCTCTCTGCCACTGAAGTTACCTGCCAAGCAAAATAAACTTATTTCGCTTTCAGGGAAGAGGATTTTAATTAAGATATCTCGTGTGAACTGTTTTCTCTCTTTACTTTCAACCCCATGGATGAAAATAAACCTAGTTCTCAGGACTCTGAGTCTGAGACTATAGACTCAGATGCGAGTGCTAAATCTGCACCAGAACTCCCGTCTAAGAGAGCCAGGAAAAAACGTACCATGGTTATGTCTGATTTCAGACAATGCATTCCCAGTTAAATCAGCTTCTCACTGCTTTTTAAAGCAAGATGGAAAAAAGGGCCCAAAACGGACTGACGTAGATGCTGGGGAGCAGATTGCCAACACAGCAAATGTAAAAACTGTTGGTAAAAAAGGAAAAAAGGAATTGCTAGAATCTAGCTTGGCCAACATAAGTTCCCTCAAAATTTGAGGGAACTTATAAAAATGCGGACAAAGTGTGCCGTAAGATCGTGATCAAAAAATTTGTGATCAGGTCTCCGATACTGAAGAGAAGAAAAACTCCCTTACATCGGATACCAGTGAAGTAAAGGTAGATAGAAACCCAGACGTACATGCTACCTCAAACTTAAGTTCACTGAGCAATCACGAAATTGTACATGAGTACTCTGATCTAGATAAAAATCTTGAACAGGAAAAAGCTTTACCCAAGTCTGACTTGATACAAAACACTTCTTTTGTGGAAGGATTTGATTTTTCTGAACCTCTCGACCCTACAAGGGTATATAACACAATTACAAAAATTAAAAGATCTCTAGGGGAATACTTGGCAGCCGAATCGAGTAAGGCAACAAAGGCTGCCTCTAATTTTATCCAGGGTTTATGGTCAGATTTCCTATTTCCTATATATATTTAATCATGCATCACTAAAACCATTAATGACATGTATCAATCCCTTTTTATTCTTTTCTACATATATTTAATCATGCATCATTTAAAACCTTCAATAATATGTATCAATCCCTTTTCATCCCTTTACAAAATATCTTATATCTAATATTTTCCCCTTTGTTAATGTCTTTCCTTCCTGACTCTACTCTAACCTATCTTTACAACTTGTTATTTTTAGTACATATCTCACAGTATTTTTAAAAGTCCTGCTGATCAATTTTCGGGATTCCTACAGTTCTTTGTGTGTATTAGAGTACTTATTAGCATTAGATAGAGGCATTTGATTCAAGAAAGCAAGCTTATGCAGCATCAGCCAAAAAAAAAAAAAAAAAAAACCTTTCCACTTGACCCCTCCGTTCGTTCAAAACACCTGTCCAGCTGAGCCTTAAATTTGTTTAGGCTATCAACCTCCACCACAGGGGATGGGAGTCTGTTCCACCAACCAACCACCCGCTGGCTAAAGGCAAATTTCGGCACGTCTATCCTACATCTGTCTTTCCTCAATTTGACTTTATGCCCTCTCAGGTGATTTTTCTGAGCTAGAGGAAGAATCCCATCAGCATTGAGCATGCTTAAACCATTCAAGGCTTTATACACCTCTATCAGATCACCTCGCTGGTGCCTAGTCTCCAGACACTGTAATTTGCAAAACTTAAGCCTTTCTTCGTAAGAGCACCCCTTTGTTCCATTCACTAATCTTGTTGCCCTTCTCTGTACCCGTTCCAGCAGCTCTACATCCTTCTTGAAATGAGGCCTCCAGACCTGTATACATTACTCAAGGTGCGGCCTGACCATTGCCTTATACAAGGAAATAATCACCTCCCTATCCCTGCTAGAAAAATTCCTGTATATCATTGATAAGACACCATGAGCTACTCTTGCAGCCCGTCTGCACTGCTCAGAGAACTTATATAACTAACCACTTACTTAATGATCTTGGGGGCTCTGCGGCATGTCCATCTTTCTCGCAGTGAACAGCAGGTCTATTCTATCAGGAACGCATCTCATAAACCCTTCGAAAGTTCGACAGGAGTTATCGGATTTTCTTCCTGGGTCTCAGGTACCTATGCTCCTGGAAAGCGATTCATTTCATCTGGTCAACATGTTTGTTCTCCTTTCTGTAGGGCTCCGGATCCTATCGGCTTCAGCACCATCATCTCCTGGGCATCAAACATCTTGTTTACTAACACAGGAGTTGATTCTTTCTCAATTGTTGTGTAAGATCCTACAATGAGCTAACTTCTACCGTATTCTGCCTTCTCAACTATTTTAGTTGCCTTCTGCTCTTTACTGACAATACGTCGGGCTTCCTTTATTGTCCAACGATTTTATTTTTTTCTCTACGGCACTTTTCTTCATTCCTTTCACTCCTTCATTCAAAAAAAACATCTTAACATCTTAACTGCTACATCTTAACTTAACATTTTAACTCTGCTCTGCCTAACTATCTCCTTCCAACCCTTCACTTCTTTACTCCAAAAATACTCTGTCTGCTTTTGACATTACTGACGGATTGACTAACTGACTGACTAATACATCTTAACTTATTCTCTCCACTTACTCGACTGTCTCTCTCACCAGTTCTTCTATTTTTAAAGTTATCTACCCTTTCTCAACTAACTACACTTTAAAACTTATCTACCCTTTCTTGGCTAACTACTCCATCTTAAACTGGTCAGCACTTGCTCAACTCTGACAGACTCCCTTTCCAACCCTTTCACTCCCCTTTTGTTTCTACCTTCCTTCATCTCTTAGTCCAGAGTTCGCCACGCCTATTCTCAGTGACTCCTTCCAATCCTATAGTTAACTTCGGATTTTTTCTCCTCATTTCTTAGAAGATCTTTATTCAGCCTGCCCAGTAGCACGTGTTTCAATACAGCCACTTTTATTATTTTTCCGGATCTGCTGCCATACAGTGTGCCCTTTGATGTTTGCCGATTATCCAAAATAAGGACGCTCCCCTCTCATATAAAGCCTTGTCCCCGTAGCGTTATAAAACTACGAAAATCACATCTAGTGACCACAACACCTATATTTGTAAACTTGTGTGCCAAGAACCCACTTCCTGTTTACGATCTGACTGTATCCTTCTAGAAATAACCTTCCCTACTAAGTTCGACCCCGCATAAACCTTAATTCGTGTGTTTTTGTTTGGACCCATGCTGCTTTACAGTAGTTTTCTACGTTTATTCCGCACTTATAACGGAAGTTGTTGGCTGGAACCCTGCTTTTATTTCTTACTACCCATTAAATTTATATTTCATACTGAATAATCCTTATTATTGAAATCAGACGATATTACTATCTTATTCACTAGCAACAACAATTCCTATTCCTTAATTAATAAAACCAACTTCTTATTATTTTTATTCTGTAAGATTTTGTATCTCACAATGGACATGTCGGCTTTAACCACCAACATCGGTTATCAGTGTTGACGATGTATGACCTCACCACTGACATCACTAATGACCGCAACTGTGAGAAGAGAAAAATCACCGACCACCTAGTCCAGATTTGGCAGAGGAGATGGAGCGACACAGAAAAAGGCACAGTGACTAGAAGATACTTCCCCACTGCCACCAAGCTGTACCTTAAGACGCCAGCGTGGTTTCACCCAGGTCGGAATACCTCTTTCCTCCTTACAGGATACGGCCCGTTTAAAGCTAAGCTTCACCAAATTGACATCATAGATCACGCGGACTGTCCCTGTGGCAACCAGGAGTCCTGGAGACACTTAATGTTTGAGTGCGATTTGTATGATGACCTACGACTACGCCTAATCCAATATATCCCAGACAACCAAGAACCCAAACTGTTAGACACTGAAGAGGACTACAAGGGGCTCAGTCAATATGCCCAGGATCTATTTTCCAGGAGGAAATCAATGATTGCAATACAGCAAAGGCAACCGGACTAGAACGATTGCAGTACTCAAGATACGTGAAAAAACTCCCCATACCACAGAAAGACAAGGCATTAGGGTGATTTGGATGGCCTACTGGCGACCAAAAACCGCACTCCCTTGTGCGGCCTTGTTTTTTTCCTATTTCCCAGGGAGGGGGAGGAGAGTATTTGCTCTTCTCCCCTTCTAGCCTCCCCATATTTTCAATCTGGTGGGGCATGTGCATGGCCAACTTAAATTGGGGGTCACCTTCCTATCCGACCCCTCTTTTTCCAATTTCATCCCCCATCCCCCGTCTTCACTCTCTCTCTTACTCCCATCACTTTCTCTTGTACAGCGACTGCCCCACATGTCCAAATTTAAATCGCATCAAATTTTGCCCGACCTTTTAGGCTCTCTAGAAATATTTCTTTCAGCGTAAAACCCCACGCAGCGCTTTCTAAATGCAATTTTACTGAAATCAACCGCGAGCGCAACAACATTTATTTTAGGTCCTGGTCACCGAAATCCCAGGAAAGTAATTGGAAAGACCAACCAGAGTATAACTAGTCTCTTGGTACACCCAGCCGGCGTCCCTGTCGCTAGATATGGTAACGCCGGGTCCCACTAGAGGTTCGGTTGCCAACAGGCCGGATGAACAATGGGCACAACAAACTACATACCACATGACCCATACATTATTTTTAAACCTCTGGCATCGACAGGGTACTGTCACTCGATACATAGAACATACGCGGAGATGGGAGAAATCCCCGGAGCCGTCAGACCCTCAACATGCGTATACCTATACGGTACCTCACCAGACACCCTAGCCCTCTTCACCTATTATTCCTACTCCCTTGGGGGGAGGGGACGTTCTATGTTCCCTCCTCTCCACCCCAAATGTCTACTCGATTGGCCCTATATTTCTGTCTTTTTTTTTTTTTTTTTTTTTTTTTTATGTTCTAGCCGCCGAAATTCCAGGAAATTAAGCGGCAAGACCTGCCAGAATGAACCTGCGACTACTGGGTTCCTGGTCTCCCACCACTGGGCGTAAGTGGGACAACGTTGGGCCTCAATACGGGTTGTTGTTGTTGTTATTTGGTTTTTAGGAGCATTAGCAACTAAGGCCATACTGCTCCGGGATATGCGGTGGTAATTCCCTGAACTTCTGCATCCTCCGTATTAGGTGGTGACGGGCTTCAACCCCGGTCTAATCAAGAAGCGTGTGCTACGCACTGCTGCTCCTTCCCACCTGGCTACGGAGGCGCCCTCAATACGGGGTCCAACGGCTAAATGACCAGATGAACAACTGTACAGAACACTACACTTGAACAATCCCTACCCACTTTTAAATCTATGCCATTTCCCAGTGAACTGGTTCACCACAATGAAAACAACGCGGAGATGGGGAAAATTCCTGGTGCCGTATGACAACCACACACACTTACCTCAACAGGCCAGGCAGAAGATCTATCAAAGTCTGTCATCCTGAACAAATATCTGTCCTCTTTCTGTGAATGCTCTACCCATTGTGGGCTTTAAATAAAGCCTGGAAAATCCAAATATATCATCTTCTCACCTAGAACACAAGCAGACCTGAATCCTGTATCCCTCCATTGCGGGGCATGTTCTCGTCGCCACTCATTCCTTAAAATTCCTAGGAGTGGTGATGGACGAAAACCTAACGTATAAGGAACGAATCCAGCAACTGCGTTCGAGAGCATTACGGTCTTTCTGGGGTATGAAACTTGATCTCTGTAGAGCGCACAACAAGGAAACAGTCAGAAAATTTCTCCTCTACTACTTTAGTTTGCCCTACACGTCCAAATTTAATCATGTCCAAATTACTGTTTGCCAATAGTTTCGGCGTTTCAAATTCTAGCGCTCTTACCCCCCCCCACGCGAAAGATCCATTTTTTTTAAATTTATTTTTATTTTTTTTTTTTTTGGTCCTAGCCACTAAAATCTCAGGAAATTAGGTGGCAAGGCCTGCCAGAATAAATAATTATAATGCTGGTATACCTGGCCTGCCTCCACGGGACTGAGTGTGGACAACGTTGGGCCTCAACAACCCCAGTCTAGCACACGCTCTTTGAGTAGACCGGGGTTCAAGCCCCTGACTGCTGAATACGGTCGATCTGCCAACCCGCACTGGACCAGCGTGACAGATTATGGTCCATTTCCCTCAGCATGAATCGTTGAGGCGGCTTCCATCCTGCAGTGCGTTGATAATGGCTACACTTTACCTTTTTTTTTTAGGGGTCCAGCGGCTAAGTGGCCAGAAGAACAACGGTACATAGCACTATACATATACAATATCCACACACTTTTAAATATCTGGCCTTTCCAGTGAACTGGCACACCTACAATGAAAGCAACGCGGAGATGGGGGAAACCCCTGGTGCCGCTTGACACTAAATACACTCTACACTCTTATCAACAAGAGATTTTCTTCCACAGGAGTGCCGTTGAGAGGATGTTCTGTGTTCGTTGCAACATTCTCGATACACCTTTGAAACTGTGGTGCGTGAAATTCAGGAGAACTGCTGTTTCAGAGATGCTTTGTCGAGCACATCTTGCACCTACTACCATGGCACTTTCGAAATCCGTTAGATTACCCCTTTTCCCCATTCTTGCTACGGTTTTTACGCTTAACTGGTACAAGAAAGGTTGTTCTGTTGCATTTATATCCACAACTGTGGTCATATGACTTGTAACGTTGTGGGACAAACCATTTATGTACACAGCAAATGGTTGGTTTGAGGGTAAACAGATCATCGGTCGTTGTTTTGAGGGTAAACAACACCATCGTGGGCCTGCAGACGTTTATGTTTACTCAAAACTGAGATGGACAACTGGTCAGAAAACGAAGTTTCCGTTGATTTGGTTGTCCGTTGGCGTGATATTTGTGCGGAATTTCAGTTCGTTCGAATAAACGGTGGTACCCTCTCTGAAATTATCGATAGGTACGTTTCTTCTGTGATGAGGAAGCCTGAGAAGACACTCCATGGGATAACCTTGTGCAAATGTGGTGAATGTTTCTGGCTAAAATTAGCTGAATGTCCCTGCTAAAAGTGAATGAATTCAGAAATCTCAGCATGACTCATTTGATGTTCAATACTTTGATACGATGTTGAAGACTTTAGTTAATAGCTGAATGAAAACTGAAATCAATTGATAATCTGATAACGAGGAGAAAGTAGTGTCAGGAGTGTTGTGAAATGCGCATGCAGGTGAGGCAGGGCAGGAATCCGAGGTGAAGCATCGGACTGTAGGATTAAAGTCTGCCAGCGCGCCCCATCTGGGCATTTTAATAAAAATAGTCATTTCTGAGAAGAGGTGCAATGTGAGAGTGGGGATGCGCTTCCTCGTTCCGAATATCTCCGAGAAACGGAAGAGGCTAACGAAAGAATTTAGTGTGTATCTTTAAGCAGCCTCTGTTTCAAAAGGGAAGAAGGGGAGGCTGCTTATTCCGCGAAGGTGGCCACTTGCCACCTTAGCGGCAGAAGCACTTCACTTAGACGATGCTGCCAGTCATATTTTAATGCACTAAACAGTCGCTGCTTTGTACCCTCCTAGAAGACATCATTTGCTCAGTTTGGGACATCTACTGGCGTGGGTGAGATCGCCCCGAATAAATTAAGGGATGCGTACATCATCATTCTGCAATAACTGTCGCGCTATCCATCTGTTTGCGCTAAATAGGACGCGTCAAACAGCGACCAATATGACTTCCCCTCCCTTATTAAACGCTACCCGAGGAATGTCGCCTCATTGGAATCGTGTTTGTTTTGGCTCCACGCCCATCTTGATTCGCTATTAATATCGACCCGCCTTGATATCCTCTGTTATTAGCCATCACCCCAACCCTTTACATTGAGCAGCCCCCACGCACACAAACTCCGTAGGGTCACTCCATTCGAATTTACGCAGAAAATTGCACGTGTATTAGAGCTTCGGATAACGAGCGAGCAGAACTATTGCAGATGTTGTTCGCATTCGCGAAGGGCAGAGAGAGAGAGAGAGAGAGTTGTCGCGTCAATTTTCATTGCGCTTCTTGGCACATGAAGAGATAATGATGGGGTGCGTCTTCTTCTTCCGACATATTCTTACGTCCATCTGTTCGGTGCTGCGGGGAATCCGGCGTACTTTTACGTTTCTAAAACCGAGAATATTTCGACAAGAAACGAAGAGGGGTGGCCAAAAAAAATGCATTCCTCTGGCGGTCAATTTTTTCGCTCGAATCGGGGGAACCGAGAACTTTTAAAGATGTCACGTTAAAACTTTTATACAAGTAAATTGCCCGGTAATTAGGCGTTTAAGAAATGCCGAAAATAGTTTTCCACAAACAAGATTATTTGATATGACTGGCAGAATGAACGGTGTCAAAACCAAGGGAAAGCAGACTATCGTTTTCTCTGGTTGCAAACATAAATGACTGAAGTTGAGTAACTCGTCTCCATTGCAAACGCAATGTCAGCACAAATTGAATTTTTAACTGACTGCCACGGAATGGCACAAGGGTAAACTTTCCAAACGGAATTTAATATATTGCTCACTAAATATGTAGTATCCGGGAAAAGACTCTCCAAAATGCGCATCTGGGGTAAATTAAGTTGTGTTTTTTTTTTTTTTTTTTTTTTTTTTTTTACGTTAAAAACGTTTTTAACGTTTTTACTGTCGTTATTCTAAAATTTTGTAACGAAAAACCGTCATGCGAAAAGCGTTACGGTAGTGACGTCATCTTCAGCTTCCGCCAGAAGCGAATTATTGTAACTTGTAATGTTGCGATCATACTTGTACGATGGCAACAATAATTCATCTTCTACTGGACCAAATTTAATGAAATTCTGCGCTTAATCTTATCTCTGTACTAGAGGAAAAACTTTCAAGCCTCGGAAAATTGCTGTAGCTTTTCTAGGATAGTGGAAAATGTGAACGTGTGATCGAGGATCGTGCGATCTCACGTAATAAACGGGATAATGCGGAAGTATAGCATATCGTTGGAAAGCTAAGGAATTTAGAAACAGAAATATTAAGGTTTTAAGATTCAAATGAACTGAGGCTGGAAAAGAGTTGCGCATATTTACGAAAACATTCTTCAACTCGGACACGTCCTCAGATCTTTCGATAAATCGCAATGGAACAACGATAGACGGCGTTTTCAGTCGTGAACTCTTCGATGTAAAAATTAATGATATATCCTACTTTAGTCATCACACTTTCAGTAACCGATAGGTAATTATTACTAATAAAATAAAAACATCTTTCTATTATTATCCGTCAATTTTATTAATATCTCAAAATTAAAACGTTTTTAAAGCTTGGCGATCTCCCTTAAATGAAAAACACGTTAAATATGCTAGCGGCAGGACACTCAATGTACCTGTATAGAATTTTTTTTTATTATTAATATTATTGTTTTTCCTTTTTGAATAAATTGATAATTGGAAAATTCCTTTCTGAAAGAAAAAATAAAGAAAAATAGCAATGATATTAGAACCATCCAAGCAACCGTTTGTTCGTGGTTTCAGGAGATTTCCTTAACCCTCAAAAGAGAAGTTCTCCCCCTGAATCGTATTCTAATCCTACTTGCCTCCGTTTCCACAGTTACTACGGCGATTCGAGAGTATTAATAGGGAACTCTTTACCGTTCAATCTCAATTTATCTCGTGGCACGAAGATTAAACACGCCCATCCGAAATGTTCAGGCAGTCTTGATGAACTTAACTTTACATTTCGTTTAAATAAATCTAATTTATTCCTTAACTTTTTTTGTTCACTGGAAACGCGTACGAAGAAGGTGAAATGTGCAATTCTGAGGGGCGAGACGGAGCTCAACGTTTACGTCGACCCACTTTTGCAAAAACAACCTTGAAATGAATTCAGGTCTCCGTTGCATTAAAAATAGTTATGAAATATGTTTCCCACTCAACTATAGAAGTGGTCCATATCCGAACAAGTTTGTAAAGCCCCCTCTATGCGATCGATTCAAATCTTTATTGCAATCGGCGCAAAGTTTTACGTGGATGCCTGGTGCAATTCCCATAACAGCAGCGATGCTGAGGGTTTAATATAAAAGGAACTAAAACAGGAAAAATTACATAAAACAAATTAATGACATGGGCAATTAAAAAAAAAAAAAAAAAAACATTTTTCAATCAGCTAAAGACAAAAGCTGTTCGCTGACAATACGCTTCCTGTAGGATTTGTCCTCTATGAACTTTTTGTAGCGGACATCCATCTCCATGGGCAGGAGTCTGTCGCCTATCCTGAGCCTCCACGCCACAGAATGCAGAGGGGGAAGGGGCTCAAAGTTCTACGTGAGTTCAAACCATCCTGATCAGATCATGGATATTAACCAACAAGCCACTACACAGATAATGAAACTGGAAAACTATCTAGCCATAATTGAGTTGCATCTGAACCCTTCCAAATCTGTTCAATTACCGATAACCAAAAAAAAAAAAAAAAAAAGAGTTAAAAGTGATGTTCAAATCTTCGTGGGCGAGGAAAGGGTGCAAAGGGAAACTTCCCGCACAGACCAATACACATCAGCCAAAATCTTGGCACGTTGATTTCGCCCACTATCATTTTTATTGAGACGAGGAAGCGGAGGGTGAAGGTTAGTAGTTTCGTCATTTCTGAAGGGTGTGCGTGAGGGTTGGAAGTTTATGCTTGAAGAAGACCTAGCGAAAAAATCAGTACAGAGGAGATGAGGAGGTGAGGGTTGGAAGTTTATGCTTGAAGAAGACCTAGCGAAAAAATCAGTACAGAGGAGATGGTTTTTAGAGTGGTTTTCGTTGCCAACGCAAAGAGTTCAGATCCATTAACTGGCTGCAGAAACCGGTATATGTATTGAAGCGTGTACTCAGATTCTGCGAATGAAGGTGTCGTTTGGGAAGCCATCTGGTTCTGCAGACGTTGTTGTGAATATCTGCAACGTGGTGTTTAAAGCTGAGTTTAGGGTCGAAGATAACGCCGAGATATCTGTGCTCGGGTACTGGAAGGATGGTGGTTCCATGGATTTCCAGGTTTAGTTTCGTTGGGTGTGATTTAAGTGAAAACACCATCTGTGCGGATTTATTTTGATTTACCTTAAGAAAGAACTACGCTAAGTATGTAATAAGATCCACAAGGCTGTCAGGATGGTTTCAGGAGCAGAATCAGGTCGGCCGGTCCCGTGGATCCGATAGAGGAGCTTCAAATTATCTGCGTAACTGATAAATCCCGTTTGCCGGCACAAGAATGAGTGGATGGCAGCCGAGAAAAAGTGCCCAGAAAGAACTGCACCTTTGGAAACACCAACACAAACTTTCCTTGTCAATGATTTTTTTATTCACTGTCAGGTGAAGGACACGGGTAGTAAGTAGCGACTTTAAGAATTTTAGAATATTGCCTTTGATCTGGTATCTCTCCTAGCAAAGCTGAAGGAAGGGCCGGACATCTATGCAGACTGGATATCCAGATAAACAATTGAAGAATAGGGTAGCCAATTTAAATGCCTACCTTCCCTCATATTGCTCGTGCCAGTTTAAAACAGAACCGGAGAGTGGCCATCCTGGAAAACAGGCATTTTGAAATCGTGTGTGCGTCCCTCAGATGTTCTGCAAAAGGCAAAACCTGATCATAGCGAAGATTTGTATGACCTACCTCAATCATCTTGGTTTGTATTTCAAGTTTAGGCTATTTTAATAAGAGTTTAAAACATCCCCAAAGCGTCATTGACCCACCACCAATAGCTTGTAAGACAGTTTTCACACAGTTTGAATGGAACACCTCGTTGTTTCTCCTGTGAACTCAATGCCTGGCATCAGGAAAGTATTTTTATTTATTTATTGCAGTAGGCAGTCCAAGTGAACGATTGGCAAACACGCCGTGCTGCACGTTAAAATGAATAATATCATACTGGTAATGAGGAACAATATCATGAAAACAATATCTTGCAAAAAAAAGGAATCATAATTAAATTCATTTTATGGTTGAATAAACAGTTTCTTATCAATTAAATTCGATTCCGGTCCATAATTTCATGCTTGATTTTGTACATGCGTAAAGATTCATTTAATATTTTTCGGGCAAATCTAAGGCCAACCTCTCGCAGTTGAAACCAAATGTACGCTATGAAAACACAAACTGTGCCTGCAGAGCTTAAGGATACAGAACCAATCCTCTCGGGATTCGCTTCTAATTCGTTCCCGTTCGGCAGGAAAAGGCACTATTTTGTTCGTCTTTTCCTCTAAAGTTGCGTAATTGAAGTAATTCTCGGAGCTCGTGTCTGGCATTGTAAACGCGCATCAATATTTCACGCTCACGGAAGGAAGACATCGCACGTGGACTCTGGGTTCCTTCGCGCAGAAAAGAGAATACGATGGAAGAACAACAAACGGCTTATCTCTTAGAAGTCCCCGTGCCATTATAGATTCACCTGGTTCCTCCGCCCAGCTTGCTCGATGACCGCAGATCGACAGATTCAGTCCCACTGGAAGTGCTGCGCATCGGCCCTAATTCATTAGAAGTCAGAGAGTGATTTGTAATTAATGGACGGTTTTGCGATGCTTGGCCAGAGTTAAAGAGCTCTCTCTCTCTCTCTCTCTCTCTCTCTCTCTCTCTCTCTCTCTCTCTGTGTGTGAAAGGAGAGATTTGTTCGCAAATCCGTTGTATTGTCATCCGCATGTCGTGTAAGAAAGATAAAACACCTCAGTGATGCCTTCAAAATCTCCCCATCAAATTACCTCCTCGAACGAAGCCCCGAGTATGAAAGTTTAATTGCCAGCTCTGGTGGTGATGTGATTCATCTCACTTTGTCTCATCCTGCGGGCCACGTCACTTCAACGGAAGGCTTCGAGCCTCGAAACTGCCAGTGCGGATTGCGCTAAATGAAATAATTACAGCTCTCTACGGGAACTCTTGTTTCCATCAGTCATTAATCCAGGAAATCTTCCCGCAGATGTCCGCGGCAATGCACTCGAAGCGAAAATACCTTTCGGTTCTGGAGCACTTTAAAAAGGGCTTTGTCTCCGGGGCTTTACTCCTCTGATCCTCTCCTTTATCGCTCGAGCAACTCATCTTCTTCTCTCCTCATACCTAAAATGCACCGATGTCCACCCGTACAAATAATTTCGACGAGGTATTAAATGAAGCCACTTAACGGAACAGCTGAGACCATTTTCACTGTGAAAACGCAACTTGGGATCACTCAAAGGGACTCGACACAATCACATGTGGGAAACAGGTAATGCCGGAGTTAGGTACTGTAAAGTGGGTTCGTGCCTAAGGGTACCAGGGGTTCCACCCATCTCCGCGCGATATACGTTGTCACGTGAAGCAGTACACTGTTGAGGCCAGAGATTTAAACGTGTGTGGGTTTTGGCAGGTGTAGCGTTGTGTACCGTTGTTCTTCTGGCCATTTAACCATTGGGCCCCTAATGGCACCCACCGTTATCCACACTTTTCCCCGTGGAGGCAGACCAGGTATCAAGGGGTGAATGCTAGAATTAGAAAGGACAAAAAAAAAAAAAAAAGAGAAAGCGATTTAATTTGGACATAGTTAGATTTTGCAGAGTGGGGCGTACACTGGCTTATAAGCAGAGTACCGGAGAGGCTAAGGACCGGGGGGACTGAAAGGCAAAAGCATGGGGACGATAGAGAAGGCAGCCTTGGTGGTCAGTGAGGCAGGCCCATGCCCCACCAGGCGAAAAGAGGGGCGGCAGGAAAAAGAGGATATAGAAAACCGGCTCTTTACCCCCCCTGCTGTGATTGAAAATTCAAGGTGAATAAGGGTGCAACAAGACCCACATTTGCAGATGTAGTCACCAGCAAAAAAGATGTTGAGAATAACCAAAAGATCCCACCAGAAGGGCTCATAGGCAGCCTCTATTCCCCGTCATCTCTCATCGACCAACATGTTCACTCAAAAGAAACCCGGATGACATATTCAACATATCAGAACATAGAACATGGAAGACAACGCGGCAATAGAAATGCCGCAGAACTTTCCTCAAAGGGTACTCGTGCTAATTCGTACAATATCACAGCAGTTCAGACTCGTGGTCGAATCTTTATATCTCGATTGGAACCGACTACTAAACCAGACAGCATTAAGGCCATGTTTACAGAAGTACATGGGATGAATATTGATGTGAGACAGAGAAGAACCAGGTATCCAACCTATGCCTCTTTCATCCTTACCTGCCACCCAGAGAAGATGAGCTTTGTACTGGATCCAAGGCTGTGGCCCCCTGGAACCCTCATCAAACCCTTCCTAGATCAGCAGCCAAGAACTGCAATAAACCACCGACATCAAACGCAATAGCAATTAAAGCTACCAAGCTCCCAAGCCAACAAAACGCATGAGAAATCAAATAACTTCACTGAGAACAAACTTACCATAGGAAACAAACTGTCCACATATCGTTCAATCCAACTCTCGGCAGATTATAATGATAATCCCCAGAGCTTCAGACCTGTAAAGAATATCCCTGTACACATCGCAATGCACAGTAGACCAGTGCGAACCTCAAAAAGAGACCTGCCACCTGTACGAACTCCAGTTATTATGGCTACCACGATTCGAATTGTCTATCAAAATGCAAGGAGTATTTGTAACAAGCTAGACACTGTCGAACAGCTTCTCCTCTCTAAAACCTTTGATATTCTCTGCATTGCCGAAACGTGGCTTGGAAACGGCCGGGACTCCCTTGCCTGTGCTCCTCAGGCTGGGTACCAGAAGCTCAGTTCCTCCAGAGAGGATCGTAGAGGCGGGGGAGTCGCAATATTCTATAATACCACTATCTTCTCATTGGCACATTCTGTAGTAACCCAATCCCTTGCATTTGAAGCTGCTATGGTATCCCTCAAGCTCAATGCCAACCTGATAGACATAGCAACAGTATACATTCCACCAGGCCCAAACAGTGACATCATTGAAGATGTGATCCACTGGCTGGTAAATCACCTCCATGCCTCTGCTAAGCACATTGTTTGTGGAGATTTCAATCTTCCACCTACTCTCACACATCTTAGTAGGAAACTCATTAGCAATATGGATTCATTGGGTATCGGCCTACTTAACTGCCACCCCACGAGAGGACCTAATCTCTTGGATCTGATGTTCTCTTCAGCACCATGCGACCTCGAAGACAGTCCTCAAAACCTATTTCAATCCGATCACGAACCCATTGCCATACTCCTGCACTTAGCCGCACCTAACTTTGATATCCAAGGCCCAAAAAAGAAAAAAGACATCACAGCACACAAATTCATGGATCCATCACGATGTCTCGAAGCTGCATCCTCGATAACTTGGGAGGCTCTCAATAATTGTGATCTCGAGCTAGCTGTGGACCTCATGACCAGATGGATTCGAACCATTGCAAGTTATGGTGCTACAAACACTGTCTGCATCACTCCCCGTTCGAGAGCTTGGTGGACACCAGCACTGAACAACAGCTTTCTACAAAAACAAAATCTGCATAAGAGATGGAAAGATTCGGGCGCTATACAAGATCGTATTGCCTTCTCCAGAGCCCGAGCAGTTTTCAACCGTCAGAAAATATTTGCAATTAAAAAGCATTTAAATTCAACCCTACGAAAAGGCAAATCGTTTTATGACTTTCAACATACAGGATTACCTAAAGCACTGGACCTTGAACTGTGGATGGACCACAATGCACGGTTCTCAAACACTGTGGCCCCGATGCACCTAGGCAACTTACCCATCAACAACGTCCCTACTGATATGCTCGCGACCGTTCGCATCACCAGGAAGCAGCTTATAACTGCTATAAATGGATTGCCACCCACTGCAACTGCAGGCCCCGATCTTGTGCCACAATTCATGATTAAATGTCTTAGCTCGTTTATAATCGGTCCTCTACTATCAATTTTTAACCGTGTCTTAACGCAGCAATACTTTCCCCCTCTTTGGAACAGATATACTGTGAGGCCACACCCTAAATGCCAATCTGCAACCCTAATTAAACAGTTCAGACCAATTTCTCATTCTTCCAGCCTCCTGAAGCTCATGGAGAAGACATTACTTTCCACCATCATCAATCAAATCATGCCTCACAAACCCCCACAGATTCACTATGGCATTCCAGGTAGATCCACAGTCACCAATTTAACATCGATAACCAACACCATCCTTAGTGCACTAGAAGCTAAAGCAGAGCTTTCTGTCACCTACATCGACCTGAAAGCTGCTTTCGACTCGATCAGTATCCCCTCACTTGTTCACCTCCTAGAAAACTACTTCTACATAAAAGGTGACATGTTGTGGTTTATCACAGCCCTGCTCTCTGACAGAACCATTCTTCTGAAAGCGGATCAACACACAATCCGGAGAAAGATCATTGCGGGAGTTCCCCAAGGCGGAGTTCTCTCCGGAGCATTATTCACCGCTGTTATTATTATGTTTGTGCAACAGAGAGAAGACATACTCTGCTATGCCGATGATATTAAAATATATACTCAGATTAACCCTGGCGAACATCTCTCAAACATCAATAAAAAGATCTGTGAAAAGTTACACGACTTAGGAGACTATCTCCATCAATTTGGCCTCCTCATTAACCCTGCCAAATCAGCCCAAATTGTCTTTTCTCTGAAGCGCCAACCCACTGAAATCCAAGCTTCTCTAGACGGCATTCCCATCCCAGTGGTCAAGATGCATACAGACTTGGGAGTCGTCTTCGACTATAAACTGAGCTTCAACCCCCACATTGACAAGCTCATAGCAAAATTCTGTCAAATGCGCTGGACCACAAAACAACAACTGCTCCACGTTAGGGATCTGGATGTGACTCGACGGTACATATACACCTCAGTATACTCCGTCGTACTGTATGCTTCGGAAATTTGGGGGTCCGCGGCTCCTACCAACATCAAGCCCGTGTACTCCGCCGAATACTGGCTCCTTCGTTGGATCACGCAAAAACATCGTCGTCCACCCCAGCAAAGGACAACTGCGATGGCGACGTCACTTCACTTTGCCCGACTTCCAGATCTTGTATTTGAAAAACGCCTCGTTCTCACTGTCAAGATGACAACCGGAATGGTCTCGGAGCCAAGCATCTGGGAACTGTGTGGCTGGAGGATCCCTCTACCCGGACTGAGGTCAGCTCCCACGCTCACAGCTCACTACAATAGGCTATCACTCAGTGACCGCTTTCTCCCCAGGGAGATGCTCCCCACAATCCTTTCAATTGACTGTGACCTCTGCAGGTTTGTGAAGGATCGGAGGTACCCACCGAAGACAGATCCTTAAGATCCTGACCTTGACCAGGCAAAGTGCACATTGATAAGGGCAGCATAATAATAATGCCCAATATATTGTAAATAATGTTCAAAGCACGATGTCTTTATGAATGTGTTGTAAATAAAGTGAAGAATATCTTTATAAATATTATTAATATAACATAATGTAAATATGAATATCTTTATTATTTCATTGTAAATATTAAGAAAAGCATAATATCCTGTAAATAATCTGACACTGATTCTATGTTATTGTTGGCTCTGGGGGATGAGCCCGAACTTCGATGTGGGCCCCGTCTCCCCAAGGCTATTATTGTCCACCATCCAATGTAAAACCCCTGGCATTGCTGCTGTGAAGGGTCTATTGTATATACCACGTTTGTATACAATAAAGATTATATATATATATATATAGTAGGGTTACAGCACCCTATTTAGATCGCCGAGTGGCGTTGGTAGCGTGGCTGCAGAGGTCGTATTTATGTGACAGTTAGACGCTCCCCAGAACGAAAAGCGTCTAATTGATTTCAGGCTTCGCGTGGGAGCCGGTCCCGTCCAAGATTGTTGTCCGTCCGATGCAGTGCAGTTTTTGTCTTAGTCCTCCATCGTGTGAATTTACGTTCGTTGAAGCGAGAGTTTTGCGGGGTCCAGTCGGTGGGAGTTCATTGGTGAGTGTCACTTCGTTCCCTGGATCTCTGGGATGGTGTGGAGGTAGTTTCTTCTGTGGCGATTTGGTTGGAGGCCTACGTAGCAATTAAAATGGTTAATAGGTAGGCTGTTGTTGTTTGGAGAGAAGTTTTCATGGTGGTCGCAACGCAGGAGGTGCGGAAAGGGTCCCGCGCCTCACGAAGAGCTCCTGTGCAAACTGGGTAAGAGCTTTATAATGATCTTCGGATTGTAGCACTAAGTGTCCCTGATTTTCAAGCGAGAAATGAGTATTCGTGATGAGGATGCAGCGGAAGTCCTCATATAACGGACATTCGTACATAACTCATTCTCCCCACAACTGCAGGGCGGCGAGTCCACAATGTAGAAAGAGGGCAGCTTCGCATTGAAGGAGCGATACCCCTTGAATAGGAAGGTGGTGAACTAGCCAGTTGATAGACATTGTGGTTGCCTCGAGTATACTAATCTTATGTCGGGATTAAACTTTCTCTTTTGGTGGAATCCCATCTTGCCTGGCATGCTTGTTGTAGTTGGGCTGTGAGTAGTTGTTTGTCCATGCTTTTGCTATTGTTAGGTTCAGTTGTGAATCCTATGCAGGTTTTAGATGTTTCTTTTGATAAGTGGTACACTAAACCACAGTAAATGATTTCCAGGTCTAGGGGGAGGAGATCCGCCAGAATATGGAGCGCTTGTGTGTCCCCGTACAGCATGCTCTTGAGGTTGTGAGAAGGAAGGTTCGTTGCAGAGTGCCCAGTTTTCTTCTGTTTATGGCATTGGTTGCCTTATTGAATCAGATGTCTGCGGCATATGAGGCAGCAGGGATGACTGCTGCCCTGTAGAAGAGGGACAAAGTCCTTTTCTTTAACCCCCAGTCGGTTTCAACCAAGCTCCTTGCAAAGAAAAACGAAAAACAATCCACTTCGAAAAGTACAGATTTCCTCTGTAGACAAACAAAAAAAAAAAAAAAAAAAAAATTATGAAATCAGGGTCCCCTATAAATGATTATATCTACCCATATATTTATTTTATCTGAAAATACCCCAGTTTCTGGGGAGGATACCTTGCTATCTACGCCTGAGGCCGACTAACTCAGCCACGGAGTGAAAAAACCCACTAAGTTCCCACGTCATCAACTGAATTTGAACCAGGGCCTTTTCCGCCGGGTGTGTGGTGGACGGTGATGATGCCACTCTGCTACCCGCGCAGACCTCCTTTGTAGGCAGAAGTTAATAGTGCAATAGTTAGTGTGTAAAGTGTAAAGTATTTGATGTCTAACAGCACCAGGGTTCCCCCCCCCCATCTCCGCATTGTATGCATTGAAGAGTAGCACAGAGGTCTGTGAAAGCCAGAGATTTATAAAAAGTATATGGGCAGTGTCGTCTTGTGTAGTGTCATGGTACGTCGTATTTCTGACCAGTTAGCCGTTGAACCCCTGATAGGACCCCTCGTTGCCCACACTTGCTCCGTGAAGGCTGGTCGGGGTACCCAGTAGCTTTATATTGAACATTCTGGCAGGCTCTGCCACCTAGTTTCCGGAGATTTCAGTGGCAAGGGCATAAAAAAAAATTTTCTTGGGGCTTATCGCTTTAAAAATGCTTTTTCAAAAGGATTAAAGGTTGATTGAATTTTGGTTAAATTTAGTCCGAGGGCTGCGTATGCGTGTGTACTTTTTTGGGTGGCACCTACATGTTTAATCGAACTCCACCTTGTAAAATCTGTGTTGAAAAAGTAACTGTGATGTCTCCACTCTACAGCGACCAACACCCGCTCAATCACTGCCCATTTCTAAGCATGAGGAGTTGTGCCTGGTTCTGTTATCTAGTGTTGCTGCATCAATGTTTCGTCCAGTGGAAGGAGTGCAATACCAAAGGATAGGAGACCTCAGGCTGCCCATCGCGGGGAGAAAAAAATATAATAAATAAAAGAAAGAAAAAAAAATTCTAAGTATAGTTAATACCATTATATACATTCTATATTATTACTAATTTAAGAATACAACACTTAGTTTCTAAGTTAACAGCTATTTGACCTAGTAAGGTAGAAATATAAGTTCATGAATACATCAGTCTACTGCTCACTTTTAGAATTAGTAAACAAGGTGTGTCTTCTTTTAAACACCTTGTTAGAAAAAGATTGGAATGCTGCAAAGTTCTTGGCATCTTGAATCAAAATACCGAGGTTGCCAGTCCTAATAGGATGAGTGTTGTTAAATAGTTCTTGTCTGAAGTCGTAATAAGCCGGGAAATAAAGCAGAACACGCCTCCAATCTTCTACTGCCCCACAAAAACACAAAGGGTCAGATTCAAGTCCAAATTTACACAATTTATCCCGCAGTGAACCATGTCCAGTTATTAAATATGACGTTTTTATTGAAGGATAACTTTCTTATTTACAGCAAATGTTGCATCTGCAATGAACTGCCTGGTAGTGAGTCCTGTTTCACTGGATTGCCATCTGTATTTCCACTTCTCAGTGAATTTGTCCAAAGATTAATTTTCTCCTGCCTAATGTCCGTGGCCGGATTACTTGCAATGTCGAGGATTTGAGTTGCCAAACCTTTCTTTAAGTTAGAATTCATATCCCGGTATGCCACATAATGGTCAACAGGTATACAACCTGAGCTCGCTTGTAAAACCTTGGTTGATATTGTTCTGCAGAATCTCTGCGTTGCCAATATCATCTTTCTCTGCAATGATAAGAGTTTGGCCTTCACTGTGACGTGAGTAACTCTAGGAACCCATATGGCAGCCGCATATACTACAATTGGCAAAATATATCCTTATAATATAATGCCAAAGTTTTGTGTTTTATACCCCATTCAGCTCTTGAGAGCCTAATCACATTGGCAGTAAACTTGTTAATTTTTCAGCTAAATTCTTTACGTGGGGGATAAAAGAATATTTATCATCAGTTAAGAGACCAAGATATTTAGCATTAGCATTAGCAGTAGTAGAGGCATTTGATGCAAGAAAGCAAGCTTATGCAGCATCAGCCAAAAAAAAAAACCCACTTCCACTTCACCCCTCTGTTCGTTCAAAATACCTGTCCAGCTGAGCCTTAAACTTATTTAGGCTATCAACCTCCACCACAAGGGATGGAAGTCTGTTCCACCAACCAACCACCCGCTGGCTAGAGGCAAATTTCCGCACGTCTATCCTACATCTGTCTTTCCTCAATTTGAATTTATGCCCTCTCAGGTGATTTTTCTGAGCTAGAGGAAGAATCCCATCAGCATTGAGCATGCTTAAACCATTCAAGGCTTTATACACCTCTATCAGATCACCTCGCTGGTGCCTAGTCTCCAGACACTGTAATTTGCAAAACTTAAGCCTTTCTTCGTAAGAGCACCCCTTTGTTCCATTCACTAATCGTGTTGCCCTTCTCTGTACTCGTTCCAGCAGCTCTACATCCTTCTTGAAATGAGGCCTCCAGACCTGTATACAGTACTCTAGGTGTGGCCTGACCATCGCCTTATACAATGGAATAATCACCTCCTTATCCCTGCTGGAAAAATTCCTGTATATCATTGACAATACTCCATGAGCTCCTCTTGCAGCCCGTCTGCACTGCTCAGAGAACTTCATATCTGCCTGCACAACCACCCCCAAGTCCCTTTCATTCTCTACCACTGTCAGTGTAGTACCACAGAGTTGATACGTTGCTCTGGGGTTGCTGTTTCCCATGTGTAGTACTTTACATTTGTCAATGTTAAACTTCATTTGCCACCTCTCAGCCCATCTGCTCAACCTTTCCAGATCCTGTTGCAGCAGCATAGTGTCAGTAGTGTCCTTGACAACCCTGCCAACCTTTGTATCGTCTGCAAACTTGGACATTAAGCCCGATATACCATCATCAATATCATTTATAAATACAGAAAACAATAATGGACCCAACACTGACCCCTGAGGGACTCCACTAATAACATCAGTCCACGATGAGCAGTGTCTATTGATTACCACTCTCTGCCTTCTCCCCCTCAACCACCCCTTTATCCATAGCAGCAATTTGCCTCCAATGTCACACTGCTCCAATTTGTGTAGCAGTCTTCCATGTGCAACAGTATCAAAAGCCTTTCTGAGATCCAAGTATATAATATCAAAGTTATTCCCTGCATCCAGTTCTTTTGTGATTGCATCATAGTATCCAATCAAGTTGGTCAGGCAAGACTTCCCCTTTTGAGAAACAAAAGGAATTTGGACATTGTTGATATGAAGTTTAGGAGGTCTGTTTTAATCCAGTTTATTGTTGAAGATCATCATTTTAGTTTTTGCCTCAGAAATTTTTAATTTGTTTATTCTAGCCCATTCCAGCAAACCATCCAGGATTTCTTTCCCATGTGTTTCTAGCAAAATCTTGACCTGCCTGGTATGCATAGCACTAAATCGTCGTAATATTCTATTTTATTGAAAATTTGACTTTCCTTTAGTAACCATTGGTCTAAAACAGAATTCCAGAGGAGAGACCCAAGGACCGAGACTTGTGGGCATCCTCTGGAAATGAATTTTGAAAATACCAAGTGTTGTAAGATGACTTTTATCTGCCTATTTAAAAAAATAAGATCTAATAACCTGATATAGAAAATCATCACATTCTGCCTCTCGAAGTGACCTGAGGGTGCTCTCCCACCAGAGTATATCGAAAGTGCCCTCAAAGTCGATAAAAATAACCATCATGTGTCTCTTGTCTGTAGTTTTACATAGATTCACCAATTTTCTGATGGCATCTTTAGTTGAGGAGCCTTTCTTAAAGCTGAATTATGAATTTGAAATCATATTACTTGCAGCCAAAACCTTCTGCATCCCAGGCGCTAATAATCTCTCATAAAGCTATACAAGATTTCCTAGAAGGGATATTGGGCAATATGCCTTGGGATCCGTTGCCAATTTTCCAAACTTTCTCAGCATCTTTACTAATGCAACCTTCCAAAAAATTTGGAAAAGTCCCCTCTAATAGACATTTGTTGAATACATTCAACAATATATGTGGAAAATGTTGATGAAATCTTTTGATTGCCGCATTTTCAGCTAAGTCTATTCCAGGACATTTTGGCAGATTGATTTCAGAAATTGCGAGTGCAAGTTCATCTAGACTCAATAGTTCCGTTTCATTTGATCCTTTGTAAGATCCCTTGTAAGTTCCGTTAACGAACCTTATCTGAGCTTGTTCGGTTGTGTCTTGCTCTGGGTGATCATCAGGGAAAAGTCTCTCGATAATAGCTTCAACCGTGGAGAGCCAATCAGTAGTCAGACTTCCGTTAGAGTAAACAGAACTATATATCTCAGGAGTTACAAGTTTGTCTCGACAAATTTTGTATATTAATCCCCATTGATCAGAATTACCTGTCTCGACAAATTTTGTATATTAATCCCCATTGATCAGAATTACCTGTCTCGACAAATTTTGTATATTAATCCCCATTGATCAGAATTACCTGTATGGGACACTAGTTTCTGCCATGAGGATCTTTTGGCTTCCACAATAGCTTCGAAATATTCCTTACGTAATGGATAATAGACTTCTTTTAGTTGCCTAATGTCTGTTTCTGTTAAGTATCTGTGCCTCTGGAAATTCTTCCTTGAATCTATAACCCGTCTTCTCAAAACAGATATCTGGGGATTCCACCATGGGGTGGAGCCAGGTCTCCTAACTTTCCTTTTAGTGGATTCAGTCAAAGCTCTGTAAAAGGTGTTTTGCACAAAGTAAGCATATTCTACTGCAGATAAACTGTTCAATTGTGCAATTTTATCTTATAAAAATTCTTGTTGCAAGACTTGCTTAAATTTGGTCCAGTTCGTGGTTCTGATAGAGAAGCGGTTTAAATTCTGAAGATGACCTGAAGAAACTCCATCCCTAACATTTAATACTAAATCAAAAGTGATAGCACGGTGATCGCTATTGCATACATCCAGGCAGACCATCCAGTTTTTTACATGCTGCGACATGTATGGAGAAGAAAGGGTAAGGTCTGTGTTAGACCATCCGGGAACGTTCTAAAAGGTTGTTGGCATGTTGGTAAGATTATGCACATTCCAATGGTTAGTCAATATAAATTCTTCAACCACAGATCATCTATTCGTTACGTTCGCTAAACCAAAGTTGAGATTTTGCATTGGAGTCAGTTGAAACCAATATATTTGCACTAGGAAAAGTGCTTGAAATTTCTTTCAAAAGATGCATTGGTACCTCAATATTATCATTTGGAGCGCAATATAAATGAACCGTGTAGAAGTGTAAAAATTGGGTAGAACTGTGGATGCAGATAGAAAAGGATGTGCAAAAACGAGATATGGCTGTTACAGTTAGAGCTCCATTAAATACAACAATGGCAGTTTTTGGCTGTTTGGATTCACATGCAACGACTCTCGATACTAACGGGTATCCAACAACGTGATATAAGTTATCCGTTTGTCTATACATCGAGTAGGGCTCCTGAGTAGCCAAAATGTCTATTTTATCGTGCAAACATGAAGCTCTTAGTTCATCTGCAACGCAACGTGAACGTTGCGCGTTCACCTGCATTATTTTTAGGAAGTATTTGTTGGTAGATCTATTGTAATTTAGATGGTTTATTTGTGTATTATTCATTAGCAATTTTCAGTCTTGCAAGTTCAGCTGCCTTCTGATATTCTGGACAGAGTGGGTCCCTTACAGAATGTGAATTGTCCCTATTCCTCCTCTTACAGTTTATCCATCTCGGGGGTTGTTCTTTTTGGGGGCAATCTGCATATATATGTCCCCCAGCCGCACAATGACCGCAGTCTTGTGGGTGCAAAACTGCGTGCGGTGGCGAAATCACAAGAAACGGAAGCATGTTGTCACTATTGTAAATTTCCTGTATTTATGGGCTGAGAATCCCAAGAAAATTCTATCGTTTTCTGAGATATGTTTAAATACTCTCGGTGAGAAACCTATCACCCAATTTATCACTTTTGTCTTTGTACCGGAGCTAAAACGTAACATCACCTCTTCCTGAATTTCTTCGAAAGTAAAGCCATAATCTTTAAGATTTTTCATAAAGATGTCCTCTACTATTTCTTCCTTAGTCAAATCTCTTGAAATGTCATAAACTAATAGTGTAGAAAATGTAAATTTTTTGGTTTGTCCGACTGTAGTCAAACATCTTTAAATGTGGATGATTGTCTAAGCAGCTCTAAAAGTTCCTTGTTAGATGTTTCAACTAACACTCCATTATTTCTCACAATTCTGACGTTTTTAATTTTTAAATTTTTATGTTCAGAACGCAGAGATTTGGCTATTACTTCTTTAACCTCCGACCCCGAGGCCAGCTTGGAGTCGTCCACCGGTCTGAAGATCGCCACATGCTGAGAGACACTGAATTGTGTTGTAACAGTTTTAGCTTCCATAAGTATCCTATCTCTAGAGTCAGTTATATTATTATTATTATTATTATCTGTTTATTTCCATAAGGAAACCACCCCGGGACGGCAAAGTGCCAGGAGGGTGCTAAGTACATATCAGGGTACGAGATACTACGTGCAGTGGGTTACATATACTGAACACGTAGTCTCGTCCCGAAATATTATATACACATTCTATGTTTAATATATACAGTACTTACACATTAATCATTCTGTGCAGACACTCTACAACTCATATTTACAATTCACTAATAATTCCACATATAACTTACATATTAACATAACTGTTACAGAAGGTATATTTTTACAGTCAACAGATTATTATTGTTCTTAAAGCAGAAAGCTTCACTTTTATTCACAATTCTTTAGTACTTTGCAGCCGATTCATATTTCGGTAAGTCTGTACGAATCCTGGAAGATCTCTTTCCGGTATGTTGCATCCTCACACAGTTTTTCGGCATCTATGTGTAGTGAGTTAAATATTTTCGCTGCATTTGATGGGAAGAATCTTTGCAGGCTACTAAGATTGTTCAGGACTGAACGCAGTGGATTAATTACTTCTCCGCAACGTCTTGCAGTGGCACGCGGTTTGACTAGAATATTATCCAGGACTGGAGCATCTATTCTGCCTGTGAGCATTTGTGCGAGAGTGTGTATGTTCCTGTTAATTGTCCGCTGCATCCAGGGTGTGATGTTAAGGTTTGGATAGAGAATGGCCCTTGAGATAGTAAAAGGGTGGCCAGCAACTCTGTTAAGCCAACTATTATAATGCTCCCCTCGTTCCACTCTAACCCCTTCAGAATACATCTGCTTCGTTTGTGTCGAGCTGATCCAGACTTTATCGGCGTAAGATGGCTGTAAAGGTGGCATCAAACCAGCCTTGCCACTCAGGATTTGGTCAAACATTTAGCTCTTACTTGTAATTCCTTTGTCTTGACTTTTATCTTCTCATTTTGAATTATCAGTGACGTGTTAATCGTTTCCATCTCTGCCCAAAAGCTATGGATTATGTTTGAGGCTGCCTTAGTTACTTTATTGGTTTCAGCAGCCATGAAATCACTCAAGTTTTTCTTTATTTTGTTCAAAGCCAGCCGCATACTAGCACTATCTGCGAGGCATTCGGCATCAATCGTAAAAACTGGGTCTGACTTAGACTTATCAGTATTCATTTTATCCGGACATTCTTTGTCTTTTATGCCCTTATCCTCAAGAACACCCAGATTAACCTGAGAAGTAGACGCGTTAATTTCAGAATCGCTTTGTACAATATTTACACAAGAAGTCGTACTTTCAGCTTCAATGGATGTCTTTGTCTCCTGACTCCAAACTTATAGTTTTATGAGTAGTGGAGGTAGGTTTAACCCGATCCTGAGCCAAAGGAGGTAGGTTTAACCCGATCCTGAACCAAAGGAGGTAAATACTGCTGTGTCAGTTGAGTAACGTGATTACAGAGGGCGTCCGTAAGCGCAGTTATCAACTCTCCATAGATCACTTGGCTGCTCGTATAGCCATTGCCTTTATCAGGATTCAGTATTATAGTTTTCTGATGTGGTCAGATTTTCCCTTTGAGAGATGTCTGCGGGTGTAATTCCTACACTTTCCTGATATTCCTGGGTAACTGGACTTTTTGTCTCTTCTCCAGATGTCAATTCTTTAGTTGTCAGATCTGGTTTTGTGTTAGTTCTCGCGCTGCCACGACAGAAATCACAAGACCGTTTTAGTCGCCTTTCTTTCTTTAACTTTTTAAATGATGGACCTAGGCAGGCTGTACAAAAATGACGGCTACATTTACAGCATTTAAAGATGGCCTCAGGGTTCTGGTGATAGTAACGCATTCCTGTGTCATTTTAGAGCTGATATCCCTTTCAGATTGCATACTTTAATTTTAACTCGCTTCTACACCTGCCTCTATGCTACGGTTAAATTTCGCTGTTTGTGAGGTTTACAAAGATACTGCTCGGGGTCTACTCTTAATCCTCTTGTCTTTGTTCTTAGATACTTGCTTCAGGAGGGTTATCTCCCTCGGGTATTAACCCTACTCAGTGCTGTGAGTACTAGCTAGTTTAGTGCTTTGCTATTGGCCAGTATACATCAAACTATTCTTATGATTTTTATTCTTGCAAGAAACTGGATAACTACTGCATGCGGTAGTAAACCTAAAACTAAAAATAATTACCTGTTCACTGCTTGCATGTTTAATGTCGATCATATATTCGGGCATCCTCTTAGCTATCCATCAGTATATGTCGCTATGGGGAAACTTTTAATAATTCATACTTTAGAGAACTTTCTTACTATCATACATTAAGTGAACCTAAAATTTTATGTTGCCATGCCGGGAATCGAACCCGAACCAGGTGGGTGAAAGCCAGGTATCCTAGCCACTAGACACAAGGGATCCTTTTATTCGATATAGAAAAGTGCTCTGGTGACGGCTCGCATTTAAGACTCATTGACATCGGCAAGCGTCTCTGTTCCCGCACACTCCATAGATCCTGTTTCTACTATCCTCTCTTCTCTAAAAATGGGACTGCCTCTCTGATGTTTGTAGTGGAGCCAGCATCCACTGAACATGAGACAAAAACTCAGAGAATAGGAGAGTACTTGGACATATTGAAGCAGAACCTCCTTGCCCTCGACAAAAAACTACACCGATACCAAGAGAGTTCCCAGAAGAAAATAAACAACCAAATCTTCGATTAGGACCACCCGAGCAGAAGACGATTGAGGAGTTCTGGGGAAACATATGGAGTAGGGAACGTTCTAGTTCTATCCAGCCGAGTCCCCTGGATAGAACTAGAACACCAAGAAAACCAAGGACGTAAAAGAAATGAGAGGGTGGGAGATTCGGGAAGAAGTAAAACAGACAACCAAGAACTCTCACAACTGGCGAACTCCAGGAATAGATAACGTCCACAATTACTTGTTCAAGAAGCTCACTTGCACACATAAGCACCTTTATCACCAAGAAAAGGAAAATACAGGACAATGCTCACAAAATTCAGACAGACATCACCGTTGCTGCTAAACAAGATCTAAATAGAATAAGAATGCTGTTAGTCTCCAGGTGGCAGGAGAAATGGAACAACACGTATTTGGTCGTGACGGACTCAAACCCCGGTCTAATCAAGAAGCGTGTGCTACGCACTACTGCTCCTTCCCACCTGGCTACGGAAGCGCCTGAACCATAGAGAGGAATCGGTGTAATGCACCTCAGGATGTGCCGAAAAAGCAGCGCTGGCTGATGCACACCAACGAGCTCTTGATGCACTGCCCAAAGAGCAGAGAACGTCTTCTGCCTCATCCTGGCAAAGTGAGGCTGTAATGTGAGCCAAACATCCCAGGTGAGGCCAAGGTCAGTATGAGAGGTCACTTTTTGCACCGGTTCCTCACTAACAAAAATTTGGATATCATTTTTGACTTTCTTCTTGGTTATCGTCAGTTGTGCTGATTTGGAAGGGCTCAGATGCAGCCCTATTGTGGCAAGGTAACTTTCCAAGCTGAATATCTGCCTAGAAGCTTGTTGGTTCATATCATGAATCTGATGATTATGATTTGAGCTCACGTAGAACTTCAGATCGTCGGCATAAGAGACAAAGTTCGGATTCTGAGCAAGGAAAGGCTCTAAAACTGCTGCAAACAGGATAGCTGACAGTACGCTTCCTTGTGGGATGCCTCTTGAGACGTCAATAATTACCTGAAAGTCATTGTGGGTCACAGACAGATGTCTAGGAAGTAAAATAGACTTCAAAATTTGAAGTAAGGTATCCGCCAGGCCGAAGTAGTGTTTCAGAATGGTAAAAAGAGCTGGGAGGTGTATTCTGTCATAAGCCGATTTTATGTCGAGGAATATGATATCGATCTGTGATTTGTTGTTAAGGGTTCGCTGAATTCTGAAGAGGGTATCAAGAAGATTGGTAGTTGTTGATCTCCTTTGTAGAAAGGTATGCAGGTACTCGGGCCTGTGTGCAAAGCAATGCTGGGCAATTGTTGGCTGAATTACTTTTTCGAAAAATTTGAATAAAGAACAGCTGATGGATATTGGTCTCAGGTCTTTAGGCGATTTGGGTTTCTTGAACTTTGGAATGGGCTTAACATGGTAGGTTTTCCGAATTGAAGGAACTATTCCAGATTGCAGGATTTGTCTGAAAAGGTGAAGGAGAAGGTCGACTATATATGGGCTGCAAATTTTGATAATAAAGAGTGGGAAACATGTTTTGTAGCTTCACCCTCAGGCACGTTTCATTGCTGTTTTGTAGCTGTTAACAATAATAATAATAATAATACAATACAATACAATACAATACAATTTTATTTATCAAGAGAATTCGTTTACAATAAATGTACAATAATAATAATAATAATAATAATAATAATAATAAAAAGGGCGAAGTTAGGAAATGAGGCAGGTTTCAGTGTATCATTTGTTTGAATTCTGGAAAAATGTTTGGCAAACTCTTGAGCAATACTGAATTCGTCCGATAAGACGATAAGTTACAACACCATCTGCGTTATGGTGTTGTAACTTTCTACTAGTTATATTCTTATTCTTCATGACATTCCAGAATAGTTTAATCTCTCTGTGAGTAAGCAGACTATCCTGAACTGACTCTGTATACATATTGTAAGATTTTAATATGAGGGGTTTCATTTCTTTGCGGAGTTGGCTGAATATTTCGTAGTATCGACTGTCACCTGATTATACTTGTTTCTATAGAATATAGAAACTTGTGTAGGGGATGGATAAAATTGTTATTTTATTCTGGGGGGATGAAGCTTTATTATTATTATGTATAATTATCTGACCCACCTCTCTTAACTTTGTATTTCCCCGTTTATTTTCCCCCTAATTTAACACATTAACACCTGACTTGTATATTGCACAGAAGATCACAGATTCTGGGGGAATAGTGGTTCGTGTATGTCTCCTCTGGACTGGCTGAGTATTCAGAATGACTCGTACTACACTTGATAAACATATACAATATTGTTTATTCACAGTATATACATTAAAAGAATATATCATACATCATCGTTTGGGGATTATGTTAATTAATAGCATTATATGTGTACTAAGATGTATAGTTAATCACAATTCATATATCTTCATGTCTTTCTGCCTTTTCTTCTTCTGGTTTAGTTTACATCTCATAACATTCTCTTGTCTTCTAACAATTTAAACTTCCCAACAGGGATTACAGCAGTGAGCATAACACCTATATGTGTATTTTCCCACATTTATAAATCCCCGCTATAATCTTTCTTTAATTATCCCTTCCAAAATAATTACATGTGCATAGAACATAGTCTCAACTTAAAACACACTAGTCTCGAGAACATACATCTAAATCTTCCTTGCTTATTAACTTATCTTTGTGATGAAATACATATATATATATCTTATGAACTTTTTCCTTCCTTTTATGCTAAACAATACCAAATCTACTATCAACTAAATAAAGACCTTTCCTAAAATCCTTTCCCTCAATTCAAGCTTAAAACTATTATCTGGTACTTACATAACATCTTAGGGGCATAACATAACATAACTTACATCATCATCAATATAGGGCATCGTCAGACTTCTACTGGAATTAGTCATCGGCTAAGGAACTGCTGCTCATCTACAGGAATTCTCTCTCTTTCAGGAACTCTCCTTTCACCCTAAATGGGTTGCTCTGGCCCGCTTTGGGCGTCTGATCAGCTCGACGATACTGGGGTGCATAATAAAATTATCAGGACTCTCCTTACTGCTCTATCGAGAAGCCAGACTATACAACTCTTCCTTATCTTTCTATACCGAGACTTTTCGATCCTTATCACTCAGCTCCAGCATATGTGTCTCCCTCTTTCATTGGGCATCTTCTTCCTATTTCTACGTTTCGGCCGACCTCTCCCAGAACTTGCCTAACGAATTGTCTTTGCGACAAACTGCTTCAGTTTCCACTACCACATTCCAGAGATTCTCCCGGCACTTCTCGGGATTTCTTTCCGGCCGCACATCACTCAGGCACACCCACAGGAACTCTTCAACTTCCAAAAACTCCCAAACTGTCAAAAACTGGAACTCTTCCTCCTGTTTCATCTCCTTTTGTTTCAGCCACCCCTTCCCTTCTGATTCAATCGCAGTTTGTTCTTCATCATCTCTATATTCTCATTTGATCTCTCCCACTTCCTCCGTTTTCTTGGCCCTTCCCTTTCCTGGGGGAAACATCCGATTTCTCGAAATTTCTAGAAGCTTCGATGAACTTCCGGAAGTCTAGAAATTTCTGGATATCTCCTTGTGATCATTCCCGATTCACTTACCGCTATTAGTACACTATGTTTTTTTCTCTACCGCTCCTTGAAATCAGTAAGTGCCCAAGGAGTCGGTTAGTTTTATCTAGCGGCTAGCCATTACCACAGTTGTATGCCGCATCCAGGGTTCCCTCCACCCTCTTAGTCTTTAAAATTCTTCTTCTTCTTCTCCACAAGGGGTAGTCGGTTCCCTTGTTCTTTTCTTCCAAAGAGCTGCCCACTTTCTGTTTATAGCGACTTGAACTGGCCTTACGGTGCTCCCATTGTACTTTTGTGCCCTGTCCAGCTACCCCCCGTTGTTACGCTAATCCTCCCCTACTTAACTGTACGGTGCAGAGCGATCGCGATCTAAGCTGAAAATCATCCTATGTAAATAATATTATTTAATATTTATTTATTTATTTATTTATTTATTCATTTTATTACAATGCTTCACCCCCGAACAGCCTTCAGGTAGGAGGGTGTCTATATACATTTATGCATCATAAGTTAGAGAGCAAACATAGAAATCGTACATCTAAAGTGAGCAAATAAAGCAGATACAAATATATACAGTGACACAAGCAAGATAGAGACATATAAACACATACGCGTCCTAATATTTGTTTTGTAGAGACGGGATACACTTAAACAAAGGTGGTGCAAAAGTTTTTGCCAGTATTATTGAGGATACCTTAAAGGCTCAGGGAAACTGCTAGTTAGGGGGGGATGTGGGTAATACTGACACGCGTTTATCTGATAATATTGGTCAATGTAACTTTTGCACATACCTTAAGAGTTCTTATCTGTTACCCCAACTGAACGTATTATCTAGATGTTCTGGGGGCAAAGACGTTTCACGTGAGCGGGTAGCTAATATCAGGGAAGAGAGCATAAAAAAACTTCAAGGGTTGTGTTAGGGTTGTTAAATATACAAGAACAGTAAATCTTAATTGTTTATACAGTAACGTTAGAAGTGTCGTCAGTAAAATGAGCGAATTCGAACTGCTGGTTAAAACAAGTAACGCGGACATAATAGGGCTTACAGAGACGTGGTGCCACCCGGAAATTGGGGATGATGAGTTTCAGTACGGCTTGTATAATGTATTTAGGAAGGATAGAGTAGATAGAAGGGGTGGTGGGGTAATGCTTCTTATCAGAAGCAGCCTGAGTGCGACGATAGCTTTCCCAGATTCAGACATTTCACATGCTAGTATAGAGTCTGTATGGTGTGAGATAGTTGGAAACAAAGGTACAATGCGAGTAGGCGTAATCTACAGACCAGGTGATTGTGAAGACTATGACAAAAGCCTCTACATGCAAATGGAATGGGCAAGTAAGCGTCAATGTCTTATTATGGGTGATTTCAATTTGCCTCTAATTGATTGGAGTAAATGGGAAGGAAACTCGACATGGGAACAAAATTTTTAAATCAACTAGATGACTGTTATTTGTATCAACATGTCAGGGAAAGTACTAGAGAAAAGAATATCCTAGACCTCATCATCACACATGAATCAGATGACATAACAGGGCTGACAGTAGAGGAACCAGTAGCAGGAAGTGATCACGGAGTTCTACGGTGGATGATGACGAGAGAGGTAGCAGAAGTAAAAGGCAAAGGAATGGGTTTTAATTTCAGAAAAGGAAATTACGATGCCTTAAGGTACTACATGGCCTCTATTAACTGGGTAGATATCGCGCAGAGAATGAATACAATTGAACTGTGGTACGCTTTTAAAACATTAATCACAGATGCCTTGAATGCGTATATACCATTAAAAAAATACTTCACGAGGAGGGTTCCAAGTTGGATGAATAGTGAAGTTGCCACATTACTTGAGCAGAAAAAGGTGGCATGGAAAGGTTACAGAGCAATACAAAGTACTGAAGCCTATAACAGCTACAAGGTGATGTGTAATAGAGCCACAGAAAAGGTTCAACAGGCAAAGGCAGTTTATGAGAAATCACTAGCAAACAGAGCAAAGAGGGGGGATAAAGAATTCTTCACATATATAAATGCCAAGAAGAGCAGGACAAACCAGATCGGACCTTTACGTAAGGGAAAGAGGATAGTAATAAATACACCAGCTGCCGTTGCAGATGAACTCAACAGTTATTTTGCATCGATATTTACAAATGAAAAGCCTTTCGTGGCAATGGGAAATTGTGGGAGCGAACTTAAAAAATATGTAATTAATGATATTGAAATTTCGCAAGATTATTTAATGAAAAAACTTTCAAGCCTACAGACTAGTAAGGCTCCTGGAGTTGATGGAATATACCCTATAATCGTAAGGGAGGCGGCAAGCGAGTGCATTGAACCATTGAGGCTAATTATGCGAGCATCACTAGACTCTGGGGAGATTCCCTTGGATTGGAAAAGTGCAAATGTATCTCCCATACATAAGGGTGGCTCTAAAAGTGAAGTGGGAAATTATCGACCTGTCAGTCTGACTTCAGTAGTAGGGAAAATCATGGAGGCATTGATGAAGGGTGGAATTCAGGATCATTTGGATCGAATTGAAATTCTCAAGGATACTCAGCATGGTTTTGTAAAGGGAAAATCATGTTTAACAAATCTGGTTCGCTATTTCGAAAGGGTCACTCACGAGCTGGATTTAGGGAATAATTTCGACATTGTTTATTTAGATTTCAGCAAAGCTTTTGACTCAGTCCCACATGAGCAGTTGCTTTATAAGCTGGAACAGGTTGGAATCACTGGGAAAATCCTTAGATGGATAGAAGGATGGCTTCAGGGCAGGAGGCAGAGGGTTGTGATAAATGGCTATTCCTCAGATTGGGTTGATGTAAGAAGTGGGGTTCCCCAAGGATCAGTATTAGGACCACTGTTGTTTTTAATTTTCATAAACGACATTGATGAAGGGATAGAGGGCGTGATGTCTAAATTTGCAGATGATGTTAAAATTGGTAGAGTAGTTAATGATCACTGTCAAGCTGAGCTTCTTCAGAGAGACCTAGATAGACTTCAAGAATGGTCAGAAAAATGGCAGCTGTGCTTTAATCCAACAAAGTGTAAGGTATTACACCTGGGAAACAGTAATCCCAAAATAACTTATTCACTTGGTGGAGTTCAACTAAACGCAGTACTGGAGGAAAGGGACTTGGGTGTTACGATACGGTCAGACATGAAATTCTCTGAGCATTGTAAACAGGTTGCAAGGAAGGCCCATGGTGTCCTATCGATGATCTATCGAACTTTTGCAAGTAGAGATAGGGACGTGATAATCCCATTATATAAGGCCTATGTTAGACCACACTTGGAATACTGTGTTCAAGTATGGAGACCGCACCTAAAGAAAGACATCGAGCTTCTTGAAAGGGTGCAAAGAAGGGTAACTCGCCTGGTGAGATCGGCAAAAGGGCGTCCTTATGAAGAAAGACTTCGAATATGTGGGTTGCAGAGTTTGGAAACTAGACATCTTAGAGAAGATTTGATTGAGGTGTTTAAGGTTCTGAGAGGCATCAGTAAAATGAATTAGGACAAAATTTTCAAGATTATAAATGATGCTAGAACTAGGGGACATAAATTCAAGTTACGCGGGGAAATGTTTAGATTGGACTGCAGGAACTTTTATTTTAGTCAGCGAGTTATAAATTACTGGAATAAGTTGCCTTCATGGGTGGTAGAGGCCGACAGTTTGGGGAAATTCAAAGGTCATCTGGATAGTACTTTCGGGTAAGGGAAGCGCATAGGATGATAGGATTAATTTCCTTTTTATTTAATTTTTAATTTCATTTTATTATTTTTATTTATTTATTAATTATTATTATTTATTTATTTATTTAATTTTTGTTTTTATCATTGTTTTGTTCGGATTTTTTTTTTTTTTTTTTTTTTTTTTTTTTTGGCTGGTGCAGCATAAGCCATAGGCTTTCTTGCACCATACGGCCGTTACTAATACTAATACTAATACTAATATATGCATTTACAGCTAATACATATACATACAAAACACACATCGATTTAAAACAAATTAATTCATCAGTAAAGTAGAGTTCATGGGAGATTCCATCCTGAAGGAGATAATCAGGAAACTTCTACAGTTGTATGTGGTGGTACATGTCCTGTATCTTCTCAGATCTGTACGCTTTCTCATCACATAACTTGTGGGGATCAATCTTCAGGGTGTTGTACGTTTCGAGGATGTTAGACGGAAAACATTTTCTAAGCATAGTTAAATTCTGTAATGAGCTTCTTAGGGGTTCCAAGCACTATTGCAAAGAACGCGGGAAAGCCTAGGGCCTGCAACAAGATTATGGACATTTGGAGCGTCAAAGCGATCGGTGAGGAGTTGGCAGAGATTACGCAGATTTCCTGTGATGAGCAACTGATTCCAAGGGGTGCAACCAAGGTTAGCATACATGACTGATCTCGAGATGGTGAAAGGGTGGCCATTAACACGGTTCAACCACCTTAAAATCCAGTATTCGATACCCATGAATTTTTTGATGTTAGTGAGGGAAGCAGAGGACCAGATTGTCGAGGCATACATGGGAATATATATACATATATTTTCTTGTTATGTTATAATATTTATTTCATAACATTCCTTAGGATAAGTGTAAGAATTTGGTTCTTACACTTGCATATACTTGTTTCAATAGAATTCTCTGGATTTAATTTTATGAATTAATTCGCTGTTATACCAGTGCGGATAGGTAGGGCATGCGTTCAGATGGAATTAAGTAAAAATGTCGGATAGAAATAAATATGATCTTTATTGTAAGGTGTACAGGTTCACGCAGATACCCTAACTTTATAACACCCTTCATGGCAATAAGCCAGGGATTATTATTAGATGAATTGATTGGACGCGGTTGATTGGTAGTAAATTGCACATGCTTATTGGTGGTAAATTGCAGATGCTAACAGAAACATCAAAATAGCATTAGTAGAAATCAAAACTAACCCGGTTTATTTTAAATTTCTGTTTCGAACGTGATCCACCCACCCTTTTGGTTTCCCTGACGTTGTGGCTCGGCATAAAAACCTGGAGATCGAACAGAACGTTTCGGCATAAAAATGGCATCCAGACCGTTTTGCTCGGCATCTTTAACAGTCCCCCCGCCCTTTAATGCGCGATAAAACTGCGACTGGGGCACGTGCATTCTTCGTACCCATAACTCCACCTTTCGTCGCGTTGAATAACGGATTACAACAACCGCTGTACAGAGAGATGCGGTGATATTTACGACGTCACATCACGCACGGATTCAGATGGCCTCGTTAACGGACCCCGAAGAGCGGGAGAGCCACATGCTTCTCCGTCTGCCCCGGGTAATGCGGCCATTCCCAACCTTATCGATGGGACAGTGGGCGAGACGATTGAGACGCTTCTCAACTTCTCCGAGACAAAGGGACTGCCATTCTCTGCTGCGTCCGCTGGCCTTAATAGATGTGGCTTTCCTGTCCCCTGACGTGTTCTTCGCCACTGCTTGCCGAGGTCCTGTCCAATAAACTTACTGAATGGATCGTTTGTCGCTTTGGCTCTTCGTGAACAACTGGTAGCCCCCAGTCGGGGTGAGGAAAGAGAGACATTTCTGTCTCGCGATATTTCCAACAGCTGCTGACACACACACACACACACACACACACACACACACACACACACACACACACATCTTCCCTTCCGAAGTGGAAATAGATTGCTTATTTACATTTTAGTGGCGTTATGCGAAATACGGGCAAAGAAAATCTTCGGAAAAGGGATCGTACATGTACCCCTACCCCACCCCCTACTTCTGCCATCTGGACGGATTTTCTGTTGCCTTGGCAACAGAAAAATACATTCTGTTATGTATGTATGTATGTATGCCAAGGGTTAAAGTGTGTAAAGTGTAAAGTGTATTTAGGGTCATACTGCAGGAGGGGTTTCCCCCATCTCCGCGTTGTTTACATTGTGATGGGTGTGCCAGTTTGCTGGAAATGCCAGAGATTTAAAAGGATGTTGTTCATGTGAGTGTGTCGTGTACCGTTGTTCCTCTGGTCATTTAGCCGCTGGACCCCTACTGAGGCCCAACGTTGCCCCACTTTCGCCCCGTGGAGGTAGACCAGGTACACCACTATTATAATTATTTACTCTGGCAGGTCCTGCCATCTAATTTCCTGAGATTTCAGTGGCTTGGACCTAAAAAAAAAAAAAAAAATTCCACAAAGTTAAGCGAATTTCGTTCTTTTGCAGCGAATTCAGAGTAATCGTGTCGTACTTGTTCGGCAAAGGCGAATCGGGCCAAAAGTCACAGTCGAGGGGTTCGAGAGGAGCGCGTTTAGCACGAGTGAAATAATCTGAACTCATGCGAATAGAATGCGCGGAACTTTTCCACGGCACTAAATGCGACCTCCTTCGTAATCAGGAGAAGGGTTCGTTTTTTTTTTTTTTTTTTTGGCTGATGCCGTATAAGCTTGCTTTTTATTATTATTATTATCATCAGTTTATTTCTCTTAGGAGAGCACCCGGTTGCAGCCACTGGCTAGAGGGTGAAAATACATATACAACTATGTTACAAAAATACATCTATGTTACAATTATGAAATACATAATATCTGATTTATAACTACATTTTATCTGGAAAAGACACTATTTGAGTTATTAATTATTCGCAAATACTTTTACTACTTAACTACTTTAAACTGGTAAGAACATACCGTGACAATTGAAGCATACCTTCTGCTTAAACACACACAAGTGGGAGTTTTACCATATTTACATAAACACAAATATTTACAGCAGCCAAAACAACGTACAGCATATGAAACAACACGAATGACCGTGATACGGCAAAATAAAAATTTTAAAGTTCAATTTTCCAGCAGTCTTCTTCTTCTGTGGGGATTAGAGTTCTGTAGGTAGGCCAACCTTACACATTGATGAGGTCGGGTTTCCTAAAGCCCAGTGGCTTGTGCCTGGCCTAACAAGGTGCTGAAACTGTATCCTCACATCTGTATTTGCGAGTAAGAGTTTCTGAGAACTTCCTTTCTGTAAGATTTGCAATTGCAGAGCTTTTCAGGATTGATGTTGAGGTTGTTGAATAGCTGGATGGTGTTTGCTGGAAAGAATCTTCCGAGGCTATCCAACTGCGTAAATGCCGCTTTCAGTTGTTTTTTATCTGCAACTCGTCTTGATTTTGGCTTTCTTGCCTCATATGCCTTTACTAATGCTAATGCTAATAAATTCATTTTACCGACAGCACAAATCTCTTTCCAACACATCACGTGTTTCGAAAAAAACTTACTGATGTTGAGGTGTGGCCCTGCGTGAGTTCCTCCCGACTTCCTCCTGAACATTGGTTCGGTTAAATGAGGGAGTCCTCGGCACATAGTGCCATAGTGTTTTGTGAAAGGTGCCACCTGTGGTTTCCCACATCTGCACCATGGTACTTTGGGAAGAAGTACAGAATCTCTGTAAAAGCCAGAAAAAGTGTAATGTCTTGTTTCTCTCAGAGTAGTGTTATGTTTTGTTGTTGTGTCTCTGGCTGCTTAGCGGCAGAGCCCCTAGTGGGGACCCCACGTTGCCCGCCACCACCACTGGGAGGTGAGCCAGGCTGCCCATTATACTCTGGCTGGCCTTTGCCAGGGTTGCCTAAGCTTCCTGACAAAGGTCAAGTGAAAAAAAAAAAAAAAAAAAAAGTGGGGGGGGACATAGAAGTACGAGTTAGAAGGAACAGAAAGAGGGAAAAGGAGGACGGATTGAAGTTGAGGAGCAGTTCGCTCTTTGTGAGGTGAAAATAGGGGTCTGGGAGTGGGAGTTAAAAATAGCAGGGGACAGGTTCCCCTGCATGATCACCAGAGGCCAATGGACTCTGTATACCGCACTCAGAAGTTCTCCAGAGTGCCACCAATCCTGCACCAGAACGGTGCCGGCTGATCCTACCCTATAAGGGATTTGCAGCAGTATTTGTGAATGTTCAACAAGCGACATCGGAACGGAAGCAACGAAATTGGCGCTATCAATACGGAGAAGAGGTCCTTCAGTTCGGCTAAAGTGTCATGTGCGTCGCGCAGGAGTCGAGAGCAAACTTCAGGCTAGCCGCGCGTTATGGAAATGAGTGCTTAATTTTGACGGAGTTTATGATGCTCTGGCACTCAGTTCCAAGAACTGCACTTCCACGACACTCCGTTCATCGACCAATCGCGAAAGTAAACGAATAGAAGAAATTCGGCCGAAAATTCTGATCGGATGTTTGTTCTTTACGAAAGATGCAATTGGCGTTGTTTCTTTATAAAATAAGTCTTCGGGGCGTATCCACGCATAATCCAATTTTCGAGCCATCTCAAGAGCCCAACTGCATATAAACTTTAAAAATTACAGCCTCCCAAAATAGAATCTCCCCACAGGTCTGGGCGCTTAACCTCAAAAAGCTCCAACTTTATTACAATGCCATTTTTGTCCCTATGGCGACCTATGGTTCGTATGCCGATTCAACAGGGCAAAGAAGTCCACTTTCCAAACCAAACTATCAACCCTTCGGCGATCGATATTTCTTGCTAATTCTTAGGACTGCAGGGCAGGGCGGTTTCTGCACTTCAGATTTTGACTGTACTTTCATCTAGTTCCTAAAGGTTAAAGCTACATTTCAAAATGGAGAATTCCCACTGATTTCCTCTGAATTACATTTGCCTTAAATGCCAACACTAACAGTGAAAATGCTGCAGCGAGTGCCTCACCATCCGAAAACTCTTTGGGACAGCAGTATCAAAGGACGTTCACGTATTCTTCCTTTCACGTGTCACGTTTATCACCGAGGAAGAGATAAAGAAATGGTTTGCACCAATCCTATATACATTTTTATTACTTTATTTTATTTTATTTTTATAACAAAATGCACAACAGGTAGCCATTAAGAGTGAATCTGAGCAGAACAATGAAAAGAGTTGACAGTCATTTAAAATTTTCCACTCGCTCCAAATGTTTGTCTAGTTCTGCCTTGAATCTATTTAAGCTATCAATTTCTTCAACGACAGATGGAAGTTTGTTCCACCAATCAACCCCACTCTCGCTAAAGGCAAACTTCCGCACATCTATTCTGCAACTGTCTTTCCTCAATTTTAATTTATGCCCTCTCAAGCGATTATTCTGAGCAAGAGGAAGAATTCCATCAGTATTGATCATGCTCAAACCATTCAAGGCTTTATACACCTCTATCAGATCACCTCGCAGGTGCCTAATCTCCAGACACTGTAATTTGCAAAACTTAAAGCCTTTCTTCGTGAGAGGACCACTTCGTTCCCCTCACCAATTTTGTTGCCATTCTCTCTACTCGTTCTAGCAACTCTACATCCTTTCTAAAATGAGGCCTCCAGCCCTGTATACGGTACTCAAGGTGTGTAACCGCGCCTAACCGTCGCCTTGTACAAGGGAATAATCACCTCCTTATCCCTGCTGGAAAAATTCCTGTATATCATTGACAAGACACCATGAGCTACTCTTGCAGACCATCTGCACTGCTCAGAAAACTTCATATCTGCCTGCACAATTACCCCCAGGTCCTTTTCGTTCTCTATCACTGTCAGTGTAATACCACAGAGTTATAGAATTTATGTATCTATCTATATATTTTTATCTATGGAACTTTTAAAAATTTCTGCATTATGCTGCTCACGTTAGCAGGAGCAGCTCACTTACGCTATAGGTTCGGACATTGAAAGCATTGGCGAATTAACAATTGTCTTTTTAATGCTTAATATTGTTACAGAAGATAGAAAAGTTGTGTAGGACAACGAACTCGAACTCCGATAACTACCTATATAATTTACATAATGATATATCTTCATATTTTCAAATCCTGGTTGATTTTGTTTTTGTGTGATCTAATTGTGTTCTTTGTTGGGTGCCATTGTTCCTTCCCCAACCTACATAAAAACAACAACTTGGTCACGTGATCGGCAGGAAGGCACGCCATTGGCTGTCGACATCCTACCTACTTGACAAGCAAGTAAAAACCCTAAACCTCTGAAATACCTTGATTTCATTAATCTCCCCCCCCCCTCAAGGAGATAGCCAAAAAACTTAAATTTGCATTACACGGCCGAAAATTGAGAATTAAGACGTTCTGCCACATTTAGAGACCTCCTACCATAGGAAGTGGGAAAATTCGTTTTTCCGGATAAATCTCGTTTGTAAGTAGGAAAATAGGAAAACTGGAAGGAAAAACGGAGAAATCAACAAAAGAACCCCAACTAGAACCCCAAGGGGGGGGACAACGACCTAACAATTTTGAATTGCCAGGAACCCCACAAGCAAAGAGAAAAGGCATGAAGAAAATGGGGCCAAAAGGCGAAAGGGAAACAAGGTCACAGACGGAATCGAGGAACACAGTGGAGAAAACACCAATCTTGAAGGATTCCTCCGAAGATAAACAGGATAAACAGGAGACCCAGAGGGAACAATACACGAAAAGGCACTCAGTCTGAAGACCGCCCTTGAAAGCATTTTTAAGGAACAATCGAGCAGAATCTCCGCAGGAGTGAGAGCACAAATCGTCACAATACTTAACAAGATGGAAACTATCATGACAGAAACACACCTTGAAAGTGAGAGAGCTGCAGCGAGACTGCAAGCCTCTATGGAAATGTGGGGCAAAACAAATGCTACAGCTTGCTCCCACATATGCCGATGCGCTTAGGTTAAATCAAAACCAACCGCAGCAAACAACAAGCGTCCCACAAAGGAAGAGCCAACCACTATTGAAGACACCGAAATTGATAATCTTCAGACCCGCTGATGATGAGAATACAAAGAAAGCTAAGATCAGCGAAGAAATAAAATCCACTGTCATGAGAGAACTAAGGAGGGCTTTAAAACCACACAGATAAAATCCATATGAAAAACCAAAAATGTATGTATTATTATTGAAACCGAGCCTAGGGAATATATTCAAGAAATAATAGATAACCTAAAAATTGCTGCCCTCGGGCTTACAGCAAAGATGCCAAAGAAAAGAGGTCCAATCATCATCGTATTTGAAGTGGACAAAGACCTGACGCCCAGTCAAATCGCCTCAGAAATTGTCTCCAGGAACTTAGAAGAGTTACACCAGCAAGAACAACGCCAAAATCTGGTCATGCCCAGATACTTCATTAAACTAAATACGGGATCTAAGAGAAACTGGGTTATTAAATTTGTCCCAGCCGCCTGGCAGAGGCTTAAGCACCAGAATAGAATTTACATCGCGTGGGGCTCCCACCGTATCCGGGAGCACGTCACTGTGCCAAAATGCTTCCTGTGCTGCAGGTTTGGCCACACCACCCACACTTGCAACCAGGATACCCCCACCTGTGGCCACTGCTCCAGTAAAGGCCACGAATACAAGACGTGCCCAAACATAGAACAAAATCCAACATTCATAACCTGCAAGTCTGCAAAGTTATAATGTTCCCATTCAATAAGGGATCCAAAATGCCCCATTTTCTTAAAACCAAGCGTCTCTACCAACTCTGAACCGATTATGGAGTGACGTAGTAAACATTATAACACAACCAGAGTTCAATTAATGCAGCTTAATGCACAGAGAGCAAGGGTTGTCGTAGAGCAGCTCAGAATCAAGGCTGATGAGGAAGGAGCAGACTTATTGTTGTTGCAAGTACCCTACACACACACACATAAACCGAGTGTGTGGATACCCAATCAATTATAAAATAAATCGTACAAACAAAGGAAGAAACGCCGTGCGCAGCCATAGCCGTAAGAAACCCAAACTACACTGTCACGAAAATAACTCAGCTATGCACCCCCTGGGCAGCTTGTGCCCAAGCACTAACACCACTAGTCCCCTTTTCTGCGGTCTCACTTTACTGAAGACCGGGAGAAGAAATCACCTTTGTCATCAAATACCTGAAAAAAATGGTCGACCTGCTCCCGGATCAAAAATTATTGGTGGGAGTTGCTGTAAACTGTCGCTCCCTGGTCTGGCACATCATCATATTTACACTCATTGGAGCGTTCCCTGAGCAAAAGCTCAACAACCCAATTAAACTGTTTACATCAACCTATTTAGCCTTCCGTGCTGCAAGGACTCGCTCTGCTATCGGGAGGTTTACCATCTCTAGCCCCGTGGATTCAGGTCGTTACTACCCTTAGATTTTCACCAGCTTTTATCTCTAAGTTCATCGAATTCAGATTGCTTTGATCAAACCATAATCTAAAAAAAAAACTATATTATTATTATTATTATTATCATCTGTTTATTAACCTTAGGTTCACCCCCTGAACAGCCAGCAGGATAGGAGGATGTACAAATATATATTTTTTAATGCAGCGTACAATTTTATACAAATTTTTGATATTTAAAATAATGAAATTGTTTAGAAAATTACATTCACTTTAATAGCAGTAACTTTAAAATAAAATTGATATTAAATTAATATTGCAATTACAAATACAGGTTGTCCTACATTTCATTTCTTCTGTCATTACAATTTACTTTGCTTTATATTTTTGCATTAAAAAAATATTCGCATTTCTCACATAAATAAAGCTCACATTTTATAGCAGTTCTGGTGATTTGGTCAAGATTTCATCGATAATTTCGCTGCTGTATCTTCTATTTTCTTCAAACTTATTTGGATCTATGGAGAAGGTTTTGAAATGTGGAATCGTCTTACACGGGAACATTCCTTTCAGGGAGTCCAGGATAGCGAGCTTCATCCTAAGGGGACGTTGTCAGCTCTGGTGGTTTCTATTACTTGCTTTGGGAAGTGAGATAATATCCTCTATCGATGGGGCATTAATCTAACGGGTTAGCAGCTTAGAGAGTGTGGACAGATTTTTTTGAGAACAGTGAGCTTCCAGGGGGTTATGCCTAGATTGACTAGAAGAATAGATTTGGAGATACTGAACGGGTTCCCTCCTAAACGGTTCAGCCGTCGCAGAATCCAGTATTCCATCGCCAAGAATCTGTTACGCAGAGAGGCATGTTCTGAGGATCAGATTTCAGATGCATATAAAAAGTATAGGAGTGAGACACCTATCGATATATTGACAGATCACATTGATTTTATTTATTTATTATTCAATTTATTACATATGCTTCACCCCTGAACAGCCTTCAGCTACGAGGATGCCTATATACATTTGTACATTATAAATTAGAGAGCAAACATAAAAATCGTACATAAATTACGCATATTATTATTATTTCTATTTTATAGAAACAGTTTCTATATAATATTATAAACATTAGTTTCTATATTCCAACAAAATAACATCTAAAGTGAGCAAATAAAGCACATAAAAATATATACAGTGACACAAGTAAAAGGTAGAGATATATAAACACATACGCGTCTTAATATATGCATACACAGCCAATACATCTGTACATACAAAACACATAATGATTTAAAACAAATTAATTCGTCAGCAAAGTAGAGTTGATGGGAGATTCCATCCTGAAGGAGATAATCAGGAAACTTCTATAGTTGTATGTGATGGTACATGTCCTGTATCTTCTCAGATCTGTATGCTTTCTCATCACAGAACTTGTGGGATCAATATTCAGGGTGTTGCACGTTTGGAGGATGTTAGACGGAAAACATCTTCTAATCATAGTTAAATTCTGTAATAAGCTTCTTAGGGGAATCCATGAACTATTGCAAAGGACGCGGAAAACCTAGGACCTGCAACAAGATTATGGACATTTGGTGCATTAAGGCGATCGGTAAAGAGTTGACAGAGATTACGCAGATTTCCTGTAATGAGCAACTGATTCCAAGGGATCCAGCCAAGGTTAGCATACATGACTGATCTCGAGATGGTGAAAGGGTGGCCATTAACACGGTTCAACCACCTTAAAATCCAGTACTCGATACCCATGAATTTTTTGATGTTAGTGAGGGAAGCAGGGGACCAGATCGTCGAGGCATACATGGGAATCGGAACAAGACATGTTTGTATGTAGTGAGTGGCAAGTTTCTGGTTGTTTACTCCAGTAAGTTCCTGTCTTATCGCCCACATTGCTGACAGAGTTTTTGCTTTAGTGTTGGCGAAGTGCTGTTGGAAGGTCAGGCCTTCATCCCAGGTGAGCCCTAGATCAGTGTGATGAGAAACCTTTTGCACTCTAATACCATTGATGTAGATGTCTATGTTCATCTTCTTCTTCAAGTTCAAGTTGGTGAAAGACATTTGTGCGGACTTGGTCGGATTTATGGATAGGCCAATATTCTCAAGATAATGGTCAAGTTCTTCTATTAGGGCAGTGGCATGGGCGTTGATTGCGTCAGATTTGTCACCGTGTTTTTATGAGATGAAGAGTTTTATATCATCTGCGTAAGAGCTGCAGTCAGGATGCGTAGAGAGGAAGGGGTCCAAAGCGGCAGTAAAAAATAGTACGGAAAGGACCCCACCGTGGGCAATTCCTCTGTAGACGACGACGAGTAGAACATAGAACCTTCGATTGGAAGGTTCTATGTTCTACTCTCAAATGCCTTTGTTTGAGAATGGAAACGATAGCTTTTAATAGGCCTCCCTGTATTCTGAAATGCCTCTCAAGTATTGCCATCAATGAATTGATTGAGACATTATCCAAAGCAGCTTTAATGTCTAAAAATACTACATCAATCTGTTCTGTGGCGTTCAGAGACGTCTGGATTCGAAATAGGGTGTCCATTAGATTAGTCAAACTTGATCTCTTTGGAATCACAGTGTGTAAATATGGTGGTTCTTTTATGGAAAAAATGCACAACAAGAATTGGCAGCAAGGTCATCTTGAACAATTTTAGTAAATTGCAGCTGATAGAGATGTGACGGAAATCCTTCTTGTCTTTCGGATGTTTGACTTTAGGCACGGGTTTTACAATATAATGTCTCCATATTTCAGGGATAATTCCAGTGTGTAGGGTTTCTCTAAATATGTGTAGCAAGACCTCGATGAGGAATGGACTGCTTACTTTCATGATGAAGAGGGGGAACATATCAGGGCCAGAAGTGGATTTATTTGGGAGACTATTTAATGCCTGAATTACATTTTCTTTGGTATATGGTGATTAGCATTGGTATTTAGTATTAGTATTAGTATTAGTAACGGCCGCATGGTGCAAGAAAGCCTATGGCTTATGCTGCACCAGCCAAAAAAAAAAAAAATAAATAAATAAATAAATAATAATAATAACTAAATAATAATAATTAATAAAAAAAAGGAAATTAATCCTATCATCCTATGCGCTTCCCTTACCCAAAAGTACTATCCAGATGACCTTTGAATTTCCCCAAACTGTCGGCCTCTACCACCCATGAAGGTGATTTGGTCCAGTAATTTATAACTCGCTGGCTAAAATAAAACTTCCTGCAGCCCAATCTAAACATTCCCCCCCGTAACTTGAATTTATGTCCCCTAGTTCTAGTATCATTTATAATTTTGAAAATTTCGTCCTCATTCATTTTACTGATGCCTCTCAGAGCCTTAAACACCTCAATCAAATCTCCTCTAAGGTGTCAAGTTTCCAAACTCTGCAACCCACATATTCGAAGTCTTTCTTCATAAGGACGCCCTTTGCCGATCTCACCAGGCGAGTTACCCGTCTTTGCACCGTTTCAAGAAACTCGATGTCTTTCTTTAGGTGTGGTCTCCATACTTGAACACAGTATTCCAAGTGTGGTCTAACATAAGCCTTATATAATGGGATTATCACGTCCGTATCTCTACTTGCAAAAGTTCGATAGATCATCGATAGGACACCATGGGCCTTCCTTGCAACCTGTTTACAATGCTCAGAGAATTTCATGTCTGACCGTATCGTAACACCCAAGTCCCTTTCCTCCAGTACTGGGTTTAGTTGAATTCTACCAAGTGAATACGTTATTTTGGGATTACTGTTTCCCAGGTGTAATACCTTACACTTTGTTGGATTAAAGCACAGCCGCCATTTTCTGACCATTCCTGAAGTCTATCTAGGTCTCTCTGAAGAAGCTCAGCTTGACAGTGATCATTAACTACTCTACCAATTTTAACATCATCTGGAAATTTAGACATCACGCCCTCTATCCCTTCATCAATGTCGTTTATGAAAATTAAAAACAACAGTGGTCCTAATACTGATCCTTGGGGAACCCCACTTCTTACATCAACCCAATCTGAGGAATAGCCATTTATCACAACCCTCTGCCACCTGCCCTGAAGCCATCCTGCTATCCATCTAAGGATTTTCCCAGTGATTCCAAACTGTTCCAGCTTATAAAGCAACCGCTCATGTGGGACTGAGTCAAAAGCTTTGCTGAAATCTAAATAAACAATGTCGAAATTATTCCCTAAATCCAGCTCGTGAGTGACCCTTTCGAAATAGCGAACCAGATTTGTTAAACATGATTTTCCCTTTACGAAACCATGCTGAGTATCCTTGAGAATTTCAATTCGATCCAAATGATCCTGAATTCCACCCTTGATCATTGCCTCCATGATTTTCCCTACTACTGAAGTCAGACTGACAGGTCGATAATTTCCAACTTCACTTTTAGAGCCACCCTTATGTATGGGAGATACATTTGCACTTTTCCAATCCAAGGGAACCTCCCCAGAGTCTAGTGGTGCTTGCATAATTAGCCGCAATGGTTCAATGCACTCGCTTGCCGCCTCCCATAAGATTATATGGTATATTCCATAAACTCCAGGAGCCTTACTGGTCTGTAGGCTCGAAAGTTTTTTCATTAAATAATCTTGCGAAATGTCAATATCATTAATTACATATTTTTTAAGTTCGCTCCTACAATTTCCCATTGCCACAAAAGGCTTTTCATTTGTAAATATCGATGCAAAATAACTGTTGAGTTCATCTGCAACGGCAGCTGTTGTATTTAATACTATCCCCTTTCCCTTACGTAAAGATCCGATCTGGTTTGTCCTGCTCTCCTTGGCATTTATATATGTGAAGAATTTTTTATCCCCCTCTTTGCTCTGTTTGCTAGTGATTTCTCATAAACTGCCTTTGCCTGTCGAATCTTTTCTCTTGCTCTATTACACATCACCTTGTTAGTAGAGGTCTGATATCAAGATTGGATCCGGATGGAGTCATGTTATTCGTGGAATTTACCAGCCAACTGGTATTGTCTCGTGCGAGAGAGTTATACTTTAAATTAGGATCTGGAGAAATTCCGAAGGTTCTGTTCGCCCATTCCCTAAATAAGGTTTCGTCCATGGTGAAGTTGGTATTCTTGTTGTTATTGATTCTTTTTGACTGTTTAAGCTTTTTAGAAATTGCAAAGTTGTACTCTTGGTGTTTGTACTTTAAGAAATAGGCTCGTTCTTTTTTGTAAGCGATGTAGTCTTCGGCGGTTCTGGTTTTCTGCCATTTTCTGTAAGCCTTTTGTTTTCTTACAAACACAACCTTCATTTTGTTGTTAAACCACCAGTTTGATCGATGTGAGATCCGAATCTTCTTAGACGCACCAACACAAGCTATTTTAAATAATTCTTGAGCCAGGATGGAAGCGGCTTCAGGCCCTGACTTTTCTAACAGATAGTTCCATTTATACGTAGTGAGGCGATGGAGGATTATTTCTTGCCTAATGAACTTGTTTGAAAAGACTCTTCTCGTATGCAGCGGGCCACATCCTTCAACCGAGATATTAGAGAGGTCGAAATGGGCATAAAATTCACAATCTAACGGTTGAAGTTCTGATTTGAAGAAGAAGGTTGGTTCGATAAGTTCTGCATGAAGTGTGTTGTGAAAAATGAGGTCGAACTGCTGATTTCCGCGAGTTGGGGGAGTGTGAAGAGGATGAAGGTCGAGCATATGTAACAGGTTTTCCAGAGAAGACTGGGCCGTTGAGTACCTTGGCAGGGGCATGTTAAAGTCCCCTACGAGAATAGTAGGGACGTTTGGTTGGAGATTGGTAGTAATCCAGGTCGCTAATTCCGTTCTATCCTCTAGGGTGTGTTCTGGAGGGAGGTAGACAGTGCATATCTGTATTCTAATTTCCTCGAAGTCAAGTTGCAGAGATGGCTTCAAAGTTTTCGGAACTACTTGAGTTGGTCCAATGTCCAGAAAAGGAATTTTTATAGATAATTGGAACTCCACCACCACGGCGAATGGCATGTCCATTAACTTGAGCAGCATAGTTCAAAGGGAGGCAAAGAGTGTTAATTCATCTATTGTGGTTCATCCAGGTCTCCATTAAACAAATAATATCGTACTCTGCAATTGAGGAGAATAGATTGAGGTGTATGGAGTTTGCAACTCATGCCTCTTATGTTATGGATGTAGCATCTGATAGTTATAGATGCGGGTGTGGATGAGACACTCTGTAATTACTATACCTGAATATTATTATATCCCCTCTGGAGCACGCTAGCTTTTCTGTCTTCAAAAGGTTTAATTAGAGTATTTTGTGGCCATGGGTCCAAGCTTATTTGCGGTTGGCAGGGGTCATCTGGCTTTGAGGCAATGAAAGAGGCATAAGATGCGTGCCGCGTACGTAGTTGTCTAACATCTACTCTGATGGAGTATTCCTTCCAATACATTTCTGTGATTGCCTGAGTAGTGGTTTTTGGATTTAATCTTGACACAAAGATTTGGTCCCGAGTCAGTACAGCCGTTATATTGTAGTTATATGCTGGGCAAGTCTTTCGTTGAGTGGGTTTCGGATTATGTCTTATGATACCCTTTTCTTTGATGATTTTTAGAGATGATAAGAAAGTGGTGATTGAAGTTGAAACAGAAAAAGATCTAGATTTGATTACAAAATGTGTGAAGTTTAAAGAACTTAAATTGAATGCTGAAAAAGTGAAGAAGCAGAATCCGAAGATTTTGAAATATGATGTTGAAACCGACATTGATAGGAAGGAGTTATTAGAACAGCTATGGTTAAAGAACTTGAAAGATTATGGAATAAAAGAAGACCTGTTTCAAGAAAATCTGGCAGTTATATCTGTGAATAAAGCCAAGAAGAAGAATGTTAATAACTGGATTCTTCAAGTCTCCAGTCCTGTTCATAAGCAGTTAACAAGTGTGGGTAGAGTATTTTTGAATTGGTCCGCTTGTCGAGTTCGTGACATTGTCACAGTAACTCAATGTTATAAGTGCATGACTTATGGCCACATTGCCAAATTCTGTAGGAATGAGGTTTTTTGTGGCTATTGTGCAGCACATGGGCATTCTTTTAAAGATTGCCCAAATAAAGATAAAGTCCCTTGTTGCGTAAATTGCAAGCGCAAGAAAATTGTAAGTGATCATGTTGCAGTAGACCATGCATGTCCAGAGTTTAATAATGCAATGGAATTAAATAAGAAGCGTACTGATTACTATTAGACGTTACTATTAGAAGTTAATGACATTATTGTTGTCGATAATATATCTGGATTTTGATGTTGAGGTGCTGTGGCGGTGTCGTGGGCTTGGCGAGTATGGGACTAGTGTGTGGATGTTCTATGTGTTGGGAAGAGACCTAGTGTGAGATTTGAGTTAGACAGCCAAATTTGTATAATATGATTTTAGAATTTTAGTTAACCTTCTGAACGAGTAGAGGTCTTCCTCCTCGAGGAAGGGGCGGCAACTGGAGTCGCATGAGATACTAAACTATCTTCATGCGATGACAGGCTAATGACCGAAAATTTGTAAGTCATTTAAACAATGGAATGGTTAAATGTACAATTAGGACATAGTTTGATTTGAGATTATAACACCAAAAATTTTAAAAGTACAAAATTCTCTTTAGACTTCTGTGCAGATAGGCATATTTGCCTAGGTGGCACGTTGAGATTCCGTTGTTTATATGTATGTCACAGTTATGTAAATATGTAAGTTATAGATGGAATTATTAGTGAATTGTAAATATATGAGTTGTATAGTATGTACGCAATTGTGGGGGGTGGTAAATGTGTGTTATTTTACTTGTATCTTCTTTTTTTGTATTAATTTATATTTATTTATTTATTATATTTATATATCCCCTTATAAACCCCTCCCACTTTGACACCTGACTTGTTTTGATTACAGAAAATCCCAGACTCAAGGGGACCCCAAATATATCAGGTATTCTTCCACTGGACTGGCTGAGTTTCGGAATGACAGACACACACACACACGAACGTAGAATGATACAATGTTTATTAACATGTCATACATAAAAACTTGCAATAATATCTAACTGATTATAATATTTGGTTGGAAACTTGTTATCTTTCTAACTTTTAAATGTGTATATATCTTGATCTCAAACCAATTATCTCACCAACAATTATCCAATTCTAATACATATTCTTATACATTATATCATGGTGTCTCTTCATGTTTTCACATGGGCTTCGATAGGGCGTAGTATTCACCTCATACAATCCGTCTCACTCTACTCCTAAACAGTCTGTATAATGGAACAACAAACTACCAGTCCATGAACTGGCTAACAAAATCTTTAAGAGTTCGTTTCTCAAACTTGTAAGGAAAGTACATTTATTCAATCAAACATTTTCTTGTAGCCAGGTTAACAGTAAACATTAATCAACTCAATTAAATAGTACCCTTCTGATCAATTAGTCCACAACTCCTTAATAGTTCACCTGTTAATCAACTCCTACTCCAATCAGATATACTCACAATAATTCAACTTTCATAATAAATTAAAGTTCAACCTTTAACTTCACACTAGTTAGAAAACCTTTACTCAATCGTAACAATTCTTAGTTAATTATTACCTCTTTTCTTTCTATCAAACTTTAATATATAGGACTTCACTTCCAATTACAGATTACTTACGCCTTAATTATATTACACTTATATACATATATTCATCACTTAGACATCCCTCCTTAACTATATAGCATTCTCCTGTAGTCCTTCCCTTATTAATATAGGTACATTTATTCTCAGTAAACTTCCTAACACTTACGTGATTGTCTGGACTCTTCTCCCTGCTCGGATTCCTTTCCTATCTGCCCTTCGTGTACTTGAATGCGGAAGGCGCCCATCCGGGATCACGGTAATCTTTCTGATGTTTTCCTACAGGGTACTGCGCGGCTGGATTTAAATCTGGATCCTATATTCCTTTCTAGTCGGCATTTTTTTCTTCCGTGGACTGAGGTGCTTTCTTAGTAGGCCAGTCGTTCGACTGCTCATTTGATTATTCTTTGCCTAAAGAATTCTCAGAGTGTGTTTCTCTTTTCTCCTTCCATACTGCTTCAAAGTCTACAGGTGAACATTCCTTCCTATTGTAGTCGTACGCAGAGTTCTTATCACAACTTCCATCTACCCCAGGACTTAGACCACGACTCCAACTTAGACCACGACTTTCCTTCCTCAGAAAAACTCCTCGAATCTCCTCAGTATCAATTTTTTTCAGACCCTTCTCTACGTTCTCTCAAAAATCCCTCCGCTTTCTTCCTGGCCAATCGTTGACTTCCACATCCTTTCCTTCGTGATTCTTATTCGTCTCCTTTCATTTCCGTGGGCGTGTTTTTCCATCCTTTTGTGTCCGAACTTGCGTTGGTCTGGAAATTTCTGGCAATTTCGAGAAAAATAAACGTAAGTTCCGGTCAATTAAGCAAGTTTCAGGCCTTCTTTGTGACCTCACATTCACATCCATTACTACCTCGCCCACATCTGCTAGAGTCGCACCGTGAAATCTTTAAGAGGGCCACTCCCGCACTCAGTGCCCTTTCTATAGAGTATATGCTCCTGTCTTAAGTGGGATTTGTTTCGGTCTATTATACTTTTACTTACTCGCTTAAGGAATCCTTTACAACCGAGATATAACTAACTGGGAGTGTCTGGAATAATCTTCGAATTCCAGTGTTTCCCAACCCATGATATTTGAGCTAAAAACTATTTATACTACAATTAATTCTCCCAATATTTAACAAAACTTTATTAAATTATTGTAAGGATGGGTCCTTACACAATCATTAATGTGTAAATACTGTATATATTAAACATAAAATGTGTATATAATATTTCTGGACGAGACTACGTGTTCAGTATATGTAACCCACTGCACGTAGTGTCTCGTACCCTGATATGTACTTAACACCCTCCTGGCACTTTTCCGGCCCGGGGTGGTTTCCTTATGGAAATAAACAGATAATAATAATAATAATAATAATAATAATAATAATAATAATAATAATAAGTGCCCCATAATGATAGTGTAGTGGGTTTTCTGCGCATCTAGATGAGCAGAAAACACACTCTACACTAGTTTCGAAGCCCTTATGCCGAATTCACCAGACGAGGTTTTGGACCCTTTCAAGAAGAACAATGTCTTTCTTTAGTCTCGATACTTGAACAGAGTGTTGCAAGTGTGGTCTAGCAAATAGCCTTATACAATGGGACTATGATGTCTTTATCTCTAGTAGCGATTGTTTAAAAAACAAAGTACTGTAAATTATTACTCTGTTGAAAATAATAGACAAAATGAGATACAAAATAAGCGCTTTTTTCAGTTTGTTACGCTCTGCGAGTTGTAATTTCGTCCCAGCTGAGCATGCGTGCTGCTCCGTGTAAGCAAGGACACACAGTTCTTGCTTTACGTTTTTATACGAGCGTGTTCTTCGCCCACGTCCAGCCTCCCAGTGCCAAGGTGTGGCTCATAAAACGAAAAATAAACGGACGCTACTAAAATATGTTCTCCGTTCCGTTTTACCCTTAATCGGGCCCACAAGGGTTCCATTTCACGCGAAATTGCGATCCTAATAAATGAAAGCTTTCCTGCGCATTTGAGAAGCGCGAGGCACGTTCCTCTCGAAAATAACCGGAAATAACTGATCAGCGTCCATTTGATAAATTCCGAATGGAAACCACTTTCATTAATCGCTCGGGGGTGGCCGACGCACTTCCGTAATGACCTGTTGTGCTCCGATAAACATCGACAAGGAACGTCCAGTTAACACCTTGGGGGATCTCGTTGGCCAAATGATGCTGACGACCCTCGCAGAGATAAATCAAAGATGGAGGACGGTTCGTTTAACGGGGAGATGCGACTCCGTTATTTCTGGTCTTCTTCGTTTTCCCATCGCATGGTATGCACGAAGACTCGTGCCACCTGCATCGAACTCGTGGTTTGAGTGCCATCCGACTTCTTTCTTGGGGAGGGGGGGAGCAAAGGGGTGGTTTGGCGGCGTTTTGAGGCCCCTTTGTGCAATCTCCAAAGAAACTTGGAGTTAGCGAATACGTCCACTAATCAATTATTCGGCGGAGAATGAAGTGACCGCCGCGTTGCTGTCAAGAGAAGTCCATTATGCAGTGAGCGAAGCCCCACAGGGCTCCGCTCTTTACTGTCCATTAAGAGAGAAGTACGCAAAGCTTCGTGTTTGTTGTGGGTATTTACTTAATTGTCGTTTTTGTTCTTCGTTTCTTCTTTTTCGCTCGTCTGTTTGCGGGATGAAAGGATGAAAAATTAACTTTTAAGAACCGCGTTTTACACCGACTCTCCGCAAATGCATTTTGCACGCGCGCTATGTAAATAAGCCCGAAACACGCGCTGATATCTCCTGTCGAGACTTTTTAAACTGCGAGGAAATTGCGTTCTTTGTGAAGGCCACAAAGCAGCAAAAGATTCGGGCGTGGACGGAAGATGAAACATTAATTTCGTGGCACCAACTCCATTTATCACGTCCTCATTGTGCGATAGCCCTCGTGACAGCACTGTTTATCAAAGTGTCGGCATTCTTTCCCTGCTGGGGGGAAAGGGGTCGCTTGGTGTATCGACGAGCTGCGCTGTGACGTGGAAGAGATGGGCTCCTTTTCAATAACTCCTTCGCTTGCTCTTTTGGCTTCGTCCGCAATCGCAGCTCAATCGTTCTCGAATCCCCGCGAAATTGCTTATTATAACCATATCGGGATCAAGCGGCTCCGACACCAGTTCCCACCACAAGGGGAGGTGTCGCCGGAATAACCGAGCCACGCTTCAGAGTCTTTTACAAAGGATTTTATTGAATAAATCCTTATTCCCATCACGGCAAGTTGCCAGGGTTCGCAAAGTAAATGGGCGCTAACAATTAAAAAAAAATAAAAAAGAGAGTAAAGAAAAAAGGTTAGCGTATAAGCAAAACAATGAAAAACAAAAACAGAAACAAAACAACATATCTTGTAATGAGAGAAAGGTAAAATGTAGTGAATTTGTGCACGCGCGAACACTTAACACTAACTCCTATTGATCACTGTGAGAGAAACAGATCGTTCCAGATCGAGATTATGACGGTTATCCATTCACAGCTGGAAGAGCAGAAGCACATGGCGCATGTAAGTATCGTTGGTGGCAAATCGATGTATATGTCTGCATCGAGTCTTTGGATTGTATCGATCATCTGATTCGATAGGAAATGGTTCGATAAGGCAAGCCTGTTGAATGTATTTGATGTTCGAGCGCCACCTAGAACAAGGTTTCAACCCCGCCTGACAACGACACATCAGATGAAATACACTATGCGAGATTTACAAGACACACAACACTTAGACAACAGTAGCCTCAGAGAACCACACCGCGGTTTATTTCCTATAGTTCGCATCTTCTATAGGCCTTTCAAGATCAATTCCCATATGAGATAAGCTGCAAGTTGACTTAAACGTTCTGACTGCTATGACCTATCGACTTATCGACCATCTTCATTCTGTGGGCTTTTGTCTTCAGGGATTGGGTGCCTCCTAAAGTTGATGGCGGGATGTGCCACTCATACAGCTGCCAGAAGCAAGGTGGTGAGATCACGTAGTCATCTTCTTTATTGTAGTTATGAGTAGTTCCAGGCAATGATGTCTGGTAAACGCTGTACTTTCAGCTGTTTAGCAAGCTGTGTGGTCCACATCTGATGGGGGAGATGGTGCTTATGGTTTGCCATTACAGAAGTCGGAATTCAGTGGCATACATTCTCCTGATGAAGATAGGGTGGCAGAAGTCACAATTTAGCGTCACATAATATGCATGAATACACTGTGGTTCTTATATATTGTGCAGTTGTAGTTTGTTTCACTTGGAGGAGGTGCTGTTTCGTTGTCAAACACTGCGCAGGTAGCACAATGGTATCATCATTGTCCTACCCACACCAGGTAGAAAAGGCCTGGGTTCGAATCCCATCCATGACGCTTGGAACATTCTTGGGGTTTTTTCACTCCGTGGCTGAGTTAATCAGTCTAATGTGTAGATAGCAAAGTTTTCCCCAAGAAACTGATATTTTTTCGTCCAGCGAAACAGGTAAATGGGCCATAGAACACATGCAATTTACAGACATAATACATATATATAATATTTATATTAAACAAAAGTGGTATATTCAATAAACCCTTCACAGCAGCAATGCCAGAGATTTTACATTGGCTGGTGGACAATAGCCTTGGAGGGACGTAGCCCACATCGAGGTTCGGGCTCATTCCCCCATAGCCAACAATAGAATCAGTTCACATTATTTACAATATTTACAGAATTTACAATGTATTAATAAAGATATTCATAAATATATTCGCATTTATATTCATAAAGATATTCTTGACTTTATTCACAGCACTTTCATAAAGGCATTGTCTTTTGAACATTATTTACAATATACAATATAATGGGCATTATTATGCTGCTCTTATCAATGTGCAGTTTGCCTAGCCAGGTCAGTCTATTAAGGATCTGTGCTCGATACTTCCGATCCTTTGCAAACCAAAGAGGTCGCCGTCAATTTATTGGATTGTGGGGAGCATCTGCATGGGGAGAAAACGGTCACTATGGGCTAGTTTGTTATACTGGGCTGTAAAGGTGGGAACTGACCTCAGTCCAGGTAGAGGGATCCTCCAGCCGCACAATTCCCAGATGCTTGGCTCCGAGACAATTCCGGTTGTCATTTTGGCAGTGAGAACAAGGCGCTTTTCAAATACAAGATCTGGAAGTCGGGCAAAATTTAGTGAGATCGCCATCGCGGTTGTCCTTTGCTGGGGTGGACTACGATGTTTTTGCGTGATCCAACGAAGGAGCCAGTATTCGGCTGAGTACACGGGCTTGATGTTGGTAGGGGCCGCGGACCCTCAATTTTCCGAGGTATATAATATGACGGAGTATACTGAGGTGTATACGTACCGACGAGTCACATCCAGATCCTTAACGTGGAGCAGTTGTTGTTTTGTGGTCCAGCGCATTTGACAGAATTTTGCTATGAGCTTGTCAATGTGGGGGTTGAAGCTCAGTTTATAGTCGAAGACGACTCCCAAGTCTGTATGCATCTTGACCACTGGGAAGGGAATGCCGTCTAGAGAGGCTTGGATTTCAGTGGGTGGGCGCTTCAGAGAAAAGACAATTTGGGCTGATTTGGCAGGGTTAATGAGGAGGCAAAATTGAAGGAGATAGGATCCTAAGTCGTGTAACTTTTCACAGATCTTTTTATTGATGTTTGAGAGATGTTCGCCGGGGTTAATTTGTGTATATATCTTAATATCAAGCATAGCAGACTATGTTTTCTCTCTGTTGCACAAACGGAATAATAATTGCAGTGAATAATGCTCCCGAGAGGATTGCGCCTTGGGGAACTCCTGCAGTGACCTTTCTCCAGATTGTGTGTTGATCCGTTTTGAGAAGAATGGTTCTGCCAGAGAGCAGGGTTGTGATAAACCACAAAATATCAAATTTTATGTAGAATTAATTTTCTAGATGAACTAGCGATGTTATACTGATGGAGCCGAAGGCAGCTCCAGGTCGATGCACATGACGGCAAGCTCTGCATGATATCTACGCTAGGTGGCGGAGATGACAACAGTGTGATTATCGTGCTCCGTATTTTTTGATATTTTCAGTTTAATTATGAGTCATGTACTAGCTATATTTAGTATTAATCGAAAGTTCAGAAGTGCCTCTATCTAAATATACCACCTAAGGAAGAAATGCACAGTCAGGTAAATTATGATTATTGTTTTTTGGTCTCATGCATGCTATATGTGGTACAGCTATAGATAAGTTTTCTTGTCTGCGGAAAGTTCAACTACTCAGCTTTCCCCACCACTAATCCTCTCTCAAGGTCGCTCCTTACATTAAAGGCTCCAATTAAACCGTAACTGGGTGTGGAGTGTATAGCTCTCCCCACTACCGCACCTTTCATCGAGAAATAAGTGAAATATTATTATTATTATTATTATTATTATTATCCGTTTATTTCCATAAGGAAACCACCCCGGGACGGCAAAGTGCCAGGAGGGTGCTAAGTACATATCAGGGTACGAGATACTACGTGCAGTGGGTTACATATACTGAACACGTAGTCTCGTCCCGAAATATTATATACACAATTTATGTTTAATATATATAGTATTTACACATTGATGATTCTGTACATTTGTACATTATACAATTCATATATTTACAATTCACTAATAATTCCATCTGTAAATTACATATTAACATAACTGTTACAGAAGGTATATTTTTACAGTCAACAAATTATTATTGTTCTGAAAGCAGAAAGTTTCTCTTTTACTCACAATTCTTTGGTACTTTGCAGCCGATTCATATTTTGGTAAGTCTATACGAATCCTGGAAGATCTCTTTCCGGTAAGAATTCTGGAAGATCTCTTTCCGGTATGTTGCATCCTCACACAGTTTTTCGGCATCTATGTGTAGTGAGTTAAATATTTTCGCTGCATTTGATGGGAAGAATCTTTGCAGGCTACTAAGATTGTTCAGGACTGAACGCAGTGGATTATTTACTTCTCCGCAACGTCTAGCAGTGGCACGCGGTTTGACTAGAATATTATCCAGGACTGGAGCATCCACTCTGCCTGTGAGCATTTGTGCGAGAGTGTGTATGTTCCTGTTAATTGTCCGCTGCATCCAGGGTGTGATGTTAAGGTTTGAGTAGAGAATGGCCCTTGAGATAGTAAAAGGGTGGCCAGCAACTCTGTTAAGCCATCGCAAGAACCAGTACTCGATCCCAAGGACGGACTTATAATGTGAAACTGGAGCTGAAGACCAGATTTGCGAGGCATACATTGCAATTGGCAGGACACACATTAAAATGTATTTGGTCGCTAGCTGAGGATCCCTAATTCCTACCAGTTCCTGCCTAGTAGCCCATAAAGAGGCGAATATTTTTGTCTTCATATGGGCGAAGTGTTGAGCAAAGGTGAGTCTGTCATCCCACTTAAGCCCCAGGTCCAGGTGAGAGTGCACTTTTACCACATTAGACCCGTTCACAGAGATCGAGATGTCATTTTTATTCTGCTTGCAAGTTATGGTCATTTGGGCAGACTTCTGCGCATTAATACGGAGCCCGATGCAATCCAGGTAGCTCTCAAATTCTCTGATTGTGCTATTTGCCATCTGACAAATACCTTCTGCTGATTCGTGGTCTTTGGAAGTGATGAAGAATTTTACATCGTCAGCATATGTTATAAAATTGTAGTACCGTGCAAGAAACGGTTCCAGGGCGGCCGCGAAGAGAGTAGCCGAAAGAACTCCCCCTTGAGGCACTCCTTGCGAGATGGTAAAGCAAGATTGTAGCTTTTGGTGCTTAACAATAAGTTTCCTATGTTCTAGCAGGCTGCTTATTATAGTTAACAAATTTCCTCTTACATTAAAATAATTCTTTAAAATCGCAATGAGCGCTGGAATTGAGACGTTGTCGTAGGCTGCGGAGATATCCAAAAAAATAATATCAATTTGCTCCTTCTCATTTAGTGCTTTCTGCACGCGAAAAAGGGTTTCCAGTAAGTTTGTTATTGTTGATCTACCGGAAATAACTGAGTGCAAATGTGGTGGTCTATGGCTGAAGCAGTGTTGATTGATGGTGGGAAGCAGTGCTTTTTCGAATACCTTCTGTAGGGTGCAACTGACATAAATTGGTCTGTAATCCTTAGCCAATTTTGGGTGTTTAATCTTTGGTATTGGGGTTACAATGTAATTTTTCCAAGCTTGCGGGAAAGCTCCTGACCTAATGATTTCCTGATAGATGTGCAGTAATAGATCTATTATAAATGGGCTACTTATCTTAAGGATGAACATTGGAAATTTGTCTGGTCCAACAGTGGCCTTATTGGGCAGATCGTTGATTGCTTTCATTACGCTCTCTTTGGTGATTTGTATTTCACTCAAAGGGGGTCTTGTTGGTTCCTCTATTGCCGAATGGTTTCGCTTGTTTAAATCTTTCAGGAATTCAAAAATTTTGTTACCATTATCAGTGTTCTCAATTTGATTCAGTCCATGCAGGTTACTAAAAGTGTTATTAGCCCATTCCTTGAAAATGCATTCTGTCATATTCTCTGTGCTATTTCTATTGCTAGTAATTCTTTTTGCTCGTTTTAGTTTGTTATGAATAACACTGCAGTGTGCCTGTCGTTTTGCTTTGAAATGTGCTCTTTCTTTCTTATAACGAATGTGATCGGCAGGATGACCCGTTCTTTGCCATTTTCTATACAGTTTTTGCTTCCTGAGGAAACTTGCTTTCAGTTGTGGGTTAAACCATTCTTTTGTTCTCTCAGATATTTTGATTTCTTTTGCTGCTCCTTCCAATGCTGTTTGGTATAGCTTTTTAGTGATCATTTCTAAAGCTTCGTCTACTGGCTTTTCTTGCAGGTCATTCCAGTTGTAACTAGTCAGGTGACTGAGAATGACCTCTGCATTAATATACTTCACGGAGAAAAGATACTTACTTTGCTTTTCCCAGTTCGTGTGGTTAACCTGCATGTATTTGTGTATCTTCAGTGCTGCTTCTGTTTCAATGGGATTGTGGTCCGACTTAAATTTTATGCAGTTTTGCGCTAGCCTCATGTCTAAGGAACTATGATACAACAGGTCAAGTTGCTGCATTCCCCTTGTCACTGGTGTCGGAAGCTGCGTTAAGTGCAATGCACCCAATGTAGCATCCAGCTCTTTCTTGGCCTCCCTGTGTTTCGGAAAAGGCAAATTAAAATCTCCCGCTATTATTGTGTCGACTGATGGCTTTAGATTTGCAGCAAGCCACGCATAGAGTTCGTTTCTTGTCTCCTTTGTGTGCTCAGGTGGGAGGTATATGATGCATAACTGTATTTTCACATGCTCTTTTGAAAAGGTAACGCAAATCCCTTCAAAATTATTTGAATTGGTTTTTCGTTCTCTTATAGGCTGGTATTTATTTTGATAGCAAATTATAACTCCCCCTCCTCGCCTATCTGTTCTTCCGGTTCCCACACATTTGCAGTTTGCTGCCGCAGTTAGCCGATCTAACTGTTTTCCATTTCCCAACCAGGTTTCGATTAGGCAAATGAAATCCAGGTCCTCGTACATCATCATCGTTTGTAGGGTGTGGAGCTTATTTGAGATGCTCCTCACGTTTTGTACAAACAGGTGGATGTGATGTTCTGCATTCCCAGCTGGGGGTAGTTTTCTTGATTGCTATTGAGCCCGATTCCTTGCATCATTTTTAACCAGTGGTCTGGCCCATCTGTCTCTGTAGGGCTTGACTAAGGTACCTACTGGCCAGGCGCTTACGTCTTGTAGGCGAGTTGCCTTATCTGGTGGACAAGAGATTATAAAGGAGGAGTAAGCTGGGTGTCGTGTTTTCACCTGCTTTACTTCCACATTTTCCCATGTTCGCCCTCACACATGGCTTTAATGTTTCTGGGCTGTGTTGTGGGTCCCAGCCTTGATACAAAAATTTGCTCTCTGGTTGCAACGGAAGTAATGTTGTAGATTTCAGAAAACCGTTTGTTTGTTTCAGGTGTGTTACAGGAAGACACGTTAATACTTTCTCTGTGAACAGGATTACGTCGTCGGCTGTCCTCGGCGAGAGTAGGCATGAAATTTTGGGATGGGCGGGTTTTTCTACCCTCAAAAGTGTTATGCTTTTTAGGTAGCATAGTGATGTGCGCATAAGTGAGTGGGTTTGCAGGAACATGATTTGAGGGGGAAGATGTAACTCTGGAGTTCGTACTCTTGGAATACATGCATGCTCCAATCATTTCAGTTGATTCCTGTTTTCCTAATATTTCTGAGGCTTCTTTATTTTGGTTTCGACTTTTCCTAGTGGAATGTGTGGAGCCATTTCCTTGTGCAGCCCCTAAAGTTTCACTGGGTTTGGTGCTATTGCTTTGGTTTGGTGCTAAATATCTGGCCAACGCTCCAGATTTAAGTAAAACATATAAGTAACGCTCCTACGGTCTCAATCGTTACAAATATGGAAAAGAAACCATCTGATATGACGGAGCAAGTATGCGGCATTTGTAACGTTGTAAATAAATACGCCATTAAATGCTCGCGATGTGGCAGCGTCATTGGGAGCTGCTGTTCTCAAGTTGACATCGTGCGCTTAAATCAAAGCAGACGAAAGAAGTTCCTTTGCTCAAAATGCAGGTCCCACAACGAGAACAACAGCGCAGAACAACGGGAAGAAATAAATGCAGCAGAATCTCACGTCATAGACAACGATGACTCAGAAACTGAGGAACCTTCCCCACAGGTTTCCGACAACCTCGCAGTAACGGAGCTGAACGGGAACCTTAGTGGCTCATTAATTGATATCTTAGGTTGTGACGCATGCCCAGACGATTGCGCGCACAAGAAAACATATGATGATGGAAATGATACTCTTGACTACATTAAAGAAATAGGCTGTAGTGGGGCTCGGAATGATCAAGAAAGACAAACAGGTCAGGATTACTTTAAGCATGAGTCTCAAATGCTAAAAGAGTTACTCGAGGAACTCCTTCTTCCGATCCACAAAACTCTGCAAGGAATCAAAGAAGAAAACCATGAACTGCATGAACAGAATAGAACTTTAATAGCCAAACAGAAACTAATTGATGATAAACTAGACACAGTCCTAACTCAACTACGTGCAATTAACGGAACAATCGGACGAAATATCACGATACTCGAAAACCCACAGGCTTGCCCAGCTGGCACCTCGAAAGTTGCAAGAGGGAAACCGATGGAGAACTCGCACATTAAATCACAACGGACGACTACCCTGAAATTTAGGGCAGAGTTGCAAGATGCTGATCCCTGCAAAGAGCAGCCACCTCCTCAAAATTTTGATAATTCAAAAAACCAATCCTCCAATAAAGGGTATGCACAAATGCACAGGTCGGAAAACGGTCCAGCGACCGCTATCCCCAGCTCTACTTCTTCTGCAAACCAAGACCGCAATAAAAAGAAATCAACCCCTCCATCGGAGCCAAACATGAACCAGAAACCTACTTTTGCTCAGGTTGTTTCTCTGCCGACAAAATCGGCCCCTCAAAATTCCACTAAAAAGGACCCCCCTCACCTAAATGCCCATCAGCAACAACATGCCATACGGGCAAATGGCGATCATACGGGCAAATGGCGATCCTACTGATCATCCTCCAACATCCCAGCCATCTGATTATCACCCTTGTCTTGCAGAAAGATACAGCATCACCTCAGTTCAAACAAGAGGAAAGCTATTTGTCTCGCGGATTGAACCCAGTATCACACCGAGCGTCATTAAAGAAATGTGCGTAGAGGGGATGGGTATTGACGTGGAAGTACGACAAGTACGAACAAGACATCCAGCATATTCCTCCTTCATTATCTCATGCCCTATTAATTGTGAAGCACGATTACTAGACAAAACCATTTGGCCCACTGGCACCCTGGTTAAACGCTTCAGGGAACGTGCTTCGAGGCTCTCAACCAGGGTTGCTCAGTAGCAATTAAGGAATTCCTCATCAGACTCGAAAGAAAATATGCAAGTCTCTCTTTACCTTCAAAATGTGCGCAGCATAGCCAATAAACTTCACACTTTGCAGAACCTTCTATTAAGCTCCGAATATGAATTCATCTGCCTGACAGAAACCTGGCTTCATAATAATAGACAGCTAGATGCTCTGGCTGACAATTTTGGTTTTAAATGCGTTACAAGAGGAAGATAAAACAAAAGAGGAGGAGGAGTAATGATACTCTATAAGAATAATTTCTCTGTAACTAAAAACCAAGAGTCACACTCGGAAAATTTTGAAGCCGTCTCAGCAACCTTCAGAGAAGGTACAAAGAATGTACAAATTTGTATTATATACCTTCCACCCAACCATGACAGCGAAGCCAGAAATGAACTCCATACTTGGCTCGTTGCAAACTTGAACCCAAATGTAGAATCTATTGTGATGGGAGATTTGAACATGCCTCTTCCTAAGTACAAAGATGCAAAGAGCGAATTGGATGATACTATGGAAACCCTCTCGATGAAACAACTTGAAACGCCCCTCACATGAGGCACACAGCGCCTTGACCTGGTATACTATAATGCTCTAGACATCACATTAACTGACAGTACGACTCGCTTCGCTTCGGATCACATCCCTCTCTCAATCCAAGTCAACCTGAGAAGTCAAGCTTGTAGACAAAAAGAGAACTGGAAGAGGGAAAACAACGCTGATGTTATCTTCTCAACAAAGTATATAAAACCAGACGTAATTTTGAAACGGCTCGCGAATTTCAACTGGCAAAATCTCTTCCAACTCCCCGTAGACGATGCCCTAGAAGCACTTTCGGATACCCTTCACTTTATTGCTCTTGAGGGCGCATCAAAACGCATAAAAATTTCCCATCGAGCAAATTCCTGGTTTAGTCCACAAGTAAAATATGCTTTTAAAAAGAAGCAAAAACTGTTCAGAAAATGGAAAAAAACTGAACACCCACCTGATTATATTCGATATAAAGAAGCTAGAGCACGGTTCATTCGATTGAAACGTCAAGCTCACTATGACACGGTGCGATCACATTTAAAGAAAGGAAGCAGGATATATAATAAGAAAAGGCGTACGGATATAATGCCCGAGCACATCTTCTCAGAATGGACCCAAGCCACCTTTGGAACTCCTCTAGCAGAAAATCAAGTTGAAAGTGAAGTCAACACAGAGAAAATCCGTGAAGCAATTAGCAAACTGAAGACAGAGGCCTATCGTGAACTATAGCCTCAGATCAATATCGCTAGAGATGACGTTAAAGCCGCTGTGAATAGCCTCAAGAATAAAGCCACAATTCGGCCTGATAAATTCCCACTCTTCATGATTAAGATCAGCAGTGTATACATCATAGATCTGCTCCTTCATATTTTCCACAAAATTTTAAGTGAAAACCACTTTCCGAAGATATGGAATACGTATTTCGTTAAACCTGTTCCCAAAAATAGCAATCCTAAATCCGCCAAAGACTACAGGCCTATTGAAATTGGATGTTCGTTTCAAAAAATATTTGAGAAATCCATTTTAAATACCATCAACCATCACTGCTTCGGGCATAGACCGGAGTACCTTAATTCAGTGATCCCACAAAGATCTACTACCACCAATCTCATGGAGACTCTATTTCGAATACAACACGCCCTTAACTTGAGACAGCAATTAGACATTGTCTTCTTGGACGTTGCATCCGCTTTCGACAGAATATCCATCTCGGCTATTACTATCATCTTGGAGGAATATTTCCATATAACTGGGCACGTATTAGCTATAATAACGAGTTCTTTGAGGGAGAGACACATCACTGCCATAAATGGAACTTCCAAAGAGACCTTCCAAGTCAACAGGGGAGTCCCACAAGGTGGTGTCCTCTCTGCTACTCTCTTCGCAACAGCACTGCATCCCTTCCTGACCCAAAATCAAAAGCAATTTCTCGTATATGCAGACGACTTGAAATATTTCGTCACCTCGAATGACCAAAACACATCTTTACAATGCAACAACGAAGCAAACTCCAAAATCGCCGAGTTGCAAGAATACCTTAATTGCATGGGGCTCCGACTAAATGAACACAAGACAGCCCAAATGGTTTTCACCAACAAGGTATTAAAAAACCACATATCAATACGCGTAAATGGCAGTGTGGTCAAAAAATCAGGACACATATTGATCTTGGTCTGAAATGGGACGAAAACCTAAACTTCACACCCCATTTCGGACATGTAAAGAAGAAAACCTACGCAGCGCTATGGACCTCCAGACAAGAACTAGTAGGTATCAGGAACCCTGACCTTGTTAAACAATATATTTTAAGATGCGTCATCCCCATCCCTCTCTACGCATCTCAGATTTGGTCTTCTGCCCCAGTTGCTACCATCAAGGCTTTCCTGGGTTTAGAGTACTGGATGCTGAGATGGTTAAACAGGATCACTACGAAGCCATTTACAATCTCAAGAACCATTTTATATGCCAACTTGGATGTCACGCCTTGGTCTCACATTATTGTCACCAAGAACATCCTCACGCTTGCAAAACTACTGACCGGAAGAGTCGACTCGCCGAAAACTGACCACCTGCTGACTCGGCCCCACATGACGCAAAGGTGGGCGAATAGAACAACATCCCTTCCAATCAGTAGCGCGCTCACACAGCTGGAAAGCCTTCGGCGATTTTTTCCTTTGAACACTATTAAAATGTTCAACGATCTTCAAGCAGACCCAGAAAGGCTTTGCGCAGAGAAGAGATACAGGACCGAAGTGTTTCAAAAGGCATTACTCCACCTATAAATGTTGAGTGATGCCGACAGAGGGAAACAAAAGAGAATGCAGGAAATGAAGAAAATGAACTGGTCGGGACTGTTTTTGCTCCTGTTATGTTTATATTGGACGTCTTGTCTTTCTGTGAACTCGCTGTAAATAACTTTTACAAGGAATTAGAGAATGTGAACATTCTCTAATTCCTTGTAAAATTGTAAATTATGCTTGTGCTCTCTTTCTATCTGACTGTCATGTAAAATAAGGCAATGATGTGTATAATATAATTAATCAGACAATGTATGATTTAGAAAATGTATAATGTAGACATTGTATAATTTGTATAATTTATAAAGACTGATTTGTATAAATTATAAATAGATAATTATGTATATAAATTATATTTGTATATATGAATGTGCACCCCCTGGTTAATAGCTGTAAGCGGGTGTCTCTTAGGAGAAAATAAAGATAATAATAATAATAATAATAATAATAATAATAATAATAATAATAATATCTATAATATCCATAACCAACACCATTCTCAAGCACAGAGAATGATGTTGGTTATGAATGTTGAATAATAATAATAATAATAATAATTATTATTATTATTATTATTATTATTATTATTATTATTATTATTATCAGTTTATTCAATTGGTGACTGTGTATCTTTCTGGAATAGCAAAATGAATCTGAAGGGTTTTGTGATGGTTGAAAGTAATATCTTCTGCATGAGCTTCAAGAGGTTGGAAGAATGAGAGATTGGCCTGGACTGCTTAATGAGGGTTGCAGATTGGCATTTAGGGTGTGGCCCCACAGAATACGTTCCAGAGAGGGGGAAAGTACTGATGTGTTAAGATACGATTAAAAATTTATAGTAGAGGATTGATGATAAATGAGCTAAGACATTTGATCATGAATTGTGGCACAAGATCGGCAGCCTACAGTTGCAGTGGGCGGCAATCCATTCTATAGCAGTTATAAACTGATTTCTGGTAATGGGAACAGTGGCAACCATATCAGTAGGAACGTTGTTGACAGGTAAGTTGCTGAGGTATATCGGGGCCACAGTATTTGAGAACCGTGCAATGCGGTCCATCCGCATTGCACTGAGAGCCATAAAAGGATTTGCCTTTTCGTAGGGTTGCATTTAAATTCTTTTTAATTGTAAATGATTTCTTGCGGTTGAACACTGACCTGGCTCTGGAGAAGCCAGGTCATTGTTGAGTAACAACGGGACGTGGTCCCAGGAAGGACCTCCAGACAGACATGCAGCTGTCACGATGCTGACGCTTCTTATTGGCGAACTGGACCTGCACCCTTGCACGGTCCTCTTTCCCTCCAAATCCTCGGCGGCGTGGAGGTGACTATCTCATGGTCTCCTTCCCTCTCCACCCCTACTTTCTCTTCTGGTGTGGCATGTGCATACCACACTGAAAACTGGGGTCGCCTTCCCTATTGACCCCATATTTTTACCTTTTTCCCCCATTCTCCAATCTCCGCCCCCACTCTTCCTATACAACACAGCGTATGCCCTACACGACATAATCTAAATATACTTCCAAATTCTGAAAGCTAAATCTCGCACCACTTTCGGCGTAAATCCTATTAGCGCACTACCCCACAGAAAAGGGAAAGAAAAAGAAAAACTGTTTCTTTTTTTTTTTTTTTTTTTTTTTTTTTATGCCTGGCCATTGAAATGTCAGGAAACTAGGTGGCAGGGCCTGCCAGAATATGCAAAAATTTACTGGGAACCTGGTCTGCCTCAACGGGGCGTAAGTGGGACAACGTTGGGCCTCAGTAGGGGTCTAATGGTGACCTGGATGAACCACAATAGATGTATTGACACTCTCTGCCTCCCTTTGAACTATGCTGCTCAAGTTAATGGGCGCGCCATTCGCCGTGGTGGTGGAGTTGCAGTCATCTATAAAAATTCCTTTTCTCGACATAGGACCAACTCAAGTAGTTCCGAAAACTTTGAAGCCATCTCTGTAATCCTTGACATCGATGAAATTAGAATACAGGTTTGCACTGTCTACCTCCCTCCAGAACACACCCTAGAGGTTAGAACGGAATTAGCGACCTGGATTACTACCAATCTTCAACCCAACGTCCCTACTATTCTCGTAGGGGACTTCAACATGCCCTTGCCAAGGTACTCAACGGCTCGGTCTTCTCTCGAAAAAATGTTACATATGCTCGACCTTCATCCGCTTCAAACTCCCCCAACTCGCGGAAATCAGCAGCTTGACCTCATTTTTCACAACACACTTCATGCAGAACTTATCGAACCAACCTTCTTCTTCAAATCAGATCATAAACCGTTAGATTTTGAATTCTATTCCCGTTCCGACCTCTCTAATACCTCGGTTGAAGGATGTGGCCCGCTGCATACGAGAAGAGTCTTTTCAAACAAGTTCATTAAGCAAGAAATAATCCTCCATCGCCTCACTACGTATAAATGGAACTGCCTGTTAGAAAAGTCAGGGCCTGAAGCTGCTTCCATCCTCGCTGACGAATTATTTCAAATAGCTTGTGTTGGTGCGTCTAAGGAGATTCGGATCTCACATCGATCTAACTGGTGGTTTAACAACAATATGAAGGTTGTGTTTGTAAGAAAACAAAAGGCTTACAGAAAATGGCAGAAAACCAGAACCGCTGAAGACTACATCGCTTATAAAAAAGAACGAGCCGGTTTCTTAAAGCACAAACGTCAAGAGTTCAACTTTGCAATTTCTAAAAAGCTTAAACAGTCTAAAAGAATCAACAACAACAAGAATACCAGCTTCACCATGGACGAAACCTTATTTAGGGAATGGGCGAACAGTACCTTCGGAATCTCTCCAGATCCTAACTTAAAGTATAACTCTCTCGCACCAGACAAAACAAGTTGGCTGGTAAATTACATAAATAACATGTCTCCATCCGGATCCAATCTTGATATCAGACCTCTACTAACAGAAATCACCATAACCAAAGAAAATGTTATTCAGGCATTAAATAGTCTCCCAAATAAATCTACTTCTGGCCCCGATATGTTCCCCCTCTTCATCATGAAAGTAAGCAGTCCATTCATCATCGCGGTCTTGCTACACATATTTAGAGAAACCCTACACACTGGAATTATCCCTGAAATATGGAAACATTATATTGTAAAACCCGTGCCTAAAGTCAAACATCCGAAAGACAAGAAGGATTTTCTTCCCATCTCTATAAGCTGCAATTTACTAAAATTGTTCGAGAAGACTCTGCTGCCAATTCTTGTTATGCATTTTTTCCATAAAAGACCACCATATTTACACACTGTAATTCCAAAGAGATCAACTGTGACTAATCTAATGGACACCCTATTTCGGATCCAAACGACTATGAACGCCAAAGAACAGATTGATGTAGTATTTTTAGACATTAAATCTGCTTTCGATAATGTCTCAATCAATTCCTTGATGACAATACTTGAAAGGCATTTCAGAATAGAGGGAGGCTTATTAAAAGTCATCGTTTCCATTCTCAAACAAAGGCATTTGAGAGTAGAACATAGAACCTTCCAATCGAACCACGTCGTCTACAGAGGAGTACCCCAAGGTGGCGTCCTTTCCGCACTATTTTTTGCTGCCGCTTTGGACCCCTTCCTCTCTACGCATCCTGACTGCAGCTCTTACGCAGATGATATAAAACTCTTCATCTCGTCAAAACAAGGTGACAAATCTGAAGCAATCACCGCCCATGCCACTGCCCTAACAGAAGAACTTGACCATTATCTTGAGAATATTGGCCTATCCATAAATCCGACCAAGTCAGCACAAATGTCTTTCACCAACTTGAAGAAGAAGATGAACTTAGACATCTACATCAATGGTATTAGAGTCCAAAAGGTTTCTCATTACACTGATCTAGGGCTCACCTGGGATGGAGGCCTGACCTTCCAACAGCACTTCGCCAACACTAAAGCAAAAACTCTGTCAGCAATGTGGGCGATAAGACAGGAACTTACTGGTGTAAACAACCAAAAACTTGCCACTCACTACATACAAACATGTCTTGTTCCGATTCCCATGTATGCCTCGACGATCTGGTCCTCTGCTTCCCTCACTAACATCAAAAAATTCATGGGTATCGAATACTGGATTTTAAGGTGGTTGAACCGTGTTAATGGCCACCCTTTCACCATCTCGAGATCAGTCATGTATGCTAACCTTGGTTGCACCCCTTGGAATCAGTTGCTCATCACAGGAAATCTGCATAATCTCTGCCAACTCCTCACCGATCGCTTTGATTCTCCAAATGTCCATAATCTTGTTGCAGGCCCTAGGCTTTCCCGCGCCCTTTGCAATAGTGCTTGGAATCCCCTAAGAAGCTCATTACAGAATTTAACTATGCTTAGACGATGTTTTCCGTCAAACATCCTCGAAACGTACAACACCCTGAAGATTGATCCCCACAAGTTCTGTGATGAGAAAGCGTACAGATCTGAGAAGATACAGGACATGTACCATCACATACAACTGTAGAAGTTTCCTGATTATCTCCTTCAGGATGGAATCTCCCATGAACTCTACTTTACTGATGAATTAATTTGTTTTAAATCATTATGTGTTTTGTATGTATATGTATTAGCTGTAAATGCATATATTAGGACGCGTATGTTTTTATATGTCTCTATCTTTTGCTTGTGTCACTGTATATATTTATATCTGCTTTATTTGCTCACTTTAGATGTACGATTTCTATGTTTGCTCTCTAACTTATAATGTATAAATGTATTAGGCACCCTCCTAGCTGAAGGCTGTTCAGGGGTGAAGCATATGTAATAAAATGAATAAATAATAATAATAATAGTGGCTAAATGGCCAGGGGAACAACGATACACAACACAATACTTCCATACCCCATACACTTTTAAATCTCTGGCCTAGACAGTGATCTGTTACACACACAATGAAAACTACACGGAGATGTGGGAAACCCCTGGTGCCGTTTAACACGAATACACTTTAGAATTTAAACTTTACACTTTCCTTTGTCCTCAGATCCTGCACCTGCAGAAGCCTCTTTAAACCCCATTTCCTTGCAGGGGGAGGACCCACTTCTCCCCTTGCCACCCTTCTTTCCCTCTGGTGGGGCATGGGCATGCTCCATTGAAAAACGGGGGGTCATCTTCTCTATCGACCCCTTTGCTTCCTATTTCCACCCCAGTCTTCTGCCTCCCCACCCAAAACTATCATCTTACATAGCGATCACCCCAACATCAAAATTTAAGACACACCAAAATTTATGCCCGACCTTTTAGGCCTTACAGACTTTCAGTGTAAACCCCAAACGATGTTTAAAAGAACCTTAACTAACTAAACTACGCTCGCGACTTCACCAATGTATTTTATTTTATATATATATATATATATTTTTTTTTTTAGGTCCAAGCCACGGAAATCTCAGGAAAGTAAGTGGCAGGACCAGCCAGAGTAAAATAGTCTCATTGGGTACACCCGGCCAGCCTCCCCGTGGCAGGGTGTGGAAACGTCAGGTCCCAATAGGGACCTGGCGGCTAATAGCCCGGATGAACAAAGAGCACAACACGCCACATAGCTCATGAACCATATATATTTTTTAAAAAATCTCAGGCTTGCCCAAAACATAGAAAATACGCGGAGATGGGGGAAACCCCAGGAGCCGTTAGACCCCCAACACACCTTACACCTTACTTTCCTTAGCCTTTGCAGCTCAGGGGTCCACCAAAGCATTGGCCTTGAGATCGGCATTCTCTTTTTCATGCTTGGATCCTCCGCCGCGGTGACCATTTTGGTCATGAGTCCTTGAAGGATTTCCATATTTTCCATCTCCGATTGTTTATTTGTGTTGGCTTCCACGTAGGCCTGTTCTTGGCTTTAGTGTCCTTTTGAATTTGTCCCAGCTTTGTGGATGTTGAAATTGTTCTGCTTCTGTATTATAATAGGGATCCTTTCCAAGCTTTAGTTTATGGAGTATGTGATTGTCCCGTGGTCTGAATTCGCCCAATCACTTTGCACTGTCCAGTCGGAGATGTAATTTTTAATATTCCTTGTCACCAGGGTAACATCTATGGTCGATTTCCCACAGGGTGTTTGAGAATGTGGGAAGGCAGTGAGGTTGATTCATAACAGTAAAGATGGAACTTGATAGAAAGTCTTCTAACGTCTGTCCATTTGTTGTTGCTCGTCGATCAGGAGTATAGCTATGCCACTGTGGGGAGCGGAAATTTACGTCCGCACCTATAATTATCTTGTTTCCAGCTAGGATTGACTTGACGTTTTCTAGATATGATGTATCAAAGTCAATTTCTACCCCGGGTTTACAATATAGAGCGATTATATAAATGGTTCCAACAGATCTGATCAGCTGGGCAAGGCTGCCCAGGGTGTGCAGAGCTGTTGGATTTTAGTGACAGTTACAGTTATGTCTGAGTTCCTTACTATAATTGCTGCCCAATGCGTATCTTCTGTACAGCGCACGATTTTGTACGATATAGGGTACCCCTCACCCGCTTCTGATGTCTGTATGGCTCCTGCACTATTAGAATATCTGTGTTTTCCTCGTCTGCTTTCTTTCTGATCTGCTCTACCATTGCTCGGGCTCGCTGCGCGTTTAGTTGCTGTATCTTTAGGATCCCGGTGTTGTATGATCGTTTAGAGAGTGTCCCCATAATCGATCCTGGCCTGGTATAGTGTGTTTAGAGTCTAACGGCAACAGGGGTTTCCCCCATCTCCGCGTAGTATACATTGTGGTGTGATACAGAACACTGTAGAGGCAAGAGATTTAAAAGTGCATGGATATTGTGGTGTGTAATGTTTTGAACCGTTGTTCATCTGGTCTTTTAGCCGTTGGGTCTCAAATGATACCCACCGTTGCCCACACGTATACCTCGTGGAGGCAGACCAGGTACACCAGTATTTTAGAGATTTACTATTTACTCTGGCAGGTCCTGCCACCTAATTTCCTGAGATTTCAATGGCTAGGACTTATAAAAAAAAAGGTGGGGGGGAGAAATGCTAGAAATTGGGTCAGGCCGAAAGAGATATAAGTTATGCAGGGTAGAGTTAATTTTCCCTTTTCCTTTTTTTTTTTTTTTTTTTTTTTTATTTAAATGTGGGTGTTGTGTAGTTTTGACAGGGATCAAACGCTAGTCGCATGATAGCTAGAGAGGGCAGGGATACTGAAGACTGGGGGGGGTGAAAGACAGAAATATGGGGTCAATAGTGAAGATAACCCGAAAAGTCGGTGGGCAGGCCCATTCCTCACCAGATGAAGATAGGGGATGGCAGGGGGGAGGGTACAGAGTAACCATCTCCCTGCCAAGGGAAGGGAAAGAAAGTGAACCGAGTGAGGGTACCCAGTTCAGATCGCCTAATGATGTTTCGGCAGCAAACTGCACAATGTCTTTGTCAGGTCTTCGTATGCTATTCCTGGGACATATTGTCCCATCCGTGTGAGTGGTCAAGTTCAGATAATGACTCCAGTTTAAGCCAGTGGTCAGATCCAGGTTAAGTTAATAATTAGTTCAGATCATGGTCAAGTTCAGATAATGACTCCAGTTTAAGCCAGTGGTCAGATCCAGGTTAAGTTAATAATTAGTTGTTCTTCAGATGGTATAAACTCTTTGTGTGGATGTATGTTGGGCAGTTTGGATCTCTGATTGAGTGTGCATGATCTGATTTTAAGCCTTTGCAGCTGGCGCAGTTTGGTTCGCTAGCTTTATTCGGGCAATTTTTAAATTCGTGTCCTTTTCCCGAGCAGTGGCCACAGGTAGTTCCTTCTGTGTGCATGTATGCGTTGTGTGGCCATGCTTGCAGCAGCGAAAGCATTTTGGTATCACAAAATGCTCTCTGAAGCGCAGACTACTCCACTCGACATAGATTTGAGATTGATCCTTAATGACTTGCCAAGCAACCGGAGCTAACTCTATCGTCCAGTTGCTATCTATTCCGTTTCTTGCCTTTGTTTTGTATTTAGGCATAACTATATTTTTTGCTTCCTTGTCTGGGAGGACCTGTTTGAGATTCTTTCTAAAGATTTCCTGGGCTAGTTGTTCTGGTGTTATGTCAGAGTCGACACCGAACACGACTATTGAGGGGCCCTTTCTTCGCGGGATTTCCGCCTCTAATCTAAGTGTCGTTATTTTGGTGTTTGTCAAGATCTGCTCAGCTTCCTCTTTGCTTGCCGTTTCTATCACCACTCTCAGGTTTCTAGTTTTCCTTATTGACTTGGTTCTTGTGTTTTCCAAGTCACTCTTCATATTTTGTTTAACCTTTTGTTTGATTTGGTCGCTTGTATTTTTCCCTTCTTCTGTTGGTCTCAGGATTACTAGATTTGGGGTCTTCAGCAATGTTTTTTTCTTCTGAGCTTGGTCATTGGTCTTGTTTGTGTCCTCAGGAAGTGTGTTCCTCAGAGCGTCGGCGTATGATGGGGAGCGCCGTAGCATTTGTATACCTTCATCAATCTTGTATGTTTGTAATGCTGCGATTGCGTTTTGGTGTTCTACATTAGTCTGAAGTAGAATAGTTTCTAGCTTTGTCCACTGCAGGACTATCTTTGCTCATATTTCAGAGGAAATTCTGCTGCTGTTATCTCGCATTATGGTCTCTAACGCAGCTCTGAGCACAAGCATTTGGTCAAGCACCGAGCCTTGTGGCAGGGTGGGGTCGAGGGGGAGTCCTTGGTTCTGGCGGTTCTTTAGCATCACTGTTACTCCTGGTTTCCCTGTCATATCTTGCGATGGTATTTTTCCTCTGTCGGCTTCTAGTTATTGCGCCTTGTTTAGGGACTTCTTGTTCTTCTGCCCTATTGTTGATGTTCATATCTTGTTCCCCGTCTTGCAGTGCCAATTGGCTATATGGTTGTGTTGGGTTGTATCCATTCATCGTTTCTGTTTCATCTACCTCCATTTGCTCAAATTTCGTTATAACGGGATATCCGGTTTAACGGAGTTGAAATTTAGTACGTTTTAAAGAGGACTGAAAATGCTGCCGAACAACAACAGTGTTAGGTCCGTATGATGATTTGAAGCCGCACGTCAACGTTTCGAAAATTTTTGAATTATCCCCAGAACACAAGTGGGGGGGAAGTTGTAGCCAGCGGTGAGTGTCGCCCTAGACGTTGAAATGCGCGTAGCAAGTGATGGCCGTGACGAAGCTACTGCCGAAGGCTGTATATGGCAACCAGGAGCTCTCGCTAATAGAGGCTTAAGCATTAACACACATGGGATCACCCTCCCCACTCACTAATGCAGATCACCGTAGTCACACTCTCCAGTTCAAGAAAAATCGGTGACAGTATGTGTGACGGCGCAGGCCGTCCCAGTGTAGCACGGCGCAGTAAAAAATAGTTCCCTACACTAAGTACATGTTCAAAGCACACGATTTTATACAATTCGGTGGTTTACGGTACAGTTTGGTGGAGCGGTCTTTCAGCTCAGTTTTAAACACAGTTTGGGCAACTCCCCAGTCAAGTGTAAACTACCAACGTGGCTTCTGCTTTACATCAGTGCCTCTCTATGGCCCTTCTGCCAGTCACATGATGACCATAGTAGTCTGACAACAAAGGATACAGATAGAAAAGCTGGTAATTTACTAAATTCCCAATAAATAATAAAACTAATCTCACCTACGGAATCCTCCAGATAAGCTCTTTCAGGTGGAACACTTTTTTTAAACTGATTAAACATTTTAAACACTTAATTTCCACACAAATTCAGGAGCGCGAAATAACGTGTCCGGTCGTTTCAGAGTGCCCGGCACATCCAGGCTGCCAAACCACATGTACTTTTTCTGACACAATCTCAGTTATCGGTTGATTCAACCACTGCTCATCTCAGTTGCCCAAATTATTCGCTATATTATTCCGTTCGCCTGAAAGTTGGTATTTGTACATATTCATCTGTTGTCTCTACCGTTCTCCAAACTCCACTAATGACTTGTAGCTCTTCGACTTCCTCTCTTTGCAACTTGACTTTCTCCAATCCAACTTTCCTAACGGTGAGGTAATTTTCCTTGGTGATTTTAATGTTCACAACTCCATCTGGCTTCCATTTTCTAGTCACACCGAAACAGCTGATCGGGATGCGGAGGCTTTTGCAATTACTAATGACCTTGCACAGAGCGTTTATTCACCTACAAGAATACCGGACATTCGTAACCATACAGCCGACACGCTTGATTTTCTCACAAACAACCTTTCTATGTCCCCCGCCGAAGTGAGTGGTCATTTAGACACCTCAGATCAAAACTTGGTGATTGGGTCTTCTCCAATGGAACCTTTATCTGATGGCTGTTCCCAACCTCGTATTGTTTGGCATTACAAGAAAGCAAAATTGGATGACTCGCGAGATTTCGTTTCTTTTTTTTCCTTATTCGGATTACTGTTTTAAAACTTCTGAGGTCAACGTTTGCTCAGATCGTGTCAGTGAAATTATTCTTGCTGGAATGGAATCCTTTATCCCACACTTCTATTTATTAATAACAGTTTTATAACAGTAAGCATCCTTTGTCCTCAAAGTGTTATTGAACACTCTGCTACAAAGTCAGTATAAAAATTGATTTTTTTTACAGGAGCATATCTGCTATACGCTGAGCAGTGGAGAATATACAGCCCATTTCCTTGTAGTTCCAAGACAGAAGTTTATCAAATAATCATAAGCATCGTAGTAGTTATCTTCATACATCATCCAAGACTTGGTACTCAAAGGAAAATTAACTACAATTATTCAAAATTGCTTCCAACTGTTACTTCATTGTTTACATTCAGTTTGTAAAATGATATAATACATGGCCACATGGCATCCCAACTAAAGTTCCATTCAATTAACATCTATCAAATGACTTTCCTGAATGGGACTGAAACACTCAGTACTTGGACAAGGCTAAGGCAAGAAGTGTAATCATCTCTTTCTGAAGGCAGCAATTAAAATTAGGCACTGTGCCACCATGAAATGATATATCCCTGATAATACAGAACACTGTCCTGAAATATGGCGCAGACATTGTAAACCTCTTGTGAGCAAGTAGTTCTAGTTCCATTTAGTGAAGTATGAATTTGGGAATGATGAAATTTATTATTTTTTTTTTTAGTGGTTTCATTTCATGGTGACTATTTACAGATTAACAAAAAAAAAAAAAAAAAAAAGGAGAAGAGAATGGCAATGTCTCGTCCTTTATCTAAACCTTCGTTTTCCAATAAATGTGCTAAGACTGTTCAAGAGAAGAACGTAATTGGCTTCTTTCCAATTGTTCAGTTTCATTTTCTGCCTACACCAAAGCTTGCAACAATTATAAAGCAGTTATTAATCAATCCAAACTAGGGTTAGAACAGGCTAAGAGTAGAAAATATGTTTCTTGCCCTAATGGTAGCCGAGCATTCTGGTTTCTTGCCAAAGCTATTGGCCGAAACTTTTGCACTTCTCTGCTCCCACCTCTTTCATAACTAGATGGTTCGGTTGTCACTTCAGCCAAGGATAAAGCTGACCTGGTAGCGTCCAATTTTTCTTTCAACTCCTCTATTAATGATCTTGGTAAAACACCTCCCACCATTCCCAACACGCTCCATTCATTGCCTCCTGTGGTCGTTCCGTCAAAAGAATTTTGAGGAATCTTGATGCTAGGAAAGCTCCAGATCCTGATGGATGGTGTTTCTCCACTTGTTCTCAAAACCTGTACTCCTGAATTTACTCCTATTCTTTGCCGCCTTTTTTCACTTTCTTATTCCAAAGGTGTTTTTCCTTCTGCTTGGAAATTTGCTCATATCCAGCCAGTTCCTAAAAAGGGTGACAAATCCCTCCCATCCAATTATCGTCCCATTGCAATTACTTCTACTCTTTCAAAAGTAATGGAGAAATCAATTAAACGCCAACTCTTAAACTACCTTGAAACCTTTCGTCTGATCAACGATCGCTAGTATGGATTCCGTCAGTGTTGATCCACTGGTGATATTCTGGCTTATGTTACCCATTTATGGACTAATTCAATGGAAAAGTTCGGTGAAACACAAGCAGTTGCTCTTGACAATACAAAGGCTTTTGATCTTGTTTGGCATAAAGGTCGTCTAAACAAGCTTCCATCTTATGGCTTGCCAACTGTTTTTAGTAATTCTTTATCCAGTTTTCTCTCTGATCGCTCACTGAGGGTGATGGTAGATGGCTCTCTGTCTTCTACCTTCTCCACTAATGCCGGTGTCCCCCAAGGTTCAGTTCTTTTCCCCACTCTTTTCCTCTTGTATATCAATGGCCTTCTAACATTGACTGGAAATCCTATCCATAGTTTTTCCGATGATAGCACATTGCATTCCACTTTCTATTTTGAGAAACCTTGCCCTGCTCAATCAGCTGCAACTTTTCGAATATCCGCTACAAATTCCTTATATGCAGATCTCCAGGTAATTCTCCAGTGGAACAAAGACAACTTAGTTCATTTCAATCCTTCTGAAACTCAGTCTTGTCTTTTGTCTCGGAAAAAGGAATACGAGGCAAGATGATATATCTCTTTTGGTATATCCTGACTTCTAATCTCTCTTGGAAAAAGCATATTATAAATTTTTCTTCCTCTGCATCTAAGAAACTTGGTTTTCTCTTTCGCTCTTGGCGTTACTTTTCTTCCAAACAACTGTTCACTCTTTACAAAGCGCAGTTCCGCCCTCCCATGGAATATTGTTCTCACTTCTGGGGTTGTGCCCCCAAACCCTCTCTCAGGGTTCTAGATTCCATTCAGAAGAGAACAGTTAGGTTAATTAATGATTTCTTTCTAAAAGAGTCTGTCCACTCGCTTCACACCTGATAAAGTTGATATTCTCATCAACATCTTTATCACAGATGAAGATTTAAAGTCACAATAAAAAGATCAAGAAATGACTATACTAGAGGTCCAGATTACATTCCTGGCCTGTTTTGGAAAATGACTGTCGCTACCTTAAAACCCCTCATTCTCTGTATCTTCAACTTGTCCCTCAGGCAGGAGAAGTATCCTAAGCACTTTAAGCAGGTCAATATAGTTCCAGTTTTAAAGAAAGGCGATAAAAATGATGTAACTGATTACAGACCCATATCGTTGTAAAACAATCTGTTTAAACTCTTCGTACCTTACATACAAACATCTCTTCGAATTCTTCAGGCCTTTCCTAAATCCGAACCAACAAGGTTTCTGCAGTGGGAAGTCAATAGTCTCAAATTTCCTTCCTTTCTTGCAATACACCTCTAAAGTTCTTGATAACCACTTAAAGTTGATGCATTGTACACAGACATATTTAAGGCATTTAATAAAGTCCCACACCAACAACTTCTGGAAAAACTTAAGCTACATGGTATCCGTGACCCTTCGCTCTCATCGTTACTCAGCTTTATTACTCATCGTTCCTCCAGCGTTATCATCAATCAAGTGAACTCAGACCGTTTTTTGCCACTAAGTGCTGTACCTCAAGGCTCTCCCCTAGGTCCTCTGCTTTTCATTGTTTTCATAAATGATCTTCCTTCTGTCAGCTGCACCTCCAATATTCAAGTTGCTCTATATGCAGTTGATCTTAAGATCTACTCAGCAGTTAAGGAGACAACGGATTCTCAACAGCTTCAATGCGCCCTCAATAAATTCTCTCTGGGACTGTCTCTGAATGGATTGTCTGCTAACACCTCGAAGTGCAAAGTAATCTCTTTCTCATCCTGCAGATCTCCACAACTAATAAATACGGAGTACACTGTTAACTCTGTGATCATCGAAAGGTGTGGCCGAGTTAACGACGTGAGGATTCTCTTTTCCAGCTGTGCTAAATTCGATTCTCATGTCCTTAAAATGACCAGCAAAGTATTCAAAACACTGGGATTCATGAAACGTAACACCTACAAGTTCAAAAACTACAGATATGCTGTCATCCTTTATAAAACTATAGTCTTCCAATCCTTGAATTCAGCTCACCCATCTGGAATCCTCACACGTAAACTTTAATTAACAAAATTGAATCAGTCCAAAAAAAAATTGTGTCCGTTACCTTACGTACCGTAATCCTCTGTTTTATCACACCGTGTACTATGAATCGCTGTGTGATTACTCTCTTCTGAGGCGTCTGTGCACTAGAAGAGTTATTGCGGAAATCACCCTTCTAGCTAATGTACTCACTGGAAATTATGAAGCATCTGATATCATGAATAAAATAAACTTCAATGCTCCTTGCAGACAAGCTAGGAACCTTACATTGTTTTGCTGTGACTCTGCCACCACGGACTTTATGAAGTTTAGGCCACTGAACAGAATCAGCAAATGACTCTCTCTTTGACTTCTTTGTAAAATCCCAATCACTGATGAAGTCCATCCACAAGTTTGTTTGTGCCTCTTCTCTTGAAATGCAAAATGACTAGCTCTCATCTAAATATTGTAGTTAATTATTATTTTTTAAAATCATTTTGCTATTCTCTAGCTAATTAATTTATTATTTGTTTTACCGGTAACTTAACTTAATGCAATCCTCTTTTGTACATTTGATTTTAATGTTTGAATCTATATCAATGTTTATCTTCCTGTTGGATTTCATATTATTGTTATTAATTGTGTTCAACGTTCTGCTCTCAGACACACTCTTCATGGTTACCTGTTGCATATCTTGTTGTTAATAAAAGAAGAATTTCATCTCAAACATTCTTCTTGGTATTCTGTTCGAGTTCATTCTCTTCATGTGTCTTAAACGTGATGCAATCATCTTCTCCCTGAAACTTTCTATTCCCAACTTCGATCTATTGTCACTATTTCTAATTTTGTTTCTTCTAGTTTTAGCTAACATAGTCATTGTAAAACCTACTTATCCATTGATTGGATTCTGCCGGTATCCGTTTTATTCATCCTCCATGTCTCAGCAGCATAGGTCAAAATTGGGACGAAATATGCACTATTTATCAACATTTTACACTTCAACATGCAACTGAATCGCCATTTTTTTTAAAAGAAGGAGAAGTTTGGTTAGATTATATTAATCACTGCGAACGAATCCCAAAAGGAATTTTTGGATTCGTTCCGCAGATGTTATCAGCTGGACTTCTTGATTGCCTTCGCGGATGGCGGTGGATGGTGTTTCTGTTGATTCTTCTCTACTGTCCACGTCTTAAGTAGTAATCGGCCTCACATAGCGCGCTCTTGCGTTTTTCTAATTGCGAATTGCTTACCACAAACCACAGCCGCTGCTAGAGAAGCTCCTTAATCCCTCCAAACAGAGGACTCGCTTCATAACGGCGTGATTTAAAGCCCAAACTCCACCCTGCTATTTACCGAATCGAACCACCCTGCTATTTATTCGACTGACGTCAAAGTGATTTAAAGCTTATGTCAAGCGGGCCCCAAAAGCACCGTCAGTAGGATGGACACATGGGAGGGAAGTTCCGATATCAGTAAAACAGCGCTTTAGCTTTGGCCATCCCCTTGCCGGTAGCGGTGACGGTTAAGGGAAGCAAAAAAAGGAAAGAAATGAGAAGAAAATGCATTTTCGAGGTCGTTGTTCGTCGATGAGCAGAAAGGTAAAGAGTTGTTGTTGTAGTAAGAATTTTGGAGCATCAGCGACTACGGCCATATTGCTCCGTATATAGAGTCTGTACTCAGCGTTAAAATTCTGTGGTCGATTTCCTGTTTGATGGACGAAAAACCCGAGTTTTCCGGGAGACGAAAAACCACGCTATCCTCCCCTGAAACCGACTAACTCTTCCTTATTATGAAAATTTTCCATAAAATTTTCTCACTCCATCGATGAGACGCGAACTCAGGTCGTTTCCACCCGATGTGGGAAGGAAGGCGATTCTACCAACTGTGCTATCCACGAGGGCCAGGTAAAGGGACATACATGCACGTATGTATGACTTATGAAGACGGCACCAAGAACATCATTTCATTCCACCGTGTGAAGGTAGGAAAGGCCCATTCTGTAGAAAAGGCCAATTTCTAAATCAATTGTCATTGTTAGTGTAAGCGTTTTCTGGTACCCACTGGTATTGCACTACCCACTAGACCTAGAGCAACACCAGTTAAGGATACCAGGAAATAAAATTTATAAAAGATCAAGTAATACACGTTTCATAATTAGAGTTTAACACGAACGAGTATGAACTACAGCATTACGGTAAATATAATTTCAGGAATAATTCCTACGAATCGGGTGAGCAAGAAGATGAAGTGGCCAAAGAAATGAGGATGATGAAAACTGCCGGGTATAAAATAAAACCGACAGATCCCAGGGCCTGTGAATCGGGGAAGAAGAACAGAAAGCCAAAGGTGGAAGGAGAAAGGAGGATACTAAAGCCTCTCAGGTAGACGAAATAGGTTGAGATAAACAAAAGGATTTGCTTCTTTCGAAACGATGTGTAGCAAAATTGTGAAAGGAGTGAAAGATGAAAACGAGGTTTCTTGAGATGGAGATATAAGGTGTGCAAGAGGAAAGAGATCGAGCCAGAGGTCATTGCCTAGCTCACAAGGGGAAATAACAAGTCTTCCACTAGACTACAAATGCTGTTTACGAAAGATGGAAGTGAGAAGGAACAGTACATTGTGTTTACGGTCCAGCGTTGTGGTTTCCCAAAACTCCGAGATCAGTTTTCTTGTGTTCCAGTAAAGACCAGATAGTGGGAGTGATGTGTGGTTTTTGTAGTGTAGGGCTATATTCTTCATCTGGCATCTTTGCCTAAAGGGCCTGTGGAACACCGCTGAACCCTAGTTACCGTACCAGGCGCAGGAGGCAGGGCCTGGTACGGTAACAAGGGGACGATATCCTGGTACGGTAACCGATTTGGACATCAATTACACCTTGGCAGCATATCACCATTACTAGAAACATCAACTCCGGCAAAGTTATTAACAGAGAGAGAGAGAGTAGGTGCACCTAAAGTGAGAAATTTGATTACTCTCCCTCGGATGATGCGAAGGAGAATAAAGGGGGAAGAACCGGTCGGAGGTGTAACTTAACTCAGTTAGATTCTCTGGCAAGATTTTTCATATAAAATACTGTTAAGTTATTTAATAATTTACATAGAAATTAATAAATAACTTAACAGAGAAAATATGTACAGACAAAATGTATAGGACAGAAATGTTTGATAATGTGTACCGGCTGGTACAAATATAATAAGAAGACTAATTTAATAATTTATATAATAATATTTAGCATTTAACAATCATTTAGTAATTAATTAAACCAACTGAACAATTAATTCATTAACCACATGCTCTGTTTTTTCATCTCCAAATTTTGCAAATAAGTTCATGTAAATATGCTTGTAAATGTAACCACACCCTCTAGCTACATGCTGTTTATGGGTGTCTCGAAAGAGAAATAAAAGTAGAATTTTTCCCTCCAACATGGAACTGTTAGGCCATTTCCGAAAGTTTTCCAGCCAATTGAACAACTGAAGCCAAGCACTTTAGAGCCATCTCAAGCTCCTCAAGATTTACTGAAGTTGCTTAAGAAAACATTGTTGAAACCATTTGCCATGCCCATCCTCCCTCCCTCACAGGCCTCAGCAAATTCGTTATGCTCTGGAGGATAGAACAATCAACAGTTAGTAATATCATCTGCAGATGATATTAAACTTTACAAAGGTATTTGTTCTTCAACTGTCAGCGATGAACTCCAGTCCTCTCTTCTCAGAATCTTCTCTTCATTCGCTTTCACTCCGGCTCAATAAAAATAACTTGTTTCTGAATCCACTAAAATGTAAATGATGTCCCTTTTCCTCGAATCGTGTAGTTAGACCCTGCATCCTTACTGATTATTATATTGGAAACTTTAATTGCAAGTACTGATACTTTCAAGGATTTAGGTGTCCTATTTTGATGCAACCTTCATCCCTCTTCCCACGTTGATCGCGTAATATGTGAGACTTCCAAATTTTTTGGATTAATCAAGCGTTCTTCCTCTGTTTTCAAGAGTGGCAAAGTTATAATTCTTCTCACCAAGTAGCTTGCACTTCCCATTTTTGATTATTATTTGGTCCCCCACAACAGGAATATCTTTCTCACAGACTTGAGAGAATTCAAATTAAATTCTTACGCTATCGAAATCACATTGCCTTTCGCCGTCCAAATTATGGAGCTCTTTGTGGTCGCTTCAGAATCGTTCCTCTTCACTCTAAACGACAACTCCATGGGTCTCTTTTTGTCTACATAAACTCTGTTATCGATTCTATATCTCTTTTTGAACAAATACCTTTCGCTATACCCCGCTTGAATTCTCGTTATAAAAGTAATTCCTCACTGCCTTACTCCTCTGTTTCGTTTCCTTCAGGCACTGAATAATTATTTTATATTTTATTTATTTTTTTTTTATTAATAACAAGATACACAACAGGTAACCATGAAGAGTGTATCTGAGATTAGAACAATAAACATAATAACAATAATATGAAATCCAACAGTAAGATAAATATTGATATAGATTCAAACATTAAAATCATATGTACAAACGAGGACTGCATTAAGTTAAGTTTCCGGTAAAACAAGTAATGATTAATCAGTTAGAGAATAGAAAAATAATAAAACAAATAATAAACTACAATAATTAGATGTGAGCTAGTCATTTTGCAGTTTAAGAGAAGAGGCAAACTTGTCGATGGAGTTCATGAGTGACTGGGAGTTGTCAAAGAAGTCAATGGGAGAGTCATTTGCTGATTCTGTTCAGTGGACCGAACTTCATAAAGTCCGTGGTGGCAGAGTCAAGGCGAAACAGAGTAAGGTTCCTAACTTGTCTACAAAGAGCATTGAAGTTGATTTTGCTAAGGATATCAGATGCTTCATAAATTCCAGTGATTACTTTGGCTAGAAGGGTGATGTCAGCACTAACTCTTCTGGTGCACAGAGGCTTCAGATGAAAGTAATCACACAGCGATTCATAGTACATTCAGTGAGTGATAGAATAGAGGATTGCGGTACGTAAGGTAACGGACAAAATTTTTTTGGACTGCTTCAGTTTTGTTAGTTAAAATCATTGTGTGAGGATTCCAGATGGGTGAACTGAATTCAGGGATTGGCAGAACAATAGTTTTATAAAGGATAACCGCATATCTGTAGTTTTTGAACTTGTATGTGTTCCGTTTGATGAATCCCAGTGTTCTGAATGCTTTGCTGGTGATTTTAAGGACATGGGCATCGAATTTAGCACTGCTGGAGAAGAGAATCCCCAAGTCGTTAACTTGGTCACACCTTTCGATGATCACAGAGTTAATACTGTACTCAGTATTTATTATTTGTTTAGATCTCCTTATATATTAATTAATAACAACGTTGATTTTTCGCTTAATATATCTATTTATTATAATTTGTTCATTACTCTGTTTTCTTAATCTTAATTTGTGTATATTTTTATTCCAGTTCCAGGTTTTTTATTGATTAACACTGTTTTGTATTGATTCTGTAACTCTCGGCTTTCTCACCATTATTTAGGGTCCGTGTGCCCTGTGGGTGAAAAGTCTGTACTGTATATAAATAAATAAATTTGCTTATGAGTACAAATGCCATCTTTATAACTTTTGAGGATCAAGAAGAAATTGCAATCACATATCTAGATCTACAAGCTGCGTTCGGCAATGTCAACTTCCCAGCCCTGCTTAAGCTCCTTCAAAATCACGATCAAATCACAGGACACGCATTGAAGTTTCTGACATCCGTTCTTCAAAAGAGAACCATCCAAAGGCCATAGGACCGAAAACTTATACTAGGAAAATACAAGCAGGCGTGCCACTAGGGGAGAGCCCTCTCTGGCATTCTTTTTACAGGTATAATTAACCGGCTAATACACGACAGAACTGACATATGCGGATGACTCGAAGCTCATAACGAAAATAAAATCGGCCGATGAAGCTACACTTATCATCAAGAAGACTACCGGATATACAGCAGTCCCTCACGTCATGTAACCCGCAAATTAACTCTGAAAAATCACATGATCGATTAACTCAGCCATGGATTATTCCGAGATATCTCGTTTTTAGTTTAAAAGTTATTTGGAACAACACGAAATATCTCGGGACACAATAACACTCGAAGCAAACAACAGTACCTCCAAATTTATAACTGAAACGTATTTTCTCTGCCATTTATCTGGCTAATTTTGCATTAGGCAGTAAACACGAGTTTTCTCACGCCTGGCATCAAACGACTGGATTTCGTTTTGCTTGTATCGTACAGCAATGTCAGAACAGTAGCGCTCGTTCCTGTGTCGCCATGAATCAAAATATAAAACCGATTCTATATAAATATTTTAACAAGCTGCCCAAAATATACCCGTAGATCAAAATACCAATTAACTCTATAATAGCCGATACCGGCCCCTGTGACCAAACCTAGTAAAAAATAATGATTAGTAAAACAAAGTAATAATAATATAATACCAAATGTTAATTTTAGGTAATAGGATACATTGAAAGGGACTTTATCGGGGGTCAACCCTCTCAATATATCCCACTCATAATTAACAGAGCTATCTGTTTCTGTTGTCATCTGCCTGTATAACATGGTCAAATATGTAATATTAAGAGTTTAGTGGTTTAGTAGATAAATAGTTAGGAAATAATTTAGTTGTTAACAGGCAGGATGACATTTAACCCAACCGATAGCTAAAACACATAAATAGAAAACTTGAAGAAGCAATTATTTAGAATGAAGAGAAAAAGAGAACCAATATCAATCTATAATTTTCATATAAATAAGTACAAAAGAAGCTATCGCTAAAATAAGTAGAACGGAAGTAAGGTTTAAGTATAGTAACAGTACCTCAATCCCCCACGAACTGCTCTAATAGTTCATGAGGTAAGGAAAATAAGATTGTGTGGGGGTGAGGAAAGTCTTTACTTCTTTTTTTGTGATTTTATTTAATATCAATATTAAATATTCTGTTTCTTGTTTTGTTCCCTAATAAATATATAGACCCCTTTCTTTATACCTCTATACTTCGGAAAGGCTGAGTGTTCAAGAATGACAAAAGCACACGTTAATTTATAACATAACATAGTTTATTTACACATATAAATAAATAAATTCTTTATTACTAATAAGTACAGGACATGTACTAGAGACAATAATACTCAACACGGCGACATGGCCAGGAGTTTTACATTATAAATGAAATTAATTGGCAAAAGGAAAAAAAAATTACCGTTACATGTAAATTATAATAATGAAAAAATTAAGACTAAACGTCATATGGAGGAAATTATCCCAGTTCCACAGATAGAATCCACTCGAGGAGCATGTGACGGTATTTGTAGTCGGTAGCTAATTTCTGAAGGTCGACTCCAAGACGGAGCAGTGCCTGAATTTTGGGGAGTACCTGGGCGGGTAGGAACCGACTACAGTTTCAACCGGTTGTATTTGAGGGTTAGTGTGGGCTCCGACCTCAAGGATGACGGAGGATTGTGCCACTGACAAAAATCCCAGATGTTTGGGGCGTTTATCACTCCTGTGTACATTTTTACTGAAGTCATTAAACGCCTGCGTCAATTAACCTCGGGAGCCTGGGTACATTTAGCTGCTCAGCCATGCCAGTTGTTCTCCGTTGAGGGGGTCGGCGATGCTTATTTGTGGCCCATTTCAGGGTCCAGTATTCACACGAGAACACCGATTTTTGAAGTGAGGGCGACGCAGATGCCCAAATTTCAGTAGCGTCTAAAATAGCCGGATGAACAGTGGCTTGAAGATATCTGGTAGTGGTTGCTGCATCGTTGCAATGAAGTAAGTGTTGTTTCGCTCTCCAGCGTAGGGTGTTAAAACGCTTTCGGAGGTATTCTGTGTGAACATTAAATTTCAGCTTCGGATCAAAATAGACACCGAGATCCTTGTGGCAGGTAACTACTGGGATGAGAGTACCTAAAACTAAAGGTAGAATTATTGTTGGTTGCTGTTTCAATGAGTAAGTCGTTATTGCAGATTGATGGGTTAAGGTTTAATCCAAACATGTTCAAGTAAGTTGAAAGACTGGTCAAGTTCTGTGTGATGGAAGACGTAATTGCCATTGGGTTTGCAGACGGTGGGATTAAGGTAAGATATATATATATATACACACACACACAACATGATAGAGTGATCAAAGCTCATGCACATACTAATATTATCCAAATTTGCCTATGTAGCATCAGATATATAAGCAATTAAGTACATTGGTTTTACACCAGAACGGTTATTTCTTTCTACACCACAAACTCAATATCTTTACAGAAAACTGCTAAAGTTTCTTCCTTCTTCACACATAAACAATAAATACTTGAGAGGTTTAGTTAACACCCTTTATATACAACCTATGTAAATCAAATTCTTACTTTATGAATTGATTTAGGAATTTCACTCTTAACTTCTGATTTATTTAGTGCCCCTTTTTCTGTCTTGGGGAATATAATTTCACAAACTTTCTCTAATCAAGATAAATCGTACATTTAACATCAATTTCTGGGCTAATGCTTGTCCCAAGGGTTAGCTACATTCAAAAAAAATATATCATACATATATGTTAGACAATATCTAATAACACATATCAAATTTCTATCCTTTATCTTTCTATATACGTCTAATTATGCATTAATCAAACCCATAAATATCATCTGACTTATCTCTATATTAATATATATATATTAAAATTTTTGTACATCCTTCCCTTAACTTCTTTCTAAACTTCTACTAATCAGATATTAGGGTTCCTTCAGTCCTTCATAGGTGAGTGAGAATACCTTATAACTAGTCACTTAATTTTTCGAATCGGACTTCTGTCTTGGAGCCTTCCGCTCCTTGTTTGGGACTGTCCTCCTAGTTTGGCAAGGGCATTCATCTCAGGACTTCCAGAGGATTTTCGTGCGGGTCATAGTTCGGCTACTCTGCTGAAACTCACTGTTCCATCTGGTCTGGGCTGGCTCTTTGATGTACGGTCCTGCTCCGTCGTTACGGGACTGCTATCTTTCCTTCTGCTCTGCTCCGTCCGCTCTAGACTGGCACGTTGCCTTCACCGCCTGTTAGTTTAGTTACAGGGGCTGCTTCATACCGTCTGCGACATTGGAACTCTATGTCTTCATCAAAAGGAGCTTCCTCCTTTTCCAGCACTTTTGCCTTCGCTGATATCTATCATACCATTCCTTTACTTTCTCCGTTACTTTTCTCTCTCTCCCACTTTTCTGCTCCACCTTTTCTTAAAAACTCATTCACAAGAAGAAAATTTCACAGGGCATCTCTCTCTCATTTCTCCACTCCGTCTGTTCAACACTCATTTACACTAACACTCACAAAAATCTCTACTCTGTCTGTACTAACTGATTCTAACTAACTCCGACAGAAATCTCAACTCTGTCCCTACTAACTCATTCTAACTCCGACAAATATCTCAACTTTGTCTCACACTAACTCATTAACTAACTTCGACATTTACCTCAAATTTATCTCACTGTCTAAATCATATTAACTAACTCCGACAAATACCTCAACTTTGTCTCGCTATACTAATTTTACTACCAAAAAGTCAACTCTGTTTCTTTCTAACTCATTTTTTCACTAACCCTATCAAAAACTGACTTTTGTGTCTCTTCTTCCCCCCCCCTCGGTTCTCTCTTTTGTTTGTCTTAATTCTGTACCACCCCTATTTCAGGCCCGACCTGCTTCCGGGTCTTAACCAATCTTCTCATCCTATCAAACTTTTCTCTCTGCCCTATTCGCCCATGTTATCCTTTCCCATGCTGTCCCTTCAGTGTTCGATCCAACCTCTCATTTTAATAAACTTGAGAATTTCCCAGGCAGACTGTTGCTTTGAAGTCCGCCGACATTTCCGCAACTCTGGTTAGTCTTGACAGCTTTACTTCACAAGATCCACAAAAATTGCCATCACCGACAGCCAGACGCCAGTCTTAATTCTAATCCGAGCGTTTGTCAAGTACTGAATTTACTTCTAGTCTTGTGTCCATATGTTACCGATCACAGGAATATTCCGACAATACGGGCTACCGCACTTTTGTTTTCCAGAGCTAGTAGTACCCCTTTCACACCTATTTACCAACAGCCGCTGCTACCTGTTCCCGTTATTTTGGTTTATTCCCGTGTGCTCGGAGCTGAAGTCCTTGTCTAATTTAATCCCATCGAGTGACCCATTATCTTAAATAATATTTGTGACTGGGAAGGTTTGGCCGCCCCATATTGTTATATGAGAAGTTTTACTTTTAATTAATCTCTCGTGTGTATAAAATATTTTCCTTGTAAGATTTTATATCTTACAGTTCAGTAGTCTATAGTTAAAAGTAAGAAAAAAGCGTCAATGCAAAGCTTCTAGGGTGAGAATTAATTTCTTGGCTTCTCTCTTTTGCGCCTGAGAATCTTATATCTGTGGTCTTTTTCTAATGGTACTCCTCTAAAGATAATACATAATTTTTGGTAGTTACCGCTTAATTATAAATCTAGAGGGCGCGCACTCTATTTGGTTCATTTAATTTAATCTATTTGGTTTATTTTGTTAACTAAATTTATGTGTCAGAACTGCGAGGACGCTGGCATCAACTGTCATCGGAGATATAATAACGCGTGCTCTACCATGCAGCCTTTCTTATATTTCTTTCCTTTGTGTTAAGATGTTTGCTATCTCCTAATCATTATTTATTTAATGTTGTAATCAGAATTATTCAATATATAACGGGCCTTTATACCACTTTTTATAGCTTATAGGAATTAGCCATTCCACTGTTCGCTATTTTTCTATGTTATGCCTTATATTATCCTATATTTCAGTGTTATCCTTATGACATACCAGGATCCCTTTCTATAAGGGATGGAAAGTTACTCTCCCGGTATTATCCTACGTACTTTGGCATTAACGCTTTTTCTTTACTTTTAACTATAGACTAGCGAAATCTATTTTCCTTACCTCATGAACTATTAGAGCAATTCGAGGGGGATTGAGGTACTGTTACTATACTTGAACCTTACTTCCGTTCTACTTATTTTAGCGATAGCTTCTTTTGTACTTATTTATATGAAAATTATAGATTGATATTGGTTCTCTTTTTCTCTTCATTCTAAATAATTGCTTCTTCAAGTTTTCTATTTATGTGTTTTAGTTATCGGTCGGGCTAAATGTCATCCTGCCTGTTAACAACTAAATTATTTCGTAACTATTTATCTACTTAACCACTAAACTCTTAATATTACATATTTGACCATGTTATACAAGCAGATGACAACAGAAACAGATAGCTCTGTTAATTATGAGTGGGATATATTGAGAGGGTTGACCCCCGATTAAGTCCCTTTCAATGTATCCCATTACCTAAAATTAACATTTGGTATTATATTATTATTACTTTGTTTTACTAATCATTATTTTTTACTAGGTTTGGTCACAGGGGCCGGTATCGGCTATTATAGGGTTAATTGGTATTTTGATCTACGCCTATATTTTGGGCAGCTTGTTAAAATACATATGTTCTTATATTCAGCATTAATAGAGTCATATGATACAAGAAAGCAGCATCAGCCAAAAAAAAAAAAAAAAAAAAAAAATGCCATTTCCACTTCACCCCTCTGTTCGGTCGAAATACCTGTCCAGCTAAGCCTTAAACTTATTTAGCCATGACAAGGGATGGAAGTCTGTTCCACCAACCAAAAATCCGCTGGCTAAAAGCAAATTTCCGCACGTCTATCCCACATCTGTCTTTCCTCAATTTGAATTTATGCCCTCTCAGGTGATTATTCTGAGCAAGAGGAACAATCCCATTAGCATTGAGAATGCTCAAGCCATTCAAAGCCTTATACTGTACACCTCTATCAGATCACCTCGCTGGTGCCTAGTCTCCAGACACTAATTTGCAAAACTTAAGCCTTTCTTCGTAAGAGCACCCTTTTTTTCCATTCACTAATCTTGTTGCCCTTCTCTGTACTCGTTCCAGCAGCTCTACATCCTTCTTGAAATGAGGCCTCCAGACCTGTAAACAGCACTCTAGGTGTGGCCTGACCATTGCCTTATAGAAGGGAATAATCACCTCCTTATCCCTGCTAGAAAAATTCCTGTATATCATTGACAATACACCATGAGCTACTCTTGCAGCCCGTCTGCACTGTCAGAGAACTTCATATCTGCCTGCACAATCAACCCCAGGTCCCGTTCATTCTCTACCACTATCAGTGTAGTACCACAAAGTTGATACGTTGCTCTGGGGTTGCTGTTTCCCATGTGTAGTACTTTACATTTGTCAATGTTAAACTTCATTTGCCACCTCTCAGCCCATCTGCTCAACCTTTCCAGAGCCTGTTGCAGCAGCATAGTGCCAGTAGTGTCCTTGTCAGCCATGCCAACCTTCGTATCGTCTGCAAACGTGGACATTAAGCTTGATATACTATCATCAATATCATTTATAAATACAGAAAACAATAATGGACCAACACTGAACCCTGAGGAACTCCGCTAATAACATTAGTCCACGATGAGCAGTGTCCATTAATTACCACTTTGTCTTCTCCCCCTCAACCACCCCTTTATCCACAGCAGCAATTTGCCTCCAATGCCACACTGCTTCAAACTGTGCAGCAGTCTTCCATGTGCAACATTATTAAAAGCCTTTCTAAGATCCAAGTATATAATATCAAAGTTATTCCCTGCATCCAGTTCTTTTGTGACTGCATGATAGTATCCAATCAAATTGGTCAGGCAAGACTTCCCCTGAAAAAAACCATGCTGTGTCCGAGCTATAACTGAAGTCTTGTCTATTTGATCGTGCAGTGCTTCTTTAACCAGTGCCTCCATTAATTTTCCTGGAACAGAAGTTAAACGCAAAAGTCCATATTACTTGTGTCAGCCTTTTATCGTCCTTTGTGAATCAGGGTTACATTTGCACATCTCCAGTCTGTGGGTACCTCCCCTGAGTCCAAGGAAGTATATAATTATATACTTCCTTATATAATCATAATTATGGCTAAGGGTTTGCTTACTTCCTTTGCTGCCTCCTTTAATATAACTGGATAGATCCCATCCACCCCCAGGTGCCTTTCTTGTGTTTATCTTCAACAATTTCTCCTCCACTTTACTCTCAGAGATTACAAGATTCTCTAGCTTACTGCCAGAGTTGAATACACGTCTGGCATTCCCCTCGCTGAATAACTCCTCATGTGTGAATGTCGATGCAAAATATTCATTTAGTTTGTTAGCTACCTGAGCAGGATCATCAACACTTGACCCATCGATATCAAGTGGAACAATTTGATTCATCCCCTTCCTTCTAGAGTTTACATAAGTAAAGAACTCTTTGCTGTTTTTCTTTGCATCCCTTGCCAAGGATTTCTCGTAATCTGCCTTCGCCTGCCTAACCTCATTTGTAACTTGGTTGCATATCAACTTGTATCTATCATAGGCTTCTGTGTCATGTGTTAATTTGTAAGTATCCCATGCATTTTTCTTCTCTGCCATATGCCTCATTAGTTCATCTGACATCCATTTTGGCCTAAACCTTGAACAATATTTCTTAGTTGGTATGTAAAGCCTAGTAGCTTCCAAGATAAGTTCTTTGAATGCTTCCCATTTTCAGTTTGCTGTTGGTAACATCATCAGTTGGTCCCACTGTATAGAATTTAAATACTGTCTCAGTCCATCGTAGTCGCCTTTAAGAAAGCAATAACCCTTCCCTTTACCCCTGATGGTAGTTACCTCTTTGAATAAATCCTACTTCAGCACACTGTGATCACTGCTACCTAGTGGTTCCTTTATCTGCAGATTCTTAATGCATGAAGAATCACTGCTGATAATCAGATTAATCGTATTACCCCTAGTTGCCTGCTGAACATGCTGATGTAGAAAACAATCATCCAATAAATCTTCAAAAGCCTTTCTAGTGTGTGAGTGACCAACCCCCAAGTTCCAGTCAATATCTGGGAAATTAAAATTCCCCATTATAAGACTCTGTGATTTACTGGCCCACTCTATTTACGTGTACAGTTTCTTATTATACTCATCAGAGTCATTTGGCCTATAATACACTCCTACTCTCAATTTTGATCTCCCAATGCTTTGTCAGACCAAACTGACTCAACACTGCACTGTCCAGCGATGTCGACTGGCTACACTTCCTTGGTTTTTATGTGTTTCTTAACTAATAGCATAACCCTACCTCCCTTCCTATCCAGTCTATCCTTTCTGTAGACGTTGTACTCCCCAAATTCCAGTTCTGCATCCCTTATATCTGTGTGACACCACGTCTCTGAAATCACCACAATATCTGCCTTTGATATTTTGAGCAATACTTGAAATTCATCAAATTTATTTACTAAACTCCTAGCATTGGTGTGTACACAAGTAAACATGCACCTGTTCTTTTTCTTAGCAACCCTAACACAACCCATTTGTTTACTTGTACCGCAATGATTCCGAGCAGTCTCTGTAATATCGTGCATCTTTATCCTTTATCCTCCAGAATCGGTTTTATATTTTCGGCCACCACCATCATATCTAACATTGTTGGTATTGTTATTTGGTTTTTAGGAGCATTAGCAACTAAAGGCATATTGCTTCGGGGATATGCTGTGGTCATTCCCTGACCTTTCCGCATTCTCCGTATTTTGTGGTGACGGCTCGCACCCCGGTCTAATCAAGAAGCGCGTGTGCTACGCAGTGCTGCTCCTTCCCACGTAGCTATGGAGGCGTCTCATATCTAAAATACTATTAAATAGCACGTACCTATTTTACTTAAGCTATAATAAAATATATATTACGATGGACGTAATGTACTATCTAAAATAGTTGGCATTAATCCGATCTGGATTATGTTGCATAAGATATTTATAAATTGTTCCTATTATATATATATATATATATATGAGATAAGTAGATAGTGGTAAGAGTTTTTTAAAAAAATAAAATATACTAGCTTATCGGACAAACCATAAACCATGGCAGAAACCCAATGTGACCTGGAAAAAATCAATCTATGCCATAATGAAAATATATAAATATACTATTAAAATGTTAATTATGGCAAAAAGATACATTGAAAGGGACTTTTTCGAGGGCTAACCCTTTCAATGTGTCAACCATAATTAACGAGCTATCCGTTTCTGTAGTCATCGTCCAGCATAACTATTTCCAAAAATATGTAGTAGGTTAGAGCCGAAAATTAAGAGTGGTAAAATTAGTTATTTAATCCCAAATTTAGCAGTAAGCTGGCAAGATGACTGTTAGCCCGACGGATAGCTAAAAATTAAAATTAAAATATAGAAAGAGCAATAATTATTGTTAGTCATATGTGCGTAGTGTATATTTAAAGCAGCAATGGTAGTTGAAGCAAAAATAACAGTATGAGCATTCGCTAAACAAGGTGAACGGCAAAAGGTATAAGAATAGATATAGTACCTCAATCCCCCTCGAATACTCTAATAGTTCATGAGATATGAAGAAATAGGAATAAGAAAGCGAAAGTAAAACAGCAAAGAAAAAGCAAAATAATTAACATAGGATGCAACCTTATAGCAAGGTATCCTAGGTAGAAAGTTTTAAGATAAAAATAAAAATAATAATGCTTACCATAGTATGGCCAAGGTACTAGAAAAACAAATGTATAGTCACATCTAGCATATATAACTACCGATCGTAGCCCCCACTAGGAAATATAATAATTAAGTTAAGTGATGAAATACGTATAACATCATGCTGTATTTAACTTCCGTATAATATAACACATAGAAAAGCCGTCAAATAAATATCTCTCTAGAAGATATAGTAGAGGTTTACAGAATAAATTCCTACTCATGGAGTAAATATAGGTACAGGTTTTTAATACAAGTAAGCTATATGTAACTTACTCCATGAGCAGTGCCTAATATTTACATAATTACAAGTCCAACGAAATTTATCCAATTCAAAGCAACACCTACGAAAATTTTACAAATGCTATGTTATATTAACGCCTGTTTAGGACTTTATCTATAATACTCTGCGCGTTAAGGCTATATTTCCCTTTGTTGTTTGCTATCAATATAGCCCTATACATATATTTTGTAATTATGTGGTGTGGGAAGTCATTTTTAAGAAGCTTGGTTCTAAATCCAATGAGTGCGTCTATAATATAATCTGTCTGGTTACATATGTGTATTCTTCTGATGGTTTGTGCAATTAGGGTATTGCGATGTATCCTATTTGAGATATTCGAGTTCCAGTTAGTGAGGTCAATAGTATAAAAATGAAAATTATTGCGTTTATCATACAGTTTGGTGTGTACCGTATTGTTGTTTATCCTTATATCCAAGTCCAGGAAGGTAGCAGATATAGAATTATTAGTGTTGGTGCGTTCTAATGTTAATTCAGGCGGATAATATTTGATTGCTTCTGTCAGGAAGTTAGGCTTATTAAAGACTATTAAATCCTCAATATATCTGTACAAAACCATATTTTAAACAAAATATGGTTTTGTGCAGATATATTGACGATTTAATAGTCTTATATATTGACAGATATATTTTGTTAACGCGCAGAGTATTATAGATAAAGTCCTAAACAGGCGTTAATATAACATAGCATTTGTAAAATTTTTGTAGGTGTTGCTTTGAATTGGATAAATTTCGTTGGACTTGTAATTATGTAAATATTAGGCACTGCTCATGGAGTAAGTTACATATAGCTTACTTGTATTAAAAACCTGTACCTATATTTACTCCATGAGTAGGAATTTATTCTGTAAACCTCTACTATATCTTCTAGAGAGATATTTATTTGACGGCTTTTCTATGTGTTATATTATACGGAAGTTAAATACAGCATGATGTTATACGTATTTCATCACTTAACTTAATTATTATATTTCCTAGTGGGGGCTACGATCGGTAGTTATATATGCTAGATGTGACTATACATTTGTTTTTCTAGTACCTTGGCCATACTATGGTAAGCATTATTATTTTTATTTTTATCTTAAAACTTTCTACCTAGGATACCTTGCTATAAGGTTGCATCCTATGTTAATTATTTTGCTTTTTCTTTGCTGTTTTACTTTCGCTTTCTTATTCCTATTTCTTCATATCTCATGAACTATTAGAGTATTCGAGGGGGATTGAGGTACTATATCTATTCTTATACCTTTTGCCGTTCACCTTGTTTAGCGAATGCTCATACTGTTATTTTTGCTTCAACTACCATTGCTGCTTTAAATATACACTACGCACATATGACTAACAATAATTATTGCTCTTTCTATATTTTAATTTTAATTTTTAGCTATCCGTCGGGCTAACAGTCATCTTGCCAGCTTACTGCTAAATTTGGGATTAAATAACTAATTTTACCACTCTTAATTTTCGGCTCTAACCTACTACATATTTTTGGAAATAGTTATGCTGGACGATGACTACAGAAACGGATAGCTCGTTAATTATGGTTGACACATTGAAAGGGTTAGCCCTCGAAAAAGTCCCTTTCAATGTATCTTTTTGCCATAATTAACATTTTAATAGTATATTTATATATTTTCATTATGGCATAGATTGATTTTTTCCAGGTCACATTGGGTTCCCGCCATGGTTTATGGTTTGTCCGATAAGCTAGTATATTTTATTTTTTAAAAAACTCTTACCACTATCTACTTATCTCATATATATATCTATACAGACCGATATAATGTTTAATCGTCCTAGATGGCATTAATTGGTTATGTGGCTACTTAATATTTATTGTAATTATTAATATTATTATTTTCGTTATTATAACATTTTATTTCTGCTTTTTATTGCTTGAAAAAAAAAAAAAATATATATATATATATATATATATATATGAGTTAAGTTAATAATGGTTAGAGTTTTTTTAAAAATAAAATATGGTATACTAGCTTATCAGGTAAACCATAAACCATGGCGGGTATCCAACGTGACCTGGAAAAAATCAATCTATGCCATGACATAAGCAATAAATATATATAAATACTATTAAAATGTTAGTTATGGCAATAAGATACATTGCAAGGGACTTTTTCGAGGGCTAACCCTTACAATGTACCAACCATAATTAACGAGCTATCCGTTTCTGTAGTCATCGTCCAGCATAACTATGTCCTAATATACGTAAAATAGTATTAAGTTAGAGCCAAATGTATAAATATAGTAGTAGTTAGAGCCAAAAGTATAAAATTTTGTAGTAAGTTAGAGCCAAAAGTATAAAATTTTGTAGTAAGTTAGAGCCAAATAGTAGTAATAAAATTTGTTTGTTAATCCCAAATTTAGCAGTTAACTGGCAAGATGACTGTTAGCCCGACGGATAGCCAAAATATTAAATTAAATTAAAATTATAGAAAGAGCTATAATTATTGTTAGGCATATGTGCGTAGTTGATAGTAAATGCTGCCACGGTAGTCTCATCAAATTAATAAAAATAATAACAGTGTGAGCTATAGCTAACAAAGGCGAACGGAAAAAGGTATAAGAATAGATATAGTACCTCAATCCCCCTCGAATACTCTAATAGTTCATGTGGTATGAAAAAATAGGGATAAGAAAGTGAAAGTTAAACAGCAAAGAAAAAGCAAAATAATTAACATAGGATGTACCTTATAGTAAGGTATCCTGGTTAGAATGATTTTAGATTAAAATTAGAATGCTTACCACCGTATGGCCAAGGTACTAGAAAACCACATGTATTGGCGCGTGTAGCATATATAACTACCGATCGCAACCCCCCCTAGGAAATGTAATAGTTAAGTTAAGTGATAAAATAAGTATAATTACATACAGCGCCATCTGCTGTTATTTAATATACTGTATAGTATTACACATAGAAAAGCCGTCAAATAAGTATATCTCGAAGTAATAATAGAAGTTTACAGAATAAATTCCTACCCATGGAGCAAATATAGGTACAAGTTTTTAATGCGAGTAAGCTATATGCAACTTACTCCATGGGCAGTGCCTACTATTTACATAATTACATATCCAACGAAATTTATCTAAGCCAAAGAAACACCTATGAAAATTTTTTACAACGGCTATGTTATATTAGCGCCTGTTTAGGACTTTATCTATAATACTCTGTGCGTTAAGATTATAGTTCCCCTTGTTGTTTGCTATCAATAAAGCTCTATACATATATCTAGTAATTACGTGGTGTGGGAAGTAATTTTCTAAAAGCTTGGATCTGAATTCAATGAGTGTATCTATTATATAATCTGTCTGGTTACATATATGTATTCTTCTGATGCTTTGCGCGATTAGGGTATTGCGATGTATCCTTTTTGAGATATTCGAGTTCCAGTTAGTGAGGTCAATAGTATTAAAACGAAAATTTTTGCGTTTATCATACAGTTTAGTGTGTACACTATTGTTATCTATCCTTATATCCAAGTCAAGGAAGGTAGCAGATTTGGAATTATTAGTGTTGGTGCGTTCTAATGTTAATTCAGGCGGATAGTATTTGATTGCTTCCATATGGAAGTCAGGCATATTAAAAACTATCAAATCGTCAATATATCTGTATAGAACCATATTTTGTTTAAAATTATATTCGAAGTGGTGTAGGTATAAATTTGCCACAATGCATGAGCTACATGCACCCATCGGTATCCCTGTATGTTGCCTATAAAGATTACTGCCATTAAATATATAGTTATTGAAGATGCAAAGGTTGAAAAGGTCATCCCAGTGGTGTTTCTCACAGGGTAAGATATTTTTGTATTTATCATAATAATGGCTGAACACAGTTTTTAGGCTGTTATGTGGGATGCTAGTAAACAAGTTATTAAAGTCGAACGTATTGATATGTTCTATCGTATGGATGCCTGTGTTGCTATTAATGTAATTTAATACCGGTCTATTATTGAGAATAATATTTGAATGACCTATGCTATCAAAAATAATTTGAAGTAAATTAACTAGTTTGCGATGCGGAATCTTAGCGTAGCTATCCCTACACGAAGTTATAAATCTAAAACCTGTCGGATTTTTATGAAACTTAGGTATACAGTATATGTATGGGTATGTAGTTGTATGGTTGGTAAGTTTTAATTTTTTATGCCACGCACGTATTTTCTTAGTAATAGCGTTACGTTTATCCGTTACTATATTGTATGTGCTACTGTTGTTAAGTTCATTTAGTAATACTGTAGTGTAAAATTTTTTACATATGATGCTGTAGTTATTAGAGGCTTTATCAATAGTAGTAATAATAAACTTATCTTGCATCAGTTTAAGCTTACGCTTAATTGCATCTATATTAAAAATCTTAGTAGGTGGTAGTTTCCTGCTTGCGGACTTTATTTGTTTCTTGATGGCCTGAAAGGTGCGTGTAAGCCACTTGTGGAAGGCTTCCAAGGATGTGTTATATTTGTAGGATAACTTTAGGCAGAACTTCATTATATCTGAATGTAGTTGTTTGATGATGGCATAGGTATTAATATCAGTATTTGGTCGAAATTTAAAACCAAATGATAGAATCTCACGTAGCTCAGGATAGTCTATAATGTTCAAATCTCCTGTGATAATGTGTTTATGGTGTGCGTCCACATATGTCTGATATTGCGGTAAATGGCAATAGCAATCCGCCTCAATATCACTATTGACGAGGTTAGTAGCTGCTTTTTTATAGTTACAGACCAATAGTCCAAACGGTTTATTATAGCTGAATCTAGTACGTAACAGTGCATTGGTAATAGGTAAATCACTTATATATACGTTAATGGTTTTATCTAGGCAGACATAATCGAATAATGCGTGGCTGAATTTAATGTTTATTTATTCATATGTAACCTTCGTTTTTTTATTACTAAAAATAAATTTAATTATGTCTTTAATCAGGAGGTTAAGGTGTAAGTTGTTATGTTTATAGTTGGAGTTGATGGTGTCAAGGGCTCGGATTTTACTATGTTTCAACCCGAATATAAAATCATGAATCTGTTTGACATGTATAATTGGTTTGTCCCAATGCATTAACATGTCATTGAAATCGTCAGCTATATTTGGTGTGCGGGCTTTTTTATTGTATGTTTTGGTTATTCTGTTAGATTTGGGTCTTTTCACTATTTGAAACAGGCTATATATACAAGAATCGTTCATAGTATTGCTAGTGTAGCAATTTCCATTAAATTTATTATTAAGACCATAAGGATACAGTGTTTTATATTTTAATATATTGATATTTTCGGATTCTAACCTGGTATTGTGGTTACTTTCAATAGCTAATATAGTAATAGAAGTATTGCTAAAGCTGTGTAGTTGAAAGTGCTGTAGTTCGATGTCTTTAATATTAACGAAGTTTTTAATGTGGGATCTATGCACGTTAATTCTAATGTGTAGCTCCCCTCCAGTTTGTCCTATGTATTTAGCTTCACATAAGTTGCAATTAATGAGGTACACCACCCCACTGGCATGGCAAAAAACTGGAGCGTCGATGTTATTAGTAATATGATACTTGCTCATGTTAGGACAGGTCTGACAAAGTGTATTATTACAACTATTAAATTTTAGATAGCTGCTATTATGTTTATTGCAAGTTACTACGTCTGTAGTATCAGGAGCATAGCAGGCAATATCGGTAAGCGCTACATTATTATTTGCTATCTCGGTAAGATCATTAGTATGGCATGCTATGTTAGTAGGAGCCTCAGCATTGGCACTGAATAGATTCAATTGGACAGCAGCATTAGATGTTGAATGGCTAGTAGAAGAACTTGTCGGATCACCCAGAGCCCCAGTGATATCCGCGGTACAATTTATTCTACGCGACCGACGTAGCATTATGTTATTCTTATTTGTGTAGAAACTCATGATCGTATAAATATAAGATGTGCGTATACACATAAAATTCTCCAGTAAACGTCAGAAGACCCAAACAGGGAAAAAGGCTGTCTGAGAGGCCACCATTACAGACTGTATTTAATACTAAGAAGTGTTAACGGATGTATATATGTAGCTATGTAGGAAAATTCCTGGTAGACGAGTCACAACTCAGGTAATCCCCTTTGTATTTCCAAGTATAACGAAGCAAATATTAAATGTTATAATAAATATAAATATTATAATAAATATTAAGTAGTACAGAAACGGATAGCTCGTTAATTATGGTTGATACATTGTAAGGGTTAGCCCTCGAAAAAGTCCCTTGCAAAGTATCTTATTGCCATAACTAACATTTTAATAGTATTTATATATATTTATTGCTTATGTCATGGCATAGATTGATTTTTTCCAGGTCACGTTGGATACCCGCCATGGTTTATGGTTTACCTGATAAGCTAGTATACCATATTTTATTTTTAAAAAAACTCTAACCATTATTAACTTAACTCATATTCATACAGACCGATGTAATGTTTAATCGTCCTAGATGGCATTAATTGGTTATGTTACTACTTAATATTTATTATAATATTTATATTTATTATAACATTTAATATTTGCTTCGTTATACTTGGAAATATATATATATATATATATATATATATATATATATATATATATATATATATATATTAAAGCAAGTAATAGATAAGTTAGTGGCAACAGAACGCTATACTAGCCATTACTGGTCCTTAGTTCAAACCTGGAAAGGATACATATAAATAGAATAGAGTAGAGAAAATAATATAATATAATAGATAAATCATAAAGGTAGAACATAACATAAATAAGTATGGTATGTTAATTATAGGAGATAGTAACACAAAGAAAGGGACTTTTTCAAGGGCTAACCCTTTCAATGTGTCCTCCTATAACTAACTGAGCTATCAGTTTCTGATATCATCTGCCTGTTAAACGTTGCCGAATGGTGATAAAAGATATCATTGGGGTGGAAGGTTTAAGTTAAAGTTAAACATAAAGAATTTTGTGGTAGTTAACAATAGGTGGAGATTTGTGGTAGTTAACAGGCTAGATGACTTTAGCCCGACCGATAGCTAAAACACAACGAAAAGTAGAGGCAATTGAGAACCAATAGCATCATATTAATGGGTGGTACAGTAGCTAAAGCTAAAAAAGAAGAACGGAAAAAGGGTTTAAGAAAAGGGATAGTACCTCAATCCCCCTCGAATTACTCTAATAGTTCATGAGGTAAGAAGAATAGAAAAAGACAGCACATAGATAAAAGTAGAGGAGAAGCAATATTGCAATTGTACGTCGGATTATACCGGGCGCGTAACTACCCGTCTCTTATAGTAAGAGATCCTGGTATTTCAATAGCATAACATAACATGGCAAATTTGGATAAAATATAAATTAGATAAAATGAAGGAAGACAGGAAAGGCAAGTTCCTAATCACTTACTTACATCGTGGTACTTGGTGCATAGATAGTAGACCTATCTCGATGATGAAACAAGAAAAACCACGTTGTAGTGCACGTGTTAATTTATATATGAAGATAATAGTGGATGTCAGCGCCCTCTTACTGACATGTAATTAGTTGTAGATTCATTATAATAGGCCCAAAATAAGCCAAAATAATAATGGCGCGCCCTCTGGTATTATTAGCGTATAGCATGAAGAGGCGAAAACTAGAATAGGATGAGCGGTTCTCATAAAAAGCCAAAGAAAAAGAAAACGAAAAGGAAAAGAAAACGAAAAAGCTGGCTAAGGGGGGAAGCCAAGAATAAATTAATTACTACCTCAGGAACAAATATAGGTACAACTTTTTCAATGAGTGTAAGCTATATTAATTTTGTTCCTGAGGCAGTGCCTAATAATGTACATATATACAGGCTCTGTAGAAGCCGTCAACCGTAAATAATCCAGTAGGTACTTAAGCACAGATAATGTGGGTGAAACGTTAATTACGCAAAACACGCGATATAATATAATGGTGGTCAAAACTATTATGGAAAGTATTTAAGGCTATCAACATAGCTGTATGTAAGTTTTTAATAATAAAATGATCCGGGAATCCGTTATCAGATAACTTTTGTCTGAAATCGATAAGCGTGTTGATAATGTTGTTTGCCTTATTGCATATTTTAATTAATCTAATGCTTTGTGACACGATTATATTTTTATGGATTCTTAATGATATGTTTGAATGCCAGTTGGTAAGGCTAATGGCCTTAAATCCGAACGCATTACGTTTGTCGTAGACGTTAGTATCTATATTATTAGTGTGTACCTGTATGTTTATATCCAGGTATGTAGCTGATTTGGTGCTATCTGTGTTGGTGGCAACTATTTCTAATTCCGAAGGGTAAAATTTGCCAAATTCAGTGAGAAAGTTAGGATGATCAAAGACAATTAAATCGTCAATGTATCTATATAGTGTTATTTCCTTGCTAATTTTTGTTTCAAAGAAATGCAAGTAGAGATTAGCAACCAGGCTAGAGCTACAAGCTCCCATGGCAATCCTTGTATTCTGTTTATATATTCTAGTACCATTGTAGATATAGCTATTAAAAATACATATATTTATCAGATCATTCCAGTGTTGCTGCTTGCATGGTAATATATTTTTATATTCAGTGTAATAGTGACTGAGTACGTATTTTAAACTATCGTGCGGGATACTAGTGAACAGATTTTTGAAGTCGTAAGTGCTTACATGTTCAATAGAGTCATTATTGTGTTTTAAATATTCTAGAATTGGGTTATTATTGAGAATGACTCTAGCATGGTCAATGTTTTTAAAAATAATATTTAGTAATTCAACCAGCATTTTATGTGGAATTTTAGCGTAACTGTTCCTGCATGAAGTGATGAATCTACAACTGATGGGTGACAGCGTATATTGCTACAAATATTGAATTTTAGGAAATTGGTATTAATTTCAGGATTAATATCCTTGGTCTTTATAGTTGATAGTGGCGTGTCAGGGTGGGTAACCCGGTCTGGTGTGAATTCGTGCGTAGTATTATCAGAATCCACTGCATTATTGGTATGGCGGTCCTCCAGTGGGCCTAAAGCATTAGATGCTGCATGGCTAGTAATGTGACTTATCGGACCACCCAGAGCCCCAGTGGTATCCGCGGTACAGTTTAGCCTACGCGACCGACGTAGTATCTTATTATTATTTGTGGTGTAAATACTCATGGTAAATTAGTTCGATATCCTAGTGTATAGAACCTGGCTGCCTCCACGTGGCTTGGGATGGGAGCGGGGGGTTGGGGCATTTCTCGCCCTCGACCCCCTGCTGCTAAACGCCAGGTGCCAGCCACATACAACAGAAACAACACATAATTCACACTAAACTACCCAACTGAGTATACGCAATTAAAATTACACTTAGAATTCTTCATCCTAACCCAAACTTAAACTAAAATAGACTCATCGCGGCTCAAACCACGTAAGCTACACCCAAAACCGAACAAATCATAACTAAACTAAAAACTCACTTAACTTAAATAATACATAACCTAAACTCACATGAACACAAACTCATATCAAATACCCAACCACTTAAACCTAACCAACTTAACGTCATTCTAAATCTCACTTAGCTCACCTAAACTTAAAATCACTTATTGATAACTTGAACTTCAACTTAACTTAACTAAAGCTTAAATTTAACTTCAACACCGCCTAAAACCTAAACAAAATCAACTTAAACTAGATAAAAAATTTAACTTAGACTTAAAAACATTAGAGGAATTTTGCTATACAGCTGGCAATTAACATGCTTAACGAACGGCGGACATAGGGGGAACCCTGGAAACCGCCAGTAACTAACATAATTACTTTGCAGTGTATCACTCTCTACAGTATAAACATAATGGACCTGGAGATAGCTAGAATAGGTGTGTAATCATGTGCAATTTTAAGTATTACTATAAATTAATGCATAAAGGCAGAGTCCTGGCAGACAAGTCAAAACGCAGGCAAACCCCTTTTTTGTATAGCGAGCAAATAGAATACGTGAACAGAATTTATAAATAACTAAACAATAGAATCTAGGAGCGAGAGAAATACTAAAAATACTAAAAGGAGAAGAGCATGGAGATAGCTAGAATAGGTGTGTAATCATGTGCAATTTTAAGTATTACTATAATTCTCTTCTCCTTTTAGTATTTTTAGTATTTCTCTCGCTCCTAGATTCTATTGTTTAGTTATTTATAAATTCTGTTCACGTATTCTATTTGCTCGCTATACAAAAAAGGGGTTTGCCTGCGTTTTGACTTGTCTGCCAGGACTCTGCCTTTATGCATTAATTTATAGTAATACTTAAAATTGCACATGATTACACACCTATTCTAGCTATCTCCAGGTCCATTATGTTTATACTGTAGAGAGTGATACACTAGGATATCGAACTAATTTACCATGAGTATTTACACCACAAATAATAATAAGATACTACGTCGGTCGCGTAGGCTAAACTGTACCGCGGATACCACTGGGGCTCTGGGTGGTCCGATAAGTCACATTACTAGCCATGCAGCATCTAATGCTTTAGGCCCACTGGAGGACCGCCATACCAATAATGCAGTGGATTCTGATAATACTACGCACGAATTCACACCAGACCGGGTTACCCACCCTGACACGCCACTATCAACTATAAAGACCAAGGATATTAATCCTGAAATTAATACCAATTTCCTAAAATTCAATATTTGTAGCAATATACGCTGTCAAACCTGTCCGTCCATGAACACTAAACATTCCACTAGCTGTACAGAAGCTCCAACTTTTTGCCATGCCTGTGATATCGTTTACCTTATCACTTGCAATACTTGCTTTGCAAAATATATAGGGCAAACCGGAGGAGAACTACACATTAGAATCAATACGCACCGATCACATATTAAAAACTATGTCAACATAAAAGACATAGAAATACAGCATTTCCAGTTGCATAACTTTAATGACATCACCATCACCATTTTAGATATAGAGCATAATTATAGAACCAGGCTAGAACTAGAAAACATTAACATACTGAAACATAAATCTCTCTATCCTTACGGACTAAACAGTCTATTTAATGGGCATTGTTACACTAATAAAACTTCAGATGCTTGCGTCTATAACCTATTTCACTTGGTCAAAAGACCTATTTTCAACATAGTAAAAGTTACCACTAACATAACAACCCATACTGCAAAAGTTACACATACTAATAACACTACTCTGGTTAGATTTGCAGATGTATTAAGTTCATGGGACGAACCCATTATACCTGTCAAGCAGATACACGATATTATCTTCGGACTAAAACTGAGTAAATTTAAAGCTTTAATAAAAATCAATGCCACATATAGCTACAAGAATATACATCTGAAGCACTTACTTAGCGATATCTTTAAATACAGATGTAGCAATATTTATAGCACTACCAACGAATATATTAACATCAAATACAGCTATAACATGTTGGATCATATAAACCTAAATAAACTCATGAATATCTACAAACACGACCTGCCTATTAACAATCTGATTATCAGTACCAGATTCAGTTACAATAAGCCTATTGGTCTTACAGTCTGTAACTATAAGCAGGTTGCATGTAACCTAGAAAAGAGCGATATTGAGGCCGAATGCTTATGTCATCTGCCTCAATATATTGCTTATGTGGACAAAGATCACAAGCACATTATTACTGGTGACATCAGTATCATTACTGAACCCGAATTACGCAACTTACTCTCCTATGGATTCAAATTTAGACCCAGCACTACATACAATACCAATAAGATGTCCAAACAAATACATCAAGACCTCATACAATTTTGCCTAAAACTAGCCTACAAACACAACATACCACTAGAAGCTTTCCACAAATGGATATCCCTCACATACCAAGCTATTTATAAACAGCTTACTGTCTCACATAATAATAAACAGCATGCCAAGACCTTTGACTTGGGTAAAATAAAACAACAATTAAAAAAGTTACAGGCTATGTTTATCATAACCTCCATAGACAAAGCAGCCAACAACTACAGCTTCATATGCAAGAAATTCTATACTACTACCTTACTAAACGAGCTGAACAACAGTTCTACATACAAAGTAGAGACTATTAAACGCACCACCATCACCAAAAAACTACTGGCTATACACAAAAAACTAAAACTAAACAACACCAACACTAATTTTCCGTATGTTTATTGCATACCCAAATTCCACAAATCACCCATCAGTTTTAGATTCATCACTTCATGCAGGAACAGTTACGCTAAAATTCCACATAAAATGCTGGTTGAATTACTAAATATTATTTTTAAAAACATTGACCATGCTAGAGTCATTCTCAATAATAACCCAATTCTAGAATATTTAAAACACAATAATGACTCTATTGAACATGTAAGCACTTACGACTTCAAAAATCTGTTCACTAGTATCCCGCACGATAGTTTAAAATACGTACTCAGTCACTATTACACTGAATATAAAAATATATTACCATGCAAGCAGCAACACTGGAATGATCTGATAAATATATGTATTTTTAATAGCTATATCTACAATGGTACTAGAATATATAAACAGAATACAGGGATTGCCATGGGAGCTTGTAGCTCTAGCCTGGTTGCTAATCTCTACTTGCATTTCTTTGAAACAAAAATTAGCAAGGAAATAACACTATATAGATACATTGACGATTTAATTGTCTTTGATCATCCTAACTTTCTCACTGAATTTGGCAAATTTTACCCTTCGGAATTAGAAATAGTTGCCACCAACACAGATAGCACCAAATCAGCTACATACCTGGATATAAACATACAGGTACACACTAATAATATAGATACTAACGTCTACGACAAACGTAATGCGTTCGGATTTAAGGCCATTAGCCTTACCAACTGGCATTCAAACATATCATTAAGAATCCATAAAAATATAATCGTGTCACAAAGCATTAGATTAATTAAAATATGCAATAAGGCAAACAACATTATCAACACGCTTATCGATTTCAGACAAAAGTTATCTGATAACGGATTCCCGGATCATTTTATTATTAAAAACTTACATACAGCTATGTTGATAGCCTTAAATACTTTCCATAATAGTTTTGACCACCATTATATTATATCGCGTGTTTTGCGTAATTAACGTTTCACCCACATTATCTGTGCTTAAGTACCTACTGGATTATTTACGGTTGACGGCTTCTACAGAGCCTGTATATATGTACATTATTAGGCACTGCCTCAGGAACAAAATTAATATAGCTTACACTCATTGAAAAAGTTGTACCTATATTTGTTCCTGAGGTAGTAATTAATTTATTCTTGGCTTCCCCCCTTAGCCAGCTTTTTCGTTTTCTTTTCCTTTTCGTTTTCTTTTTCTTTGGCTTTTTATGAGAACCGCTCATCCTATTCTAGTTTTCGCCTCTTCATGCTATACGCTAATAATACCAGAGGGCGCGCCATTATTATTTTGGCTTATTTTGGGCCTATTATAATGAATCTACAACTAATTACATGTCAGTAAGAGGGCGCTGACATCCACTATTATCTTCATATATAAATTAACACGTGCACTACAACGTGGTTTTTCTTGTTTCATCATCGAGATAGGTCTACTATCTATGCACCAAGTACCACGATGTAAGTAAGTGATTAGGAACTTGCCTTTCCTGTCTTCCTTCATTTTATCTAATTTATATTTTATCCAAATTTGCCATGTTATGTTATGCTATTGAAATACCAGGATCTCTTACTATAAGAGACGGGTAGTTACGCGCCCGGTATAATCCGACGTACAATTGCAATATTGCTTCTCCTCTACTTTTATCTATGTGCTGTCTTTTTCTATTCTTCTTACCTCATGAACTATTAGAGTAATTCGAGGGGGATTGAGGTACTATCCCTTTTCTTAAACCCTTTTTCCGTTCTTCTTTTTTAGCTTTAGCTACTGTACCACCCATTAATATGATGCTATTGGTTCTCAATTGCCTCTACTTTTCGTTGTGTTTTAGCTATCGGTCGGGCTAAAGTCATCTAGCCTGTTAACTACCACAAATCTCCACCTATTGTTAACTACCACAAAATTCTTTGTTTAACTTTAACTTAAACCTTCCACCCCAATGATATCTTTTATCACCATTCGGCAACGTTTAACAGGCAGATGATATCAGAAACTGATAGCTCAGTTAATTATAGGAGGACACATTGAAAGGGTTAGCCCTTGAAAAAGTCCCTTTCTTTGTGTTACTATCTCCTATAATTAACATACCATACTTATTTATGTTATGTTCTACCTTTATGATTTATCTATTATATTATATTATTTTCTCTACTCTATTCTATTTATATGTATCCTTTCCAGGTTTGAACTAAGGACCAGTAATGGCTAGTATAGCGTTCTGTTGCCACTAACTTATCTATTACTTGCTTTTAACATATTAAGACTGATGTAATGTTTTATCATGTTATTTTTGATGGCATTAATCAGCTCTTCTCCTTTTAGTATTTTTAGTATTTCTCTCGCTCCTAGATTCTATTGTTTAGTTATTTATAAATTCTGTTCACGTATTCTATTTGCTCGCTATATATATATATATATATATATATTATGTGAGGTAAAAGTTAGGCAAAAGTAATAAAATTAAATCAATATGAATATGAAGCTATCATTAGAGGCAGCCAATGCACATCCTCCACATGATGCCTAATTATATCTGATAATTAAAATAAATATGATATTTAAGATAAAAACATCAGCCAGTAGTACGGCAATAATACAGAGCGAAACGAAACGCGAAATAATATAAAATAAACAAACAGGGAAGGGAAAGTAGAGATAATAGGACAAAAAGGTAGTCGATAATCCCCTGTATAATTTAGTCAATTAATTCATTAAACCCAATTAATAAAAAATATAAATTTAAAATAATTCCAATTATAAATAATTTAACGGTATCCCCCTCGAAGGTACCAGTTCCAAAAAACGTGAAATATCACCAAAAAAGGGTTAAAGAAACTACCAAAAAACTAAAATATCAAAATGATAGACTGACCATCATGCCCCATATCGACAGAGGACCACGAGGCCAATAATGGTCATGGAATCGCTGCATTTCAATCGTCATACAAATCATCGCAAAGGCAGAAATATCGAAGAACCAAACAACCCCTCCATTCTCCGATAAATCAACCAATGCAGAGGATTTACATGGCGGTGGTCCTTATGCAGCGAAAAATAAACTATAGAACAGACAGCACTCTTGATCAGAGCCACACCATTCATATTTTATCTATTCTATCATTCATATTTTAGTTTTTGGTAGTTTCTTTAACCCTTTTTTGGTGATATTTCACGTCTTTTGGAACTGGTACCTTCGAGGGGGGTACCGCTAAATTATTTATAATTGGAATTATTTTAAATTTATATTTTTTATTAATTGGGTTTAATGACTTAATTGACTAAATTTTACAGGGAATTATCGACTACCTTTTTTGTCCTATTATCTCTACTTTCCCTTCCCTCTTTGATTATTTTGCGTTTCGTTTCGCTCTGCATTATTGCCGTACTACTGGCTGATGTTTTTATTTTAAATATCATATTTATTTTAATTATCAGATATATATATATATATATATATATATATATATATATATATAACCACTAACTACGCAGAATACTGGCTCCTGAAGTGGGTGACCTGGAAGTGTTATTTCACTCCACAGAATCACACAACACCAACGGCCAAAGCACTGAATGTAACCAAATTTTCAGCATTACTGGAAGACGACTAATTGTCACTATAAAAATGATCCCTTGGAGATTCTCAGCGCCCAACATGTGCAACACCTTATTCAACTCTCCCCCAACCAGCTCTAATCTCCACTTCCAAGCTGCTTGCTCTTCCTTCGAGGCTGCATCGTAAAAACTGCTTCCTCCCTTACAAAAAGTTCCCCAGAGTGGAAAAGGCCGGGGTTCCAATCCCGTCGATGACGCAAGGGAATTTTGTTGTTTTTTTTTTCCCTCCATGGCTGAGTTAGTCGATCTCAAGCGTAGATAGCAAATCCCCCCCACCCCAGAAACTGGGGATTTTTCATCCAACAAAACAAACAAATCGACGACAGACCACAGGCAATTTACAGACAATACATATTGAGTAGATATAAGAAATTACCGAGTGACCCTAATATAGCTAGGCGGTAGAAAAATCAGTATGCACTGGAACCTAAGAACAAGTTTGAGCCTCTGCAGAAGCTCAGGACCAAGGTATTGATGAGGATTATTACAACTTAAAAGGCGGAGCAATATGGCCTTAGTTGCTAATGCTCTTAAAAAAAAACAAATAACAAACAAATTAAAAGGTAACACGAAATCCAAAGAAGAAAAAATTAGTCAAGAAACACTTGTCATGATGAACCGAAGACGACAAATGAAAAGCAAGAAAAACACTGACAGGGAGAAAATTGAGTATACTGAGTTATGCAAAGCCATTAGAAAGAGACTCAGAGAGGATATAAGAAGATTTAACACAAGAAAAGTAGAACAAGCATTAAGGGAAAACAAAGGATTTAAATCAGCACTCATGAGCAGTAATACAGAAAGACAAATGATACTGAAACTGAAGAATAGCGATGGTGTACTTATAAACAGCAGAGAAGGCATAATTCAAATAGCACAAGACTATTATAGAGAATTATACAAGGAGCGAGGGAATGATACCAGCAGTGGGGAAGATGGATTGCAAAGTAGCAACACATACGACATACCCGATATTCTTCCTGATGAGGTAGAACAAGCATTGAAGAAAATGAAGAATCAGAAAGCCCCGGGGGAAGATAAAGTTACTGTAGAGTTGTTAAAATTGGGAGGACGAGACATAACACACAAACTGGCAAGGCTCTTCACAAAATGCATAAGAAAAGGTGTGACGCCTAAGCAGTGGAATAATGCAATCATAGTTTTGTTGCATAAGAAATCAGATAAATCAGAAATTATAGACCAATTAGGTTTTATCCCACATCTGAAAGTTGTTCACAAGGGTCATTACTAACAGATCAAAAAGAATAATTGATGAGAATCAACCGAAAGAGCAAGCTGGCTCTCTTTAGGACAGGATTCTCAACTATGGATCACCTTCACGTAATATCACAGCTAATGGAGAAAGCAAATGAATATAAAACACCATTATGCCTGGCATTTGTGGATTATGAAAAGGCATTTGACTCCATACAGCATAAGGCAATGTTTCGGGCACTGGAAATTCAAGGCATAGATACCCCACATCGTATGATTTTCAAGTAAATATGAGAATGCTACTTCTTATTAGACTAGACAAAGACAGTAGCAAATTTAAATTGAGAAAGGAGTTCGACAAGGGGAGACAGTATCTTCAGAGTTGTTTACTGCTGCCCTTGAGGAAGCTTTCAGAAGATTAGACTGGTCTCAGAAAGGAGTCAACCTGGATGGAGAGTACCAAAACCTTTTACGATTTGCAGATGACATTGTGGTAATAAGCTACGATCCCAAAGAATTGGTGGAAAATCTTAATCAGTTAGCAGTTTGCGTTGTTCTGAAGCGTGTTAACTTCCGATGTCAGGAGAGTTAACTTTTTTTTCCTTTTTATTTGCACGTTCATTCAGATGTTGTCTCCGAAAGCGAGGTTTTCTTCAGCCGGTGTCCTGAGAGTTAGTAAGGATTTTGGACTAAAGATGAATATGGCTAAAGCAAAAGTAATTATGAACAAGTATGCCATAGAAAGGGATATAATGATTGAAGGAGCAGTAATTGAAAAGGTGGAGTCATATACTTATCTGGGACAAGTCATCAGCTGTAATAATGATAAATGGCTGGAAGTTAAGAGAAGAATAAATTTTAGATGGATAGCATTCAGCAAATATAGTCACATACCGAAGAGCAATATTCCAGTTGGTCCGAAGCGTAAAATAATGAACCAATGTAAAACTTGGGCACTCCCCAAAAGGATGGAAGAGAAACTGAGAACTATACAGCGAAGAATGGAACGAATTATATCGGGAATCAGACGGTTAGATAAGAAGAGAAACATGGATTAGGCAGCAAACTCATGTAAAGGACATTCTTATGAAAACTAAAATGGTCTTGGCCACGACACATAGCTCGAAGACATGACAGATGGACTAAGACAATAACAGAATGGTACACAAGAGGAGCTAGAAGAAAATAATAATAATACTCGGCGAAAAACCAAGACGAGTTGCAGACAAAGGAACCGCAACTCAAAGCGGCATTTACGCAGTTGGATAATGTACGCTTTTCAACAACCTCAATATCAATCCTAAAAAGCTCTGCAATTGCAAATCCTACAGAAAGGAAGTTCTCAGAAACTCGTACTTGCAAATACAGATGTAAGGATACAGTTTCAGCACCTTGTTCGGCCAGGCACGAACCACTGGGCTTTAGGAAACCCGACCTCGTCAAGAAATAGGTGTTAGGATTGTCCAACCTACCCCACTCTAATCCCCACAGAAGAAGACGACTGCTGGAAAATTGAACTTTCAAATTTTTATTTTGCCGTATCGCTGTCATTCCTGACTTTTGGCTGTAAATATTTGAGTATATGTAAATATTGTGAGCTAAGCCTTTTACCATCTGAAGAGTTGTACTCCCACTTGTGTGTGTTTAAGCAGAAGGTATGTTTCAATTGTCATGATATTATGTTCTTTCCAGTTTACAGTAGTAAAAGCCTTTGCGAGTAATTAATAACTCAAATATTCTATATTCCAGATCTTTATCTGTACTTATAAATCAGATTTCATGTATTTTATAATTGTATTACATTTTGTAACATAGTTGTATATGTATGATCACCCTCTAGCCAGTGACTGTAACCGGGTGTTCTCCTAAGAGAAATAAACTGATAATAACAATAATAATAAAAACTGGAAGACAACGACGGAGATGGACAGATGAAATTCATGAGTTTGTGGGTAGAAAATGAATGACCATAGCAAAAAAACAGAAAGAAATGGAAAGTTGCTGGAGAGGCCTTCATACTGTAATGGTTTGATAATGGCTTACCATGATCACTCATCAACCGGTGCAATACCACCACTTTGCTTATTGGAGGCTCGAAGTTGTGGAACTCATGTTTTGTCTTCTTCCCCATCTCTTCCTCATGCGGTATGACTGATGATTTTTGAGGGTATGATGAACATCATGGCGAGAACCAATCTTCCTTACATTTTTTTTTTTTTTTTTTTTTTATGTTCACCCCAAACACGAGAGGTATTAGAACCTATAGTACTTAGTACCGTGCTTGGGTTGGAGGTTGAGAAGACGAAAGAAGATATTTGTTGACATTGGACTTGAACTTCTGTAGATTGTAATTTTCAGGAAATACGTATGAAGGAAGGTTGTTCCAGAAAACGGCAGTTGAATGAATAAATGAGGAAGATGAAAAGTTGGTTCTGTGGGTTTGAAGTTGGACAGTAAATGGATGTTGGCTGGTGGCGACACGTGTTCGGACTATTTTGAAAGAGAGAGCGGGAATTATAGAAGCCAATTCAGAAGAACAGTGCCCATGGAAGTATCTGTAGAAGAGGCATGCAGCAGAAACAGTGCGTCTATGAGAAAGCGAGTGGAGACACTCTGTTAGAGATGAATCATTAATTAACCTAACTGTCCTCTTCTGAATGGAATCAAGAAGCCTGAGAGAGGTTTTGGGGGCACCACCCCAGATGTGGGAACAATATTCCATGGCAGGGCGGATTTCCGATTTAATCGATTTAATACAGAGTGAGCAGCTGTTTGGAAGAAAAGTAACGCCGAGAGCGAAAGAGAAAACCAAGTTTTTTAGTTGCAGAGGAAGCAATATTTGTAATGTGCTTGTGCCAAGAGAGATTAGAAGTCAGGGTAATCCTCAAAAGAGATATATCAATTTGCCTAGAAATCGGAGTGTCACTAAAGATAAGCATAGGAGCAGAAGAATCCTTTTAGCGAGATACAAGACAAGACTGAGTTTTAGAAGGGTTGAAATCAACTAAGTTGTCTTTGCCCCACTGGAGAATTACCTGAAGATCGGCATTTAAGGAATTGGTAGCAGATTTTCGAGAAGTTGAAGCTGATTGAGCAGGACAAGGTTTCTCAAAATGGAAAGTTGAATGCAATGTGCTATCATCGGCAAAACTATGGATAGGTTTTCCAGTCAATGGAAGAAGGTCATTGATATACAAGAGGAAAAGAGTGGGGGAAAAAACTGAACCTTGGGGGACACCGGCATTAGTGGAGAAGTTAGAACACAGAGAGCCATCTACCATCACCCTCAGTGAGCGATCAGAGAGAAAACTGGATAACCAATTACTAAACAGTTGGCAACCCATAAGATGGAAGCTTGTTTAGAAGACCTTTATGCCAAACACGATCAAAAGCCTTTGAGATGTCAAGACCAACTACTTGTGTTTCACCGAACCTTTCCATTGAATTAGTTCATAAATGGGTAACATAAGCCAGAATATCTCCAGTGGATCGACACTGATGGAATCCATACTGCCGATCTTTGATCAGACGGAAGGTTTCTAGGTAGTTTAAGAGTTGGCAGTTAATTGATTTCTCCATTACTTTAGAAAGAGTAGAAGTAATTGCAATGGGACGATAATTGGATGGGAGGCATTTGTCACCCTTTTTAGGAACTGGCTGGATATGAGCAAATTTCCAAGCAGAAGGAAAAACACCTTTGGAATAAGAAAGTGAAAAAAGGAGGCTAAGAATAGGAGTAAGTTCAGGAGCACAGGTTTTGAGAACATGTTGAGAAATACCATCAGGACCTGGAGCTTTCTTAGCATTAAGATTCATCAAAATCCATCTGATATCCTTTTGACGGAAGACCACAGGAGGCATTGAATGGAGCGTGTTGGGAATGGTGGGAGGTGTTTTACCAAGATCATTAATACATGAGCTGGAAGAAAAATGGGATGCTAGCAGGTCAGCTTTATCCTTGGCTGACGTGGCAACAGAACCATCTGGTTTTGGCAGAGGTGGGAGCAAAGATGAGCAAAAGTTGCGGCCAATAGCTTTGGCAAGAGACCAGAATGCTCGGCTACCATTAGGGCAAGAATCAAGTTTTCTACTCTTAGCCTGTTCAAACCCTAGTTTGTACTGATTAATAACTGCTTTACAACTGTTGCGAGCTTTGGTGTAGGCAGAAAATGAAACTGAAGAATTAGAAACAAGCCAATTACGATATGCAACATTCTTCTCTTGAACAGCCTTAGCACATTTATTGGAAAACCAAGGTTTAGATAAAGAACGAGATTTTAAAGTGAAGTGTGGGATAAAGAATTCCATTCCTGCAAGAATAATTTCACTGACACGATCTGAGCAAACGTCGACATCACAAGTTTTGAAACAGTAATCCGACCAAGGAAAAGAAGAAAAGAAGTCTCGCATGTCATCCCATTTTGCATTCTTGTAAGGCCAAACAATACGTGGTTGGGAATAGCCATGAGATAAAGGTTCCATTGGAAAAGAGACAATCACCAAGTTGTGATCTGAAGTGCCTAAAGGACCTCTCACTTCGACCGTGTACTTAGAAGGGTTGTTTGTGAGAAGGTACAGCTCTTTTCGAGGGTACAGCTCTAAAACGGTGTTCGCAGGCCGGCCGCTAGTTAGTACACCGGATCAAACCTATTGGTAACTCTCTAGGAGGCTTCCGGATCACCTAGTGTATATTCTTACTAACTCTACTCTGCCAGATAGTGAATGGAGGGAGTCCGAGTAGTGCGTATACGGGATGCATTGTCGAGGCGACGTTATGTCAAAGGTCTGGGTATATTCTTACCATGTGTCCGCCATATCCAAAGATTTCAACACTTCATACAGCATGCCCCACCCCCACTTTTTCTTACTTTTGAATACACCATGAATTGTCAAACTTATAGAGCAAGCTTATTGCATATTGAGTTCACATTGCATCCAGGAATATTCTTCTTCTTTCTCAGATGCTTACCGGTGTGATTGACACCCCCAGTCTTCGAGGACTTATCTCTACTCCACGTGCTGGACGCAGTAATGACAGTCCCTACTTACCACTGCATTCTACACTATCCAACCTGTGCTGTCTGAAGAACTTCTTCCCAAACAACGCAGTGAACCTTTTCAACTCATTAACAATAGACCACCCTGGGAAATACTCCGAAAGCAAGCAGTACAGAGTGAAGAGCATCTCAGAAGCGCACAGCTTACTTCAACTATAATCTTGACAATGAGTGAATTTGTAAACAATATTGTAAATATACGCACTTGTGTAAATATTGTAAATAATTGTATTCGTGCATTTTGTACACTCTTCTTATATTGTAAATACTGTAAATAATTGTAATTTTTGCTTTTTGTACACCCTTTTTATATTGTATATAATTGCAATTCTTGCATTTTGTACACCGTTCTAGCCGGTCGGCTGTGTATAAGGGGTGAAAGCAAACACTTGCTATTTTAATAAACGGATTTTAATAATAATAATAATAATAATAAATTATCTGCGAAAATTCTAAACCTACCAAACACTTCCTAGTTCATTTCACAAACATTTTGTATAGTTTGTAAATATTTCAGTTAAAATTTTAGTCCTGCTCTTTCAGACGCAACAATATTCCTCATGTGTTAAGGAACACGAAGCAAAAGGCCTTTGACTAAAATGTATTATTTGTGTCCCACTTGTCTCTGCACTGTGGGCGTGGTCGCAGAACGGAGTGATCGTACAGTCGAGTTGTGCTTGGGTGATCATTATTATGAATGCGTTTTGTTTCTAGTTGTTTTGTGTCGTCGAGGAGGGGGGGTTGCTTAGCTTAGGTAGAGTGTTTATCTCTCCCATGCTGCTGATTTAAAATCTGAAAACGAGTTCCCTATTTTAAAACAGCAGCAAGTGGGGGGGGATAAACACCATCGGCTTGTAAATCTAGGAGGAAAGTGGCAGTGCTAAACGGTGATTGCACTTGTCAATCACTGCCTTCTTCCTGACTTTTAGTCGAAGTATGGATTGGAACCGAAGATCTGAATTTTCACCAGGGCTAAGTGACCTATGTAAACATAGGTGAATAATTGCCCAGTGATATTTATTCGACCTTGAGAATGTTTGTTCGTTATTTGGTTTTCAGGAGCATTAGCAACTAGGGCCATATTGCTCCGGAGATATGCGGTGGTCGTTCCCTGACCTTTTCGCATCCTCCGTATTTGGTGGTCACGGGCTCGAACCCTGGTCTAATCAAGAAGATTGTGCTACCTTGAGAATGCCGCGCACTACAAATGCACAGGAAATTTCTGATTAGATACCGAACAGTGCGTTTCGACATGTGTCTTTTACATAGAAAAGAGTTGCCTTACTCCCTTTTTTTGCGTTCTACAGTGATATTATTATTATTTTATTTATTTATTTATTTATTTATTTATTTATTATTATTATTATTATTTTTTTTTATTTTTCTTTTGCACCACGGGAAAATCTAAATAAATATATATGTTTTTTTTTTTTTTTCTTCTCTCCTCTGGAGTGGGCCCCTAGAGGAATCTGGCCCACCTTTTGGCAACATCAGGTGGATCAGAGTCTCGTATTGAGACAGTACGTGATTAGCTGAGACTGGCCCACCTTCCCGTGGTGTGGACGAGTACCCAGAATCATCTGTCCAGGTGACTGATGCTTCTGGGTAGCCAAGCGGCCAGAAAAGAACAACAGAACACACACAAACCGACGTCACACACATATCTGGCCCATTTGTAGTGATACTGTTCTTCACAGAGATACGAGGCGGAGTTGAACTGACGTTCTAGGAGCCGCCCATTACAAAAACACATGTCCACTCCCTATACGTCCACATTTTATGTAGAAAAGCGGGCGAGGGGGTTGGCGAGTTGGGGTGGAGCCCCCTAGTTATTATTATTATAGGGACATGTTTCCTGTAAATTGTGGCGGTATCATCAATAAATTTGGGATACACCCTGATAGGTTCTGTGAAAACAAGTGAGGACCTGTCCTTACAACTGTTATTTTATAATGGTTATTGATATTGGAAAATTATTAGTGAATATTAATACAGACAACCATTAGAAATATATATCAGTTCAAAACTAAATAACAGAATTTGAATAAGGTAATTAAGATAAGTCCCAGGCTTAATTGTGCTCGTTTCGCCTATTTCCTTTAACCAAGAGGAAGATTAACGTAGCAACGGGGGAGGGAAGCGGTTCGAACACGCGATACAATAGAAACATCGATTGAGCAGTCCGTAGTTAATGAGCACAGATCAGAGTCAACTTTTCGCCCCTAAAGAACAATGGGCCGAAACAAAAACACAATTAAGATAGAGATGGAGCTCAGTAATTGAGGTACTCAAGAAATTGAGTGCACACTTTAAAAATTTCATGGGGGCAATTAACGACAGATGTAGCAAGACAAATACAGGGCGTAGATGGGCAAACACAAAGAAGATCGAGAAACTTCCGGTCACCTTTCTAGAAAGGTTCAGAAATTTCTGGAAACCGGAAGCCCGCTCTAAAAAGGATGGAACACATGCACACGGAATAGTAAAGGAGACGAATGGGAATTAAAAGGGGAAGAGATGTACAGGTCAGCGATTGGTCAAAGAGAAAAGCGTAGGAAATTTTGAAATTCAGAGCAAAGAGAAATAAACGTTTTTTTTTTAGTCTTTTGGTGTGCGTGTGTGGGAAGACATTCGTGTGGCAGAGTCGTTGTTGAGTTTTGGGTGGTGGTGAAAGGTTTGGGAGAGGCGGCCGGAGGAATAGGAAGGAAATTTTTCTTGTGAGTAATTTATGTAAGTCTAAAGTTGGAGAAAGAATGTGTCCACGTAGAAGAATGAAGATACAGCACAGTAACAGAAGCTGATCAATTCATAGAGAACGAATGAGAAGAACGTCCAAGGAGAATTCTAGAGGTAGGGTACTCAACTGAGTAGTGATGAGCGACAGGCCGACCCTAAAATTTTCGCAGTGCCACAGCGGTGTACGGATGCAGCGCTGACCGTGACATAAGAAAGGATCCTTAGTCAACTCAGCAGAGCGGTGCCTACGGGAGAGCGAAACTCAGCTAGATTGATATATTCTAAGGATGAACAACCACCCGCCTTCTAGTCTACGCCGTTATGTTGATGGTTATGGCTGCCCAGAATAGAGAGAAAACTCGGAAAACTGAGTAAGTGATAGTTAAGTACGAAGCAAATCTTAAGTTAGTGAAGGAAGGACTCTAGAGGAAATACTTAATCTATGAGAGAAAACTAAACGTAATTGCACCCATGTACACAGAGTTGTAGAGAAATTAATGAGTAGGACCTTATGGTGAAAGTTAATTAGTGGGTAGAAGGGATATGTTATACTGGGTGTGTGTCTTATACTATTATACTTCTTGCTATTATTATTTTTTTCGTTCGGACTTCTCTGGACAACACATCTGTATGGCGGGACGTTTTCCTTCTTTGATCATTTGTTCTGTCATACCCCCAGTATACTCATGTGACCGTCTAGTGGTTTTTTATATTAGGACAATGGTCTCAGCCCTCAATATCCACCCTTTTGAGGGGAATGGAACCGCAGCATCGACCAGGCGTTGTGACAATACTCAAACTCTTTCCAATTATAGGCAGAAATTCGAGTACCCGCGGTAACAGTTCTATTCAAATCCTGAATCTAATCTAATCCTGAATATCTACTGATCGTCGTGTGAATAGAGGATAGGTCTGAGACATATTTTTAAACAAAACATAGTTTAATACAATCTACTATAGAATCAATACATGTATAGTAACTACTGCCCTAGTGGCAGTGACAAGCAAATACTAAATCATTTGGTTACAAAAATACAAGCTGATTTTATGGGAGTATTTAAGAATTCTTAGCATTATTGATGTTTTGGAAATTAATGGGCTATTCACATAGGTGTTCTTCGTGTGGATACTTCATCTCAGGCAAGAACTGGCATGTGACATAATAGTTATACAAACGTGATGGGTGTCAATACTAAACTATCGCGCATAAGATGTTTTAACTTATTGTACACTATTTTATCTATCGTTAATTGCGATAGACGACAATCTAAATGATGCGCTATTTAAGATAGCCGCATTAGGATATTCTATACTTAACAATAGCAACATTATAAATCATACTGGTTACATACAGTGTCAAAAGAAGTAATGGGAGTTATTACTACAATGTCGTGCTACTTAGGATAGCACCCATAAGATAAGTTTTGCCCTGTGATACATCATGTTACCAATAGTAAATTATGATAGACTGAAATACTATGTAGTAAGCTATTTAAGATAGCAGCATTAGGGCATTCTACAATTTATCAATGCTAACATAATTAATTATATTACTGAGGAGTAAGGTTTATGTATAGCTGTTGGGATAACTTACCTAAATAAGGATGACTCATTCTACGGGGGAGGGCGGAACTCGGCGAGGGGATTCCGTGCTTTCGCAGTCTTCCTTCGGGTTCTGCTATCTTCGCTCACTCATTCTGTATCTTCTTGCGCTGTCCTTCAAGCTTCTCTCTGTACAGTCATTCTGTAACGTAAATCCCGCTTCCCAAAAACTTACTGTATTTTCTCACTCTCTCTCATACAGACTAACTAACCGACTGCTTCTGCCAAAAACCACCACAAAACCACTCTAGTCTCTCCCGCTCTGTCGTCCACCGGGTATATCCTTCCTTATCGCGTGAACTTTCACCTCCTCCTCCTCAGAGCTTGGTCAAGGGTGGGACACTTTACTCACGTGGTTGACAACGGACAGCTGAACAGTGTTTGTCAGAGAGCGAAAGTTCGTATTTTCCTGGACTTGTGAACTTACTTCTGCGTGTAGCGACCGTTATCTTGAGTTAAGAAGAATAATGGCAAAGGGAATTTATAACTGAGAAAGCAACCAAGTCGAATTTAACCATTCTATATTTGACAAGAAACTGATAGCGGTTAGTCATGTACGATGGGTATTTATATTTTCTGCTGAAACGGCCAAAACAACTCTTTAGCAAGAAGGGGCACAGCAAAGGGGGGAGGGAAATGCATGGGAAATATCTGTAAATTAATATGAAAAATGTGGGCATTTTACAGATACCTTGATATAATGACAGTGGTAGAGAATGAAAGGGACCTGGGGGTGGTGGTGCAGGCAGATATGAAGTTCTCTGAGCAGTGCAGACGAGCTGCAAGAGTAGCTCATGGTGTATTGTCAATGATATATAGGAATTTTTCTAGCAGGGATAAGGAGGTGATTATTCCCTTGTATAAGGCAATGGTCAGGCAACACCTAGAGTACTGTATACAGGCCTGGAGGCCTCATTTCAGGAAGGATGTAGAGCTGCTGGAACGAGTACAGAGAAGGGCAACTAGATTGGTGAATGGGACAAAGGGGTTCTCTTACGAAGAAAGGCTTAAGTTTTGCAAATTACAGTGTCTGGAAACTAGGCACCAGCGGGGTGATCTGATAGAGGTGTACAAAGCCTTGAATGGTTTGAGCATGCTCAATGCTGATGGGATTCTTCCTCTAGCTCAGAAAAATCACCTGAGAGGGCATAAATTCAAATTGAGGAAAGACAGATGTAGGATAGATGTGCGGAAATTTGCCTTTAGCCAGCGGGTGGTTGGTGGGTGGAACAGACTTCCATCCCTTGTCGTGGAAGTTGATAGCCTAAATAAGTTTAAGGCTCAGCTGGACAGGTATTTCGAACGAACAGAGGGGTGAAGTGGAAGTGGTTATTTTTATTTATTTATGTTACTTTTTTTTTTTTTTTTTTTTTTTTTTTTTTTTGGCTGATGCTGCATAAGCTTGCTTTCTTGCATCAAATGCCTCTACTAATGCTAATGCTAAAATGCTAATAATAGTTAATTTTGGGGGAATGACTAATTAGGTAACAAAGGATTGTAGTTGAAAGTTAATATAATAGTGAATTGGGATTTAGTAAGAGTATAGTTTAGTGTGATAGTAATTGTTTAATAACGAATAAAACACTGATTGAGTGCCTAGATAATTAAAGAATTAAATTATTAGACTAGATATCCGGGAAGTTGGTTAATTACATTGGTCGATTATGAATGATGAACAGGTCTGTAGTTGAGGAAAGGATTTTCTAACCGAGATATATATATATAATCAAATTACTAAAGCGTGGAACTGTGATGTTATATTTACTAATGCTATAACTACTAAAGCATTGAACAGGGATATATATGATAATATTAACCAATCGGATTAATGCCATCTGCGATAGAACATTACATCCATCGTTATGCAGTAATGAAATAATGTTAAAATGTAGAGGCCTTCCTGTGGTTTAAAAACACGAAGCAATCCATGAACTAACCGGAACCTAGGCAACAACGGTTAAACATAAATATTAAACTCAATAAAAATTATATATAAATAGCCGTCCAAGGGAAAAGATACTTTGCAAGGGACTTTGTCGAGGGCTAAACCCCTACAAAATACCAAACCCATGGCTGGCAGAGCTATCAGTTTCTGTTGTCATTCGTCTGTATAATTAGCACCTAAAGAAGTTCATAAGTACCCGTAAGATGGGTATATTATAATAAGATAGAAATTATAATAATAATAAAATGAGGTATGAAAAAGAGAATAAGATAGTTAAAAGTAAAATGTGAAGGAAAAGTGTTTATACGATTATACATCGGAAAAATGCCGGGAACGTAACTTCCCGACCCTATAAGAAAGGGATCCGGGTATTAGTACTAGTAATGGCTGCACGGTGCAAGAAAGCCTATGGCTTATGCTGCACCAGCCAAAAAAATAAAAAATAATAAAAAATCCGAACAAAACAATGATAAAAACAAACAAACAAACAAAAAAATAATAATAATAATTAATAAAAAAAAGGAAATTAAACCTATCATCCTATGCGCTTCCCTGACCCGAAGGTAGTATCCAGATGACCTTTGAATTTCCCCAAACTGTCGGCCTCTACCACCCATGAAGGCAATTTATTCCAGTAATTTATAACTCGCTGGCTAAAATAAAACTTCCTGCAGTCCAATAACTTGAATTTATGTCCCCTAGTTCTAGCATCATTTATAATCTTGAAAATTGTGTCCTCATTCATTTTACTGATGCCTCTCAGAGCCTTAAACACCTCAATCAAATCTCCTCTAAGGTGTCTAGTTTGCAAACTCTGCAACCCACATATTCGAAGTCTTTCTTCATAAGAAGAACGCCCTTTTGCCGATCTCACCAGGCGAGTTACCCTTCTTTGCACCCTTTCAAGAGCTCGATGTCTTTCTTTAGGTGCGATCTCCACACTTGAACACAGTATTCCAAGTGTGGTCTAACATAGGCCTTATATAATGGGATTATCACGTCCCTATCTCTACTTGCAAAAGTTCGATAGATCATCGATAGGACACCATGGGCCTTCCTTGCAACCTGTTTACAATGCTCAGAGAATTTCATGTCTGACCGTACCGTAAAGGGTTAATATTTATGTTTAACCCTTGTTGCCTAGGGTCCTGTTAGTTCATGGATTGCTTCGTGTTTTTAAACGACAGGAAGGCCTCTATATTTTAACATTATTTCATTACAATATATATATATATATATATACATACACGTAATAATTTTGGAAAGGGATATAAATATATATATCTACTTGTAATTGTTTATTCTCATACTGAAAGCTACCTGTAGACCTAGTAAGAAAGCTGATGTAAGGATTATGAAATGAAATGAACTCCTGGACCTGTTAGAACCCAAGGATGAGGCACACTAAGAACATGATGATATATATATATATATATGTATAAACTTTAGTAGTTTGAATTACAAGGATATTTACACAGATAAGGCCTAGCAGTCTAACAAAGCCACACATCATAAAGTTCGCAGTTAATTGTAACTATTGATTGAAATGTCAATAAATATTATTATGTTTTGTACTCATGTGTCTGTCAGCCATTTTGAACTTCAGCCAGTCCAGAGGAGGAATACCTAAAATATTGAGACCCCCTTAGAGGAGTCTAGAATCTTCTGGGAGACAAACAAGTCAGGTGTAAAGTGGGAGGGGACTAAACGTGGGGGGGGGGGCACAGAAGAGTACAGGGAATAATTAAATCAAGTCTTATAGCATTGAGAAAAAAAATAAATAAATTGAATATAAGATATATATATAAAGGCCAAAGAAGCATCATCATCAATAAATCCCCCCCCCCAACAAAGCTGTACAGGAACTAAATCCTCAAGAACTGCTTCTAGGTAATGAATCTATGATGTTCAAGTCATGTCCAAGGAGCAGTCAGTCATGCTCTTGGACATGACTGACTGCTCTCTCTCTCTCTCTCTCTCTCTCTCTCTCTCTCTCTCTCTCTCTTTTTTTTTACTTGCCTACTTATGTCTCCCTGTATTTGTATGTCTAATCCTGTAAATTTCTCGAGTCGAGCACGCATGTACTCTTCTGTATTGTTCTTCGCACCTTAGTCTGCGTCGCACAGTGCCGTCAGGGGCTGACCGAAGGTTTCTTGTGGTAATAAACTGATTTTAATAATAATAATAAATATTATTATTCTTTTATTTTGTTACTTTTAAGTTAATATAATGAGCATTATGTTATTTACGCATAATTTTTCTTTAATTTAATCGCCTTAAAGCGATTGTACGTGTCCTCTGTTATAATTCCGGCGAGATGATATCTCTGCCGCTAATTGACCCCTGAATTAACGCCTTCTTCCAGTATGTGGAAAATGTGATGTCAGACTGAGATTTTAACACAACGAAAGAGTGCAGTAATGGATTTGCATCTGAGTGGGTCTTTTCTAGAGGTAGAACGGATTTCTTTGGCCTGAATGCGTTGATGATAGCGAAAGACCAGCATTACCAAGTCTCAGCCAACATCCATAACTACTCCAATGGAGTCCACCTGTCACGCGGCAAATATGAATCCCCTGGGTGACCGGAATTGTGTATTCTGGAGCGGTGAATCTCGATGCACGCTTGTCTCCTCCATTGGAAGACCTTCTGCGTGGCACATCTATGAAAATGAACTTCCAACGGTGAATCGAGGTGGCAGGCACATGATGTTGTGTGTGGTGAAACTTGTTTTTTTCTTTTTTTTCAGTCCGGTTATTTTATTTATTTATTTTTATTTTTTTTTTTTTTTTCACCTTTTTTGCACATTTCAAATTTTCTTGGATCATTTATTGTTGGTGATTGGTGTTTCGGTTGGGCTTCATTAAACGTACAATGCGCTGTTATCAGTTTTACCTCGCCTTGTTTCCACTTTCAAAAACTCCTACGACAAATACTCTCTGGGCTCTTCTGTTCTCCGACGCAAAATCGGGTTGTCCACTTTGCGTTATTGTGCGATTGGACAGATTGCCCAATGTGGACGAGTGCCGAGGAGCCATCATTGAGAGAGAGAGAGAGAGAGAAAGAGAGAGATTAAATTTTGCCAAGCAACAGAGAGAATGTTTTGACACTGCATTTCTTTGGTTCCTTCACCACTATTTGGGTGACCTCCTTTGAGGGTCACGAGTACTCGGTAAATATTTGGCGACTTTTCAGTTCATTGTGGTCCTCTGAAAAGTTCCTCCGCATTTCAAAGGGATACATGACTATTGTGAGAACCCCCAGTTAAACGAGCGGCGGGACAAGCAGTTATGTCGCACAACCTTTGACATACGTCTCGCATAAATATCGGACCATATCACGACGCCGCAACACATGACGCCCTATGATCTGTGGCGCTGAGTGAAACGGAAACTCTATGCCCAGACGTGATGCCCCCCGCAGGGACCACCCGGGGGCTTCTGGTCCGTTTCGCGTTACCGAAACCTTTCAGTACCTGTACAAATAGCGTCTCACCTCCCCCTCTCCACCACTTTCGAGCCCTGCCGATTATTTTTGGCGTTCCGGTGTAGGAGTCTGCGCGGTAACGCAGTGCTATCGACACCGTCCTCCCCAAAAGCGGGTGGAAAAGGTCCGGGTTCGAATCTTGTCGAAAATACGAGGAACTTTAATGGGCTTTTTCACTCCGTGGCTGAGTTGGTTAGTCTCAGGCGTAGATAGTAGCAAGCTTTTTTTTCGTCCAGCAAAAGAGACAAATGGCCTCATAGAACACGCGAAATTAACAGACATATGGCACGCAGCACGGCAGATGAAAGTATTTATTCGGGTGGCCTAAAGAGAATAGTTTTTTTTTTTTTTTTTTCGTTCTCGTGTAGGTACAATGACTTTCAGCACATTTATGTATGCGCGAGTAATTCTGTCATGGCGTTTTACAGCCATCGTGCCACTCGCTGTTACGTCATTCTTACCTCATTATCACGTGACACCCACCCTCCGTATATTATTAGCTATTATTACCGTCTATTAACAATACATAAAGGCCACAGCTTCCGACAACCAGTGGTTGCAGGTTTGCGCAAAAGGCATCCTGGACAAAGTGCCAGACCAGAGTGAGCCATGTGGAGATGTGCCATCAATACAGTGTAATGAACATGCTGACAATGCTGAGCTTGCCCAGGGACAAATAAAGCAAGAGCTATAGGGGCTTACAGTAAAGCATAAAGACGCATACAATTAGAATAAAGTACAATTGTCGTGTGCACCTTATGTAGTTGACATAAAGTGCACACGACTGCGGGACTTGGCAATCCCTAAATTCTCGAGGTCAGCTAATGCATGAGAACTGCAATTCAAGAGAAACACAAAATACCGGAGTTGTCTGATGAGTGGAAGGTGGGTGTTCGCCTAAATATCTATGTATACTGGAAAACTAGAACCGACTCCCCCATCCAAGGCACATGGTCCAGCGAGGGACAGAAATACCTAGGTGTGTACCTCGGCAATACCTTCCTTTTCTCCCAGAAGAACTGGCCCGAATTGCTGAGTCGCTTCAACAAAGTACTCGGGAAATGGAGAAGCGTGTGCGCCACATCTTCGCTGAGAGGGAGAGTGCTTTTGGTCAGTCATATGGCGGCAAGCGTTCTGTGGCACACCTTCAAAATTCTCACTCCACCTGCTGACTTCCTCCACCAAATCCAGGCATCTGTCCGAAGCTTCCTTTGGAACAAAACCAACTGGATGTCCTGCTCCAAACTTAGCCAACCACTTACTCACGGGGGTCAAGGGTTGGTCTCTCTTGACGACAAAATCACAGCATTCCAGATCATCTTTCTTCTTAAGACACTGCAAATAAAATACCCAAATTCCGACACTACGGATAAACTACTAGCAACAGCCACTAGAGGACTATCTCTTTCAACAATATTGAGAATGGATATGGCACCAGCACCACTGAAACTACTGCCGTTTTATAAAGACGCACTATACCGCTGAAAAAAGCTAAACCTTCACCATAATCTTGAGAGACCATCCCTTCACGGAATACTTTCAGAACCGCTCTTCTACAATAAAAGCCAAAACCGCTAATAAAAACCGCTCTTCTACAACAAAAACCAAAAACTTGCCACTCACTACATACAAACATGTCTTGTTCCCATTCCCATGTATGCCTCGACGATCTGGTCCTCTGCTTCCCTCACTAACATCAAAAAATTCATGGGTATCGAGTACTGGATTTTAAGGTGGTTGAACCGTGTTAATGGCCTCCCTTTCACCATCTCGAGATCAATCATGTATGCTAACCTCGGTTGCACCCCTTGGAATCAGTTGCTGATTACAGGAAATCTGCGTAATCTCTGTCAACTCCTCACCGATCGCTTTGACACTCCAAATGTCCATAATCTTGTTGCAGGTCCTAGGCTTTCCCGCGTCCTTTGCAATAGTTCATGGATTCCCCTAAGAAGCTTATTACAGAATTTAACTATGCTTAGAAGATGTTTTCCGTCTAACATCCTCCAAACGTACAACACCCTGAAGATTGACCCCCACAAGTTCTATGATGAGAAAGCGTACAGATCTGAGAAGATACAGGACATGTACCACCACATACAACTGTAGAAGTTTCCTGATTATCTCCTTCAGGATGGAATCTCCCATGAACTCTACTTTGCTGAAGAATTAATTTGTTTTAAATCATTATGTGTTTTGTATGTATATGTATTGGCTGTATGTGCACACATTAGGACGCGTATGTGTTTATATGTCTCTACCTTTTGCTCGTGTCACTGTATATATTTTTATCCGCTATATTTGCTCACTTTAGATGTTTGTTGGATAAAGAAACTAATGTTCATAATATTATATAGAAACTGTTTCTATAAAATAGAAATAATAATAATATGTGTAATTTATGTACGACTTCTATGTTTGCTGTCTAAGTCAAAATGTACAAATGTATATAGGCACCCTCCTAGCTGAAGGCTGTTCAGGGGTGAAGCATATGGAATAAATTGAATAATAAATAAATAAATAAAAGAATAATAGAACCTGCAAATGATGATATTCTCTTCTTCCCTACGTGGAACTGGGCAGGAATAAGAACCATAGGCGACCACCTGACACCAAGCCTTGAATGGAAAGGATCAGAAGATTTGCCCATTAAAACCATAAATGCAAAGCAGCAACACATACATCTAAAATCAGCGATCACACAAGCTCTTCCAGACATCACTACAACTAAATGGATTGGAAATGTCACTGGATCCTCGCCTACACCAACCTTCATCATCACATCACCAGAAGAAACGGTACCTCTGTCTCCAGCACCCTCCAAAAAAGTATATCAGCTAATCATGTCTCGCCATACAACCACGATTTTCCCGTCATCCACCTGCCAAGCTGTCCCTACATTCCTCTCCACTCGCCACAAGCCACCATCAAACTTTCAGTGGAACCTTCCGTACAGGATGAAATGTTCCAAATCGGACGCAGACATCCAGTGGAGACTGTGGCACAACATCCTTCCCACCCCAGTCAAGCTACAAATCTTCGGGTTACGCTCTTCAAACTACTGCCTCTTCTGCGCCACCCCAGGTACCCTGGAACACATATACCTGGCATGCCCTGTGAACGAGGAACTCGTCAAATACGCGCTTTGGATACAGCAAAGCTTGCCTGCAACCACGCCCACACTCCGGAGGACTACTGGTACCTGCTTCACTCTGAGCAGACAGCGCACATCACCTGCAACTTCCTATTCATTGCGTCCAAGGCCGTCATTTACAACTTCTACTTGAAGCACACAAGAAGCAGTAACGACGTGCCTCCTGTCGACACATCGGTGCAACATCTGAAGTGGCGCCTACGAAGGAAGTTGCAGAGCAGACTTCTTCTCGAATTCCACAGCAAAAAACCAGAAACTGTGGATCATCTTAACAGCGAATGGAAGAGTGGCGGTCACCTCTTCACCATCACTGAACAGTCCATCACCTTCAACGTGTGACACTTAATATGAGAATGATCCAACCCTAAGGAACTGTTTTTCTTATTTCCTGAAATTAAAAAATTGAAACTTTTGTATTTCATTCTAAAACGTTTACTTTATCTTTCCTTTTTTTGCTTTGTACTGTATTATTATTATATCAGAAGGGCAAGAGCACACAGACATTATTAGAGAACTTAATAGACTCTCTAAACTTACATTTAAACAACAATAACTTCATATTGATTTTATTTATAGATTTGACCAAAGCATATGACCTAATTGATATCCCAATATTGCAACAGAAATTACTGAAATATGGTATAAGGGGAAGACTCAATCAACTATCAGACTCAATCGACTGTCAGATTTTAAAGGGGGTAAAGAAAATATTATTATTCATGTGGGGACAAACGATATTAAACGTACACGATCTGACGATTTGTTGGAAAAATACAGGACCATGCTGAGGAAATGTCGCGAGCTAGGCCATAATGTCTATGTGTCTGCAATTCTGCCCAGACACGATAGGAGGGATTATATGTTAAGAGCCTTGTGGATTAACTCAAGACTTGAAGGAATCTGCAAGGCTTTAGGGGGTAAATTTCTATCAGCATGGCCCACACTTGTAGGTAGAAGGAATTTGTTTTGTAGAGACGGGATACACTTAAACAAAGGTGGTGCAAAAGTTTTTGCCAGTATTATTGAGGATACCTTAAAGGCTCAGGGAAACTGCTAGTTAGGGGGGATGTGGGTAATACTGACACGCGTTTATCTGATAATATTGGTCAATGTAACTCTTGCACATACCTTAAGAGTTCTTATCTGTTACCCCAACTGGACGTATTATCTAGATGTTCTGGGGGCAAAGACGTTTCACGTGAGCAGGTAGCTAATATCAGGGAAGAGAGCCTAAAAAACTTCAAGGGTTGTGTTAGGGTTGTTAAATATACAAGAACAGTAAATCTTAATTGTTTATACAGTAACGTTAGAAGTGTCGTCAATAAAATGAGCGAATTCGAACTGCTGGTTAAAACAAGTAACGCGGACATAATAGGGCTTACGGAGACGTGGTGCCACCCGGAAATTGGGGATGATGAGTTTCAGTACGGCTTGTATAATGTATTTAGGAACGATAGAGTAGATAGAAGGGGTGGTGGGGTAATGCTTCTTATCAGAAGCAGCCTGAGTGCGACGATAGCTTTCCCAGATTCAGACATTTCACATGCTAGTATAGAGTCTGTATGGTGTGAGATAGTTGGAAACAAAGGTACAATGCGAGTAGGCGTAATCTACAGACCAGGTGATTGTGAAGACTATGACAAAAGCCTCTACATGCAAATGGAATGGGCAAGTAAGCGTCAATGTCTTATTATGGGTGATTTCAATTTGCCTCTAATTGATTGGAGTAAATGGGAAGGAAACTCGACATGGGAACAAAATTTTTAAATCAACTAGATGACTGTTATTTGTATCAACATGTCAGGGAAAGTACTAGAGAAAAGAATATCCTAGACCTCATCATCACACATGAATCAGATGACATAACAGGGCTGACAGTAGAGGAGCCAGTAGCAGGAAGTGATCACGGAGTTCTACGGTGGATGATGACGAGAGAGGTAGCAGAAGTAAAAGGCAAAGGAATGGGTTTTAATTTCAGAAAAGGAAATTACGATGCCTTAAGGTACTACATGGCCTCTATTAACTGGGTAGATATCGCGCAGAGAATGAATACATTTGAACTGTGGTACGCTTTTAAAACATTAATCACCGATGCCTTGAATGCGTATATACCATTAAAAAAATACTCCACGAGAAGGGTTCCAAGTTGGATGAATAGTGAAGTTGCCACATTACTTGAGCAGAAAAAGGTGGCATGGAAATGTTACAGAGCAATAAAAAGTACTGAAGCCTATAACAGCTACAAGGTGATGTGTAATAGAGCCACAGAAAAGGTTCGACAGGCAAAGGCAGTTTATGAGAAATCACTAGCAAACAGAGCAAAGACGGGGGATAAAGAATTCTTCACATATATAAATGCCAAGAAGAGCAGGACAAACCAGATCGGACCTTTACGTAAGGGAAAGGGGATAGTAATAAATACACCAGCTGCCGTTGCAGATTAACTCAACAGTTATTTTGCATCGATATTTACAAATGAAAAGCCTTTTGTGGCAATGGGAAATTGTGGGAGCGAAGTTAAAAAATATGTAATTAATGATATTGAAATTTCGCAAGATTATTTAATGAAAAAACTTTCAAGCCTACAGACTAGTAAGGCTCCTGGAGTTGATGGAATATACCCTATAATCTTGAGAGAGGCGGCAAGCGAGTGCATTGAACCACTGAGGCTGGTTATGCGAGCATCACTAGACTCTGGGGAGATTCCCTTGGATTGGAAAAGTGCAAATGTATCTCCCATACATAAGGGTGGCTCTAAAAGTGAAGTGGGAAATTATCGACCTGTCAGTCTGACTTCAGTAGTAGGGAAAATCATGGAGGCATTGATCAAGGGTGGAATTCAGGATCTTTTGGATCGAATTGAAATTCTCAAGGATTCTCAGCATGGTTTTGTAAAGGGAAAATCATGTTTAACAAATCTGGTTCGCTATTTCGAAAGGGTCACTCACGAGCTGGATTTAGGGAATAATTTCGACATTGTTTATTTAGATTTCAGCAAAGCTTTTGACTCAGTCCCACATGAGCGGTTGCTTTATAAGCTGGAACAGGTTGGAATCACTGGAAAAATCCTTAGATGGATAGAAGGATGGCTTCAGGGCAGGAGGCAGAGGGTTGTGATAAATGGCTATTCCTCAGATTGGGTTGATGTAAGAAGTGGGGTTCCCCAAGGATCAGTATTAGGACCACTGTTGTTTTTAATTTTCATAAACGACATTGATGAAGGGATAGAGGGCGTGATGTCTAAATTTGCAGATGATGTTAAAATTGGTAGAGTAGTTAATGATCACTGTCAAGCTGAGCTTCTTCAGAGAGACCTAGATAGACTTCAAGAATGGTCAGAAAAATGGCAGCTGTGCTTTAATCCAACAAAGTGTAAGGTATTACACCTGGGAAACAGTAATCCCAAAATAACTTATTCACTTGGTGGAGTTCAACTAAACCCAGTACTGGAGGAAAGGGACTTGGGTGTTACGATACGGTCAGACATGAAATTCTCTGAGCATTGTAAACAGGTTGCAAGGAAGGCCCATGGTGTCCTATCGATGATCTATCGAACTTTTGCAAGTAGAGATAGGGACGTGATAATCCCATTATATAAGGCCTATGTTAGACCACACTTGGAATACTGTGTTCAAGTATGGAGACCGCACCTAAAGAAAGACATCGAGCTTCTTGAAAGGGTGCAAAGACGGGTAACTCGCCTGGTGAGATCGGCAAAAGGGCGTCCGTATGAAGAAAGACTTCGAATATGTGGGTTGCAGAGTTTGGAAACTAGACACCTTAGGGGAGATTTGATTGAGGTGTTTAAGGCTCTGAGAGGCATCAGTAAAATGAATGAGGACAAAATTTTCAAGATTATAAATGATGCTAGAACTAGGGGACATAAATTCAAGTTACGGGGGGAAATGTTTAGATTGGACTGCAGGAAGTTTTATTTTAGCCAGCGAGTTATAAATTACTGGAATAAGTTGCCTTCATGGGTGGTAGAGGCCGACAGTTTGGGGAAATTCAAAGGTCATCTGGATAGTACTTTCGGGTAAGGGAAGCGCATAGGATGATAGGATTAATTTCCTTTTTATTTAATTTTTAAATTCATTTTATTATTTTTATTTATTTATTAATTATTATTATTTATTTATTAATTATTATTATTTATTTATTTATTTATTTAATTTTTGTTTTTATCATTGTTTTGTTCGGATTTTTTTTTTTTTTTTTTTTTTTTGGCTGGTGCAGCATAAGCCATAGGCTTTCTTGCACCATACGGCCGTTACTAATACTAATACTAATACTAAACTACTAGCAAATTATTTAACCAAGAGAAAAATAACAGTAGAAGTAGAAAATATAAAGGGAAAATCGTATAATAATGTAAAGAGAAGAGTACCTCAGGGTACACATTCTGGGCCAGTCATGTTCAACATCTATATAAATGACATATTCGAAGTAATTAAGAACTCCTTTATAAAAATTTATGCAGATGATATAATCTTATATACAATAGGAAAGGACCTAACAAAAATGGCGAATCATTTACAACAGGATGCAATACATTTACAATCTTGGCTGCACGATAATAAATTAGCACTCAGCTTTGAAAAAACTAAATTTTTGGTAATAAGGCCTCCTCATCAAACCTTGGACATTCAACCCTCTATCAAATTGCACAAACATGATTGTCTACATGAACAGAATTTCCAGAATTGCGAATGTCTAACTGTGGAAGAAGTTTCAAATAATTTTACCTTGGGTTATGGATCGACTACAGTCTAAGTTGGATAATGCATATAACAAACTTGTACAAAAAAATGAGATTTTATGTGAACTTTTTCTACTACATTAAGAATAGTTAAATCTTAGAACAAAAGTTACCCTATATTATGCATTAGTGGACTCCCAACTCAATTATTTAGTAAATGTATGGGCACGAGCAAATAAAACAGAAATAAGGGCAATAGACAACTTAATGAATAGGATTCTGAAACTTTTAATGGGGACAAACTCTTGGAATGACCTGAATAAGAGAAGGCAATTTTTGTTGAAACATAAAAAATTGTATCCAGTTCAAAAACTGAAGTTAAATCTATTCTTAAAAAATCTTAACACTATTTTTGAAGAGTCGAATCTGCAAAGAAATATCTCACATAATTTAAGGAACCCAAAAGCAATTACTTTGCCTCACCCTAGAGTACTAAATAGATTTGGAGATAGGCACACAATGAATGTAATAAACAACTTGTTGGCTAGCATTGATTTCAGGCTCAGGAGAAGTTATCCCATCTCCAAATTAAAATTCCTAATAAGAAAATTCTTGATACTCAGTGGCACAGTAGATTAGAATTGATATGCAGATAAACTACCTCTGTTTACAGTGTGGAATATACTGTGTAGTGACTTCATAGTCTTTTCTGTAAGATAACAAATTTGTACAAAACTTGTAAAGGAAGAACTACAACTTGTTGTCAAGAAATTTACTTTTCTTAACAAGTTAATTTATTGTAAACGAATTGGGACAGCATATGTATACATATTTACAAGAAGGAAAAAACTTACATTTCAACATATACAGATAATTAATTATTACAATGTTCTTACAAAATTACAAATTATTACAATATTTACAAGTTTACGATATAAATTCAACCACTTAAATGACAGCCAAAGTTTTGAACTTCAGAGAATTTTATGCATCTGTCGATGGCATGTGATGGACTGATAGATGGAGTGACTTGATCGTGTTTATCGAGATTCACTGGAGGTCGGTGCTTCAATGCAAAGGCCCCAGCATAATCTTCCAGTATTTCTTGTCATCTAATAGTTTGTTGGGATTAATTTGCAAATTGTTGAAATGTCCCGTAATGTTTGCAGGAAACATATCTCTAATGCGGACAAAGTTGGTAAGAGTCGAGCTAAGCCGTTGTTAATGTCGCTCTCTTGGATGGGTACTTGAGGCTAAGATCATTTCTTGCACGTTGGGAGAATCAATCTATTAGTTAACTGTTTGGCAAGAGTGATGAGGGATTTTTCCAGAATTTTGACCTTCCGTGGTGTCATGTTCATGTTCCCATGGATCCTGTTCAACCACATCAAAACCTAATATTCAATTGCTGGGTATTTCTACACAATACTTGATGGGGCTGAGGATCATAACTCAGACGCTTATAAAGCGATGGGAGTGAGACACCTTTCAACGCATTATTTCCAGATTATTTGCATATTAGGAACATATTTTGCCAACCAACAAGGTCCTTCCGGATTGCCCAGAAGGCTGCATATGTTTTTTTTTTTTTTTTTTGTATATATGAAATGGTCCTGGAAAGTAAGATTTTCGTCCCAGCTGAGACAAAGGTCTGTGTAAGTTGAAACCTTTGTGACCTTATTGCCATTTATTAGAGCTTGAATATCATTTTTGTTCCGCTTCTTGGTTATAGATATTTTGGATGCCTTTTTCCGATTTATTTGGAGCCCTGCCATACCTAAGTAGTCAACAAGTTGATTGCTTTGTGTAGCAGTATCTTCATTTATATCTTAAACGCTCTTTTAATGTTTTCAGAGATGAAAAACAACTTCAAGCCATCAGCGTAAGAGCTTAAATTTGTAAACTTCACTAGAAATGGTTGTAAGATTTGTGCAAAGAGCGTGGTAGATAACAATCCACCCTGTGGTACCCCTCTTCTTACCGTTATCATAGTCTGATAGTGACTATGGAATATTATCAGTATCCTTTCGTTAAGGAGGTTGCGAAATATGGAGATTTAGTGAGACAGTTGCCTTGTAGTAGTTCTTGAATAAATGAAGCAGTGTTGGAATTGAGACATTGTAGAAAGCTGATTTTATGTCAAATAAAATGATGTCTATTTGAGATAGGACGGAAATCAGTTGGTAACTTTGGATGTTTGTTTCTTGGAACCAGTTTGACATAGTAGGTCCTCCAATGAGACGGGACAGTCCCAGTTTCCAGTATGCATTGGAAAATATGTAAAAGGGTTCAACAATATAAATTGAGAATATTTTAATGGCAAATAGGGGGAAGCCATCTGGCCCAACAGTAGTAGCTTTATTTGGTAAGGTGTTAATAACATTAATTAACTGTTCCTTAATAATGGTGATTTCTTTCATGGCCTGTGGGAGACAACGGTCCACAACAGGTAGAAGGCTGGTAATTGACGATTGTTGTTCTCTGAAGGACTATTCAGCACACTTTGAAAAGAGTTTTTTGTCCATATTAGACTTGTGGTCGCGTCGTGCAAGAATCCTTCTAGACTGTTTTATGCGCGAAAGCAAAACATTGTTGTCGGCTGACTTCTTTAATCTGAGGAAGTGAGCAAGGTCCCTTTTGTATGTTGCCTGGTTGGCTAAGGTTCTTGATTTCAACCGTTCTATATGATTTTTGCTTTCTTGTGAAAGCCACCTTGATATCTTTATTGAACCAGTTTCTGAAATGGACAGGTATTGCGAGTTATTTTGATGTTCCAGCTGTAGCAGTAAGTTTCAACTGTTGTGAGAGTTCAATAGTTGCTTCTTCTATATTTAAATTTTTTATGCTCAGGCAGTCATAAGCAGTCAGGTGAGACATAATAACCTGCAGCCTGAAAAACAGTTTATGTTGTGATGCGTTTGCTTGGGAGTTTATGGAGGTGTTTAGCCCCTCTGTGACAATGATGGTACATGTGAGGGGTAGGTGGTCTTACGTAAAGGAAAACTGAGAAGGCTGCGTTTTTACAACTGGTAAGCTGTGGAACATGAGGGCGAGAGCTTGTCCATCTCTTTTAGGTGGCGTATCAAGTCTTCAGAGTTTATTGTTAATGTTATGTAGTGCCGAGGCATGCTTGGAAATGACATGTTGAAATTACCACCAGGAATGGTAAGGTGTGTTGGTTTCAGATTAGTCACCAGTCAAGATTGAAGTTCAAGCCTAGACGCATTCTGTGTGGTCAGGTGGGAGGTAAACTAGGCCTATCTGGATGGTACAATCCTGGTGCTTCAAGGTGGTACATAAAGCCTCAAAATTCTCAGTTTTACTCGACGTAGATTTTGTCGAATTCCAGTGATTATCATAGAATATAACCACTCCTCCACTCCTTTTGTTGGCTCTGGAATTGCTAAGGGCATTATAGGGCACAATGTGGAGGAGTAGATCAAGTTTTTTATCATCTGACAGCCTCTTAGGAAGAGCAATGTTTGGAGCGTGTGTAATTTATTTGCCAAGCTTTTTATGTTCTGACAGAAGTAAGTGAGGAAGCGACTATTCTTATGAGCTGCACTTGTTGAATTAGTTAGTTGCTATGGAGCTGGTTGGAAAAGTGGGATCCTGATAGGTTTCTTTTGATACCTGTCTTTGTACGGTTTTACTAGTGTTCCATAAGGCCATGACTTCCGATCAAGTACTGTGTATGTTCATGCGAAGACGTGATTATAAAAGATGCATAATAGGATGCTTAGGTTTAATCTTTCTTACCTCAGTTGCCAATTTATGCTAATTTGCAAAGAGGCTCTTTATACTACTTGCCTTAGTTGCTGGACTAAGCCTCGATACAAAAATCGTGTCTTCTCTCTGCTCTGCTTTAATTTGGTAGGTCTCCTCTAGTCGCTGCATTTGTCTTATGGGGACGGTATTGCCTGTCGGATCTCCCTGGTGATGTGTATCTCGAGTGGCTGGATGGGCAATATTCATCATCATCATCATAGACCGGCGGAATTACTTAACAAGTACAGGTCACTGTTGAAAAAAAGCCGTGAATTAGGGTTGAATTTGAAAGTGTCTGCAATTCTGCCCAGACACGCCGCACGGTAAGCACACCTGCACTGCAGGTGCTTGCTGGAGCGCTACCCCTGGATTTAGAAGCTGTGAAAGCAGGACTGCTCTACCGGCGCTCAAAGGGAGTGGCCGCAAATCATCAGGACTTCATAATCAACCCAGCAAGCAGTCAAAAAACGGAAAGAGCACGACTACAGACCTACCTCTTTCAGCAGTGGCAACAAAGATGGACAGAGACGACAAAGGGCGAGATCACTCGTAAATTTTTTCCAGAACTGAACAAAATATACCCAAGGCAACCGGGCTGGTTCTTCCCGGGCTTGCACCTGACCTCGTTACTCACAGGACATGGACCCTTCAACCAGAAACTGTTCAGCTTCTGCCTCGTCGATGACCCAAATTGCACGTGCCGGGAGTTCGAAAGCTGGGACCACCTGCTTTACGACTGGTCACAATACGAAGACCTCAGATGCACCCTCATCACGAAAATCCATTACCTCCCCAAAGGATTTGAACATCATTTCATTGACACGGAAGAGGAGTACCGTGCGCTCTCCCAGTATGCACAGGACCTCTTCACAAGGAGAAGGGTGTTAATTGCCATACACCGAGACTGATAGTACAGTAACATAAATCGCATAAGACAGAGACAACTCCTGGAAAAGAAAACTGTGGAAGAAAAGAAAATGAATATAAAAGAAAGGAATAAAGAAAAGAAGAAGGGAAAAAGAAGAAGAAGAAAAGAGAATCAGCGGGAAAAAAAAAAAAAAAAAGGACAGGCATTGCCTCATGAGTGTCCCAATCTGAATCAAGTGGACAAGAATAGAGACAACAAATTGCAGCCTAGCTCCCAAAGCCTCACGGCAGCCTGAAGAGGACACCCTAGCCCCCTTCACCTTTAAACCCTACTCCCCCGGGGAGACGATTCTCTCGTCGCCCCCCCTCATTTCTACTCTGGTAGGAATGAGGGTACAAGGGACATGGGCATGCCACACTAAAACTTGGGGCTGTCTTCCCTATTGGCTCCATACTTCTGTCTTTCTCCCCCCAGTCTTCAGCCTCTCCCCCCGTCTATCTTCACGCTAGAGAAGCCCCACACACCTAAATTTAAATACATCCAAAATATCTACACCCACGTTCTGGCCCAACTCAAGCGACGCCAACCCCACGATTGACGTTGGTATGTGGCACGTTGTGTGTACATATGTGCATGTGTGTATATATGTACTTGTATGCACGCATATATGCACCCAGCTCAAGTGACGTCAGTCCCACGATTGACGTTGGCATATGTACTTTGTATGCTGTGCATATGTGCATGTGTGTATATATGTGCTTGTATGCACGCATATATGCATGCAATATAAATACAATTTTTTTTTTTTTTTTTTTTTTTGTTAGGTCCTAGCCACTGAAATCTCAGGAAATTAGGTAGCAGGACCTGCCAGAGTAACTTAAGCCTACTGGGTTCCTGGCCTGCCTCCACGGAACAAAGGTGGGGCAACGTTGGGCCTCAGCAGGGGTCCAGCGGCTAAACGACCAGAAGAACAACGGTACACGGCACTACACATATACAATATCCATACACTTTTAAATCTCTGGCATTTTCAGACATTTTCTGGCATGAGGTAGTTTCTGGCTTTTACAGTTAGCACAGATTGATTCATTGGCCTTGTTCGGGCAGGTTTCATAGCTATGGCCTTTATCAGCACAGTGACCACAGGTCTGTTCTGTCTGGGTGCACGTGTGGGTCGTGTGACCGAAACGACAGCATCTGAAGCATTTTGGGACAGCTACATGCTTCTTGTAGCGGAATCTATCGTGTATGAATCGCCTGTGGAGAGGGAAATGGATCTCGTCTGCGCTGCTGCTACTGTCAAAGAAACTCCAAGTGTGTCCGACCGTGTCCGCCAATCCATGCTGCTTCGGTGTCATCGCGTCTCATGGTGGAACCTTCGAGCATCTGTTGTAACATCATGAAATGCATCCATCTCGTACTCCATTGTCAATATTATGTCAAATAAATGTTTGCCACTAATTACCGTCTTGTGTGATTTCTGCTTCTTGTGCCTCTCCTACTACTTTCCCGTGACGTTTCCGGTTATGGATTCCTACGCGATTCGCATTCCTTTAGATGTTACCTACCTCCCCTAAACCTTTGTACCAATATTTTTGAGACACCCTGTATACATATGTTCTTATATGTGTATATGTGTATATAAGGTTTATATGTGTATGTGTACATAAGGTTTTTTTTTTTTTTTTTTTTAGGTCCTAGCCACTGAAATCTCAGGAAATTACGCAGCAGGACCTGCCAGAGTAACTTAAGTTTACTGGGTTCCTGATCTGGGTTCCTTTTTTAATAATTTAAACATAGATGCAGAGAAACTATGTACAGACAAAATGTATAGGACAGAAATATTTGGTAATGTGTATCGGCAAGTATAAATATAATAAGAAGACTAATTTAATAATTTATATAATAATATTTAGCATTTAACAACCATTTGCAATTAATCATATTAACACATACTCTGTGTTTTTTCATCTCCAAATATTGTAAATAAGCTTGTAAATACTGATATAATGTAACCGCACCCTCTAGCCACGTGCTGTCTATGGGTGTCTCGTAAGAGAAATAAACAGATAATAATAATAATAATAATAATAATAATAAAATCTGCCTCCACGGGGCGAACGTGGGGCCACACTGGGCTCCAACAGGGGTCCAGCGGCTAAATAACCAGATGAACAACGGTACATGACATTACACAGGTACAATACCCACACACTTTTAAACCTCTGTGTTCCCAGGAAACTGGTACACGCACAAAGAAAGGAACGCGGAGATGGGGGGAACCCCTGGTGCCACATGACAACAATATACCTTACACCTTACACCTTACCACTGGAAGGAGAATGCCATCTAGAGAAGTTGGGACTTCAGTTGGTTGTTCTGATTTTGCAGGATTAATAAGTAGTCCAAATTGATGGAGATAGGATATTAAGTCTTGTAACTTTCGATTGATCTTTTCATTAGTTTTTGAGATATCTTCGCAGGGGTTAATCTGGGTGTGTAGCTTAATATCGTCAGCATAGCAGATTATGCCTTCTCTCTGTTGAACAAATGGAATAACGACTGCAGTAAATAATGCTACGGAGAGGACTCCGCCTTGGGGAACTCCCGCAGTGATTTTTCTTGAGATTATATCTTGATCTGCTGTAAGAAGAATGATTCTGTCAGAAAGCAGGTTTCTGATAAACCACAACATATCACCTTTTATATGGAAGTAATTTTATAGGAGGTGAACGAGTGAGGGAATGCTGATTGAGTCGAAGGCAGCTTCCACGTCGACGTATGTGACGGCAAGTTCTGCTTTAGCTTCCAGTGCTCTGAGAATGGTGCCTGTTATGGATGTTAAATTGGTGCATGTGGATTATCCGGGAATGGTATAGTAAATTTGTGGGAGCTTGTGAGGCATGATTTGATTGGTGATGGATGAAAGTAATGCCTTCTCCATAAGTTTCAAGAAGCTGGAAGAGCGAGAGATTGCTCTAAACTGTTTAATGGGGGATGCAGATTGACATTTAGGATGTGGCTTCACAGCATATCTGTTTCAGAGAGGGGGAAAGTAGTGCTGCGTTAAGACACGGTGAAAAATTGAGAGTAGTGGATCAATGATAAACGTGCTGAGACACTTGGTCATGAATTGTGGCACAAGGTTGGAGTCTACGGTTTCGGCGGGTGGCACTTTATTTATAGCAGATATAAGCTGCTTCCTGGTGATTCAAACGGTGGCGAGCATACCCGTTGGGACGTTGTTGACAAGTAAGTTGCCAGGATACGTCGGGGCCACATTGTTCGAGAACCGTGTAATGTGATCAATCCACAGTTGAAGGTCCATTGTTTTAGGAGTTCCTGTGTTCTGAGAGTCATAAAATGGTATGGCTTTTCATAGGGTTGCTTTTACATGTTTTTTAATTGCAGTTGATTTCTTGCGGTTGAGCACTGCCCTTGCTCTGGAGAAGGCAATCCGATCTTGTACAGCGCCTGACTCTTTCCTCTCTTATCCGGATTTTATTTTTCTTGAATGGTTTTGTTCAATGCAGGTGTCAACCAAGCTCTTGAGGGGGGAGTGATGCAAACAATCTTTGTCGCTCCGTAACTGGCAATGGTTCGGATCCACCTGATCATGAGGTCCACAGCCAGCAGGAGATCTATTCCACCTTGTGGAATAGATCGCAATTATTGAGAGTTTCCCAACGGATGGAGGATGCGGTTTCAAGACGTAGTGGATCAATGATTAAGGGGTAGAATTTTTTTCAGCCTGGACTGTACTTGTTAACAGGAGAGATTGCTTCTACAGGGATGGGATACACTTAAATAGAAAGGGTGCAAGAATATTTGCTGATGCTATCGAGGCAGTGTTAGGTGGGTCGGAAAACTGCTAGCTTGGGGGGAGACAAAGACCAACAGATTGACAGTAGCCACTGGCAGAGGTGAAAGAGATTCTTGCACTGCTTCTATTAGAATGGGCAGAAGCCTGAAAAACAAGATGCATGGTATTTCAGAGACTGCTGGGAGTCATTGCGGTACAAGTAAACACATGGGTTGTGTTAGGGTAGCTAAGAAAAAGAAAAGGTGCATGTTTACTTGTGTACACACCAATGCTAGGAGTTTGGTAAATAAATTTGATGAATTTCAAGTATTGCTCAAAACATCAAAGGCAGATATTGTTGGGATATCAGAGACGTGGTGTCACACAGATATAAGTAATGCGGAACTGGAATTTGGGGAGTACAATGTCTACAGAAAGTATAGACAGGATAGGAAGGGAGGAGGGGTTATGCTATTAGTTAAGAAACACATAAAAACCAAGGAAGTGAAGCCAGTCGACATCGCTGGACAGTGCAGTGTTCAGTCAGTTTGGTGTGACATAAGCATTGGGAGATCAAAATTGAGAGTAGGAGTGTGCTATAGGCCTAATGACTCTGATGAGTATAATAAGAAATTGTACAGGGAAATAGAGTGGGCCAGTAAATCAGAGAGTCTTATAATGGGAGATTTTAATTTCCCAGATATTGACTGGAATTTGGGGGCTGGTCACTCACACACTAGCAGGGTTTTTGTGGATTTATTGCATGATTGTTTTCTACATCAGCATGTTCGGGAGGCAACTAGAGAGAGTAATACTCTTGATCTGATTATCAATAGTGATTCTTCATGCATTAAGAATCTGCAGATAAATGAACCACTAGGTGGCAGTGATCACAGTGTGCTGAAGTGGGATTTACTCAAAGAGGTAACTACCATTAGGGGTAAAGGGAAGGGTTATTGCTTCCGTAAAGGCGACTACGATGGACTGAGACAGTATTTAAATTCTATACAGTGGGACCGACTGATGATGTTACCAACAGCAAACTGAAAATGGGAAGCATTCAAAGAACTTATCTTGGAAGCTACTAGGCTTTACATACCAACTAAGAAATATTGTTCAATGTTTAGGCCAAAATGGATGTCAGATGAACTAATGAGGCATATGGCAGAGAAGAAAAATGCATGGGATACTTACAAATTAACACATGACACAGAAGCCTATGATAGATACAAGTTGATATGCAACCAAGTTACAAAGGAGGTTAGGCAGGCGAAGGCAGATTACGAGAAATCCTTGGCAAGGGATGCAAAGAAAAACAGCAAAGAGTTCTTTACTTATGTAAACTCTAGAAGGAAGGGGATGAATCAGATTGGTCCACTTGATATTGATGGGTCAACCTGAGCAGGATCATCAACAGTTGTGTTGATGATCCTGCTCAGGTAGCTAACAAACTAAATGAATATTTTGCATCGACATTCACACATGAGGAGTTATTCAGCGAGGGGAATGCCAGAGGTGTATTCAACTCTAGCAGTAAGCTACAGAATCTTGAAATAACTGCGAGTAAAGTGGAGGAGAAACTGTTGAAGATAAACACAAGAAAGGCACCCGGGGTGGATGGGATCTATCCAGTTATATTAAAGGAGGCAGCAAAGGAAGTAAGCAAACCCTTAGCCATAATTATGAGAGCTTCCTTGGACTCAGGGAAGGTACCCATAGACTGGAAATGTGCAAATGTGACCCCAATTCACAAAGGAGGATCAAAGGCTGACACAAGTAATTATAGACCTGTGAGCTTAACTTCTGTTCCAGGAAAATTAATGGAGGCACTGGTTAAAGAAGCACTGCAAGACTTCAGTTATAGCTCAGACACAGCATGGTTTTGTTAAGGGGAAGTCTTGCCTGACCAATTTGATTGGGTACTATGATGCAGTTGTAAGGACCCATCCTTACAATAATTTAATAAGGTTTTGTTAAATATTGGGAGAGTTAATTGTAGAGCAAATAGTTAGTTTTCATCTCAAATATAATGGGTTAGGAAACACTGGAATTTGAAAGTTATTCCAGACACTCCCAGCTTAAGTTATATCCCTCGTTTGTAAAGGATTCCTTAGTGAGTAGTAATTATAATGGACTGAAACAAATCCCACTTAAGACAGGAGCATATACTCTATAGAAAAGGCACTGAGTGCGGAAGTGGCCCTCTTTAAAATTTCACGGTGTGACTACTAGCAGGTGTGGGCGACGTAGTAATCGATGTGAGTGTGAGGTCACAAAGAAGGCCTGAAACTTTTTTGGTTGACCGGAACTTACGTTTTACCTCCTAGAATGATCCCGAAATAAAGGATGAAAAAACACGCCCACGGAAATGAAAGGAGACGAATAAGAATCACGAAGGAAAGGATGTGGAAGTCAACGATTGACCAGGAAGAAAGCGGAGGGATTTTTGAGAGAACGTAGAGAAGGGTCTCAAAAAAATGATACTGGGGAGATTCGAGGAGTTAGTTTTTGGGTGATTCGGAAAGAGTCGTGGTCTAGTTTGGGTGGTGGATGCAGTCCTGGGGCAGATGGAAGTTGTAGCGGGAGAATTGTTATAAGAACTCTAAGTAAGACTAGAGTAGGAAGGAATGTTCACTTGTAGATATTGTAGCAGTATGGAGGGAGAAAGGAGAAACATACTCTGAGAATTCTAGAGGTAAAGTTTAATCAAATGTCTGTCAAGCGACTGGCCTACTCGGAAAGCACCTCAGTCCACAGAAAAAAATGCTGACTAGGAAAGAATATTGGATCCTGAATTAAATCCAGCCGCGTAGTACCCGGTAGGGAAACATCAGAAAGATTACCGGGATCCCCGGATGGACGACCTTCCGCATTCCAGTCCACGCCTAAGGCAGATTGGAAAGTAAACCGAGCCAGGAGAAAAGCCCAGTAAATCACGTAAGTGTTAGGAAGTTTTCTGAGAATAAATGAACCTAAATTAGTAAGGGAAGGACTATAGGATAATGCTATATAGTTAAGGAGGGATGTCAAAGTGATAAATATATATATAAGAGTACTAATGTAATACATAAAGAAAGATAATCAGCCTAGAGGGTGGCATAAGAGTAATGTAATCAAGGTGTAAATAGTCTATAATTGGAAGTGAAGTTCTGTATTAACGTTTGATAGAAAGAAATGACCTATTAAGTAATTAAGAATTGTTAACGATTGGGTAAAGGTTTCCTAACTAGTGTAGAGTTAAAAGTTGAATTTTGAATTATTGTGGATGTTGATTTATGGTGAATATATCTGATTGGAGTAGGAATTGATTAAACAGGTAGGCTATTACGAGTTGTGGATTAATTGATTGGAAGGGTACTATTTAATTTGGTTGATTAACGTTGACTGTTAACCTGGCTATAAGGAAATGTTTGATTGAATAAATGTACTTTCCTTACTATTTTGGAAAACGAACTCTTAATGAATTTGTTAGCCAGCTCATTGGCTGATAGTTGGTAGTTCATTTATACGGACTGTTTAGGAGTAGAGAGAGAGGGATTGTGTGAGGTGAATACCATGACCTATCGAAGCCTATGTAGAACATGAAGGGACTCAATGTTATAATATATAAGAATATGTATTAGAATTGGATAATTGTTGGTGAAATGATTTATTTGATATCACGATTATATACACATTTAAACGTTAGTATGATAACAAGTCTCCAACTAAATATTGTATTCAGTTAAATGTTATTGCAAGTTTTCTTATGTATGATATATCAATAAACAATGTTATATTCTACATTCATATGTGTGTCTGTCATTCCGAAACTCAGCCAGTCCAGTGGAAGAATACCTAATATAATTGAGGTCCCCTTGAGTCTGGGATTTTCTGAAATCAATCAAGTCAGGTGTTAAAGTGGGAGGGGTTAAAAAAGGGGGGGGGGATTAATAATATATATATATATAATAAATAATAAAATATAAATTAATACAAGAAAAGAAGATACATGAAATAAAACACTTTTACACCCCCCACACAGTCACAAAAGAACTGGATGCAGGGAATAGCTTTGATATTATATTCTTGGATCTTAGAAAGGCTTTTCATACTGTTGCACATGGAAGACTGCTACACAAATTGGAGCAGTGTGACATTGGAGGCAAATTGCTGCTATGGATAAAGGGGTGGTTGAGGGGGAGAAGACAGAGAGTGGTAATCAATGGACACTGCTCATCGTGGACTGATGTTATTAGTGGAGTCCGTCAAGGCTCAGTGTTAGGTCCATTATTGTTTTCTGTATTTATAAATGATATTGATGATGGTATATCAAGCTTAATGTCCAAGTTTGCAGATGATACAAATGTTGGCAGGGTTGTCAAGGGCACTACTGACACTATGCTGCTGCAACAGGATCTGGAAAGGTTGAGCAGATGGACTGAGAGGTGGCAAATGAAGTTTAACATTGACAAATGTAAAGTACTACACATGGGAAACAGCAACCCCAGAGCAACGTATCAACTCTGTGGTACTACACTGACAGTGGTAGAGAATGAAAGGGACTTGGAGGTGGTTGTGCAGGCAGATATGAAGTTCTCTGAGCAGTGCAGACGGGCTGCAAGAGGAGCTCATGGAGTATTGTCAATGATATACAGGAATTTTTCCAGCAGGGATAAGGAGGTGATTATTCCATTGTATAAGGCGATGGTCAGGCCACACCTAGAGTACTGTATACAGGTCTGGAGGCCTCATTTCAAGAAGGATGTAGAGATGCTGGAACGAGTACAGAGAAGGGCAACAAGTTTAGTGAATGGAACAAAGGGGTGCTCTTACGAAGAAAGGCTTAAGGTTTGCGAATTACAGTGTCTGGAGACTAGGCACCAGCGTGGTGATCTGATAGAGGTGTATAAAACCTTGAATGGTTTAAGCATGCTCAATGCTGATGGGATTCTTCCTCTAGAACAGAAAAATCACCTGAGAGGGCATAAATTCAAATTGAGGAAAGACAGATGTAGGATAGACGTGCGGAAATTTGCCTTTAGCCAGCGGGTGGTTGTTTAGTGGAACAGACTTCCATCCCTTGTAGTGGAAGTTGATAGCCTAAATAAGGTTAAGGCTCAGCTGGACAGGTATTTTGAACGAACAGAGGGGTGAAGCGGAAATGTTTTTTTTTTTTTTTTTTTTTTTTTTTTTGGCTGATGCTGCATAAGCTTGCTTTCTTGCATCAAATGCCTCTACTAATGCTAATGAATTTGGGGGCTGTTAACTCTTTTTTCTTTTTAGGGCGTTGGATATTGAAGTTAGGTGCGGCTAAGTGCAGGAGTATGGCAATGGTTTCGTGATCAGATTGAAAGAGATTGCGAGTACTGTCTCGAGATCGCATGTTGCTGAGGAGAATACAAAATCTAAGAGGTTGGATCCTCTCTTGGGGTGGCAGTTGAGAAGGCTGATACCCAGTGAATCCATAGTACTAACGAGTGTCATACTAAGATGTTCTAGAGTAGGTGGAAGATTGAAATCTCCACAAACAATGTGCTTAGCAGAGGCGTGGAATTGATTCACTAGCCAATGGATAACGTCTTCAATGATATCACTGTTTGGGCCTGGTGGAATATGTACTGTCGCTATATCTATCAGGTAGGTGTTGAGCTTGAGGGACAACATGGCAACTTAAATGAAAGAGATTGGGCTAACACAGAATGTACCAATGAAGACAAGGTGGTATTGTAGAGTATTGCGACTCCCGTCCTCTACGATCCACTCTAGATAAGCAGAGCAGCTGGTAACCAGCCTGAGGAACACAGGCAAGGGAGTCCTGCCCATTCCCAAGCCACGTTTCAAAGATATATATCTATCTATGGTTTTCGAGAGCAGAAGCTGTTCAACAGTGTCTAGCTTGTTACAAATACTTCTTGCATTTTGAAAGACAATTCGATCGGCGGTAGCCATAGTAATCGGAGTTGGTACGGTGACAAGTCTCTTTTTTGGGTCCGGATTAGTCTACTGTGCGTTTTGATGTGTACAGGGATATTAGAGGCAGGTTTGCAGCCTTGGGGTTTGACATCATAAACTGCTGGTAGTTAGATTGATTGATATGTGGACATTTTGTTTCCTATAGTAGGTTTGTTCTCAGTAGATTTATTTGAATTCTTCTGCGTTTCTTTGGTTTGGCAGCGTGGTAGCTTTAATTACTATTGCATTTGATGATGATTTTGGTGTTTTATCACGGTTCATGGCTTCTGAGCTAGGAAGGGTTTGACGAGTGTTCAAAGGGGCCATAGCCGTGGATCCAGCACGAAGCTCATCATCTCTGGGTGGCAGGTAAGAATGAAAAATGTGCATGTTGGGTATCTAGTTCTTCTCTGTCTCACATCAATATTTATTCCATGAAGTTCTGCAAACATGGTTTCAACCTGGTTTCAACATGGTTTCATTAATTCAACCTGGTTTAGTAGTTGGTTCCAGTCGAGAAACAAAGATTTACCCACAAGTCTGGACCGCTGTAATATTGTATGAATACGACGGATTTCCCTGAGTTGAGTGTTGTGTGGCACATGATTTTCCCGTTTGTCTTCCACGTTCCATTTTCTGATAGGTTGAATATATGATCTCGGTTTCTTTTGAGTGAATCTGTTGATCGGCGAGATGAGACTTGGGCAGGGAGTGCATGCACAACCCTCACGAAAGTCCACCACTTAACAGATTCTCGTTAGCAACTAGCTACCTCGACGTTATTTTCGCAGTCCCAGAATCTCACAGGTAGTCAGGCATCCACACTAACGCACAGACGAAAATTCGTTCGCTCTTGCGTGACCTCTTCTGTCAACACGCACTGATAAGTTAACTTCATCCTGATGGTTGTAATGGCTGGTGTAACCATTATTGGGGTTGTACGAATTTTGGTTGCCGACGCCTTCATATTAATGACCCTTCATTATAAACCGTGGTCATTACCGTTAATTATTATCTCTCTATACATTAAAAAAAGGTTTTTCCTCCTAGCGATATTTATTGGAGCCAATGTGAGAAGAGGGTGGGGCAATACGTCACTACAAAGGCGCTGATAAATAAATACATAAGTCATTTCCTGATAAGATTTCGATCAGCGCGTTATAATGTTAGTATATTAGTATAATGTTATTATACTAATAACAATACAAACTATTGTATAAACAAATATTTACAAAATACTAAATTATTTACGGTTATACCTCTACTATATCGGGACAATGGGACCCTGCTTCAGCTGACATTAATATACAAAAAAAATGTTACAGTGGAACATCAAATGATGCCTGGCGTGGTCATGTATTACACAGAGAAACACATGCACGAGGAGCGAGTACGTGAGAAATTATGCAAATTATTCTTGACACGAGTGGGACCACATTACGACGGGCCCTGTCCTGTTGAAATGGCCGGTGTTTGATTCCCGGGTGCCAAAGTCAGATATTCTTCCCATCGGGCACTGAAAAGAAAACATTCACGCAGCTTCTTTGCAGCGTAGTAAAGTTCTACTAGCCAACCGTTTCTAAAAATTCCGGGTTCGACTCCTCTCTCCAGTGCGACTCGAGCTGTTTCCCAATTTTCGAGCTGAGTTAGCCAGTCGCAAGAGTAGGTTGCTTTCTACGCTTCCAACATTTTATTTTCTTTATTTATTTTTTAATTATTATTTTTTTTTAATTGGAAAGCGACAAACCCTGGAGAAGTGGTTTTCAACAGGGTGCCGTGTAATTTTCGTTTAATTTACTTAAAATTATTATTTTTTTTTAAATTTGTACATTTATTTCATTATAAAAAGATGTACCGTTTCTTTTTAATTTTGTGGTGATGTATAATTGATCTTTATTTAGTAACTCTACATAAAGAATAAAATTATTATTAGAAGAAGAAGAACTCTTTATTGCATACCAAAGGCACACTACGTACACAACACCCTTCACGGCTACAAGCCAGCCAAGGGTTTAAACAATGTTACAAAGGCTAATACAATATCACAGTAAAGGCTAATACAATGTAATAAACAAGGATGAGATAGGAGAAAAAAACAATATTATTACTAATTATAAAAGTGTAGGATTAAATATTGGAGAAAACAAATGGCAAATTTACATAGGAACATACATACACAACATCATGTTATCACGATAAATTATTCTCCAGGGAGCAGTCCTCTTACAGTGCTGGAGTCATCTACGCAGGAGCGGAAAGTTGGAACAATGTAGTGAGTGATCGATTGGCAGTGATGGACAGGTCCTTGCGAGCACGTTCTAATGTCCTGTGACGTGGTCCTCAGAAGGAAGTGGATGGAGTAAGTTCTGCCTGTATTTTTTATCCAATGCGAACTTGTAGAGGTCGCCATCCAAGGAGTATATGTACTGCAGCATTTGCACGGGGACAAAGTATGTTGAGGGTCAAACGGCACCAGGAATTTCTCCCGTCTCCGCGAGTGTTCGCTGTATCGAGGGACAGTACTCTGTCAAGACCAGAGATTTAAAAGTGTGTGGATCATGTGTTGTGTAGTATGTTGTGCCCATTGTTCTTCTGGCCTATTGGCCGTCGAGCCCCTGATGAGACCCGACGTTGTCCGTACTATGCCAACGAGGAGGCTGGCCAGGTGTACCTTGAAATTTATTATACTCTGGCAGGTCCCGCCGCCTAATTTCCTGGGATTTCAGCGGCTGGGTCCTATAGGGAAAAAAAAAAAAAAAAGATGATCGCGGTGGTATAGTTGCAAAATCGCTATTACGAGAGATAGTATGTGGGGTTTGTTCCCCGAAATTACCATGGGGTTGTACGCTAAAATGACAAGTTCTAGAGGCTTAATGGGGCGGGCAATAATTTTGGTGCTAATTTAAATTTGGATGCGTGGGGCTTTCGCGGTGTATAGTCAAAGAGAAGGGTAGGGAGCCTGAAGGCTGGGGGGGAAGAAAGAGAAGTAAGGGGCCGATAGGGTAGATGGCGCCTGCAGTCAGTGGGGCATGCCCATTCCCCACCAGAGGGAAAGGGGGATGGCAGGAGGAGGAGAAGACAGCGAGCCATCTCTCTCCCTCCCCACCAAGGAATAGGAGTGAAAGCAGGCTAGTCAAGACTACTAGCCCAGATCGCCATATGGCTCGGTGGCAGCAATGTGCTGCAGTCATTTCTCTGAGCCCTTGTATGGTAGTCTTGTTGTCTTGATCAGGTTGTCAAATGCCTGTGCTGGATGAGGTTGTCTAATCGGGTTGTCACGTCAGATGGATACATCTATCAGTAGTCATAGAGATTGTGACTTCAGGTAGACTCAATTGTGAGGTTTAATTCCTTAGTTGTTTCACCATGGTGTCAGTTCATCATCTGGGAAGGTTTCCGTGGTTGTGTAGACATTTTGCTGGTCTGCACGGCATGGTTGTTTACTGCAGTGTTTGAGGCTGCGGGAGCATCCTTCTCCTTGTGAAGAGGTCCTGGGCCGGCTGTGCGAATGCATTGTATGTGTCAACTTCAGCTATGGCGAGGTCTTCTTGATTACGGAGGTTAAGCTGTATTCTAGTAATGAACCTACAATAGAGGTCCTCATATAGTGGGCAACTGTACATTAGGTGCTCCCACGTTTCATGTTCACCACAGAGGCAAAACGGTGTATCACTCAGTCGAAATCCTTGTAGTTTGTCTCTAATGGCCCCGTGTCCCGTCAGCAGGTAGGTTGTGTAGAATCCTGGTGAGAGCCACGCTGGATAATCCGGGTATACCAGCTGTATGTTGGGTAGAAATTTTCTAGTTATTGCACCTTTGCTGGAGGTCTCCCAGCGGGCCTGCCAAGTTTGTTGTAAGTAAGCGGAGAGACGGTTCCTTTCTACTTTGGGATCATTTGACAGATCTATGGTGTAGTCGAGGCATGTTGCCGTTCTGCCTTTGGTCAGTTGATAGAGTAGCCCATGCTTAACAATCTCCAGGTCCAGAGGGAGGGATCCCGTTACGGCGTGGAGTGCGTGGGTACTTACAGTGTTACATGCTCTCGAGATGGTTATGAGTATGTGTCGCTGCGTAGTCTCCATTTTTTTCCGGTTCACTGCAGTGGTCGCCTTGCGATACCATATTCCAGCAGCATGTGTAATCGCTGGCAGGAAAATAGCGTTATAGTAGAGGCTGAGGGTTTCCTCCTCAAACCCCATTCCTTGCGTGTGATTCGCGCAAAAAGTGCGGAGTATCCTCTAATTTTCTTTTGTAAGTGCACTATATGTGGTGTAAAGCACAGGTTCTTGTCTAGTACGACTCGAAGGTGCTTTAATTAGGTGGTAAGCTTAATTGGGTTACCTTGTATCTTGATTTGAGGGGGCCGTCTGGTGTCTAGGGCTCCTTTTAATAATATAGATCTTGTCTTCGAGGATGAGATCTTCAAGTTATTGTTGTTAGCCCAGTCCTCTAGAGTTTCTATTGCTCTGTTGGCGGTGTTCTCCAGTTGCGTCCTAGATCCCCCAGGCAGCATCAGAACCACATCATCCGCATAGGCTAGGGGAACGACGTCGCCGAGTTCCAGGTTCAAAAAGCCGTCTAGAACCAAGTTCCATAGGAGTGGACCCAGGATTGAGCCCTGTGGGCATCCTCTGAATACTTCACTTGTTACTGAACAGTATGGTGCTCTGACTGTCACGAACTTATTCGACAGGTAGGATTTGATGACTTGATACAGATTTGATGGTAGGTTGGCCTTCCGGAGTCGAGCCATGACGCTTGGCCACCATAAAGTGTCAAAAGCCCCAGCAAAGTCTATTGCTATGACCAGAAAGTATTTCTGATCTGAGGTAGTTGCAGCATTAGTAATATTTTCCAGGACATCCAAGGTTGAGCATCCCTTCCTAAATCCATGTCGGGGTGACTGCAGGCCGGCTGCAATGTAGTGAATCCCTATTCTGTTTCTTAATAAGTGCTCAAAGAGCTTGCTCAGGACTGATAACAGTGCTATGGGTCTGTATGACCCCGGAAGGTCCAGTTGTTTGTTGGGACTTTTGGGAATGAGTCACAAGTTTGCAGTTTTCCAGGCCTGGGGGAACAGCCCTTCTTTGAGGAAGTGGTTGTATAGGTTAATGGAATGGTTTCGACGGCTTTCTTGACAATTTCTGGCTCCAAAAAATCAGAACCAGGATATTTCTTGTTTGTAATCCTCATGGCAGCTGTTTCCAGTTCACGTTTGGTGAAAGGGTTTTCTGTTGCAGTCGTGCAGTATGTTTCATTGTCCGCACAGATGGTTATCTGCTCTGAGGTAGAGGGGGCAAGATGGTCTTGAAACATGGTATCCATGATGTTAATAATTGTTTCCTGCCAGGTCCGGGTATAAGTATTATTATTATTATTATTATTATTATTATTCTTAAAATCAGTTTATTTCCCAAAAAACCTTGGGTCACCCCGGGACGGCTCTGTGCCAGAAGGGTGTGAATACAGACTAAGGTGCGAGGAACACAATGTACAATAAACAAGGGTACATTCGTGCTCGACCCGAGACTTTTACAGGATTAAATAAACAATAATGTACAAAATATATAGTAATATACATGATTACATGAAGACAGAAAGTCTTTGTCATATACAAATAGGCAAGTTAAAAAAAAAAAAAAAAAAAAAAAGGTCTGTCCAGGTGCAGGTGAGTATTATAGGTTCATAATCTGGTAACAGTTCTTGAGGATTTCCTTCCTGTAGGGCTTGTCTTCACAGAACCTATCAGGGTGGATCCTAAATTTATTGAAGATCCGAAGACAATTGGCTGGAAACATGTTCCTCAGGGAATCGATGTTTGACAGCATAAGACGTAGAGGGAGACAGGAGTCGGGGTGCTTCCCTCTTGCTCTCCTCGGGCCAGAGATTAATGCGGATACTGATGGAGCATCAATTCGCCTCGTTATAAGCCGTGCAAGCGTGAAGACATTTTTCGTCATGATGATATGTCTCCAGGGAGTGGTTCCCAGATTTGCTTGTAGGATAGATCTGGAGATAGTTAGGGGGTGGCCTACCACCCTGTTCATCCATCTAAGCAACCAGTACTCTAAACTGAGATACTTCTGAAGGTATGAGGCAGGGGCAGATGACCAAATTTCTGAAGCATAGAGAGGAATCGGCGTAATACACCTCAGGATGTGCCGAACAAGCAGCGCTGGCTGATGCACACCAACGAGCTCTTGACGCACTGCCCAAAGAGCAGCGTACGTCTTCTGCCTCATCCTGGCAAAGTGAGGATGAAATGTGAGCGCAACGTCCCAGGTGAGGCCAAGATCAGTATGAGAGGTCACCTTTTGCACCGGTTCCCCACTGACAAAGATTTGGATATCATTTTTGACTTTCTTCTTGGTTATCGTCAGTTGTACTGATTTGGAAGGGCTCAGATGCAGCCCTACTGTGGCAAGGTAACTTTCCAAGCTGAATATCTGCCTAGAAGCTTGTTGGTTCATATCATGAATCTGATGATTATGATTTGAGCTCACGTAGAACTTCAGATCGTCGGCATAAGAAACAAAGTTCGGATTCTAAGCAAGGAAAGGCTCCAAAACTGCTGCAAACAGGATAGCTGACAGTACACTTCCTTGTGGAATGCCTCTTGAGACGTCAATAGTTACTTGAAAGTCATTGTGGGTCACAGACAGATGTCTAGGAAGTAAAATAGACTTCAAAATTTGAAGTAAGGTTTCCGCCAGGCCGAAGTAGTGTTTCAGAATAGCAAAAAGAGCTGGGAGGTGTATTTTGTCATAAGCCGATTTTATGTCGAGGAATATGATATCAATCTGTGATTTGTTGTTAAGGGTGCGCTGAATTCTGAAGAGGGTATCAAGAAGATTGGTAGTTGTCGATCTACTTTGTAGAACGGTATGGAGGTACTCGGGCCTGTGTGCAAAGCAATGCTGGGCAATTGTTGGCTGAATTATTTTTTCGAAAATTTTGAGTAACGAACAGCTGATGGATATTGTTCTCAGGTCTTTAGGAGATTTGGGTTTCTTGATCTTTGGAATGGGCTTAACATGGTAAGTTTTCCAAATTGAAGGAACTATTCCGGATTGCAGGATTTGTTTGAAAAGGTGAAGGAGAATGTCGACTATATATGGGCTGCAAATTTTGATAATAAAGAGTGGGAAACCATCCGGACCTACAGTGGCTTTGTTGGGTAGTTTATTGATAACATCAATTAGGGTCTCTCTAGTTATTTCTATTTCAGACAAGTGTGCCCTAGGTAACCAGTCCTCCTGCGAGAGAAAGGAATCAGAGTCAGGAAAATCTGCCTGCTGTAAGCTGAACTGTGCCCATTCCTGGACAAGCTTTTTGTCAATGGCTAGATGATGATGGTGATTCAAAAGGGTCCTTCTACCACTCTTCAACCTATTGAGAACAGCTTGGTTAAGGACCAGCCTTTTCGTTTTCAAGAAGCAAGCTCTTTCTTTCTTAAAGATGGAATGGTCTGAGGGAAGTTGAGTTTTCTGCCATTTCCGGTCGGCCTTCTGCTTCTTGATGAAAGCCATCTTAGTTTCCTTATTGAAACTCCGATTCGACCTGTTACCACTCCAGTGATTCTGGCTG